>NW_026611078.1:600911-1201823 GCF_029633865.1 Lampris incognitus | reverse complement strand
ACACACATCAGTCCCACAAGAGAGACCTGCAGGTTCACACACATCAGTCCCACAAGAGAGACCTGCAGGTTCACACACATCCATCCCACAGAGAGACCTGCAGGTTCACACACATCCATCCCACAGAGAGACCTGCAGGTTCACACACATCAGTCCCACAGAGACCTGCTGGTTCACACACATCAGTCCCACAGAGACCTGCAGGTTCACACACATCAGTCCTACAGAGACCTGCAGGGTCACACACATCAGTCCCACAGAGAGACCTGCAGGTTCACACACATCAGTCCTACAGAGACCTGCAGGTTCACACACATCAGTCCTACAGAGAGACCTGCAGGTTCACACACATCAGTCCTACAGAGACCTGCAGGGTCACACACATCAGTCCCACAGAGAGACCTGCAGGTTCACATACATCAGTCCTACAGAGACCTGCAGGTTCACACACATCAGCCGTACAGGAGACCTGCAGGTTCACCAACATCAGTCCCACAGAGAGACCTGCAGGTTCAAACACATCAGTCCCACAGAGACCTGCAGGTTCACACACATCAGTCTCACAGAGAGACCTGCAGGTTCACACACATCAGTCCCACAGAGACCTGCAGGTTCACACACATTAGTCCCACAGAGAGACCTGCAGGTTCACACACATCAGTCCCACAGAGAGACCTGCAGGTTCACACACACCAGTCCTACAGAGAGACCTGCACGTTCACACACATCAGTCCCACAGAGACCTGCAGGTTCACACACATCGGTCCCACAGAGGCCTGCAGGTTCACACACATCAGTCCCACACAGAGACCTGCAGGTTCACACACATCAGTCCCACACAGAGACCTGCAGGTTCACACACATCAGTCCCACACAGAGACCTTCAGGTTCACACACACCAGTCCCACAGAGAGACCTGTAGGTTCACACACATCAGTCCCACAGAGAGACCCGCAGGTTCACACACATCAGTCCCACACAGAGACCTGCAGGTTCAAACACATCAGTCCCACAGAGACCTGCAGGTTCACACACATCAGTCCCACAGAGAGACCTGTAGGTTCACACACATCAGTCCCACAGAGAGACCTGCAGGTTCACACACAACAGTCCCACAGAGAGACCTGCAGGTTCACACACATCAGTCCTACAGAGAGACCTGCACGTTCACACACGTCAGTCCCACAGAGACCTGCAGGTTCACACACATCAGTCCTACAGAGAGACCTGCAGGTTCACACACGTCAGTCCCACAGAGACCTGCAGGTTCACACACGTCAGTCCCACAGAGACCTGCAGCTTCACACACATCAGTCCCACAGAGACCTGCAGGTTCACACACATCAGTACCACATAGACCTGCAGGTTCACACACATCACTCCCACAGAGAGACCTGCAGGTTCACACACACATCGGTCTTACAGAGAGACCTGCAGGTTCACACACATCAGTCCCACACATAGACCTGCAGGTTCACACACATCAGTCCCACAGAGACCTGGAGGTTCACACACATCAGTACCACAGAGACCTGCAGGTTCACACACATCAGTCCCACAGAGACTTGCAGGTTCACACACATCAGTCCCACAGAGACCTGGGGGTTCACACACATCAGTACCACAGAGACCTGCAGGTTCACACACATCAGTCCTACAGAGACCTGCAGGGTCACACACATCAGTCCCACAGAGAGACCTGCAGGTTCACATACATCAGTCCTACAGAGACCTGCAGGTTCACACACATCAGCCGTACAGGAGACCTGCAGGTTCACCAACATCAGTCCCACAGAGAGACCTGCAGGTTCAAACACATCAGTCCCACAGAGACCTGCAGGTTCACACACACATCAGTCTCGTAGAGAGACCTGCAGGTTCACACCCATCAGTCCCACAGAGACCTGCAGGTTCACACACATCAGTCCCACAGAGAGACCTGCAGGTTCACACACATCAGTCCCACAGAGAGACCTGCAGGTTCACACACATCAGTCCTACAGAGAGACCTGCACGTTCACACACGTCAGTCCCACAGAGACCTGCAGGTTCACACACATCAGTCCTACAGAGAGACCTGCACGTTCACACACGTCAGTCCCACAGAGACCTGCAGGTTTACACACATCGGTCCCACAGAGACCTGCAGGTTCACACACATCTTTCCTACAGAGAGACCTGCAGGTTCACACACGTCAGTCCCACAGAGACCTGCAGGTTTACACACATCGGTCCCACAGACCACCTGCAGCTTCACACACATCAGTCCCACAGAGACCTGCAGGTTCACACACATCAGTACCACATAGACCTACAGGCTCAAACACATCAGTCCCACAGAGAGACCTGCAGGTTCACACACACATCGGTCTTACAGAGAGACCTGCAGGTTCACACACATCAGTCCCACACATAGACCTGCAGGTTCAAACACATCAGTCCCACAGAGACCTGCAGGTTCACACACATCAGTCCCACACAGAGACCTGCAGGTTCAAACACATCAGTCCCACAGAGACCTGCAGGTTCACACACATCAGTCCCACAGAGACCTGCAGGTTCACACACATCAGTACCACAGAGACCTGCAGCTTCACACACATCAGTCCCACAGAGACCTGGAGGTTCACACACATCAGTACCACAGAGACCTGCAGGTTCACACACATCAGTCCTACAGAGACTTGCAGGTTCACACACATCAGTCCCACAGAGAGACCTGCAGGTTCAAAAACATCAGTCCCACACAGAGACCTGCAGGTTCAAACACATCAGTCCCACAGAGACCTGCAGGTTCACACACATCAGTCTCACAGAGAGACCTGCAGGTTCACACCCATCAGTCCCACAGAGACCTGCAGGTTCACACACATCAGTCCCACAGAGAGACCTGCAGGTTCACACACATCAGTCCCACAGAGAGACCTGCAGGTTCACACACATCAGTGTCACAGAGAGACCTGCTGGTTCACACACATCAGTCCCACATAGAGACCTGCAGGTTCACACACATCAGTCCCACAGAGAGACCTGCAGGTTCACACACATCAGTCCCACAGAGAGACCTGCAGGTTCACACACATCAGTCCGACAGAGAGACCTGCACGTTCACACACGTCAGTCCCACAGAGACCTGCAGGTTCACACACATCAGTCCTACAGAGTGTTGCAGGTTCACACACATCAGTCCTACAGAGACCTGCAGGTTCACACATATCAGTCCCACAGAGACCTGCAGGTTCACACACATCAGTCCTACAGAGACCTGCAGGTTCACACACATCAGTCCCACAGAGACCTGCAGGTTCACACACATCAGTCTTACAGAGAGACCTGCAGGTTCACACACATCAGTCCCACAGAGAGACCTGCAGGTTCACAGACATCAGTCCCACAGAGAGACCTGCAGGTTCACACACATCGGCCCTACAGAGAGACCTGCAGGTTCACAAATATCAGTCCCACAGAGACCTGCAGGTTCACACACATCAGTCCCACAGAGACCTGCAGGTTCACACACACCAGTCCCATAGAGACCTGCAGGTTCACACACATCAGTCCCACAGAGAGACCTGCAGGTTCACACATCAGTCCCACAGAGAGACCTGCAGGTTCACACACATCAGTCCCACAGAGACCTCCAGGTTCACACATATCAGTCCCACAGAGACCTGCAGGTTCACACACATCAGTCGTACAGAGAGACCTGCAGGTTCACACACATCAGTCACACTCAGAGACCTTCAGGTTCACACACATCAGTCCCACAAGAGAGACCTGCAGGTTCACACACATCAGTCCCACAGAGAGACCTGCAGGTTCACACACATCAGTCCCACAGAGACCTACAGGTTCACACACATCAGTCCAACAGAGACCTGCAGGTTCACACACATCAGTCCCACAGAGAGACCTGCAGGTTCACACACATCAGTCCCACAGAGAGACCTGCAGCTTCAAACACATCAGTCCCACAGAGAGACCTGTAGGTTCACACACATCAGTCCCACAGAGACCTGCAGGTTCACACACATCAGTCCCACAAGAGAGACCTGCAGGTTCACACACATCAGTCCCAGAAGAGAGACCTGCAGGTTCACACACATCCATCCCACAGAGAGACCTGCAGGTTCACACACATCAGTCCTACAGAGAGACCTGCAGGTTCACACACATCAGTCCTACAGAGACCTGCAGGTTCACACATATCAGTCCCACAGAGACCTGCAGGTTCACACACATCAGTCCTACAGAGACCTGCAGGTTCACACACATCAGTCCCACAGAGACCTGCAGGTTCACACACATCAGTCTTACAGAGAGACCAGCAGGTTTACACACATCAGTCCCACAGAGAGACCTGCAGGTTCACAGACATCAGTCCCACAGAGAGACCTGCAGGTTCACACACATCGGCCCTACAGAGAGACCTGCAGGTTCACAAATATCAGTCCCACAGAGACCTGCAGGTTCACACACATCGGTCCCACAGAGAGACCTGCAGGTTCAAACACATCAGTCCCACAGAGACCTGCAGGTTCACACACATCAGTCTCACAGAGAGACCTGCAGGTTCTCACACATCAGTCCCACAGAGACCTGCAGGTTCACACACACCAGTCCCATAGAGACCTGCAGGTTCACACACATCAGTCCCACAGAGAGACCTGCAGGTTCACACACATCGGTCCTACAGAGACCTGCACGTTCACATACATCAGTCCCACAGAGATCTGCAGGTTCACACATCAGTCCCACAGAGACCTGCAGGTTCACACATATCAGTCCTACAGAGACCTGCACGTTCACACACATCAGTCCCACAGAGACCTCCAGGTTCACATACATCCGTCCCACAGAGACCTGCAGGTTCACACACATCTTTCCTACAGAGAGACCTGGAGGTTCACACATATCAGTCCCACAGAGACCTGCAGCTTCACACACATCAGTCCTACAGAGAGACCTGCAGGTTCACACACATCAGTCACACACAGAGACCTTCAGGTTCACACACATCAGTCCTACAGAGACCTGCAGGTTCACACACATCGATCCCACAGAGAGACCTGCAGGTTCACACACATCGGTCCCACACAGAGACCTGCAGGTTCACACACATCAGTCCCACAGAGACCTGCAGGTTCACACACATCAGTCCGACAGAGAGACCTGCACGTTCACACACGTCAGTCCCACAGAGACCTGCAGGTTCACACACATCAGTCCTACAGAGTGTTGCAGGTTCACACACATCAGTCCTACAGAGACCTGCAGGTTCACACATATCAGTCCCACAGAGACCTGCAGGTTCACACACATCAGTCCTACAGAGACCTGCAGGTTCACACACATCAGTCCCACAGAGACCTGCAGGTTCACACACATCAGTCTTACAGAGAGACCTGCAGGTTCACACACATCAGTCCCACAGAGAGACCTGCAGGTTCACAGACATCAGTCCCACAGAGAGACCTGCAGGTTCACACACATCGGCCCTACAGAGAGACCTGCAGGTTCACAAATATCAGTCCCACAGAGACCTGCAGGTTCACACACATCAGTCCCACAGAGACCTGCAGGTTCACACACACCAGTCCCATAGAGACCTGCAGGTTCACACACATCAGTCCCACAGAGAGACCTGCAGGTTCACACATCAGTCCCACAGAGAGACCTGCAGGTTCACACACATCAGTCCCACAGAGACCTCCAGGTTCACACATATCAGTCCCACAGAGACCTGCAGGTTCACACACATCAGTCGTACAGAGAGACCTGCAGGTTCACACACATCAGTCACACTCAGAGACCTTCAGGTTCACACACATCAGTCCCACAAGAGAGACCTGCAGGTTCACACACATCAGTCCCACAGAGAGACCTGCAGGTTCACACACATCAGTCCCACAGAGACCTACAGGTTCACACACATCAGTCCAACAGAGACCTGCAGGTTCACACACATCAGTCCCACAGAGAGACCTGCAGGTTCACACACATCAGTCCCACAGAGAGACCTGCAGCTTCAAACACATCAGTCCCACAGAGAGACCTGTAGGTTCACACACATCAGTCCCACAGAGACCTGCAGGTTCACACACATCAGTCCCACAAGAGAGACCTGCAGGTTCACACACATCAGTCCCAGAAGAGAGACCTGCAGGTTCACACACATCCATCCCACAGAGAGACCTGCAGGTTCACACACATCAGTCCTACAGAGAGACCTGCAGGTTCACACACATCAGTCCTACAGAGACCTGCAGGTTCACACATATCAGTCCCACAGAGACCTGCAGGTTCACACACATCAGTCCTACAGAGACCTGCAGGTTCACACACATCAGTCCCACAGAGACCTGCAGGTTCACACACATCAGTCTTACAGAGAGACCTGCAGGTTTACACACATCAGTCCCACAGAGAGACCTGCAGGTTCACAGACATCAGTCCCACAGAGAGACCTGCAGGTTCACACACATCGGCCCTACAGAGAGACCTGCAGGTTCACAAATATCAGTCCCACAGAGACCTGCAGGTTCACACACATTGGTCCCACAGAGAGACCTGCAGGTTCAAACACATCAGTCCCACAGAGACCTGCAGGTTCACACACATCAGTCTCACAGAGAGACCTGCAGGTTCTCACACATCAGTCCCACAGAGACCTGCAGGTTCACACACACCAGTCCCATAGAGACCTGCAGGTTCACACACATCAGTCCCACAGAGAGACCTGCAGGTTCACACACATCAGTCCTACAGAGACCTGCACGTTCACATACATCAGTCCCACAGAGACCTGCAGGTTCACACATCAGTCCCACAGAGACCTGCAGGTTCACACATATCAGTCCTACAGAGACCTGCACGTTCACACACATCAGTCCCACAGAGACCTCCAGGTTCACATACATCCGTCCCACAGAGACCTGCAGGTTCACACACATCTTTCCTACAGAGAGACCTGGAGGTTCACACATATCAGTCCCACAGAGACCTGCAGGTTCACACACATCAGTCCTACAGAGAGACCTGCAGGTTCACACACATCAGTCACACACAGAGACCTTCAGGTTCACACACATCAGTCCTACAGAGACCTGCAGGTTCACACACATCGATCCCACAGAGAGACCTGCAGGTTCACACACATCGGTCCCACACAGAGACCTGCAGGTTCACACACATCAGTCCTACAGAGAGACCTGCAGGTTCACACACATCAGTCACACAGAGAGACCTTCAGGTTCACACACATCAGTCTCACAGAGACCTGCAGGTTCACACACATCAGTCCCACAGAGAGACCTGCAGGTTCAAACATATCAGTCCCACAGAGACCTGCAGGTTCACACACATCAGTCCCACAGAGACACAGTCCCACAGAGACCTGCAGGTTCACACACATCAGTCCCACAGAGAGACCTGCAGGTTCACACACATCAGTCCCACAGAGAGACCTGTAGGTTCACACACATCAGTCCCACAAGAGAGACCTGCAGGTACACACACATCAGTCCCAGAAGAGAGACCTGCAGGTTCACACACATCAGTCCCACAAAGAGACCTGCAGGTTCACACACATCCATCCCACAGAGACCTGCAGGTTCACACACATCCATCCCACAGAGACCTGCAGGTTCACACACATCCATCCCACAAAGAGACCTGCAGGTTCACACACATCAGTCCCACAGAGAGACCTGCAGGTTCACACACATCAGTCCTACAGAGAGACCTGCACGTTCACACACGTCAGTCCCACAGAGACCTGCAGGTTCACACACATCAGTCCTACAGAGAGACCTGCAGGTTCACACACGTCAGTCCCACAGAGACCTGCAGGTTCACACACATCCATCCCACAAAGAGACCTGCAGGTTCACACACATCAGTCCCACAGAGAGACCTGCAGGTTCACACACATCAGTCCTACAGAGAGACCTGCACGTTCACACACGTCAGTCCCACAGAGACCTGCAGGTTCACACACATCAGTCCCACAGAGAGACCTGCAGGTTCACACGAATCAGTCCCACAGAGAGACCTGCAGGTTCACACACATCAGTCCCACAGAGACCTGCAGGTTCACACACAACGGTCCCACAGAGAGACCTGCAGGTAAAAACACATCAGTCCCACACAGACCTGCAGGTTCACACACATCAGTCCCACAGAGAGACCTGAAGGTTCACACATATCAGTCCCACAGAGACCTGCAGGTTCACACACATCAGTCCTACAGAGAGACCTGCAGGTTCACACACACCAGTCTCACAGAGACCTGCAGGTTCACACACACCGGTCTCACAGAGACCTGCAGGTTCACACACATCAGTCCCACAGAGACCTGCAGGTTCACACACATCAGTCCTACAGTGACCTGCAGGTTCACACACATCAGTCCCACAGAGACCTGCAGGTTCACACACATCAGTACCACATAGACCTGCAGGTTCACACACATCAGTCCCACAGAGACCTGCAGGTTCACACACACATCGGTCTTACAGAGAGACCTGCAGGTTCACACACATCAGTCCCACACAGAGACCTGCAGGTTCAAACACATCAGTCCCACCGAGACCTGCAGGTTCACACACATCAGTCCCACACAGAGACCTGCAGGTTCAAACACATCAGTCCCACAGAGACCTGCAGATTCACACACATCAGTCCCACAGAGACCTGCAGGTTCACACACATCAGTACCACAGAGACCTGCAGGTTCACACACATCAGTCCCACAGAGACCTGGAGGTTCACACACATCAGTACCACAGAGACCTGCAGGTTCACACACATCAGTCCCAGAGAGACTTGCAGGTTCACACACATCAGTCCTACAGAGACCTGCAGGTTCACACACATCAGTCCCACAGAGACCTGCAGGTTCACACACATCAGTCTTACAGAGAGACCTGCAGGTTCACACACATCAGTCCCACAGAGAGACCTGCAGGTTCACAGACATCAGTCCCACAGAGAGACCTGCAGGTTCACACACATCAGCCCTACAGAGACCTGCAGGTTCACAAATATCAGTCCCACAGAGACCTGCAGGTTCACACACATCGGTCCCACAGAGAGACCTGCAGGTTCAAACACATCAGTCCCACAGAGACCTGCAGGTTCACACACATCAGTCTCACAGAGAGACCTGCAGGTTCTCACACATCAGTCCCACAGAGACCTGCAGGTTCACACACACCAGTCTCACAGAGAGACCTGCAGGTTCACACCCATCAGTCCCATAGAGACCTGCAGGTTCACACACATCAGTCCCACTGAGAGACCTGCAGGTTCACACACATCAGTCCTACAGAGACCTGCACGTTCACATACATCAGTCCCACAGAGACCTGCAGGTTCACATACATCCGTCCCACAGAGACCTGCAGGTTCACACACATCAGTCCTACAGAGAGACCTGCAGGTTCACACACATCAGTCACACACAGAGACCTTCAGGTTCACACACATCAGTCCTACAGAGACCTGCAGGTTCACACACATCGGTCCCACAGAGAGACCTGCAGGTTCACACACATCAGTCATACAGAGAGACCTGCAGGTTCACACACATCAGTCTCACAGAGACCTGCAGGTTCACACACATCAGTCCCAAAGAGAGACCTGCAGGTTCACACACATCAGTCCCACAGAGAGACCTGCAGGTTCACACACATCAGTCCCACAGAGACCTACAGGTTCACACACATCAGTCCCACAGAGACCTGCAGGTTCACACACATCAGTCCCACAGAGAAATCAGTCCCACAGAGACCTGCAGGTTCACACACATCAGTCCCACAGAGAGACCTGCAGGTTCACGCACATCAGTGCTACAGAGAGACCTGCAGGTTCACACGCTTCAGTCCTACAGAGACCTGCAGCTTCAAACACATCAGTCCCACAGAGAGACCTGTAGGTTCACACACATCAGTCCCACAAGAGAGACCTGCAGGTTCACACACATCAGTCCCACAAGAGAGACCTGCAGGTTCACACACATCAGTCCCACAAGAGAGACCTGCAGGTTCACACACATCCATCCCACAGAGAGACCTGCAGGTTCACACACATCCATCCCACAGAGAGACCTGCAGGTTCACACACATCAGTCCCACAGAGACCTGCTGGTTCACACACATCAGTCCCACAGAGACCTGCAGGTTCACACACATCAGTCCTACAGAGACCTGCAGGGTCACACACATCAGTCCCACAGAGAGACCTGCAGGTTCACACACATCAGTCCTACAGAGACCTGCAGGTTCACACACATCAGTCCTACAGAGAGACCTGCAGGTTCACACACATCAGTCCTACAGAGACCTGCAGGGTCACACACATCAGTCCCACAGAGAGACCTGCAGGTTCACATACATCAGTCCTACAGAGACCTGCAGGTTCACACACATCAGCCGTACAGGAGACCTGCAGGTTCACCAACATCAGTCCCACAGAGAGACCTGCAGGTTCAAACACATCAGTCCCACAGAGACCTGCAGGTTCACACACATCAGTCTCACAGAGAGACCTGCAGGTTCACACCCATCAGTCCCACAGAGACCTGTAGGTTCACACACATCAGTCCCACAGAGAGACCTGCAGGTTCACACACATCAGTCCCACAGAGAGACCTGCAGGTTCACACACACCAGTCCTACAGAGAGACCTGCACGTTCACACACATCAGTCCCACAGAGACCTGCAGGTTCACACACATCGGTCCCACAGAGGCCTGCAGGTTCACACACATCAGTCCCACACAGAGACCTGCAGGTTCACACACATCAGTCCCACACAGAGACCTGCAGGTTCACACATATCAGCCCTACAGAGACCTGCAGGTTCACACACATCAGTCCCACAGAGACCTGGAGGTTCACACACATCAGTACCACAGAGACCTGCAGGTTCACACACATCAGTCCCACAGAGACTTGCAGGTTCACACACATCAGTCCTACAGAGACCTGCAGGTTCACACACATCAGTCCCACAGAGACCTGCAGGTTCACACACATCAGTCTTACAGAGAGACCTGCAGGTTCACACACATCAGTCCCACAGAGAGACCTGCAGGTTCACACACATCAGTCCCACAGAGACCTGCAGGTTCACACACATCAGTCCCACACAGAGACCTGCAGGTTCAAACACATCAGTCCCACAGAGACCTGCAGGTTCACACACATCGGTCCCACAGAGAGACCTGCAGGTTCAAACACATCAGTCCCACAGAGACCTGCAGGTTCACACACATCAGTCTCACAGAGAGACCTGCAGGTTCTCACACATCAGTCCCACAGAGACCTGCAGGTTCACACACACCAGTCTCACAGAGAGACCTGCAGGTTCACACCCATCAGTCCCATAGAGACCTGCAGGTTCACACACATCAGTCCCACTGAGAGACCTGCAGGTTCACACACATCAGTCCTACAGAGACCTGCACGTTCACATACATCAGTCCCACAGAGACCTGCAGGTTCACATACATCCGTCCCACAGAGACCTGCAGGTTCACACACATCAGTCCTACAGAGAGACCTGCAGGTTCACACACATCAGTCACACACAGAGACCTTCAGGTTCACACACATCAGTCCTACAGAGACCTGCAGGTTCACACACATCGGTCCCACAGAGAGACCTGCAGGTTCACACACATCAGTCTCACAGAGACCTGCAGGTTCACACACATCAGTCCCAAAGAGAGACCTGCAGGTTCACACACATCAGTCCCACAGAGAGACCTGCAGGTTCACACACATCAGTCCCACAGAGACCTACAGGTTCACACACATCAGTCCCACAGAGACCTGCAGGTTCACACACATCAGTCCCACAGAGAAATCAGTCCCACAGAGACCTGCAGGTTCACACACATCAGTCCCACAGAGAGACCTGCAGGTTCACGCACATCAGTGCTACAGAGAGACCTGCAGGTTCACACGCTTCAGTCCTACAGAGACCTGCAGCTTCAAACACATCAGTCCCACAGAGAGACCTGTAGGTTCACACACATCAGTCCCACAAGAGAGACCTGCAGGTTCACACACATCAGTCCCACAAGAGAGACCTGCAGGTTCACACACATCAGTCCCACAAGAGAGACCTGCAGGTTCACACACATCAGTCCCACAAGAGAGACCTGCAGGTTCACACACATCCATCCCACAGAGAGACCTGCAGGTTCACACACATCCATCCCACAGAGAGACCTGCAGGTTCACACACATCAGTCCCACAGAGACCTGCTGGTTCACTCACATCAGTCCCACAGAGACCTGCAGGTTCACACACATCAGTCCTACAGAGACCTGCAGGGTCACACACATCAGTCCCACAGAGAGACCTGCAGGTTCACACACATCAGTCCTACAGAGACCTGCAGGTTCACACACATCAGTCCTACAGAGAGACCTGCAGGTTCACACACATCAGTCCTACAGAAACCTGCAGGGTCACACACATCAGTCCCACAGAGAGACCTGCAGGTTCACATACATCAGTCCTACAGAGACCTGCAGGTTCACACACATCAGCCGTACAGGAGACCTGCAGGTTCACCAACATCAGTCCCACAGAGAGACCTGCAGGTTCAAACACATCAGTCCCACAGAGACCTGCAGGTTCACACACATCAGTCTCACAGAGAGACCTGCAGGTTCACACCCATCAGTCCCACAGAGACCTGCAGGTTCACACACATCAGTCCCACAGAGAGACCTGCAGGTTCACACACATCAGTCCCACAGAGAGACCTGCAGGTTCACACACACCAGTCCTACAGAGAGACCTGCACGTTCACACACATCAGTCCCACAGAGACCTGCAGGTTCACACACATCGGTCCCACAGAGGCCTGCAGGTTCACACACATCAGTCCCACACAGAGACCTGCAGGTTCACACACATCAGTCCCACACAGAGACCTGCAGGTTCACACACATCAGTCCCACACAGAGACCTTCAGGTTCACACACACCAGTCCCACAGAGACCTGCATGTTCACACACATCTTTCCTACAGAGAGACCTGCAGGTTCACACACATCAGTACCACATAGACCTGCAGGTTCACACACATCACTCCCACAGAGAGACCTGCAGGTTCACACACACATCGGTCTTACAGAGAGACCTGCAGGTTCACACACATCAGTCCCACACATAGACCTGCAGGTTCACACACATCAGTCCCACAGAGACCTGGAGGTTCACACACATCAGTACCACAGAGACCTGCAGGTTCACACACATCAGTCCCACAGAGACTTGCAGGTTCACACACATCAGTCCCACAGAGACCTGGGGGTTCACACACATCAGTACCACAGAGACCTGCAGGTTCACACACATCAGTCCTACAGAGACCTGCAGGGTCACACACATCAGTCCCACAGAGAGACCTGCAGGTTCACACACATCAGTCCTACAGAGACCTGCAGGTTCACACACATCAGTCCTACAGAGAGACCTGCAGGTTCACACACATCAGTCCTACAGAGACCTGCAGGGTCACACACATCAGTCCCACAGAGACCTGCAGGTTCACATACATCAGTCCTACAGAGACCTGCAGGTTCACACACATCAGCCGTACAGGAGACCTGCAGGTTCACCAACATCAGTCCCACAGAGAGACCTGCAGGTTCAAACACATCAGTCCCACAGAGACCTGCAGGTTCACACACATCAGTCTCGTAGAGAGACCTGCAGGTTCACACCCATCAGTCCCACAGAGACCTGCAGGTTCACACACATCAGTCCCACAGAGAGACCTGCAGGTTCACACACATCAGTCCCACAGAGAGACCTGCACGTTCACACACATCAGTCCCACAGAGACCTGCAGGTTCACACACATCGGTCCTACAGAGACCTGCAGGGTCACACACATCAGTCCCACACAGAGACCTGCAGGTTCACACACATCAGTCCCACAGAGACCTGCAGGTTCACACACATCGGTCCTACAGAGACCTGCAGGGTCACACACATCAGTCCCACACAGAGACCTGCAGGTTCACACACATCTTTCCTACAGAGAGACCTGCAGGTTCACACACATCAGTCCCACACAGAGACCTGCAGGTTCACACACACTAGTCCCACAGAGAGACCTGCAGGTTCACACACATCAGTCTCACAGAGAAACCTGCAGGTTCACACACATCAGTCCCACAGAGACCTGCAGGTTCACACACATCAGTCCCACAGAGAGACCTGCAGGTTCACACACATCAGTCTCACAGAGAGACCTGCAGGTTCACACACATCAGTCCCACAGAGACCTGCAGGTTCACACACATCAGTCCCACAGAGAGACCTGTAGGTTCACACACATCAGTCCCACAGAGAGACCTGCAGGTTCACACACATCAGTCCCACAGAGAGACCTGCAGGTTCACACACATCAGTCCTACAGAGAGACCTGCACGTTCACACACGTCAGTCCCACAGAGACCTGCAGGTTCACACACATCAGTCCTACAGAGAGACCTGCAGGTTCACACACGTCAGTCCCACAGAGACCTGCAGGTTTACACACATCGGTCCCACAGAGACCTGCAGGTTCACACACATCTTTCCTACAGAGAGACCTGCAGGTTCACACACATCAGTACCACATAGACCTGCAGGTTCACACACATCAGTCCCACAGAGAGACCTGCAGGTTCACACACACATCGGTCTTACAGAGAGACCTGCAGGTTCACACACATCAGTCCCACAGAGACCTGCAGGTTCACACACATCAGTCCCACAGAGACCTGCAGGTTCACACACATCAGTCCCACACAGAGACCTGCAGGTTCACACACATCAGTCCCACAGAGACTTGCAGGTTCACACACATCAGTCCCACAGAGACCTGCAGGTTCACACACATCAGTCCCACACAGAGACCTGCAGGTTCAAACACATCAGTCCCACAGAGACCTGCAGGTTCACACACATCAGTCCCACAGAGACCTGCAGGTTCACACACATCAGTACTACAGAGACCTGCAGGTTCACACACATCAGTCCCACAGAGACCTGCAGGTTCACACACATCAGTCCCACAGAGACCTGCAGGTTCAAACACATCAGTCCCACAGAGACCTGTAGGTTCACACACATCAGTCCCACAGAGAGACCTGCAGGTTCACACACATCAGTCCTACAGAGAAACCTGCACGTTCACACTCGTCAGTCCCACAGAGACCTGCAGGTTCACACACGTCAGTCCCACAGAGACCTGCAGGTTTACACACATCGGTCCCACAGAGACCTGCAGGTTCACACACATCTTTCCTACAGAGAGACCTGCAGGTTCACACACGTCAGTCCCACAGAGACCTGCAGGTTTACACACATCGGTCCCACAGAGACCTGCAGCTTCACATACATCAGTCCCACAGAGACCTGCAGGTTCACACACATCAGTACCACATAGACCTACAGGTTCACACACATCAGTCCCACAGAGAGACCTGCAGGTTCACACACACATCGGTCTTACAGAGAGACCTGCAGGTTCACACACATCAGTCCCACACATAGACCTGCAGGTTCAAACACATCAGTCCCACAGAGACCTGCAGGTTCACACACATCAGTCCCACACAGAGACCTGCAGGTTCAAACACATCAGTCCCACAGAGACCTGCAGGTTCACACACATCAGTCCCACAGAGACCTGCAGGTTCACACACATCAGTACCACAGAGACCTGCAGGTTCACACACATCAGTCCCACAGAGACCTGGAGGTTCACACACATCAGTACCACAGAGACCTGCAGGTTCACACACATCAGTCCCACAGAGACTTGCAGGTTCACACACATCAGTCCCACAGAGAGACCTGCAGGTTCAAAAACATCAGTCCCACACAGAGACCTGCAGGTTCAAACACATCAGTCCCACAGAGACCTGCAGGTTCACACACATCAGTCTCACAGAGAGACCTGCAGGTTCACACCCATCAGTCCCACAGAATCCTGCAGGTTCACACACATCAGTCCCACAGAGAGACCTGCAGGTTCACACACATCAGTCCCACAGAGAGACCTGCAGGTTCACACACATCAGTGTCACAGAGAGACCTGCTGGTTCACACACATCAGTCCCACATAGAGACCTGCAGGTTCACACACATCAGTCCCACAGAGAGACCTGCAGGTTCACACACATCAGTCCCACAGAGAGACCTGCAGGTTCACACACATCAGTCCCACAGAGAGACCTGCACGTTCACACACGTCAGTCCCACAGAGACCTGCAGGTTCACACACATCAGTCCTACAGAGTCTTGCAGGTTCACACACATCAGTCCTACAGAGACCTGCAGGTTCACACATATCAGTCCCACAGAGACCTGCAGGTTCACACACATCAGTCCTACAGAGACCTGCAGGTTCACACACATCAGTCCCACAGAGAGACCTGCAGGTTCACAGACATCAGTCCTACAGAGACCTGCAGGTTCACACACATCAGTCCCACAGAGACCTGCAGGTTCACACACATCAGTCCTACAGAGACCTGCAGGTTCACACACATCAGTCCCACAGAGACCTGCAGGTTCACACACATCAGTCTTACAGAGAGACCTGCAGGTTCACACACATCAGTCCCACAGAGAGACCTGCAGGTTCACAGACATCAGTCCCACAGAGAGACCTGCAGGTTCACACACATCGGCCCTACAGAGAGACCTGCAGGTTCACAAATATCAGTCCCACAGAGACCTGCAGGTTCACACACATCAGTCCCACAGAGACCTGCAGGTTCACACACACCAGTCCCATAGAGACCTGCAGGTTCACACACATCAGTCCCACAGAGAGACCTGCAGGTTCACACATCAGTCCCACAGAGAGACCTGCAGGTTCACACACATCAGTCCTACAGAGACCTGCACGTTCACACACATCAGTCCCACAGAGACCTGCAGGTTCACACACATCAGTCCTACAGAGAGACCTGCAGGTTCACACACATCAGTCACACTCAGAGACCTTCAGGTTCACACACATCAGTCCTACAGAGACCTGCAGGTTCACACACATCGGTCCCACAGAGAGACCTGCAGGTTCACACACATCAGTCGCACAGAGACCTGCAGGTTCACACACATCAGTCCCAAAGAGAGACCTGCAGGTTCACACACATCAGTCCCACAGAGAGACCTGCAGGTTCACACACATCAGTCCCACAGAGACCTACAGGTTCACACACATCAGTCCCACAGAGACCTGCAGGTTCACACACATCAGTCCCACAGAGAGACCTGCAGGTTCACACACATCAGTCCCACAGAGAGACCTGAAGCTTCAAACACATCAGTCCCACAGAGAGACCTGTAGGTTCACACACATCAGTCCCACAGAGACCTGCAGGTTCACACACATCAGTCCCACAGAGAGACCTGTAGGTTCACACACATCAGTCCCACAAGAGAGACCTGCAGGTTCACACACATCAGTCCCAGAAGAGAGACCTGCAGGTTCACACACATCCATCCCACAGAGAGACCAGTAGGTTCACATACATCAGTCCTACAGAGAGACCTGCAGGTTCACACACATCAGTCCTACAGAGACCTGCAGGTTCACACATATCAGTCCCACAGAGACCTGCAGGTTCACACACATCAGTCCTACAGAGACCTGCAGGTTCACACACATCAGTCCCACAGAGACCTGCAGGTTCACACACATCAGTCTTACAGAGAGACCTGCAGGTTTACACACATCAGTCCCACAGAGAGACCTGCAGGTTCACAGACATCAGTCCCACAGAGAGACCTGCAGGTTCACACACATCGGCCCTACAGAGAGACCTGCAGGTTCACAAATATCAGTCCCACAGAGACCTGCAGGTTCACACACATCGGTCCCACAGAGAGACCTGCAGGTTCAAACACATCAGTCCCACAGAGACCTGCAGGTTCACACACATCAGTCTCACAGACAGACCTGCAGGTTCTCACACATCAGTCCCACAGAGACCTGCAGGTTCACACACACCAGTCCCATAGAGACCTGCAGGTTCACACACATCAGTCCCACAGAGAGACCTGCAGGTTCACACACATCAGTCCTACAGAGACCTGCACGTTCACATACATCAGTCCCACAGAGACCTGCAGGTTCACACATCAGTCCCACAGAGAGACCTGCAGGTTCACACACATCAGTCCTACAGAGACCTGCACGTTCACACACATCAGTCCCACAGAGACCTCCAGGTTCACATACATCCGTCCCACAGAGACCTGCAGGTTCACACACATCTTTCCTACAGAGAGACCTGGAGGTTCACACATATCAGTCCCACAGAGACCTGCAGGTTCACACACATCAGTCCTACAGAGAGACCTGCAGGTTCACACACATCAGTCACACACAGAGACCTTCAGGTTCACACACATCAGTCCTACAGAGACCTGCAGGTTCACACACATCGATCCCACAGAGAGACCTGCAGGTTCACACACATCGGTCCCACACAGAGACCTGCAGTTTCACACACATCAGTCACACAGAGACCTGCAGGTTCACACACATCAGTCACACAGAGAGACCTTCAGGTTCACACACATCAGTCTCACAGAGACCTGCAGGTTCACACATATCAGTCCCACAGAGAGACCTGCAGGTTCACACACATCAGTCCCACAGAGACCTGCAGGTTCACACACATCAGTCCCACAGAGACACAGTCCCACAGAGACCTGCAGGTTCACACACATCAGTCCCACAGAGAGACCTGCAGGTTCACACACATCAGTCCCACAGAGAGACCTGTAGGTTCACACACATCAGTCCCACAAGAGAGACCTGCAGGTTCACACACATCAGTCCCAGAAGAGAGACATGCAGGTTCACACACATCCATCCCACAAAGAGACCTGCAGGTTCACACACATCCATCCCACAGAGACCTGCAGGTTCACACACATCCATCCCACAGAGACCTGCAGGTTCACACACATCCATCCCACAAAGAGACCTGCAGGTTCACACACATCAGTCCCACAGAGAGACCTGCAGGTTCACACACATCAGTCCTACAGAGAGACCTGCACGTTCACACACGTCAGTCCCACAGAGACCTGCAGGTTCACACACATCAGTCCTACAGAGAGACCTGCAGGTTCACACACGTCAGTCCCACAGAGACCTGCAGGTTCACACGAATCAGTCCCACAGAGAGACCTGCAGGTTCACACACATCAGTCCCACAGAGACCTGCAGGTTCACACACAACGGTCCCACAGAGAGACCTGCAGGTAAAAACACATCAGTCCCACACAGACCTGCAGGTTCACACACATCAGTCCCACAGAGAGACCTGCAGGTTCACACATATCAGTCCCACAGAGACCTGCAGGTTCACACACATCAGTCCCAAAGAGACTTGCAGGTTCACACACATCAGTCCTACAGAGACTTGCAGGTTCACTCACATCAGTCTTACAGAGAGACCTGCAGGTTCACACATATCAGTCCCACAGAGACCTGCAGGTTCACACACATCAGTCCCACAGAGACCTGCAGGTTTACACATATCAGTCCCACAGAGACCTGCAGGTTTACACACATCAGTCCCACACAGACCTCCAGGTTCACACACATCAGTACCACATAGACCTGCAGGTTCACACACATCAGTCCCACAGAGAGACCTGCAGGTTCACACAAACATCGGTCTTACAGAGAGACCTGCAGGTTCACACACATCAGTCCCACACATAGACCTGCAGGTTCAAACACATCAGTCCCACAGAGACCTGCAGGTTCACACACATCAGTCCCACACATAGACCTGCAGGTTCAAACACATCAGTCCCACAGAGACCTGCAGGTTCACACACATCAGTCCTACAGAGAGACCTGTAGGTTCACACACATCAGTCCCACAGAGACCTGGAGGTTCACACACGTCAGTACCACAGAGACCTGCAGGTTCACACACATCAGTCCCACAGAGACTTGCAGGTTCACACACATCAGTCCCACAGAGAGACCTGCAGGTTCACAAACATCAGTCCCACACAGAGACCTGCAGGTTCAAACACATCAGTCCCACAGAGACCTGCAGGTTCACACACATCAGTCTCACAGAGAGACCTGCAGGTTCACACCCATCAGTCCCACAGAGACCTGTAGGTTCACACACATCAGTCCCACAGAGACCTGCAGGTTCACACACATCAGTCCCACAGAGAGACCTGCAGGTTCACACACATCAGTCCTACAGAGAGACCTGCACGTTCACACACGTCAGTCCCACAGAGAGACCTGCATGTTCACACACATCAGTCCTACAGAGAGACCTGCATGTTCACACACATCAGTCCCACAGAGAGACCTGTAGGTTCACACACATCAGTCCCACAGAGACCTGCAGGTTTACACATATCGGTCCCAGAGAGAGACCTGCATGTTCACACACATCAGTCCTACAGAGAGACCTGCACGTTCACACACGTCAGTCCCACAGAGACCTGCAGGTTCACACACATCGGTCCTACAGAGAGACCTGCAGGTTCACACACACCAGTCCCACAGAGAGACCTGCAGGTTCACACGAATCAGTCCAACAGAGAGACCTGCAGGTTCACACACATCAGTCCCACAGAGACCTGCAGGTTCACACACAACGGTCCCACAGAGAGACCTGCAGGTTCACACACATCAGTCCTACAGAGAGACCTGCAGGTTCACACACATCAGTCCTACAGAGAGACCTGCAGGTTCACACACATCAGTCCTACAGAGAGACCTGCAGGTTCACACACATCAGTCCTACAGAGAGACCTGCAGGTTCACACACATCAGTCCCACAGAGAGACCTGCACGTTCACACACGTCAGTCCCACAGAGACCTGCAGGTTTACACATATCGGTCCCACAGCGAACTGCAGGTTCACACACACCAGTCCCACAGAGAGACCTGCAGGTTCACACGAATCAGTCCCACAGAGAGACCTGCAGGTTCACACACATCAGTCCCACAGAGACCTGCAGGTTCACACACAACGGTCCCACAGAGAGACCTGCAGGTTCACACATATCAGTCCCACACAGACCTACAGGTTCACACACATCAGTCCCAAAGAGACTTGCAGGCTCACACACATCAGTCCTACAGAGACTTGCAGGTTCACACACATCAGTCACACAGAGAGACCTGCAGGTTCACACACATCAGTCTCACAGAGACCTGCAGGTTCACACACATCAGTCCCACAGAGAGACCTGCAGGTTCACACACATCAGTCCCACAGAGACCTGCAGGTTCACACACATCAGTCCCACAGAGACACAGTCCCACAGAGACCTGCAGGTTCACACACATCAGTCCCACAGAGAGACCTGCAGGTTCACACACATCAGTCCCACAGAGAGACCTGTAGGTTCACACACATCAGTCCCACAGAGAGACCTGCAGGTTCACACACATCAGTCCCACAGAGACCTGCAGGTTCACACACATCAGTCCCACAGAGAGACCTGCAGGTTCACACACATCAGTCCCACAGAGAGACCTGCAGGTTCACACACATCCATCCCACAGAGACCTGCAGGTTCACACACATCCATCCCACAGAGACCTGCAGGTTCACACACATCCATCCCACAAAGAGACCTGCAGGTTCACACACATCAGTCCCACAGAGAGACCTGCAGGTTCACACACATCAGTCCTACAGAGAGACCTGCACGTTCACACACGTCAGTCCCACAGAGACCTGCAGGTTCACACACATCAGTCCTACAGAGAGACCTGCAGGTTCACACACGTCAGTCCTACAGAGACCTGCAGGTTCACACACACCAGTCCCACAGAGAGACCTGCAGGTTCACACGAATCAGTCCCACAGAGAGACCTGCAGGTTCACACACATCAGTCCCACAGAGACCTGCAGGTTCACACACAACGGTCCCACAGAGAGACCTGCAGGTAAAAACACATCAGTCCCACACAGACCTGCAGGTTCACACACATCAGTCCCACAGAGAGACCTGCAGGTTCACACATATCAGTCCCACAGAGACCTGCAGGTTCACACACATCAGTCCCAAAGAGACTTGCAGGTTCACACACATCAGTCCTACAGAGACTTGCAGGTTCACACACATCAGTCTTACAGAGAGACCTGCAGGTTCACACACATCTTTCCTACAGAGAGACCTGCAGGTTCACACACATCAGTCCCACAGAGACCTGCAGGTTCACACACATCAGTACCACATAGACCTGCAGGTTCACACACATCAGTCCCACAGAGAGACCTGCAGGTTCACACAAACATCGGTCTTACAGAGAGACCTGCAGGTTCACACACATCAGTCCCACAGAGACCTGCAGGTTCACACACATCAGTACCACAGAGAGACCTGTAGGTTCACACACATCAGTCCCACAGAGACCTGCAGGTTCACACACATCAGTCCCACAGAGACCTGCAGGTTCACACACATCAGTCCCACAGAGACTTGCAGGTTCACACACATCAGTACCACAGAGACCTGCAGGTTCACACACATCAGTCCCACAGAGACCTGGAGGTTCACACACATCAGTACCACAGAGACCTGCAGGTTCACACACATCAGTCCCACAGAGACCTGCAGGTTCACAAACATCAGTCCCACACAGAGACCTGCAGGTTCAAAAACATCAGTCCCACAGAGACTTGTAGGTTCACAAACATCAGTCCCACACAGAGACCTGCAGGTTCAAAAACATCAGTCCCACAGAGACCTGCAGGTTCACACACATCGGTCCCACAGAGAGACCTGCAGGTTCAAACACATCAGTCCCACAGAGACCTGCAGGTTCACACACATCAGTCCCACAGAGAGACCTGTAGGTTCACACACATCAGTCCCACAAGAGAGACCTGCAGGTTCACACACATCAGTCCCAGAAGAGAGACCTGCAGGTTCACACACATCCATCCCACAGAGACCTGCACGTTCACACACGTCAGTCCCACAGAGACCTGCAGGTTCACACACATCAGTCCTACAGAGAGACCTGCAGGTTCACACACGTCAGTCCCACAGAGACCTGCAGGTTCACACACACCAGTCCCACAGAGAGACCTGCAGGTTCACACGAATCAGTCCCACAGAGAGACCTGCAGGTTCACACACATCAGTCCCACAGAGACCTGCAGGTTCACACACAACGGTCCCACAGAGAGACCTGCAGGTTAAAACACATCAGTCCCACACAGACCTGCAGGTTCACACACATCAGTCCCACAGAGAGACCTGCAGGTTCACACATATCAGTCCCACAGAGACCTGCAGGTTCACACACATCAGTCCCAAAGAGACTTGCAGGTTCACACACATCAGTCCCACACAGACCTGCAGGTTCACACACATCAGTACCACATAGACCTGCAGGTTCACACACATCAGTCCCACAGAGAGACCTGCAGGTTCACACACATCAGTCCCACACATAGACCTGCAGGTTCACACACATCAGTCCCACACATAGACCTGCAGGTTCACACACATCAGTCCTACAGAGAGACCTGCAGGTTCACACACGTCAGTCACACAGAGACCTGCATGTTCACACACATCAGTCCTACAGAGAGACCTGCACGTTCACACACGTCAGTCCCACAGAGACCTGCAGGTTCACACACATCGGTCCTACAGAGAGACCTGCAGGTTCACACACACCAGTCCCACAGAGAGACCTGCAGGTTCACACGAATCAGTCCCAGAGAGAGACCTGCAGGTTCACACACATCAGTCCCACAGAGACCTGCAGGTTCACACACATCAGTCCTACAGAGAGACCTGCACGTTCACACACGTCAGTCCCACAGAGAGACCTGCAGGTTCACACACATCTGTCCTACAGAGAGACCTGCAGGTTCACAAACATCAGTCCTACAGAGAGACCTGCAGGTTCACACACATCTGTCCTACAGAGACCTGCATGTTCACATACATCAGTCCCACACAGAGACCTGCAGGTTCACACACATCAGTCCCACAGAGAGACCTGCAGGTTCACACACATCAGTCCCACAGAGACCTGCAGGTTCACACACTTCAGTCCCACAGAGAGTCCTGCAGGTTCTCACACATCAGTCCTACAGAGACTTGCAGGCTCACACACATCAGTCCTACAGAGACTTGCTGGTTCACACATATCAGTCCCCCAGAGAGACCTGCAGGTTCAAGACTTCAGTCCCACAGAGACCTGCAGGTTCAAGACTTCAGTCCCACAGAGACCTGCAGGTTCACACTCTTCAGTCCCACAGAGAGACCTGCAGGTTCACACACATCAGTCTTACAGAGACCTGCAGGGTCACACACATCAGTCACACAGAGAGACCTGCAGGTTCGAAAACATCAGTCCCACAGAGAGACCTGCAGGTTCACACATATCAGTCCCACACAGAGACCTGCAGGGTCACACACATCAGTCCCACAGAGAGACCTGCAGTTTCATACACTTCAGTCCTACAGAGAGACCTGCAGGTTCACACACATCAGTCCCACAGAGAGACCTGCAGGTTCTCACACATCTGTACCACCGAGACCTGCAGGTTCACACAATTCAGTCCCACAGAAAGACCTGCAGGTTCACACACTTCAGTCCCACAGAGACCTGCAGGTTCACACACATCACTCCTACAGAGACCTGCAGGCTCACACACATCAGTCCTACAGAGACTTGCAGGTTCTCACACATCAGTCCTACAGAGACTTGCAGGCTCACACGCATCAGTCCCACAGAAACCTGCAGGTTCACACAAATCAGTCCTACAGAGAGACCTGCAGGTTCACACACATCAGTCCTACAGAGAGACCTGCCGGTTCACACATATCGGTCCCACAGAGAGACCTGCAGGTTCACACACATCAGTCCCACAGAAACCTGCAGGTTCACACATATCGGTCCCACAGAGACCTGCAGGTTCACACACATCAGTCCTACAGAGAGACCTGCAGGTTCACACACATCAGTCCCACACAGAGACCTGCAGGTTCACACACATCAGTCCCACAGAGAACTGCAGGTTCACACACTTCAGTCCCACAGAGAGACCTGCAGGTTCACACACATCAGTCTCACAGAGAGACCTGCAGTTTCACACACTTCAGTCCCACAGAGAGACCTGCAGGTTCTCACACATCTGTACCACCGAGACCTGCAGGTTCACACAATTCAGTCCCACAGAAAGACCTGCAGGTTCACACACATCAGTCTCACAGAGAGACCTGCAGGTTCACACACATCAGTCCCACAGAGAGACCTGCAGGTTCACACACATCAGTCCCACAGAGACCTGCAGGTTCACACAATTCAGTCCCACAGAGAGACCTGGAGGTTCACACACATCAGTCACACAGAGAGACCTGCAGGTTCAAACACATCAGTCCCACAGAGACCTGCAGGTTCACACACATCAGTCCTACAGAGAGACCTGCAGGTTCACACACATCAGTCCCACAGAGAGACCTGCAGGTTCATACACTTCAGTCCTACACAGAGACCTGCAGGTTCACACACATCAGTCCCACAGAGAGACCTGCAGGTTCTCACACACCTGTACCACCGAGACCTGCAGGTTCACACAATTCAGTCCCACAGAAAGACCTGCAGGTTCACACACATCAGTCTCACAGAGAGACCTGCAGGTTCACATACATCAGTCCCACAGAGAGACCTGCAGGTTCACACACATCAGTCCCACAGAGACCTGTAGGTTCACACACATCAGTCCCACAGAGACCTGCAGGTTCACACAATTCAGTCCCACAGAGAGACCTGGAGGTTCAAACACATCAGTCACACAGAGAGACCTGCAGGTTCAAACACATCAGTCCCACAGAGACCTGCAGGTTCACACACATCAGTCCCACAGAGACCTGCAGGTTCACACACATCAGTCCCACAGAGAGACCAGGAGGTTCACACACTTCAGTCCCACAAGAGAGACCTGCAGGTTCACACACTTCAGTCCCACAGAGACCTGCCGGTTCACACACATCAGTCCCACAAAGACCTGCAGGTTCGCACACCTCAGTCCCACAGAGACCTGCGGGTTCACACACATCTGTCCCACAGAGACCTGCGGGTTCACACACATCAGTTTTACAGAGAGACCTGCAGGTTCACACACATCAGTCCCACACAGAGACCTGCAGGTTCACACACATCAGTCCCACAGAGACCTGCAGGTTCACACACATCAGTCCCACACAGAGACCTGCAGGTTCACACACATCAGTCCTACAGAGAGAAATGCAGGTTCACACACATCAGCCCTACAGAGAGACCTGCAGGTTCACACACATCAGTCCCACACAGAGACCTGCAGGTTCACACACATCAGTCCCACAGAGAGACCTGCAGGTTCACACACATCAGTCCCACAGAGAGACCCGCAGGTTCACACACTTCAGTCCCACAGAGAGTCCTGCAGGTTCACACACATCTGTCCCACAGAAACCTGCAGGTTCACACACATCAGTCCTACAGAGAGACCTGCAGGTTCACACATATCAGTCCCACAGAGACCTGCAGGTTCACACACATCAGTCCCACACAGAGACCTGCAGGTTCACACACATCAGTCCCACACAGAGACGTGCAGGTTCACACACATCAGTCCCACAGAGACCTGCAGGTTCACACACTTCAGTCCCACAGAGACCTGCAGGTTCACACACATCAGTCCCACAGAGAGACCTGCAGGTTCTCACACTTCAGTCCTACAGAGAGACCTGCGGGTTCACACACATCAGTCGTACAGAGACCTGCAGGTTCACACACATCAGTCCTACAGAGAGACCTGAAGGTTCACACACATCAGTCCCACAGAAAGACCTGCAGGTTCACACACATCAGTCCCACAGAGAGACAAGGAGGTTCACACACTTCAGTCCCACAAGAGAGACCTGCAGGTTCACACACTTCAGTCCCACAGAGACCTGCCGGTTCACACACATCAGTCCCACAAAGACCTGCATGTTCACACACATCAGTCCCACAGAGAGACCAGCAGGTTCGCACACCTCAGTCCCACAGAGACCTGCGGGTTCACACACATCTGTCCCACAGAGACCTGCGGGTTCACACACATCAGTCCTACACAGAGACCTGCAGGTTCACACACATCAGTCCCACACAGAGACCTGCAGGTTCACACACATCAGTCCCACACAGAGACCTGCGGGTTCACACACATCAGTCCTATACAGAGACCTGCAGGTTCACACACATCAGTCCCACACAGAGACCTGCAGGTTCACACACATCAGTCCCACACAGAGACCTGCAGGTTCACACACATCAGTCCCACAGAGAGACCTGCAGTTTCATACACTTCAGTCCTACAGAGAGACCTGCAGGTTCACACACATCAGTCCCACAGAGACCTGTAGGTTCACACACATCAGTCCCACAGAGACCTGCAGGTTCACACAATTCAGTCCCACAGAGAGACCTGGAGGTTCACACACATCAGTCACACAGAGAGACCTGCAGGTTCAAACACATCAGTCCCACAGAGACCTGCAGGTTCACACATATCAGTCCCACACAGAGACCTGCAGGGTCACACACATCAGTCCCACAGAGACCTGCAGGTTCACACACATCTGTCTTACAGAGAGACCTGCAGGTTCACACACATCAGTCCTACAGAGAGACCTGCAGGTTCACACACATCAGTCCTACAGAGAGACCTGCAGGTTCACATACATCAGCCCTACAGAGAGACCTGCAGGTTCACATACATCAGTCCCACACAGAGACCTGCAGGTTCACACACATCAGTCACACAGAGAAACCTGCAGGTTCACATACATCAGTCCCACAGAGACCTGCAGGTTCACATACATCAGTCCCACACAGAGAGACCTGCAGGTTCACACACATCAGTCCCACACCGAGACCTGCAGGTTCACATACATCAGTCCCACACAGAGACCTGCAGGTTCACACACATCAGTCGCACAGAGACCTGCAGGTTCACACACATCAGTCCCACAGAGACCTGCAGGTTCACACACATCAGTCCCGCAGAGACCAGAAGGTTCACACACTTCAGTCCCACAAGAGAGACCTGCAGGTTCACACACTTCAGTCCCACAGAGACCTGCCGGTTCACACACATCAGTCCCACAAAGACCTGCATGTTCACACACATCAGTCCCACAGAGAGACCAGCAGGTTCGCACACCTCAGTCCCACAGAGACCTGCAGGTTCACACACATCAGTCCCACAGAGACCTGCAGGTTCACACACTTCAGTCCCACAGAGAGTCCTGCAGGTTCACACACTTCAGTCCCACAGAGAGTCCTGCAGGTTCTCACACATCAGTCCCACACAGAGACCTGCAGGTTCACACACATCAGTCCCACAGAGAGACCTGCAGTTTCATACACTTCAGTCCTACAGAGAGACCTGCAGGTTCACACACATCAGTCCCACAGAGAGACCTGCAGTTTCATACACTTCAGTCCTACAGAGAGACCTGCAGGTTCACACACATCAGTCCCACAGAGAGACCTGCAGGTTCTCACACATCTGTACCACCGAGACCTGCAGGTTCACACAATTCAGTCCCACAGAAAGACCTGCAGGTTCACACACATCAGTCTCACAGAGAGACCTGCAGGTTCACACACATCGGTCCCACAGAGAGACCTGCAGGTTCACACACATCAGTCCCACAGAGACCTGTAGGTTCACACACATCAGTCCCACAGAGACCTGCAGGTTCACACAATTCAGTCCCACAGAGAGACCTGGAGGTTCACACACATCAGTCACACAGAGAGACCTGCAGGTTCAAACACATCAGTCCCACAGAGACCTGCAGGTTCACACACATCAGTCCCACAGAGACCTGCAGGTTCACACACATCAGTCCCACAGAGAGACCAGGAGGTTCACACACTTCAGTCCCACAAGAGAGACCTGCAGGTTCACACACTTCAGTCCCACAGAGACCTGCCGGTTCACACACATCAGTCCCACAGAGAGACCTGCAGGTTCTCACACTTCAGTCCTACAGAGACCTGCCGGTTCACACACATCAGTCCCACAGAGAGACCAGGAGGTTCACACACTTCAGTCCCACAAGAGAGACCTGCGGGTTCACACACATCAGTCCCACAGAGAGTCCTGCAGGTTCACACACATCAGTCCTACAGAGAGACCTGAAGGTTCACACACATCAGTCCCGCAGAAAGACCTGCAGGTTCACACACATCAGTCCCACAGAGAGACCAGGAGGTTCACAAACTTCAGTCCCACAGAGACCTGCCGGTTCACACACATCAGTCCCACAAAGACCTGCATGTTCACACACATCAGTCCCACAGAGAGACCAGCAGGTTCGCACACCTCAGTCCCACAGAGACCTGCGGGTTCACACACATCTGTCCCACAGAGACCTGCGGGTTCACACATATCAGTCCTACAGAGAGACCTGCAGGTTCACACACATCAGTCCCACACAGAGACCTGCAGGTTCACACACATCAGTCCCACAGACACCTGCAGGTTAACACACATCAGTCCCACACAGAGACCTGCAGGTTCACACACATCAGTCCCACACAGAGACCTGCAGGTTCACACACATCAGTCCTACAGAGAGACCTGCAGGTTCATACACATCAGTCCCACAGAGAGACCTGCAGGTTCACACACATCAGTCCCACCGAGACCTGCAGGTTCACACAATTCAGTCCCACAGAAAGACCTGCAGGTTCACACACATCAGTCTCACAGAGAGACCTGCAGGTTCACACACATCAGTCCCACAGAGACCTGCAGGTTCACACACATCAGTCCCACCGAGACCTGCAGGTTCACACAATTCAGTCCCACAGAAAGACCTGCAGGTTCACACACATCAGTCCCACAGAGACACCTGGAGGTTCACACACATCAGTCACACAGAGAGACCTGCAGGTTCAAACACATCAGTCCCACAGAGACCCGCAGGTTCACACACATCAGTCCCACACAGAGAGACCTGCAGTTTCACACACATCAGTCACACAGAGAGAGACCTGCAGGGTCACACACATCAGTCACAGAGAGAGACCTGCAGGTTCACACACATCAGTCCCACAGAGAGACCTGCAGTTTCACACACATCAGTCCCACACAGACACCTGCAGTTTCACACACATCAGTCCCACACAGAGACCTGCAGGCTCACACACATCAGTCCCACACAGAGACCTGGAGGTTCACACACATCAGTCCCACAGAGAGATCTGCAGTTTCATACACTTCAGTCCTACAGAGAGACCTGCAGGTTCACACACATCAGTCCCACAGAGAGACCTGCAGTTTCATACACTTCAGTCCTACAGAGACACCTGCAGGTTCACACACATCAGTCCCACAGAGAGACCTGCAGGTTCTCACACATCTGTACCACCGAGACCTGCAGGTTCACACAATTCAGTCCCACAGAACGACCTGCAGGTTCACACACATCAGTCTCACAGAGAGACCTGCAGGTTCACACACATCGGTCCCACAGAGAGACCTGCAAGTTCACACACATCAGTCCCACAGAGACCTGTAGGTTCACACACATCAGTCCCACAGAGACCTGCAGGTTCACACAATTCAGTCCCACAGAGAGACCTGGAGGTTCACACACATCAGTCACACAGAGAGACCTGCAGGTTCAAACACATCAGTCCCACAGAGACCTGCAGGTTCACACACATCAGTCCCACAGAGACCTGCAGGTTCACACACATCAGTCCCACAGAGAGACCAGGAGGTTCACACACTTCAGTCCCACAAGAGAGACCTGCAGGTTCACACACTTCAGTCCCACAGAGACCTGCCGGTTCACACACATCAGTCCCACAGAGACCTGCGGGTTCACACACATCTGTCCCACAGAGACCTGCGGGTTCACACACATCAGTCCTACAGAGAGACCTGCAGGTTCACACACATCAGTCCCACACAGAGACCTGCAGGTTCACACACATCAGTCCCACAGAGACCTGCAGGTTCACACACATCAGTCCCACACAGAGACCTGCAGGTTCACACACATCAGTCCCACACAGAGACCTGCAGGTTCACACACATCAGTCCCACAGAGACCTGCAGGTTCACACACATCTGTCTTACAGAGAGACCTGCAGGTTCACACACATCAGTCCTACAGAGAGACCTGCAGGTTCACACACATCAGCCCTACAGAGAGACCTGCAGGTTCACATACATCAGTCCCACACAGAGACCTGCAGGTTCACACACATCAGTCCCACAGAGAGACCTGCAGGTTCACACACATCAGTCCCACAGAGAGACCCGCAGGTTCACACACTTCAGTCCCACAGAGAGTCCTGCAGGTTCACACACTTCAGTCCCACAGAGAGTCCTGCAGGTTCACACACATCAGTCCTACAGAGACCTGCAGGCTCACACACATCAGTCCTACAGAGACTTGCAGGTTCTCACACATCTGTCCCACAGAAACCTGCAGGTTCACACACATCAGTCCTACAGACAGACCTGCAGGTTCACACATATCGGTCCCACAGAGACCTGCAGGTTCACACACATCTGTCCTACAGAGAGACCTGCAGGTTCACACACATCAGTCCCACAGAGACCTGCATGTTCACACACATCAGTCCCACAGAGACCTGCAGGTTCACACACAACAGTCCCACACAGAGACCTGCAGGTTCACACACATCAGTCCCACACAGAGACCTGCAGGTTCACACACATCAGTCCCACAGAGACCTGCGGGTTCACACACATCAGTCGTACAGAGACCTGCAGGGTCACACACATCAGTCCCACACAGAGACCTGCGGGTTCACACACATCAGTCGTACAGAGACCTGCAGGGTCACACACATCAGTCCCACAGAGAGACCTGCAGGTTCACACACTTCAGCCCCACAGAGAGTCCTGCAGGTTCACACACATCAGTCCTACAGAGAGACCTGAAGGTTCCCACACATCAGTCCCACAGAAAGACCTGCGGGTTCACACACATCAGTCGTACAGAGACCTGCAGGGTCACACACATCAGTCCCACAGAGAGACCTGCAGGTTCACACACATCAGTCCCACAGAGAGACCTGCAGGTTCACACCTTCAGTCCCACAGAGACCTGCCGGTTCACACACATCAGTCCCACAAAGACCTGCATGTTCACACACATCAGTCCCACAGAGAGACCAGCAGGTTCGCACACCTCAGTCCCACAGAGAGACCTGCGGGTTCACACACATCAGTCCTACAGAGAGACCTGCAGGTTCACACACATCAGTCCCACACAGAGACCTGCAAGTTCACACACATCAGTCCCATAGAGAGACCTGCAGTTTCATACACTTCAGTCCTACAGAGAGACCTGCAGGTTCACACACATCAGTCCCACAGAGAGTCCCGCAGGTTCTCACACATCTGTACCACCGAGACCTGCAGGTTCACACAATTCAGTCCCACAGAAAGACCTGCAGGTTCACACACATCAGTCTCACAGAGAGACCTGCAGGTTCACACACATCAGTCCCACAGAGAGACCTGCAGGTTCACACACATCAGTCCCACAGAGACCTGTAGGTTCACACACATCAGTCCCACAGAGACCTGTAGGTTCACACACATCAGTCCCACAGAGACCTGCAGGTTCACACAATTCAGTCACACAAAGAGACCTGCAGGTTCAAACACATCAGTCCCACAGAGACCTGCAGGTTCACACACATCAGTCCCACAGAGAGACCTGCAGGTTCACACATATCAGTCCCACAGAGACCTGCAGGTTCACACACATCAGTCCTACAGAGAGACCTGCAGGTTCACACACATCAGTCCTACAGAGAGACCTGCAGGTTCACACACATCAGTCCCACACAGAGACCTGCAGGTTCACACACATCAGTCCCACAGAGACCTGCAGGTTCACACACTTCAGTCCCACAGAGAGACCTGCAGGTTCACACACATCAGTCTCACAGAGAGACCTGCAGGTTCTCACACATCTGTACCACCGAGACATGCAGGTTCACACAATTCAGTCCCACAGAAAGACCTGCAGGTTCACACACATCAGTCCCACAGAGAGACCTGCAGGTTCACACACATCAGTCCCACAGAGACCTGCAGGTTCACACAATTCAGTCCCACAGAGAGACCTGGAGGTTCACACACATCAGTCACACAGAGAGACCTGCAGGTTCAAACACATCAGTCCCACAGAGACCTGCAGGTTCACACACATCAGTCCTACAGAGAGACCTGCAGGTTCACACACATCAGTCCCACAGAGAGACCTGCAGGTTCATACACTTCAGTCCTACAGAGAGACCTGCAGGTTCACACACATCAGTCCCACAGAGAGACCTGCAGGTTCTCACACATCTGTACCACCGAGACCTGCAGGTTCACACAATTCAGTCCCACAGAAAGACCTGCAGGTTCACACACATCAGTCTCACAGAGAGACCTGCAGGTTCACACACATCAGTCCCACACAGAGACCTGCAGGTTCACACACATCAGTCCCACAGAGAGACCTGCAGGTTCACACACATCAGTCCCACAGAGAGACCCGCAGGTTCACACACTTCAGTCCCACAGAGAGTCCTGCAGGTTCACACACATCAGTCCTACAGAGACCTGCAGGCTCACACACATCAGTCCCACAGAAACCTGCAGGTTCACACACATCAGTCCTACAGAGAGACCTGCAGGTTCACACATATCAGTCCCACAGAGACCTGCAGGTTCACACACATCAGTCCCACACAGAGACCTGCAGGTTCACACACATCAGTCCCACACAGAGACCTGCAGGTTCACACACATCAGTCCCATAGAGAGACCTGCAGTTTCATACACTTCAGTCCTACAGAGAGACCTGCAGGTTCACACACATCAGTCCCACAGAGAGACCTGCAGGTTCTCACACATCTGTACCACCGAGACCTGCAGGTTCACACAATTCAGTCCCACAGAAAGACCTGCAGGTTCACACACATCAGTCTCACAGAGAGACCTGCAGGTTCACACACATCAGTCCCACAGAGAGACCTGCAGGTTCACACACATCAGTCCCACAGAGACCTGTAGGTTCACACACATCAGTCCCACAGAGACCAGCAGGTTCACACAATTCAGTCCCACAGAGAGACCTGGAGGTTCACACACATCAGTCACACAGAGAGACCTGCAGGTTCAAACACATCAGTCCCACAGAGACCTGCAGGTTCACACACATCAGTCCCACAGAGAGACCCGCAGGTTCACACATATCAGTCCCACACAGAGACCTGCAGGGTCACACACATCAGTCCCACAGAGACCTGCAGTTTCATACACTTCAGTCCCACAGAGACCTGCAGGTTCACACACATCAGTCCCACAGAGACCTGCAGGTTCACACACATCTGTCTTACAGAGAGACCTGCAGGTTCACACACATCAGTCCTACAGAGAGACCTGCAGGTTCACACACATCAGTCCTACAGAGACCTGCAGGCTCACACACATCAGTCCTACAGAGACTTGCAGGTTCTCACACATCTGTCCCACAGAAACCTGCAGGTTCACACACATCAGTCCTACAGAGAGACCTGCAGGTTCACATACATCAGCCCTACAGAGAGACCTGCAGGTTCACATACATCAGTCCCACACAGAGACCTGCAGGTTCACACACATCAGTCACACAGAGACCTGCAGGTTCACACACATCAGTCCCACAGAGACCTGCAGGTTCACATACATCAGTCCCACAGAGACCTGCAGGTTCACACACATCAGTCCCACACCGAGACCTGCAGGTTCACATACATCAGCCCCACACAGAGACCTGCAGGTTCACACACATCAGTCCCACAGAGACCTGCAGGTTCACACACATCAGTCCCACAGAGACCTGCAGGTTCACACACATCAGTCCCGCAGAGACCAGGAGGTTCACACACTTCAGTCCCACAAGAGAGACCTGCAGGTTCACACACTTCAGTCCCACAGAGACCTGCCGGTTCACACACATCAGTCCCACAAAGACCTGCATGTTCACACACATCAGTCCCACAGAGAGACCAGCAGGTTAGCACACCTCAGTCCCACAGAGACCTGCAGGTTCACACACATCAGTCCCACAGAGACCTGCAGGTTCACACACTTCAGTCCCACAGAGAGTCCTGCAGGTTCACACACTTCAGTCCCACAGAGAGTCCTGCAGGTTCTCACACATCAGTCCCACACAGAGACCTGCAGGTTCACACACATCAGTCCCACAGAGAGACCTGCAGTTTCATACACTTCAGTCCTACAGAGAGACCTGCAGGTTCACACACATCAGTCCCACAGAGAGACCTGCAGTTTCATACACTTCAGTCCTACAGAGAGACCTGCAGGTTCACACACATCAGTCCCACAGAGAGACCTGCAGGTTCTCACACATCTGTACCACCGAGACCTGCAGGTTCACACATATCAGTCTCACAGAGAGACCTGCAGGTTCACACACATCGGTCCCACACAGAGACCTGCAGGTTCACACACATCAGTCCCACAAAGAGACCTGCAGGTTCACACACATCAGTCCCACAGAGACCTGCAGGTTCACACACATCTGTCTTACAGAGAGACCTGCAGGTTCACACACATCAGTCCTACAGAGAGACCTGCAGGTTCACATACATCAGTCCCACACAGAGACCTGCAGGTTCACACACATCAGTCCCACAGAGAGACCTGCAGGTTCACACACATCAGTCCCACAGAGAGACCCGCAGGTTCACACACTTCAGTCCCACAGAGAGTCCTGCAGGTTCACACACTTCAGTCCCACAGAGAGTCCTGCAGGTTCACACACATCAGTCCTACAGAGACCTGCAGGCTCACACACATCAGTCCTACAGAGACTTGCAGGTTCTCACACATCTGTCCCACAGAAACCTGCAGGTTCACACACATCAGTCCTACAGACAGACCTGCAGGTTCACACATATCGGTCCCACAGAGACCTGCAGGTTCACACACATCTGTCCTACAGAGAGACCTGCAGGTTCACACACATCAGTCCCACAGAGACCTGCATGTTCACACACATCAGTCCCACAGAGACCTGCAGGTTCACACACATCAGTCCCACACAGAGACCTGCAGGTTCACACACATCAGTCCCACACAGAGACCTGCAGGTTCACACACATCAGTCCCACAGAGACCTGCAGGTTCACACACTTCAGTCCCACAGAGAGTCCTGCAGGTTCTCACACTTCAGTCCCACAGAGAGACCTGCAGGTTCACACACATCAGTCTTACAGAGACCTGCAGGGTCACACACATCAGTCCCACAGAGACCTGCAGGTTCAAAAACATCAGTCCCACAGAGACCTGCAGGTTCACACACATCAGTCCCACAGAGAGACCAGGAGGTTCACACACTTCAGTCCCACAAGAGACCTGCAGGTTCACACACATCAGTCTTACAGAGACCTGCAGGGTCACACACATCAGTCCCACAGAGACCTGCAGGTTCACAAACATCAGTCTTACAGAGACCTGCAGGTTCACACACTTCAGTCCCACAGAGACCTGCCGGTTCACACACATCAGTCCCACAAAGATCTGCATGTTCACACACATCAGTCCCACAGAGACCAGCAGGTTCGCACACCTCAGTCCCACAGAGACCTGCGGGTTCACACACATCTGTCCCACAGAGACCTGCGGGTTCACACACATCAGTCCTACAGAGAGACCTGCAGGTTCACACACATCAGTCCCACACAGAGACCTGCAGGTTCACACACATCAGTCCCACAGAGACCTGCAGGTTCACACACATCAGTCCCACACAGAGACCTGCAGGTTCACACACATCAGTCCCACACAGAGACCTGCAGGTTCACACACATCAGTCCCACAGAGACCTGCAGGTTCACACACATCTGTCTTACAGAGAGACCTGCAGGTTCACACACATCAGTCCTACAGAGAGACCTGCAGGTTCACACACATCAGCCCTACAGAGAGACCTGCAGGTTCACGCACATCAGTCCCACACAGAGACCTGCAGGTTCACACACATCAGTCCCACAGAGAGACCTGCAGGTTCACACACATCAGTCCCACAGAGAGACCCGCAGGTTCACACACTTCAGTCCCACAGAGAGTCCTGCAGGTTCACACACATCAGTCCTACAGAGACCTGCAGGCTCACAAACATCATTCCTACAGAGACCTGCAGGTTCACACACATCAGTCCTACAGAGAGACCTGCAGGTTCACACATATCAGTCCCACAGAGACCTGCAGGTTCACACACATCAGTCCCACACAGAGACCTGCAGGTTCACACACATCAGTCCCACACAGAGACCTGCAGGTTCACACACATCAGTCCCACAGAGAGACTTGCAGGTTCACACACTTCAGTCCCACAGAGACCTGCAGGTTCTCACACTTCAGTCCTACAGAGAGACCTGCAGGTTCACACACATCAGTCCTACAGAGAGACCTGAAGGTTCACACACATCAGTCCCACAGAAAGACCTGCAGGTTCACACACATCAGTCCCACAGTGAGACCAGGAGGTTCACACACTTCAGTCCCACAAGAGAGACCTGCAGGTTCACACACTTCAGTCCCACAGAGACCTGCCGGTTCACACACATCAGTCCCACAAAGACCTGCATGTTCACACACATCAGTCCCACAGAGAGACCAGCAGGTTCGCACACCTCAGTCCCACAGAGAGACCTGCAGGTTCACACACATCAGTCCTACACAGAGACCTGCAGGTTCACACACATCAGTCCCACACAGAGACCTGCAGGTTCACACACATCAGTCCCACAGAGAGACCTGCAGGTTCACACACATCAGTCCCACAGAGAGACCTGCAGGTTCACCCACATCAGTCCTACACAGAGACCTGCAGGTTCACACACATCAGTCCCACACAGAGACCTGCAGGTTCACACACATCAGTCCCACAGAGAGACCTGCAGTTTCATACACTTCAGTCCTACAGAGAGACCTGCAGGTTCACACACATCAGTCACACAGAGAGACCTGCAGGTTCTCACACATCTGTACCACCGAGACCTGCAGGTTCACACAATTCAGTCCCACAGAAAGACCTGCAGGTTCACACACATCAGTCTCACAGAGAGACCTGCAGGTTCACACACATCAGTCCCACAGAGAGACCTGCAGGTTCACACACATCAGTCCCACAGAGACTTGTAGGTTCACACACATCAGTCCCACAGAGACCTGCAGGTTCACACAATTCAGTCCCACAGAGAGACCTGGAGGTTCACACACATCAGTCACACAGAGACCTGCAGGTTCACACATATCAGTCCCACAGAGACCTGCAGGTTCAAACACATCAGTCCCACAGAGAGACCCGCAGGTTCACACATATCAGTCCCACACAGAGACCTGCAGGGTCACACACATCAGTCCAGCAGAGACCTGCAGTTTCATACACTTCAGTCACACAGAGAGACCTGCAGGTTCAAATACATCAGTCCCACAGAGACCTGCAGGTTCACACACATCAGTCCCACAGAGAGACCTGCAGGTTCACACATATCAGTCCCACAGAGACCTGCAGGTTCACACACATCAGTCCCACAGAGAGACGTGCAGGTTCACACACATCAGTCCCACAGAGACCTGCAGGTTAACACACATCGGTCACACAGAGAGCTGCAGGTTCACACACATCTGTCTCACAGAGAGACCTGCAGGTTCACACACATCAGTCCTACAGAGAGACCTGCAGGTTCACATACATCAGCCCTACAGAGAGACCTGCAGGTTCACATACATCAGTCCCACACAGAGACCTGCAGGTTCACACACATCAGTCACACAGAGAGACCTGCAGGTTCACATACATCAGTCCCACAGAGACCTGCAGGTTCACATACATCAGTCCCACACAGAGAGACCTGCAGGTTCACACACATCAGTCCCACACCGAGACCTGCAGGTTCACATACATCAATCCCACACAGAGACCTGCAGGTTCACACACATCAGTCCCACAGAGACCTGCAGGTTCACACACATCAGTCCCACAGAGACCTGCAGGTTCACACATATCAGTCCCGCAGAGACCAGGAGGTTCACACACTTCAGTCCCACAAGAGAGACCTGCAGGTTCACACACTTCAGTCCCACAGAGACCTGCCGGTCCACACACATCAGTCGACCTCCAAAGACTACTCCCCGAGCGGCGGCCCTTCCATCTCCTCAAAAGTCTGGTTCCCTAGCAGCAGATCTTCCGCTGATTCCGACGTCTGGTTCCCAAGTGGCCCTTCCGCCACCTCAGGTGTCTGTTTCCAGAGCGTCCCGCATACCGCGCCTGACGTCTGTTTCCCGAGCGGCCCTCACGCCACCTCCGAAGACTACTCCCCGAGCGGCGGCCCTTCCATCTCCTCCAAAGTCTACTTCCCTAGCAGCAGATCTTCCGCTGCTTCCGACGTCTGGTTCCCAAGTGGCCCTTCCACCACCTCAGGTGTCTGTTTCCCGAGCGTCCCGCATACCGCGGCTGAGGTCTGTTTCCCGAGCGGCCCTCACGCCACCTCCGAAGACTACTCCCCGAGCGGCGGCCCTTCCATCTCTTCCAAAGTCTGGTCCCCTAGCAGCAGATCTTCCGCTGCTTCCCACGTCTGGTTCCCAAGTGGCCCTTCCGCCACCTCAGGTGTCTGTTTCCCGAGCGTCCCGCATACCGCGCCTGAGGTCTCTTTCCCGAGCGACCCTCACGCCACCTCCGAAGACTACTCCCCGAGAGGCGGCCCTTCCATCTCCTCCAAAGTCTGGTTCCCTAGCAGCAGATCTTCCGCTGCTTCCGACGTCTGGTTCCCAAGTGGCCCTTCCGCCACCTCAGGTGCCTGTTTCCCGAGCGTCCCGCATACCGCGCCTAAGGTCTGTTTCCCGAGCGGCCCTCACGCCACCTCCGAAGACCACTCCCTGAGCGGCGTCCCTTCAATCGCCTCCAAAGCAACTCGCCGGACTCTTTTCATTGCCTTGCATGTTGTCCAGTTGGACCTTTGCATGAACTGCTAATAAAGTACGCCAGTTTCGGCGAACTCTTATCTCTGCTTGGTGTCGTGTGCTTGGGCTCTTCCACAAACCTTAACAATGTGAACGTAAGGTGCGGAATCAAATAACAGTGTGAACATGAGGATAAATACCAGCGTGCTCAATGTGGCAAATATCCTCTGGACAGTCTTAAGAACACTATTTTACTCATTTCTCTTAAAAAAAAAGAGGTACATAAACCAAGCTGGTTTTAACTGTACCATGTGTTATCTTTTATGTAGCATTTGTACATATCAACATATTTGAATATCCAGCTTAGTAGCTTTTAGCATAAGTTATGGAATCTTGCTGCTAATTAACTTGGTAGAGCAATTAAAGTATCATTAAAAAATAATCTCTGACATTAATGCAGAAAATAAAAAAAATAGAAAAAGTGAGTGACACTGTAAACTGTACCTTGGCTGTACCTGTGCTAAGTTTGGCTCACCAACCGTGACTCTAAGTTGGAAGATTTCTGATCCATTCACAAAAGCACGGCCTCCAACAAAGGAAGCCAGCTTGTTTTCTTTCCGTGCCTTTTCTATGGTGGCCCAACGTCTATTTCTCCTTTCCCTGTCTTCTGCAGACAAGTCCTCTGCCAGAATTGTTATTCTTCAGGAAGGTCGAATTTTTGGCAGAACGCCAAACAGTGTTGCGGTAGATCCGAGAGGTGACTTGCGGGATGATGCCTCTGGGTTGGGTGTTGTTCGGCTACCTGGGACCAAGGCGATGCACCGTGTCAATGACGTCTGGTATTTTATCTTTGGCCTCTGGAAGAAGAGCTTGGCACACATGGATGACTTCTTTCGCACGTCCCGTTTCTCCTTTTCATTTAAGCCATAGAGTTATAGATTACAGTGGCGCGAGTAGCTTTCCAAATGAGATATCCGTTTCTCAGGTGTGTCAGAGATTGCTTCATGTTTTATGATCTGTGACTCAGTGTCTTCCACTCCATCCTTCATGGTTTGATCTCAGCACACACAGAGTCAAACGATTCTTTAATACCTGCAATCTGCCTAGGGTTTTCCTTAACGGCTTCCTTCACTTCTGCAATCACACTGGAGTTGTCACTTACCATCTTTTCCAAGGTGTTGAATCTGTTGTTTATCAGCAAGGAGAGAAACGAGAGCTGGGAGAGAATGGATTGGCTTCCTTGTTTTCAGTTCTTCTCTGTTTAATGGCAGGAGACATAGACGGTGTACAGGGAAGAGATCGAAAATCTTCCATCATTGTGTCCATCATAATGTCATCCTCCAGTCAATGTCAGAAATCATGAGTGTGACAGAGACCAAGTCAGAGGTCTCAAATGAGCTCAACCGACTGGTGGCCATTGAGGCCGCTGAGATTAACTCTATCCTCTCTGAGATCGCTCAGAAGCAAGTGCTGGAGCCCTAAGGTATTTGTGGGTGGACGTGTTCACAAAACCCACACTCCACGGCACTGTTACCGCCATGGGCACCACCGTGAGAGGATGCCTAGAAAAGATGATGGGCTGCTGCACAATATTCCAGTCTACAGCCATAGCCACCACTGACCCCTCAGCATAGGAGGAACCCCAAAGTGCTGAGGACGCTTCGATGATGTCTGACCTTGATGTCATCGATTCCGAGAGAGACCACCCATGCATGGAGCTGACGGATACCATGGTTGCTACCACTTTTGAGAAGACAGTGGCAGCCAGCTCATCATTTTGTTCCTCAAGCCATGGCAGCCATAGATCCAGGCGTGCAACACCTTGCTTGTCAGAACCTCAGACCTTGTTCTCACAAAGTGGTGGCCCAAGTCACTACACCACAAATGCGACACATAGGGCAATGTTTGCACAGTTTGTAGAAAAATACATTGGTTAAACATTGAGTTTTTCTTTCTTTTTCAGATGCACTAAAGGGATCTCTATGTGGTCTGTGCAATGGTGGGTTCTACAAAACAGATTCCAGGGGACATGGAAGCTGAGTCAGATTCCATGCAGGCCTTACGCAGCCCCATCATTCCTTCAGTCATGTTTTGTCCAACCAGAGGCTGCATGTGACTCAACCACAACCAGCACCCTTGACAGCTTTCCTCCTACTAGGAGAGTCTCAGTCCTTAGCATTAATGCTTTGGACTCTGTAGACAAGGAGGAGGATATCAGTGAGGTAACTGAATGGCTGGTGGGGAATGTTCTGGGGCCAGAGGACGAGGGTGGAGAACAAAAAAAATCTGAGACTCGCACCTCCAGCAGTGAGTTGAAAGCCATTGCAGAACAAATTTCAAATAAAATATTTGCCCTTGTTATGGGATACATTGATAACAATGCGTTCTAACTTTAACCATTCCCATGTGTTTGATCAATAACATTACTGGTTGCACCAGAGTCAACCACCATTTTCAGATTTACTCCCCCAACACAAAAGGGAAGTCTCTCAGTCATTTCCATTAATCACAAATGTAAAGTCATGTTTCCTTCTACACTGTTGACAATTTCTTTGTAGGCCTGCGATTTGTCAGGCACACTTTTGAGAAATGATCCTATTGTGTTTAGAAATCACGTCAGGACACAGCGCTGTCGCTCGACACAACCTCTGCGTTGCATTGTTTATTTAGACAGACACAGCGTCACAGGCAGACCCGATCAAACAACCCAGAGCCCGCAGGCATCACCAATCGATCCCAGCACAATAGAACAGCGCCAAATCAAATGCAGCACTGTCGATGTGTGCAGACATAACCCCCCCCCAGAACAGGTGCCCGACCAATTGGGGCATGTAGGGACGCCCGACCAAGCCGAGGGTAACACGGCGATTTGAACTAGCAATCCCCGCGTTGGTAGGCAACGGGATAGACCGCCACGCCACCCGGACGCCCTAGAATAAAACCTTTTAAAAGGGTCAAAGCTCTTTTTACCCTGTCGAAGACACTCGTGTGTGTGCTGGGGCAACCCCGACACCTTACTGAGCAGGACTGGAGACACAAAGTGGTTCAATATGAAATAAAGGACACTGAAGTGCGTTGCCACACGGGCTTTGGGTGCTGCCTACTATGTGCACGTGGCATGATGCTAAAACACAAATAAGTGTACCCTTCAACAATGCTTATGCTGTTTAAATAACAATCTTAACTCTGTGAGGTGATCTGTCATTTGTTTCTAGTGAAATTTCCCTTTAGTATTTTAGTGTGATAATGACTTGTTTTTACTTTTTCCTCCCACACTGGCCTGTCCTGTTCTCTGAAGTCCACAGGTCCTGCTGAGGTTGGGGCATTGTCAAACCCATGTGCACTGCTGAAAGCTACATTTAACCTGCAGGTCTCTCTGAGGGACTGATGTGTGTGAACCTGCAGGTCTCTCTGTGGGACTGATGTGTGTGAACCTGCAGGTCTCTGTAGGACTGATGTGTGTGAACCTGCAGGTCTCTCTGTGGGACTGATGTGTGTGACCCTGCAGGTCTCTGTAGGACTGATGTGTGTGAACCTGCAGGTCTCTCTGTAGGACTGATGTGTGTGAACCTGCAGGTCTCTGTGGGACTGATGTGTGTGAACCTGCAGGTCTCTCTGTGGGACTGATGTGTGTGAACCTGCAGGTCTCTCTTGTGGGACTGATGTGTGTGAACCTGCAGGTTTCTCTTCTGGGACTGATGTGTGTGAACCTGCAGGTCTCCCTTGTGGGACTGATGTGTGTGAACCTACAGGTCTCTCTGTGGGACTGATGTGTGTGAACCTGCAGGTCTCTTGTGGGACTGAAGTGTGTGAACCTGCAGGTCTCTGTGGGACTGATGTGTTTGAAGCTGCAGGTCTCTGTAGGACTGAAGCGTGTGAACCTGCAGGTCTCTGTAGGACTGATGTCTCTGTGGGACTGATGTGTGTGATCCTGCAGGTCTCCGTGGGACTGATGTCTCTGTGGGACTGATGTGTGTGAACCTGCAGGACTCTGTGGGACTGATGTGTGTGAACCTGTAGGTCTCTCTGTGAGACTGGTGTGTGTGAACCTGCAGGTCTCTGTGGGACTGATGTGTGTGAACCTGCAGGTCTCCGTGGGACTGATGTCTCTGTGGGACTGATGTGTGTGAACCTGCAGGACTCTGTGGGACTGATGTGTGTGAACCTGTAGGTCTCTCTGTGAGACTGGTGTGTGTGAACCTGCAGGTCTCTGTGGGACTGATGTGTGTGAACCTGCAGGTCTCTGTGGGACTGATGTGTGTGAACCTGCAGGTCTCTGTGAGACTGATGTGTGTGAACCTGCAGGTCTCTCTGTGTGACTGATGTGTGTGAACCTGCAGGTCTCTCTGTGGGACTGATGTGTTTGAACCTGCAGGTCTCTCTGTGGGACTGATGTGTTTGAACCTGCAGGTCTCTGTGGGACTGATATGTGTGAACCTGCAGGTCTCTGTGGGACTGATATGTGTGAACTTGCAGGTCTCTGTAGGACTGATGTGTGTGAACCTGCAGGTCTCTCTGTGGGACTGATGTGTGTGAACCTGCAGGTCTCTCTGTGGGACTGGTGTGTGTGAACCTGAAGGTCTCTGTGTGGGACTGATGTGTGTGAACCTGCAGGTCTCTCTGTAGGACTGATGTGTGTGAACCTGCGGGTCTCTGTGGGACTGATGTGTGTGAACCTGCAGGTCTCTCTGTAGGAAAGATGTGTGTGAACCTGCAGGTCTCTCTGTGGGACTGATGTGTGTGAACCTGCAGGTCTCTGTGGGACCGATGTTTGTGAACGTGCAGGTCTCTGTAGGACTGATGTGTGTGAACCTGCAGGTCTCTGTGGGACTGATGTGTGTGAACCTGCAGGTCTCTCTGTGAGACTGATGTGTGTGAACCTGCAGGTCTCTGTGGGACTGATGTGTGTGAACCTGCAGGTCTCTGTAGGACTGATGTGTGTGAACCTGCAGGTCTCTGTGGGACTGATATGTGTGAACCTGCAGGTCTCTGTGGGACTGATATGTGTGAACCTGCAGGTCTCTCTGTGAGACTGATGTGTGTGAACCTGCAAGTCTCTGTAGGACTGATGTGTGTGAACCTGCAGGTCTCTGTAGGACTGATGTGTGTGAACCTGCAGGTATCTGTGGGACTGATGTGTGTGAACCTGCAGGTCTCTCTGTGAGACTGATGTGTGTGAACCTGCAGGTCTCTGTAGGACTGATGTGTGTGAACCTGCAGGTCTCTGTAGGACTGATGTGTGTGAACCTGCAGGTCTCTGTGGGACTGATATGTGTGAACCTGCAGGTCTCTGTGGGACTGATATGTGTGAACCTGCAGGTCTCTGTGGGACTGATGTGTGTGAACCTGCAGGTCTCTCTGTAGGAAAGATGTGTGTGAACCTGCAGGTCTCTGTGGGACTGATGTGTGTGAACCTGCAGGTCTCTGTAGGACTGATGTGTGTGAACCTGCAGGTCTCTGTGGGACTGATATGTGTGAATCTGCAGGTCTCTCTGTAAGACTGATGTGTGTGAACCTGCAAGTCTCTGTAGGACTGATGTGTGTGAACCTGCAGGTTTCTGTGGGACTGATATTTGTGAACCTGCAGGTCTCTCTGTAAGACTGATGTGTGTGAACCTGCAAGTCTCTTTGGGGACTGATGTGTGTGAACCTGCAGGTCTCTATGTGGGACTGATGTGTTTGAACCTGCAGGTCTCTCTGTAGGACCGATGTGTGTGAACCTGCAGGTCTCTGTAGGACTGATATGTGTGAACTTGCAGGTCTCTGTAGGAAAGATGTGTGTGAACCTGCAGGTCTCTGTGGGACTGATATGTGTGAACTTGCAGGTCTCTGTGGGACTGATGTGTGTGAACCTGCAGGTCTCTCTGTGGGACTGATGTGTGTGAACCTACAGGTCTCTCTGTGGGACTGGTGTGTGTGAACCTGCAGGTCTCTGTGTGGGACTGATGTGTGTGAACCTGCAGGTCTCTCTGTAGGAAAGATATGTGTGAACCTGCAGGTCTCTGTGGGACCGATGTGTGTGAACCTGCAGGTCTCTGTGGGACTGACGTGTGTGAATGTGCAGGTCTCTCTGTAGGACTGATGTGTGTGAACCTGCAGGTCTCTCTGTGGGACTGATGTGTGTGAACCTGCAGGTCTCTCTGTGGGACTGATGTGTGTGAACCTGCAGGTCTCTGTGGGACAGATATGTGTGAACCTGCAGGTCTCTCTGTAAGACTGATGTGTGTGAACCTGCAAGTCTCTGTAGGACTGATGTGTGAGAACCTGCAGGTCTCTGTGGGACTGATGTGTGTGAATCTGCAGGTCTCTGTGGGACTGATGTGTGTGAACCTGCAGGTCTCTGTGGGACTGATATGTGTGAACCTGCAGGTCTCTGTGGGACTGATATGTGTGAACCTGCAGGTCTCTCTGTAAGACTGATGTGTGTGAACCTGCAAGTCTCTGTAAGACTGATGTGTGTGAACCTGCAGGTTTCTGTGGGACTGATATTTGTGAACCTGCAGGTCTCTCTGTAGGGCTGATGTTTGTGAACCTGCAGGTCTCTCTGTGGGACTGTTGTGTGTGAACCTGCAGGTCTCTCTGTGGGACTGATGCGTGTGAACCTGCAGGTCTCTCTGTAAGACTGATGTGTGTGAACCTGCAGGTCTCTGTGGGACTGATGTGTGTGAACCTGCAGGTCTCTGTAGGACTGATGTGTGTGAACTTGCAGGTCTCTGTGGGACTGATATGTGTGAACCTGCAGGTCTCTCTGTAAGACTGATGTGTGTGAACCTGCAAGTCTCTTTGGGGACTGATGTGTGTGAACCTGCAGGTCTCTGTGGGACTGATATGTGTGAACCTGCAGGTCTCTCTGTGAGGCCGGTGTGTGTGAACCTGCAGGTCTCTGTTGGACTGATGTGTGTGAACCTGCAGGTCTCTCTGTGGGACTGATATGTGTGAACCTGCAGGTCTGTGTGGGACTGGTGTGTTTTAACCTGCAGGTCTCTCTGTGGGACTGATTCGTGTGTGAACCTGCAGGTCTCTGTAGGACTGATATGTGTGAACTTGCAGGTCTCTGTGGGACTGATGTGTGTGAACCTGCAGGTCTCTGTGGGACTGATATGTGTGAACTTGCAGGTCTCTGTGGGACTGATGTGTGTGAACCTGCAGGTCTCTCTGTGGGACTGATGTGTGTGAACCTAAAAGGTCTCTCTGTGGGACTGATGTGTGTGAACCTGCAGGTCTCTGTGGGACTGATGGGTGTGAACCTGCAGGTCTCTCTGTGAGACTGATGTGTGTGAACCTGCAGGTCTCTGTGGGACTGATGTGTGTGAACCTGCAGGTCTCTGTGGGACTGATGTGTGTGAACCTGCAGGTCTCTGTGGGACTGATGTGTGTGAACCTGCAGGTCTCTCTGTGGGATGGATGTGTGTGAACCTGCAGGTCTCTCTGTGGGATGGATGTGTGTGAACCTGCAGGTCTCTCTTCTGGGACTGATGTGTGTGAACCTGCAGGTCTCTCTTGTGGGACTGATGTGTGTGAACCTACAGGTCTCTCTGTGGGACTGATGTGTTTGAAGCTGCAGGTCTCTGTGGGACTGATGTCTCTGTAGCACTGATGTGCGTGAACCTGCAGGTCTCTCTGTGGGACTGATGTGTGTGAACCTGCAGGTCTCTGTGGGACTGATGTCTCTGTGGGACTGATGTCTGTGAACCTGCAGGTCTCTGTGGGACTGATGTGTGTGAACCTGCAGGTCTCTCTTTGGGACTGATGTGTGTGAACCTGCAGGTCTCTGTGAGACTGATTCGTGTGTGAACCTGCAGGTCTCTCTGTGTGACTGATGTGTGTGAACCTGCAGGTCTCTCTGTGGGACTGATGTGTTTGAACCTGCAGGTCTCTCTGTGGGACCGATGTGTGTGAACCTGCAGGTCTCTGTAGGAAAGATGTGTGTGAACCTGCAGGTCTCTGTGGGACCGATGTGTGTGAACCTGCAGGTCTCTGTGGGACTGATGTGTGTGAACGTGCAGGTCTCTGTAGGACCGATGTGTGTGAACCTGCAGGTCTCTCTGTGGGACTGATGTGTGAACCTGCAGGTCTCTGTGGGACTGATGTATGTGAACGTGCAGGTCTCTGTAGGACTGATGTGTGTGAACCTGCAGGTCTCTCTGTGGGACTGATGTGTGTGAACCTGCAGGTCTCTATGGGATTGATGGGTGTGAACCTGCAGGTCTCTCTGTGAGACTGGTGTGTGTGAACCTGCAGGTCTCTGTGGGACTGATGTGGGTGAACGTGCAGGTCTCTGTAGGACTGATGGGTGTGAACCTGCAGGTCTCTCTGTGGGACTGATGTGTGAACCTGCAGGTCTCTGTGGGACTGATGTATGTGAACGTGCAGGTCTCTGTGGGACTGATGTGTGTGAACCTGCAGGTCTCTCTGTGGGACTGATGTACGTGAACCTGCAGGTCTCTATGGGACTGATGGGTGTGAACCTGCAGGTCTCTCTGTGAGACTGGTGTGTGTGAACCTGCAGGTCTCTGTGGGACTGATATGTGTGAACCTGCAGGTCTCTGTGGGACTGATATGTGTGAACTTGCAGGTCTCTGTAGGACTGATGTGTGTGAACCTGCAGGTCTCTCTGTGGGACTGATGTGTGTGAACCTGCAGGTCTCTCTGTGGGACTGGTGTGTGTGAACCTGAAGGTCTCTGTGTGGGACTGATGTGTGTGAACCTGCAGGTCTCTCTGTAGGACTGATGTGTGTGAACCTGCAGGTCTCTGTGGGACTGATGTTTGTGAACCTGCAGGTCTCTCTGTAGGAAAGATGTGTGTGAACCTGCAGGTCTCTCTGTGGGACTGATGTGTGTGAACCTGCAGGTCTCTGTGGGACCGATGTGTGTGAACGTGCAGGTCTCTGTAGGACTGATGTGTGTGAACCTGCAGGTCTCTGTGGGACTGATGTGTGTGAACGTGCAGGTCTCTGTAGGACTGATGTGTGTGAACCTGCAGGTCTCTCTGTGGGACTGATGTGTGAACCTGCAGGTCTCTGTGGGACTGATGTATGTGAACGTTCAGGTCTCTCTGTGAGACTGGTGTGTGTGAACCTGCAGGTCTCTGTGGGACTGATGTGTGTGAACCTGCAGGTCTCTCTGTGAGACTGATGTGTGTGAACCTGCAGGTCTCTGTGGGACTGATGTGTGTGAACCTGCAGGTCTCTGTAGGACTGATGTGTGTGAACCTGCAGGTCTCTGTGGGACTGATATGTGTGAATCTGCAGGTCTCTCTGTAAGACTGATGTGTGTGAACCTGCAAGTCTCTGTAGGACTGATGTGTGTGAACCTGCAGGTTTCTGTGGGACTGATATTTGTGAACCTGCAGGTCTCTCTGTAAGACTGATGTGTGTGAACCTGCAAGTCTCTTTGGGGACTGATGTGTGTGAACCTGCAGGTCTCTATGTGGGACTGATGTGTTTGAACCTGCAGGTCTCTCTTTAGGACCGATGTGTGTGAACCTGCAGGTCTCTGTAGGAAAGATGTGTGTGAACCTGCAGGTCTCTGTGGGACTGATATGTGTGAACTTGCAGGTCTCTGTGGGACTGATGTGTGTGAACCTGCAGGTCTCTCTGTGGGACTGATGTGTGTGAACCTACAGGTCTCTCTGTGGGACTGGTGTGTGTGAACCTGCAGGTCTCTGTGTGGGACTGATGTGTGTGAACCTGCAGGTCTCTGTGGGACTGATGTGTGTGAACCTGCAGGTCTCTCTGTGGGACTGATGTGTGTGAACCTGCAGGTCTCTGTGGGACTGATGGGTGTGAACCTGCAGAACTCTCTGTGAGACTGATGTGTGTGAATCTGCAGGTCTCTGTGGGACTGATGTGTGTGAACCTGCAGGTCTCTGTGGGACTGATATGTGTGAACCTGCAGGTCTCTCTGTAAGACTGATGTGTGTGAACCTGCAAGTCTCTGTAGGACTGATGTGTGTGAACCTGCAGGTCTCTGTGGGACTGATATGTGTGAACCTGCAGGTCTCTCTGTAAGACTGATGTGTGTGAACCTGCAAGTCTCTGTAAGACTGATGTGTGTGAACCTGCAGGTTTCTGTGGGACTGATATTTGTGAACCTGCAGGTCTCTCTGTAGGGCTGATGTTTGTGAACCTGCAGGTCTCTCTGTGGGACTGATGTGTGTGAACCTGCAGGTCTCTCTGTGGGACTGATGTGTGTGAACCTGCAGGTCTCTCTGTAAGACTGATGTGTGTGAACCTGCTGGTCTCTGTGGGACTGATGTGTGTGAACCTGCAGGTCTCTGTAGGACTGATGTGTGTGAACTTGCAGGTCTCTGTGGGACTGATATGTGTGAACCTGCAGGTCTCTCTGTAAGACTGATGTGTGTGAACCTGCAAGTCTCTTTGGGGACTGATGTGTGTGAACCTGCAGGTCTCTGTGGGACTGATATGTGTGAACCTGCAGGTCTCTCTGTGAGGCCGGTGTGTGTGAACCTGCAGGTCTCTGTTGGACTGATGTGTGTGAACCTGCAGGTCTCTCTGTGGGACTGATGTGTGTGAACCTGCAGGTCTGTGTGGGACTGATGTGTTTTAACCTGCAGGTCTCTCTGTGGGACCGATGTGTGTGAACCTGCAGGTCTCTCTGTGGGACTGATTCGTGTGAACCTGCAGGTCTCTCTGTGGGACTGGTGTGTGTGAACCTGAAGGTCTCTGTGTGGGACTGATGTGTGTGAACCTGCAGGTCTCTATGTGGGACTGATGTGTTTGAACCTGCAGGTCTCTCTGTAGGACCGATGTGTGTGAACCTGCAGGTCTCTGTGGGACTGATATGTGTGAACTTGCAGGTCTCTGTGGGACTGATGTGTGTGAACCTGCAGGTCTCTCTGTGGGACTGATGTGTGTGAACCTACAGGTCTCTCTGTGGGACTGGTTTGTGTGAACCTGCAGGTCTCTGTGTGGGACTGATGTGTGTGAACCTGCAGGTCTCTCTGTAGGAAAGATATGTGTGAACCTGCAGGTCTCTGTGGGACCGATGTGTGTGAACCTGCAGGTCTCTGTGGGACTGACGTGTGTGAACCTGCAGGTCTCTGTAGCACTGATGTGTGTGAACCTGCAGGTCTCTGTGGGACTGATGTGTGTTAACCCTATAGGTCTCTGTGGGACTGATGTCTCTGTGGGACTGATGTGTGTGAACCTGCAGGTCTCTGTGGGACTGATGTGTGTGAACCTGCAGGTCTCTCTTTGGGACTGATGTGTGTGAACCTGCAGGTCTCTGTGAGACTGATTCGTGTGTGAACCTGCAGGTCTCTCTGTGTGACTGATGTGTGTGAACCTGCAGGTCTCTCTGTGGGACTGATGTGTTTGAACCTGCAGGTCTCTCTGTGGGACCGATGTGTGTGAACCTGCAGGTCTCTGTAGGAAAGATGTCTGTGAACCTGCAGGTCTCTGTGGGACCGATGTGTGTGAACCTGCAGGTCTCTGTGGGACTGATGTGTGTGAACGTGCAGGTCTCTGTAGGACTGATGTGTGTGAACCTGCAGGTCTCTCTGTGGGACTGATGTGTGAACCTGCAGGTCTCTGTGGGACTGATGTATGTGAACGTGCAGGTCTCTGTAGGACTGATGTGTGTGAACCTGCAGGTCTCTCTGTGGGACTGATGTGTGTGAACCTGCAGGTCTCTATGGGATTGATGGGTGTGAACCTGCAGGTCTCTCTGTGAGACTGGTGTGTGTGAACCTGCAGGTCTCTGTGGGACCGATGTGTGTGAACCTGCAGGTCTCTGTGGGACTGATGTGGGTGAACGTGCAGGTCTCTGTAGGACTGATGGGTGTGAACCTGCAGGTCTCTCTGTGAGACTGGTGTGTGTGAACCTGCAGGTCTCTGTGGGACTGATGTATGTGAACGTGCAGGTCTCTGTGGGACTGATGTGTGTGAACCTGCAGGTCTCTCTGTGGGACTGATGTACGTGAACCTGCAGGTCTCTATGGGACTGATGGGTGTGAACCTGCAGGTCTCTCTGTGAGACTGGTGTGTGTGAACCTGCAGGTCTCTGTGGGACTGATGTGTGAGAACCTGCAGGTCTCTCTGTGAGACTGATGTGTCTGAACCTGCAGGTCTCTGTGGGACTGATGTGTTTGAACCTGCAGGTCTCTCTGTGGGACCGATGTGTGTGAACCTGCAGTTCTCTCTGTGTGACTGATGTTTGTGAACCTGCAGGTCTCTCTGTGGGACTGATGTGTTTGAACCTGCAGGTCTCTGTGGGACTGACGTGTGTGAACGTGCAGGTCTCTGTGGGACTGATGTGTGTGAACCTGCAGGTCTCTCTGTGGGACTGATGTGTGAACCTGCAGGTCTCTGTCGGACTGATGTATGTGAACGTGCAGGTCTCTGTGGGACTGATGTGTGTGAACCTGCAGGTCTCTCTGTGGGACTGATGTACGTGAACCTGCAGGTCTCTATGGGACTGATGGGTGTGAACCTGCTGGTCTCTCTGTGAGACTGGTGTGTGTGAACCTGCAGGTCTCTGTGGGACTGATATGTGTGAACCTGCAGGTCTCTGTGGGACTGATATGTGTGAACTTGCAGGTCTCTGTAGGACTGATGTGTGTGAACCTGCAGGTCTCTCTGTGGGACTGATGTGTGTGAACCTGCAGGTCTCTCTGTGGGACTGGTGTGTGTGAACCTGAAGGTCTCTGTGTGGGACTGATGTGTGTGAACCTGCAGGTCTCTCTGTAGGACTGATGTGTGTGAACCTGCAGGTCTCTGTGGGACTGATGTGTGTGAACCTGCAGGTCTCTCTGTAGGAAAGATGTGTGTGAACCTGCAGGTCTCTCTTTAGGAAAGATGTGTGTGAACCTGCAGGTCTCTCTGTGGGACTGATGTGTGTGAACCTGCAGGTCTCTGTGGGACCGATGTGTGTGAACGTGCAGGTCTCTGTAGGACTGATGTGTGTGAACCTGCAGGTCTCTGTGGGACTGATGTGTGTGAACGTGCAGGTCTCTGTAGGACTGATGTGTGTGAACCTGCAGGTCTCTCTGTGGGACTGATGTGTGAACCTGCAGGTCTCTGTGGGACTGATGTATGTGAACGTGCAGGTCTCTCTGTGAGACTGGTGTGTGTGAACCTGCAGGTCTCTGTGGGACTGATGTGTGTGAACCTGCAGGTCTCTCTGTGAGACTGATGTGTGTGAACCTGCAGGTCTCTGTGGGACTGATGTGTGTGAACCTGCAGGTCTCTGTAGGACTGATGTGTGTGAACCTGCAGGTCTCTGTGGGACTGATATGTGTGAACCTGCAGGTCTCTGTGGGACTGATATGTGTGAACCTGCAGGTCTCTGTGGGACTGATGTGTGTGAACCTGCAGGTCTCTCTGTAGGAAAGATGTGTGTGAACCTGCAGGTCTCTGTGGGACTGATGTGTGTGAACCTGCAGGTCTCTGTAGGACTGATGTGTGTGAACCTGCAGGTCTCTGTGGGACTGATATGTGTGAATCTGCAGGTCTCTCTGTAAGACTGATGTGTGTGAACCTGCAAGTCTCTGTAGGACTGATGTGTGTGAACCTGCAGGTTTCTGTGGGACTGATATTTGTGAACCTGCAGGTCTCTCTGTAAGACTGATGTGTGTGAACCTGCAGGTCTCTATGTGGGACTGATGTGTTTGAACCTGCAAGTCTCTTTGGGGACTGATGTGTGTGAACCTGCAGGTCTCTATGTGGGACTGATGTGTTTGAACCTGCAGGTCTCTCTTTAGGACCGATGTGTGTGAACCTGCAGCTCTCTGTAGGAAAGATGTGTGTGAACCTGCAGGTCTCTGTGGGACTGATATGTGTGAACTTGCAGGTCTCTGTGGGACTGATGTGTGTGAACCTGCAGGTCTCTCTGTGGGACTGATGTGTGTGAACCTACAGGTCTCTCTGTGGGACTGGTGTGTGTGAACCTGCAGGTCTCTCTGTAGGAAAGATATGTGTGAACCTGCAGGTCTCTGTGGGACCGATGTGTGTGAACCTGTAGGTCTCTGTGGGACTGACGTGTGTGAACGTGCAGGTCTCTCTGTAGGACTGATGTGTGTGAACCTGCAGGTCTCTCTGTGGGACTGATGTGTGTGAACCTGCAGGTCTCTCTGTGGGACTGATGTGTGTGAACCTGCAGGTCTCTGTGGGACTGATGGGTGTGAACCTGCAGAACTCTCTGTGAGACTGATGTGTGTGAATCTGCAGATCTCTGTGGGACTGATATGTGTGAACCTGCAGGTCTCTCTGTAAGACTGATGTGTGTGAACCTGCAAGTCTCTTTGGGGACTGATGTGTGTGAACCTGCAGGTCTCTCTGTGAGGCCGGTGTGTGTGAACCTGCAGGTCTCTGTTGGACTGATGTGTGTGAACCTGCAGGTCTCTGTTGGACTGATGTGTGTGAACCTGCAGGTCTCTGTTGGACTGGTGTGTGTGAACCTGCAGGTCTCTGTTGGACTGATGTGTGTGAACCTGCAGGTCTCTCTGTGGGACTGATGTGTGTGAACCTGCAGGTCTGTGTGGGACTGATGTGTTTTAACCTGCAGGTCTCTCTGTGGGACCGATGTGTGTGAACCTGCAGGTCTCTCTGTGGGACTGATTCGTGTGTGAACCTGCAGGTCTCTCTGTGGGACTGATTCGTGTGAACCTGCAGGTCTCTCTGTGGGACTGGTGTGTGTGAACCTGAAGGTCTCTGTGTGGGACTGATGTGTGTGAACCTGCAGGTCTCTATATGGGACTGATGTGTTTAAACCTGCAGGTCTCTCTGTAGGACCGATGTGTGTGAACCTGCAGGTCTCTGTAGGACTGATATGTGTGAACTTGCAGGTCTCTGTAGGAAAGATGTGTGTGAACCTGCAGGTCTCTGTGGGACTGATATGTGTGAACTTGCAGGTCTCTGTGGGACTGATGTGTGTGAACCTGCAGGTCTCTCTGTGGGACTGATGTGTGTGAACCTACAGGTCTCTCTGTGGGACTGGTTTGTGTGAACCTGCAGGTCTCTGTGTGGGACTGATGTGTGTGAACCTGCAGGTCTCTCTGTAGGAAAGATATGTGTGAACCTGCAGGTCTCTGTGGGACCGATGTGTGTGAACCTGCAGGTCTCTGTGGGACTGACGTGTGTGAACGTGCAGGTCTCTCTGTAGGACTGATGTGTGTGAACCTGCAGGTCTCTCTGTGGGACTGATGTGTGTGAACCTGCAGGTCTCTCTGTGGGACTGATGTGTGTGAACCTGCAGGTCTCTGTGGGACTGATGGGTGTGAACCTGCAGGTCTCTCTGTGAGACTGATGTGTGTGAACCTGCAGGTCTCTGTGGGACTGATGTGTGTGAACCTGCAGGTCTCTGTGGGACTGATGTGTGTGAACCTGCAGGTCTCTCTGTGGGATGGATGTGTGTGAACCTGCAGGTCTCTCTGTGGGATGGATGTGTGTGAACCTGCAGGTCTCTCTTCTGGGACTGATGTGTGTGAACCTGCAGGTCTCTCTGTGGGATGGATGTGTGTGAACCTGCAGGTCTCTCTGTGGGACTGATGTGTTTGAAGCTGCAGGTCTCTCTGTAGCACTGATGTGCGTGAACCTGCAGGTCTCTCTGTGGGACTGATGTGTGTGAACCTGCAGGTCTCTGTGGGACTGATGTGTGTTAACCCTATAGGTCTCTGTGGGACTGATGTCTCTGTGGGACTGATGTGTGTGAACCTGCAGGTCTTTCTGTGGGACTGATGTGTGTGAACCTGCAGGTCTCTCTGTAAGACCGATGTGTGTGAACCTGAAGGTCTCTGTGTGGGACTGATGTGTGTGAACCTGAAGGTCTCTCTGTGGGACTGGTGTGTGTGAACCTGAAGGTCTCTGTGTGGGACTGATGTGTGTGAACCTGCAGGTCTCTCTGTGGGACTGGTGTGTGTGAACCTGCAGGTCTCTCTGTGGGACTGATGTGTGTGAACCTGCAGGTCTCTCTGTGGGACTGATGTGTGTGACCCGGCAGGTCTCTGTAGGACTGATGTGTGTGAACCTGCAGGTCTCTCTGTGGGACCGATGTGTGTGAACCTGCAGGTCTCTGTGGGACTGATGTGTGTGAACGTGCAGGTCTCTCTGTGGGACTGATGTGTGTGAACCTGCAGGTCTCTCTGTGGGACTGATGTGTGTGAACCTGCAGGTCTCTCTGTAGGACTGATGTGTGTGAACCTGCAGGTCTCTCTGTGGGACTGATGTGTGTGAACCTGCAGGTCTCTCTGTGGGACTGATGTGTGTGAACCTGCAGGTCTCTCTGTGGGACTGATGTGTGTGACCCTGCAGGTCTCTGTAGGACTGATGTGTGTGAACCTGCAGGTCTCTCTGTAGGACTGATGTGTGTTAACCTGCAGGTCTCTGTAGGACTGATGTGTGTGAACCTGCAGGTCACTCTGTAGGACTGATGTGTGTGAACCTGCAGGTCTCTGTGGGACTGATGTGTGTTAACCTGCAGGTCTCTCTGTGGGATGGATGTGTGTGAACATGCAGGTCTCTCTGTGGGATGGATGTGTGTGAACCTGCAGGTCTCTCTTCTGGGACTGAAGCGTGTGAACCTGCAGGTCTCTCTGTAGCACTGATGTCCGTGAACCTGCAGGTTTCTCTGTGGGACTGATGTGTGTGAACCTGCAGGTCTCTGTGGGACTGATGTGTGTGAACCTGCAGGTCTCTCTGTGGGACTGATGTCTGTGAACCTGCAGGTCTCTCTGTAAGACTGATGTGTGTGAACCTGCAGGTCTCTGTGGGACTGATGTGTGGGAACCTGCAGGTCTCTCTGTAAGACTGATGTGTGTGAACCTGCAGGTCTCTGTGGGACTGATGTGTGTGAACCTGCAGGTCTCTGTAGGACTGATGTGTGTGAACCTGCAGGTCTCTGTAGGACTGATGTGTGTGAACCTGCAAGTCTCTTTGGGACTGATGTGTGTGAACCTGCAGGTCTCTCTGTGGGACTGATGTGTGTGAACCTGCAGGTCTGTGTGGGGCTGATGTGTTTTAACCTGCAGGTCTCTCTGTGGGACCGATGTGTGTGAACCTGCAGGTCTCTGTGGGACTGATGTGTGTGAACCTGCAGGTCTCTCTGTGGGACTGATTCGTGTGAACCTGCAGGTCTCTCTGTGGGACTGGTATGTGTGAACCTGAAGGTCTCTGTGTGGGACTGATGTTTGTGAACCTGCAGGTCTCTATGTGGGACTGATGTGTTTGAACCTGCAGGTCTCTCTGTAGGACTGATATGTGTGAACTTGCAGGTCTCTGTAGGACTGATGTGTGTGAACCTGCAGGTCTCTGTGGGACTGATATGTGTGAACTTGCAGGTCTCTGTGGGACTGATGTGTGTGAACCTGCAGGTCTCTCTGTGGGACTGATTTGTGTGAACCTACAGGTCTCTCTGTGGGACTGGTGTGTGTGAACCTGAAGGTCTCTGTGGGACTGATGTGTGTGAACCTGCAGGTCTCTCTGTGGGACTGATGTGTGTGAACCTGCAGGTCTCTCTGTAGGACTGATGTGTGTGAACCTGCAGGTCTCTGTGGGACTGATGTGTGTGAACCTTCAGGTCTCTCTGTAGGAAAGATGTGTGTGAACCTGCAGGACTCTGTGGGACCGATGTGTGTAAACCTGCAGGTCTCTGTGGGACTGACGTGTGTGAACCTGCAGGTCTCTCTGTGGGACTGATGTGTGTGAACCTGCAGGTCTCTCTGTGGTACTGATGTGTGTGAACCTGCAGGTCTCTCTGTGGGACTGATGTGTGTGAACCTGCAGGTCTCTCTGTGGGACTGATGTGTGTGAACCTGCAAGTCTCTGTAGGACTGATGTGTGTGAACCTGCAGGTCTCTCTGTGGTACTGATGTGTGTGAACCTGCAGGTCTCTCTGTAAGACTGATGTGTGTGAACCTGCAGGTCTCTCTGTGGGACTGATGTGTGTGAACCTGCAAGTCTCTGTAGGACTGATGTGTGTGAACCTGCAGGTCTCTGTCGAACTGATGTGTGGGAACCTGCAGGTCTCTGTGGGACTGATGTGTGTGAACCTGCAGGTCTGTGTGGGACTGGTATGTGTGAACCTGCAGGTCTCTCTGTGGGACTGATTCGTGTGAACCTGCAGGTCTCTCTGTGGGACTGGTATGTGTGAACCTGAAGGTCTCTGTGTGGGACTGATGTTTGTGAACCTGCAGGTCTCTATGTGGGACTGATGTGTTTGAACCTGCAGGTCTCTCTGTAGGACTGATATGTGTGAACTTGCAGGTCTCTGTAGGACTGATGTGTGTGAACCTGCAGGTCTCTGTGGGACTGATATGTGTGAACCTGCAGGTCTCTGTGGGACTGATGTGTGTGAACCTGCAGGTCTCTGTGGGACTGATGTGTGTGAACCTGCAGGTCTCTGTGGGACTGATGTGTGTGAACCTGCAGGTCTCTGTGGGACTGATGTGTGTGAACCTGCAGGTCTCTGTGGGACTGATGTGTGTGAACCTACAGGTCTCTCTGTGGGACTGGTGTGTGTGAACCTGAAGGTCTCTGTGTGGGACTGATGTGTTTGAATCTGCTGGTCTCTGTGGGACTGATGTGTGTGAACCTGCAGGTCTCTCTGTAGGAAAGATGTGTGTGAACCTGCAGGTCTCTGTGGGACCGATGTGTGTAAACCTGCAGGTCTCTGTGGGACTGACGTGTGTGAACCTGCAGGTCTCTCTGTAGGACTGATGTGTGTGAACCTGCAGGTCTCTCTGTGGGACTGACGTGTGTGAACGTGCAGGTCTCTCTGTAGGACTGATGTTTGTGAACCTGCAGGTCTCTCTGTGGGACTGATGTGTGTGAACCTGCAGGTCTCTCTGTGGGACTGATGTGTGTGAACCTACAGGTCTCTCTGTGGGACTGATGTGTGTGAACCTGAAGGTCTCTCTGTAGGACTGATATGTGTGAACCTGCAGGTCTCTCTGTGAGACTGATGTGTGTGAACCTGCAGGTCTCTGTGGGACTGATGTGTTTGAACCTGCAGGTCTCTCTGTGGGACTGATGTTTTTGAACCTGCAGGTCTCTCTGTGGGACTGATGTGTGTGAACCTGCAGGTCTCTCTGTAAGACCGATGTGTGTGAACCTGAAGGTCTCTCTGTGGGACTGGTGTGTGTGAACCTGAAGGTCTCTGTGTGGGACTGATGTGTGTGAACCTGCAGGTCTCTCTGTGGGACTGGTGTGTGTGAACCTGCAGGTCTCTCTGTGGGACTGATGTGTGTGAACCTGCAGGTCTCTCTGTGGGACTGATGTGTGTGACCCTGCAGGTCTCTGTAGGACTGATGTGTGTGAACCTGCAGGTCTCTCTGTGGGACCGATGTGTGTGAACCTGCAGGTCTCTGTGGGACTGATGTGTGTGAACGTGCAGGTCTCTCTGTAGGACTGATGTGTGTGAACCTGCAGGTCTCTCTGTGGGACTGATGTGTGTGAACCTGCAGGTCTCTCTGTGGGACTGATGTGTGTGACCCTGCAGGTCTCTGTAGGACTGATGTGTGTGAACCTGCAGGTCTCTCTGTAGGACTGATGTGTGTGAACCTGCAGGTCTCTGTAGGACTGATGTGTGTGAACCTGCAGATCTCTCTGTGGGACTGATGTGTGTGACCCTGCAGGTCTCTGTAGGACTGATGTGTGTGAACCTGCAGGTCTCTCTGTAGGACTGAGGTGTGTGAACCTGCAGGTGTCTCTGTGGGACTGATGTGTGTTAACCTGCAGGTCTCTGTGTGACTGATGTGTTTGAACCTGCAGGTCTCTCTGTGAGACTGATGTGTGTGAACCTGCAGGTCTCTGTGTGACTGATGTTTTTGAACCTGCAGGTCTCTCTGTGGGACTGATGTGTGTGAACCTGCAGGTCTCTCTGTAAGACCGATGTGTGTGAACCTGAAGGTCTCTGTGTGGGACTGATGTGTGTGAACCTGAAGGTCTCTCTGTGGGACTGGTGTGTGTGAACCTGAAGGTCTCTGTGTGGGACTGATGTGTGTGAACCTGCAGATCTCTCTGTGGGACTGGTGTGTGTGAACCTGCAGGTCTCTCTGTGGGACTGATGTGTGTGAACCTGCAGGTCTCTCTGTGGGACTGATGTGTGTGACCCTGCAGGTCTCTGTGGGACCGATGTGTGTGAACCTGCAGGTCTCTGTGGGACTGATGTGTGTGAACGTGCAGGTCTCTCTGTAGGACTGATGTGTGTGAACCTGCAGGTCTCTCTGTGGGACTGATGTGTGTGAACCTGCAGGTCTCTGTGGGACTGATGTGTGTGAACCTGCAGGTCTCTCTGTGGGACTGATGTGTGTGAACCTGCAGGTCTCTGTGGGACTGATGTCTCTGTGGGACTGATGTGTGTGAACCTGCAGGTCTCTCTGTGGGACTGATGTGTGTGAACCTGCAGGTCTCTCTGTGGGACTGATGTCTGTGAACCTGCAGGTCTATCTGTAAGACTGATGTGTGTGAACCTGCAGGTCTCTGTGGGACTGATGTGTGGGAACCTGCAGGTCTCTCTGTAAGACTGATGTGTGTGAACCTGCAGGTCTCTGTGGGACTGATGTGTGTGACCCTGCAGGTCTCTGTAGGACTGATGTGTGTGAACCTGCAGGTCTCTGTAGGACTGATGTGTGTGAACCTGCAAGTCTCTTTGGGACTGATGTGTGTGAACCTGCAGGTCTCTCTGTGGGACTGATGTGTGTGAACCTGCAGGTCTGTGTGGGACTGATGTGTTTTAACCTGCAGGTCTCTCTGTGGGACTGATTCGTGTGAACCTGCAGGTCTCTCTGTGGGACTGATATGTGTGAACTTGCAGGTCTCTGTAGGACTGATGTGTGTGAACCTGCAGGTCTCTGTGGGACTGATATGTGTGAACTTGCAGGTCTCTCTGTGGGACTGGTGTGTGTGAACCTGAAGGTCTCTGTGTGGGACTGATGTGTGTGAACCTGCAGGTCTCTCTGTAGGACTGATGTGTGGGAACCTCCAGGTCTCTCTGTGGGACTGATGTGTTAACCTGCAAGTCTCTGTAGGACTGATGTGTGTGAACCTGCAAGTCTCTTTGGGACTGATGTGTGTGAACCTGCAGGTCTCTGTGGGACTGATGTGTGTGAACCTGCAGGTCTCTCTGTGGGACTGATGTGTGTGAACCTGCAGGTCTGTGTGGGACTGATGTGTTTTAACCTGCAGGTCTCTCTGTGGGACCGATGTGTGTGAACCTGCAGGTCTCTGTGGGACTGATGTGTGTGAACCTGCAGGTGTCTCTGTGGGACTGATTCGTGTGAACCTGCAGGTCTCTCTGTGGGACTGGTATGTGTGAACCTGAAGGTCTCTGTGTGGGACTGATGTTTGTGAACCTGCAGGTCTCTATGTGGGACTGATGTGTTTGAACCTGCAGGTCTCTCTGTGGGATGGATGTGTGTGAACATGCAGGTCTCTCTGTGGGATGGATGTGTGTGAACCTGCAGGTCTCTGTGTGGGACTGATGTCTGTGAACCGGCAGGTCTCTGTGGAACAGAAGTTTGTGAACCTGCTGGTCTCTCTGTGGGACTGACGTGTGTGAACCTGCAGGTCTCTGTAAGACTGATGTGTGTGAACCTGCAGGTCTTTCTGTGGGACTGAATTGTGTGAACCTGCAGGTCTCTGTAAGACCGATGTGTGTGAACCTGCAGGTCTCTCTGTGGGACAGATGTGTGTGACCCTGCAGGTCTCTCTGTAGGACTGAATTGTGTGAACCTGCAGGTCTCTGTGGGACTGAAGTGTGTGAACCTGCAGGTATCTGTGGGACTGAAGTGTGTGAACCTGCAGGTCTCTGTGGGACTGATGTGTGTGAACCTGCAGGTCTCTCTGTGGGACTGATGTGTGTGAACCTGCAGGTCTCTGTGGGACTGATGTGTGTGAACCTGTAGGTCTCTCTGTGAGACTGGTGTGTGTGAACCTGCAGGTCTCTGTGGGACTGATGTGTGTGAACCTGCAGGTCTCTCTGTGGGACCGATGTGTGTGAACCTGCAGGTCTGTCTGTGGGACTGATGTGTGTGAACCTGCAGGTCTCTCTGTGGGACCGATGTGTGTGAACCTGCAGGTCTCTCTGTGGGACTGATGTGTGTGAACCTGCAGGTCTCTCTGTGGGACCGATGTGTGTGAACGTGCAGGTCTCTGTAGGACTGATGTGAGTGAACCTGCAGGTCTCTCTGTGGGACTGATGTATGTGAACGTGCAGGTCTCTGTAGGACTGATGTGTGTGAACCTGCAGGTCTCTCTGTGGGACTGATGTGTGTGAAACCCGCAGGTCTCTGTAAGACTGATGTGTGTGAACCTGCAGGTCTTTCTGTGGGACTGAATTGTGTGAACCTGCAGGTCTCTGTAAGACCGATGTGTGTGAACCTGCAGGTCTCTCTGTGGGACAGATGTGTGTGACCCTGCAGGTCTCTCTGTAGGACTGAATTGTGTGAACCTGCAGGTCTCTGTAGGACTGATGTGTGTGAACCTCCAAGTCTCTCTGTAGGACTGATGTGTGTGAACCTGCAGGTCTTTCTGTGGGACTGAAGTATGTGAACCCACAGGTCTCTCTGTAGGACTGAAGTGTGTGAAACCCGCAGGTCTCTCTGTGGGACTGAATTGTGTGAACCTCCAGGTCTCTCTGTAAGACTGATGTGTTTGAACCTGCAGGTCTCTCTGTGGGACTGAAGTGTGTGACACTGCAGGTCTCTGTAAGACTGATGTGTGTGAACCTGCAGGTCTTTCTGTGGGACTGAATTGTGTGAACCTGCAGGTCTCTGTAAGACTGATGTGTGTGAACCTGCAGGTCTCTCTGTGGGACTGATGTGTGTGAACCTGCAAGTCTCTCTGTGGGACTGATGTGTGTGAACCTGAAGGTCTCTGTAGGACTGATGTGTGTGAACCTGCAGGTCTCTCTGTGGGACTGATGTGTGTGAACCTGCAGGTCTCTGTGGGACTGAAGTGTGTGAACCTGCAGGTCTCTCTGTGGGACTGATGTGTGTGACCCTGCAGGTCTCTCTGTGGGACTGATGTGTGTGAAGCTACAGGTCTCTCTGTGGGACTGATGTGTGTGAACCTGCAGGTCTCTCTGTGGGACTGATGTGTGTGACCCTGCAGGTCTCTCTGTGGGACTGATGTGTGTGAACCTGCAGGTCCCCGTGGGATTGATGTGTGTGAACCTGCAGGTCTCTCTGTGGGACTGATGTGTGTGAACCTGCAGGTCTCTGTAGGACTGTTGTGTGTGAACCTGCAAGTCTCTTTGGGACTGATGTGTGTGAACCTGCAAGTCTCTTTGGGACTGATGTGTGTGAACCTGCAAGTCTCTTTGGGACTCATGTGTGTGAACCTGCAGGTCTCTGTGGGACTGATATGTGTGAACTTGCAGGTGTCTGTAGGACTGATGTGTGTGAACCTCCAAGTCTCTCTGTAGGACTGATGTGTGTGAACCTGCAGGTCTTTCTGTGGGACTGAAGTATGTGAACCCACAGGTCTCTCTGTAGGACTGAAGTGTGTGAAACCCGCAGGTCTCTCTGTGGGACTGAATTGTGTGAACCTCCAGGTCTCTCTGTAAGACTGATGTGTTTGAACCTGCAGGTCTCTCTGTGGGACTGAAGTGTGTGACACTGCAGGTCTCTGTAAGACTGATGTGTGTGAACCTGCAGGTCTTTCTGTGGGACTGAATTGTGTGAACCTGCAGGTCTCTGTAAGACTGATGTGTGTGAACCTGCAGGTCTCTCTGTGGGACTGATGTGTGTGAACCTGCAAGTCTCTCTGTGGGACTGATGTGTGTGAACCTGAAAGTCTCTGTAGGACTGATGTGTGTGAACCTGCAGGTCTCTCTGTGGGACTGATGTGTGTGAACCTGCAGGTCTCTGTGGGACTGAAGTGTGTGAACCTGCAGGTCTCTCTGTGGGACTGATGTGTGTGACCCTGCAGGTCTCTCTGTGGGACTGATGTGTGTGAAGCTACAGGTCTCTCTGTGGGACTGATGTGTGTGAACCTGCAGGTCCCCGTGGGATTGATGTGTGTGAACCTGCAGGTCTCTCTGTGGGACTGATGTGTGTGAACCTGCAGGTCTCTGTAGGACTGTTGTGTGTGAACCTGCAAGTCTCTTTGGGACTGATGTGTGTGAACCTGCAAGTCTCTTTGGGACTGATGTGTGTGAACCTGCAGGTCTCTCTGTGAGACTCATGTGTGTGAACCTGCAGGTCTCTGTGGGACTGATATGTGTGAACTTGCAGGTGTCTGTAGGACTGATGTGTGTGAACCTGCAGGTCTCTCTGTAGGACTGGTGTGTGTGAACCTGCAGGTCTCTCTGTGGGACTGAAGTGTGTGAACCTGCAGGTCTCTGTGGGACTGATGTGTGTGAACCTGCAGGTCTCTCTGTAGCACTGATGTGCGTGAACCTGCAGGTCTCTGTGGGACTGATGTGTGTGAACCTGCAGGTCTCTGTGGGACTGATGTGTGTGAACCTGCAGGTCTCTGTGAGACTGATGTGTGTGAACCTGCAGGTCTCTGTGGGACTGATGTGTGTGAACCTGCAGGTCTCTGTGGGATTGATGTGTGTGAACCTGTAGGTCTCTCTGTAGGACTAATGTGTGTGAACCTGCAGGTCTCTCTGTGGGACCGATGTGTGTGAACCTGTAGGTCTCTCTGTAGGACTGATGTGTGTGAACCTGCAGGTCTCTGTGAGACTGGTGTTTGTGAACCTGCAGGTCTCTGTGGGACTGATATGTGTGAACTTGCAGGTCTCTGTAGGACTGATATGTGTGAACCTGCAGGTCTGTCTGTGGGACTGATGTGTGTGAACCTGCAGGTCTCTCTGTGGGACCGATGTGTGTGAACCTGCAGGTCTCTCTTTTGGACCTATGTGTGTGAACCTGCAGGTCTCTGTGGGACTGATGTGTGTGAACGTGCAGGTCTCTGTAGGACTGATGTGTGTGAACGTGCAGGTCTCTGTAGGACTGATGTGTGTGAACCTGCAGGTCTCTGTGGGACTGATGTGTGTGAACGTGCAGGTCTCTGTGGGACTGATGTGTGTGAACCTGCAGGTCTCTGTAGGACTGATGTGTGTGAACCTGCAGGTCTCTCTGTGGGACTGATGTGTGTGAACCTGCAGGTCTCTCTGTGGGACTGATGTGTGTGAACCTGCAGGTCTCTCTGTGGGACTGGTGTGTGTGAACCTGAAGGTCTCTGTGTGGGACTGATGTGTGTAAACCTGCAGGTCTCTCTGTAGGACTGATGTGTGTGAACCTGCAGGTCTCTCTGTGGGACTGATGTGTGTGAACATGCAGGTCTCTGTGGGACTGAGGTGTGTGAACCTGCTGGTCTCTCTGTGGGACTGATGTGTGTGAACATGCAGGTCTCTGTGGGACTGATGTGTGAGAACCTGCAAGTCTCTGTAGGACTGATGTGTGTGAACCTGCAGGTCTCTGTAGGACTGATATGTGTGAACCTGCTGGTCTCTGTGGGACTGAAGTGTGTGAACCTGCAGGTATCTGTGGGACTGAAGTGTGTGAACCCGCAGGTCTCTCTGTAGGACTGTTGTGTGTGAACCTGCAGGTCTCTCTGTTGGACTGATGTGTGTGAACCTGCAGGTCTCTCTGTGGGACTGATGTGTGTGACCCTGCAGGTCTCTCTGTAGGACTGATTTGTGTGAACCTGCAGGTCTCTCTGTGAGACTCATGTGTGTGAACCTGCAGGTCTCTGTGGGACCGATGTGTGTGAACCTGCAGGTCTCTGTGGGACTGATATGTGTGAACTTGCAGGTCTCTGTAGGACTGATGTGTGTGAACCTGCAGGTCTCTTTGTGGGACTGATGTGTGTGAACCTGCAGGTCTCTCTGTGGGACTGGTGTGTGTGAACCTGAAGGTCTCTGTGTGGGACTGATGTGTGTGAACCTGCAGGTCTCTCTGTGGGACTGATGTGTGTGAACCTGCAGGTCTCTGTGGGACTGATTTGTGGGAACCTGCAGGTCTCTCTTGTGGGACTGATGTGTGTGAACCTACAGGTCTCTCTGTGGGACTGATGTGTGTGAACCAGCAGGTCTCTTGGGGGACTGAAGTGTGTGAACCTGCAGGTCTCTGTAGGACTGATGTGTGTGAACCTGCAGGTCTCTGTGGGACTGAAGTGTGTGAACCTGCAGGTCTCTGTAGGACTGAAGTGTGTGAACCTGCAGGTCTCTCTCTGGGACTGAAGTGTGAACCTGCAGGTCTCTCTGTAGGACTGGTGTGTGTGAACCTGCAGGTCTCTCTGTGGGACTGAAGTGTGTGAACCTGCATGTCTCTCTGTGGGACTGATGTGTGTGAACCTGCAGGTCTCTCTGTGGGACTGATGTGTGTGAACCTGCAGGTCTCTCTGTAGCACTGATGTGCGTGAACCTGCATGTCTCTGTGGGACTGATGTGTGTGAACCTGCAGGTCTCTGTGGGACTGATGTGTGTGAACCTGTAGGTCTCTCTGTGAGACTGGTGTGTGTGAACCTGCAGGTCTCTCTGTGGGACCGATGTGTGTGAACCTGCAGGTCTCTCTGTGGGACCGATGTGTGTGAACCTGCAGGTCTCTCTGTGGGACCGATGTGTGTGAACCTGCAGGTCTGTCTGTGGGACTGATGTGTGTGAACCTGCAGGTCTCTCTGTGGGACCGATGTGTGTGAACCTGCAGGTCTCTCTGTGGGACTGATGTGTGTGAACCTGCAGGTCTCTCTGTGGGACCGATGTGTGTGAACCTGCAGGTCTCTGTGGGACCGATGTGTGTGAACGTGCAGGTCTCTGTAGGACTGATGTGAGTGAACCTACAGGTCTCTCTGTGGGACTGATGTATGTGAACGTGCAGGTCTCTGTAGGACTGATGTGTGTGAACTTGCAGGTCTCTGTAGGACTGATGTGTGTGAACCTGCAAGTCTCTCTGTGGGACTGATGTGTGTGAACCTGCAGGTCTCTCTGTGGGACTGGTGTGTGTGAACCTGAAGGTCTCTGTGTGGGACTGATGTGTGTGAACCTGCAGGTATCTCTGTAGGACTGATGTGTTAACCTGCTGGTCTCTCTGTGGGACTGATGTCTGTGAACCGGCAGGTCTCTGTGGAACAGAAGTTTGTGAACCTGCTGGTCTCTCTGTGGGACTGATGTGTGTGAAACCCGCAGGTCTCTGTAAGACTGATGTGTGTGAACCTGCAGGTCTTTCTGTGGGACTGAATTGTGTGAACCTGCAGGTCTCTGTAAGACCGATGTGTGTGAACCTGCAGGTCTCTCTGTGGGACAGATGTGTGTGACCCTGCAGGTCTCTCTGTAGGACTGAATTGTGTGAACCTGCAGGTCTCTGTGGGACTGAAGTGTGTGAACCTGCAGGTATCTGTGGGACTGAAGTGTGTGAACCTGCAGGTCTCTGTGGGACTGATGTGTGTGAACCTGCAGGTCTCTCTGTGGGACTGATGTGTGTGAACCTGCAGGTCTCTGTGGGACTGATGTGTGTGAACCTGTAGGTCTCTCTGTGAGACTGGTGTGTGTGAACCTGCAGGTCTCTGTGGGACTGATGTGTGTGAACCTGCAGGTCTCTCTGTGGGACCGATGTGTGTGAACCTGCAGGTCTGTCTGTGGGACTGATGTGTGTGAACCTGCAGGTCTCTCTGTGGGACCGATGTGTGTGAACCTGCAGGTCTCTCTGTGGGACTGATGTGTGTGAACCTGCAGGTCTCTCTGTGGGACCGATGTGTGTGAACCTGCAGGTCTCTGTGGGACCGATGTGTGTGAACGTGCAGGTCTCTGTAGGACTGATGTGAGTGAACCTGCAGGTCTCTCTGTGGGACTGATGTATGTGAACGTGCAGGTCTCTGTAGGACTGATGTGTGTGAACCTGCAGGTCTCTCTGTGGGACTGATGTGTGTGAAACCCGCAGGTCTCTGTAAGACTGATGTGTGTGAACCTGCAGGTCTTTCTGTGGGACTGAATTGTGTGAACCTGCAGGTCTCTGTAAGACCGATGTGTGTGAACCTGCAGGTCTCTCTGTGGGACAGATGTGTGTGACCCTGCAGGTCTCTCTGTAGGACTGAATTGTGTGAACCTGCAGGTCTCTGTGGGACTGAAGAGTGTGAACCTGCAGGTATCTGTGGGACTGAAGTGTGTGAACCTGCAGGTCTCTCTGTGGGACTGATGTGTGTGAACCTGCAGGTCTCTCTGTGGGACTGATGTGTGTGAACCTGCAGGTCTCTCTGTGGGACTGATGTCTCTGTGGGACTGATGTGTGTGAACCTGCAGGTCTCTGTGAGACTGATGTGTGTGAACCTGCAGGTCTCTGTGGGACTGATGTGTGTGAACCTGCAGGTCTCTGTGGGACTGATGTGTGTGAACCTGTAGGTCTCTCTGTGAGACTGGTGTGTGTGAACCTGCAGGTCTCTGTGGGACTGATGTGTGTGAACCTGCAGGTCTCTCTGTGGGACCGATGTGTGTGAACCTGCAGGTCTGTCTGTGGGACTGATGTGTGTGAACCTGCAGGTCTCTCTGTGGGACCGATGTGTGTGAACCTGCAGGTTTCTCTGTGGGACTGATGTGTGTGAACCTGCAGGTCTCTCTGTGGGACCGATGTGTGTGAACCTGCAGGTCTCTGTGGGACCGATGTGTGTGAACGTGCAGGTCTCTGTAGGACTGATGTGTGTGAACTTGCAGGTCTCTGTAGGACTGATGTGTGTGAACCTGCAGGTCTCTCTGTGGGACTGATGTGTGTGAACCTGCAGGTCTCTCTGTGGGACTGGTGTGTGTGAACCTGAAGGTCTCTGTGTGGGACTGATGTGTGTGAACCTGCAGGTATCTCTGTAGGACTGATGTGTTAACCTGCTGGTCTCTCTGTGGGACTGATGTCTGTGAACCGGCAGGTCTCTGTGGAACAGAAGTTTGTGAACCTGCTGGTCTCTCTGTGGGACTGACGTGTGTGAACCTGCAGGTCTCTCTGTGGGACTGATGTGTGTGAAACCCGCAGGTCTCTGTAAGACTGATGTGTGTGAACCTGCAGGTCTTTCTGTGGGACTGAATTGTGTGAACCTGCAGGTCTCTGTAAGACCGATGTGTGTGAACCTGCAGGTCTCTCTGTTGGACTGAATTGTGTGAACCTGCAGGTCTCTGTAGGACTGTTGTGTGTGAACCTGCAGGTCTCTCTGTTGGACTGATGTGTGTGAACCTGCAGGTCTCTCTGTGGGACTGATGTGTGTGACCCTGCAGGTCTCTCTGTAGGACTGAATTGTGTGAACCTGCAGGTCTCTGTGGGACTGAAGTGTGTGAACCTGCAGGTCTCTGTGGGACTGAATTGTGTGAACCTGCAGGTCTCTCTGTGGGACTGATGTGTGTGAACCTGCAGGTCTCTGTGGGACTGATTTGTGGGAACCTGCAGGTCTCTCTTGTGGGACTGATGTGTGTGAACCTACAGGTCTCTCTCTAGGACTGATGTGTGTGAACCTGCAGGTCTCTCTGTAGGACTGATGTGTGTGAACCTGCAGGTCTCTGTGGGACTGAAGTGTGTGAACCTGCAGGTCTCTGTAGGACTGAAGTGTGTGACCCTCCAGTCTCTGTAGGACTGAAGCGTGTGAACCTGCAGGTCTCTCTGTGGGACTGAAGTGTGTGAACCTGCAGGTCTCTCTGTAGCACTGATGTGCGTGAACCTGCAGGTCTCTGTGGGACTGATGTGTGTGAACCTGCAGGTCTCCGTGGGGCTGATGTCTCTGTGGGACTGATGTGTGTGAACCTGCAGGTCTCTGTGAGACTGATGTGTGTGAACCTGCAGGTCTCTGTGGGACTGATGTGTGTGAACCTGCAGGTCTCTGTGGGACTGATGTGTGTGAACCTGTAGGTCTCTCTGTGGGACCGATGTGTGTGAACCTGTAGGTCTCTCTGTAGGACTGATGTGTGTGAACCTGCAGGTCTCTGTGAGACTGGTGTTTGTGAACCTGCAGGTCTCTGTGGGACTGATATGTGTGAACTTGCAGGTCTCTGTAGGACTGATGTGTGTGAACCTGCAGGTCTGTCTGTGGGACTGATGTGTGTGAACCTGCAGGTCTCTCTGTGGGACCGATGTGTGTGAACCTGCAGGTCTCTGTGGGACTGATGTGTGTGAACGTGCAGGTCTCTGTAGGACTGATGTGTGTGAACGTGCAGGTCTCTGTAGGACTGATGTGTGTGAACCTGCAGGTCTCTGTGGGACTGATGTGTGTGAACGTGCAGGTCTCTGTGGGACTGATGTGTGTGAACCTGCAGGTCTCTGTGGGACTGATGTGTGTGAATGTGCAGGTCTCTGTAGGACTGATGTGTGTGAACCTGCAGGTCTCTCTGTGGGACTGATGTGTGTGAACCTGCAGGTCTCTCTGTGGGACTGATGTGTGTGAACCTGCAGGTCTCTCTGTGGGACTGGTGTGTGTGAACCTGAAGGTCTCTGTGTGGGACTGATGTGTGTAAACCTGCAGGTCTCTCTGTAGGCCTGATGTGTGTGAACCTGCTGGTCTCTCTGTGGGACTGATGTCTGTGAACCGGCAGGTCTCTCTGTGGGACTGATGTGTGTGAAACCCGCAGGTCTCTCTGTGGGACTGATGTGTGTGACCCTGCAGGTCTCTGTAAGACTGATGTGTGTGAACCTGCAGGTCTCTCTGTGGGACTGATGTGTGTGACCCTGCAGGTCTCTCAGTAGGACTGAATTGTGTGAACCTGCAGGTCTCTGTGGGACTGAAGTGTGTGAACCTGCAGGTATCTGTGGGACTGAAGTGTGTGAACCCGCAGGTCTCTCTGTTGGACTGATGTGTGTGAACCTGCAGGTCTCTCTGTGGGACTGATGTGTGTGACCCTGCAGGTCTCTCTGTAGGACTGAATTGTGTGAACCTGCAGGTCTCTGTGGGACTGAAGTGTGTGAACCTGCAGGTCTCTGTGGGACTGAAGTGTGTGACCCTGCAGGTCTCTGTGGGACTGATGTGTGTGAATCTGCAGGTCTCTGTTGGACTGATGTGTGTGACCCTGCAAGTCTCTCTGTAGGACTGAATTGTGTGAACCTGCAAGTCTCTCTGTGGGACTGATGTGTGTGACCCTGCAGGTCTCTGTAAGACTGATGTGTGTGACCCTGCAGGTCTCTGTAGGACTGATGTGTGTGAACCTCCAAGTCTCTCTGTAGGACTGATGTGTGTGAACCTGCAGGTCTTTCTGTGGGACTGAAGTATGTGAACCCACAGGTCTCTCTGTAGGACTGAAGTGTGTGAAACCCGCAGGTCTCTCTGTGGGACTGAATTGTGTGAACCTCCAGGTCTCTCTGTAAGACTGATGTGTTTGAACCTGCAGGTCTCTCTGTGGGACTGAAGTGTGTGAACCTGCAAGTCTCTGTAAGACTGATGTGTGTGAACCTGCAGGTCTTTCTGTGGGACTGAATTGTGTGAACCTGCAGGTCTCTGTAAGACTGATGTGTGTGAACCTGCAGGTCTCTCTGTGGGACTGATGTGTGTGAACCTGCAAGTCTCTCTGTGGGACTGATGTGTGTGAACCTGAAGGTCTCTGTAGGACTGATGTGTGTGAACCTGCAGGTCTCTCTGTGGGACTGATGTGTGTGAACCTGCAGGTCTCTGTGGGACTGAAGTGTGTGAACCTGCAGGTCTCTCTGTGGGACTGATGTGTGTGACCCTGCAGGTCTCTCTGTGGGACTGATGTGTGTGAACCTGCAGGTCCCCGTGGGATTGATGTGTGTGAACCTGCAGGTCTCTCTGTGGGACTGATGTGTGTGAACCTGCAGGTCTCTGTAGGACTGTTGTGTGTGAACCTGCAAGTCTCTTTGGGACTGATGTGTGTGAACCTGCAAGTCTCTTTGGGACTGATGTGTGTGAACCTGCAGGTCTCTCTGTGAGACTCATGTGTGTGAACCTGCAGGTCTCTGTGGGACTGATATGTGTGAACTTGCAGGTGTCTGTAGGACTGATGTGTGTGAACCTGCAGGTCTCTCTGTAGGACTGGTGTGTGTGAACCTGCAGGTCTCTCTGTGGGACTGAAGTGTGTGAACCTGCAGGTCTCTGTGGGACTGATGTGTGTGAACCTGCATGTCTCTCTGTAGCACTGATGTGCGTGAACCTGCAGGTCTCTGTGGGACTGATGTGTGTGAACCTGCAGGTCTCTGTGGGACTGATGTGTGTGAACCTGCAGGTCTCTGTGAGACTGATGTGTGTGAACCTGCAGGTCTCTGTGGGACTGATGTGTGTGAACCTGCAGGTCTCTGTGGGATTGATGTGTGTGAACCTGTAGGTCTCTCTGTAGGACTGATGTGTGTGAACCTGCAGGTCTCTCTGTGGGACCGATGTGTGTGAACCTGTAGGTCTCTCTGTAGGACTGATGTGTGTGAACCTGCAGGTCTCTGTGAGACTGGTGTTTGTGAACCTGCAGGTCTCTGTGGGACTGATATGTGTGAACTTGCAGGTCTCTGTAGGACTGATATGTGTGAACCTGCAGGTCTGTCTGTGGGACTGATGTGTGTGAACCTGCAGGTCTCTCTGTGGGACCGATGTGTGTGAACCTGCAGGTCTCTCTTTTGGACCTATGTGTGTGAACCTGCAGGTCTCTGTGGGACTGATGTGTGTGAACGTGCAGGTCTCTGTAGGACTGATGTGTGTGAACGTGCAGGTCTCTGTAGGACTGATGTGTGTGAACCTGCAGGTCTCTGTGGGACTGATGTGTGTGAACGTGCAGGTCTCTGTGGGACTGATGTGTGTGAACCTGCAGGTCTCTGTAGGACTGATGTGTGTGAATGTGCAGGTCTCTGTAGGACTGATGTGTGTGAACCTGCAGGTCTCTCTGTGGGACTGATGTGTGTGAACCTGCAGGTCTCTCTGTGGGACTGATGTGTGTGAACCTGCAGGTCTCTCTGTGGGACTGGTGTGTGTGAACCTGAAGGTCTCTGTGTGGGACTGATGTGTGTAAACCTGCAGGTCTCTCTGTAGGACTGATGTGTGTGAACCTGCTGGTCTCTCTGTGGGACTGATGTCTGTGAACCGGCAGGTCTCTGTGGAACTGAAGTTTGTGAACCTGCTGGTCTCTCTGTGGGACTGACGTGTGTGAACCTGCAGGTCTCTCTGTGGGACTGATGTGTGTGAAACCCGCAGGTCTCTCTGTGGGACTGATGTGTGTGACCCTGCAGGTCTCTGTAAGACTGATGTGTGTGAACCTGCAGGTCTCTCTGTGGGACTGATGTGTGTGACCCTGCAGGTCTCTCAGTAGGACTGAATTGTGTGAACCTGCAGGTCTCTGTGGGACTGAAGTGTGTGAACCTGCAGGTATCTGTGGGACTGAAGTGTGTGAACCCGCAGGTCTCTCTGTGGGACTGATGTGTGTGAACCTGCAGGTCTCTCTGTGGGACTGATGTGTGTGACCCTGCAGGTCTCTGTAAGACTGATGTGTGTGACCCTGCAGGTCTCTGTAGGACTGATGTGTGTGAACCTCCAGGTCTCTCTGTAGGACTGATGTGTGTGAACCTGCAGGTCTTTCTGTGGGACTGAAGTATGTGAACCCACAGGTCTCTCTGTAGGACTGAAGTGTGTGAAACCCGCAGGTCTCTCTGTGGGACTGAATTGTGTGAACCTCCAGGTCTCTCTGTAAGACCGATGTGTTTGAACCTGCAGGTCTCTCTGTGGGACTGAAGTGTGTGACACTGCAGGTCTCTGTAAGACTGATGTGTGTGAACCTGCAGGTCTCTCTGTGGGACTGATGTGTGTGAACCTGCAAGTCTCTCTGTGGGACTGATGTGTGTGAACCTGAAGGTCTCTGTAGGACTGATGTGTGTGAACCTGCATGTCTCTCTGTAGTACTGAATTGTGTGAACCTGCAGGTCTCTCTGTAGGACTGAAGTGTGTGAACCTGCAGGTCTCTGTGGGACTGAAGTGTGTGAACCTGCAGGTCTCTCTGTGGGACTGATGTGTGTGACCCTGCAGGTCTCTCTGTGGGACTGATGTGTTTGACCCTGCAGGTCTCTGTAGGACTGAATTGTGTGAACCTGCAGGTGTCTCTGTGGGACTGATGTGTGTGACCCTGCAGGTCTCTCTGTGGGACTGATGTGTGTGACCCTGCAGGTCTCTCTGTGGGACTGATGTCTCTGTGGGACTGATGTGTGTGAACCTGCAGGTCCCCGTGGGATTGATGTGTGTGAACCTGCAGGTCTCTGTGGGACTGATGTGCGTGAACCTGTAGGTCTCTGTGGGACTGATGTCTCTGTGGGACTGATGTGTGTGAACCTGCAGGTCCCCGTGGGATTGATGTGTGTGAACCTGCAGGTCTCTCTGTGGGACTGATGTGTGTGAACCTGCAGGTCTCTGTAGGACTGTTGTGTGTGAACCTGCAAGTCTCTTTGGGACTGATGTGTGTGAACCTGCAAGTCTCTTTGGGACTGATGTGTGTGAACCTGCAGGTCTCTCTGTGAGACTCATGTGTGTGAACCTGCAGGTCTCTGTGGGACCGATGTGTGTGAACCTGCAGGTCTCTGTGGGACTGGTGTGTGTGAACCTGCAGGTCTCTCTGTGGGACTGATGTGTGTGAACCAGCAGGTCTCTCTGTGGGACTGGTGTGTGTGAACCTGAAGGTCTCTGTGTGGGACTGATGTGTGTGAACCTGCAGGTCTCTCTGTAGGACTGATGTGTGTGAACCTGCAGGTCTCTCTGTGGGACTGATGTGTGTGAAGCTACAGGTCTCTCTGTGGGACTGATGTGTGTGAACCTGCAGGTCTCTGTGGGACTGATTTGTGGGAACCTGCAGGTCTCTTGTGGGACTGATGTGTGTGAACCAGCAGGTCTCTTGGGGGACTGAAGTGTGTGAACCTGCAGGTCTCTGTAGGACTGATGTGTGTGAACCTGCAGGTCTCTGTGGGACTGAAGTGTGTGAACCTGCAGGTCTCTGTTGGACTGAAGTGTGTGACCCTCCAGTCTCTGTAGGACTGAAGCGTGTGAACCTGCAGGTCTCTCTGTGGGACTGATGTGTGTGAACCTGCAGGTCTCTGTAGGACTGTTGTGTGTGAACCTGCAAGTCTCTTTGGGACTGATGTGTGTGAACCTGCAAGTCTCTTTGGGACTGATGTGTGTGAACCTGCAGGTCTCTCTGTGAGACTCATGTGTGTGAACCTGCAGGTCTCTGTGGGACCGATGTGTGTGAACCTGCAGGTCTCTGTGGGACTGATATGTGTGAACTTGCAGGTGTCTGTAGGACTGATGTGTGTGAACCTGCAGGTCTCTCTGTGGGACTGATGTGTGTGAACCAGCAGGTCTCTCTGTGGGACTGGTGTGTGTGAACCTGAAGGTCTCTGTGTGGGACTGATGTGTGTGAACCTGCAGGTCTCTCTGTAGGACTGATGTGTGTGAACCTGCAGGTCTCTCTGTGGGACTGATGTGTGTGAACCTGCAGGTCTCTCTGTGGGACTGAAGTGTGTGAACCTCCAGTCTCTGTAGGACTGAAGCGTGTGAACCTGCAGGTCTCTCTCTGGGACTGAAGTGTGTGAACCTGCAGGTCTCTCTGTAGGACTGGTGTGTGTGAACCTGCAGGTCTCTCTGTGGGACTGAAGTGTGTGAACCTGCAGGTCTCTGTGGGACTGATGTGTGTGAACCTGCAGGTCTCTCTGTAGCACTGATGTGCGTGAACCTGCAGGTCTCTGTGGGACTGCTGTGTGTGAACCTGCAGGTCTCTGTGAGACTGATGTCTGTGAACCTGCAGGTCTCTGTGGGACTGATGTGTGTGAACCTGCAGGTCTCTGTGGGACTGATGTGTGTGAACCTGTAGGTCTCTCTGTAGGACTGATGTGTGTGAACCTGCAGGTCTCTCTGTGGGACCGATGTGTGTGAACCTGTAGGTCTCTCTGTAGGACTGATGTGTGTGAACCTGAAGGTCTCTGTGAGACTGGTGTTTGTGAACCTGCAGGTCTCTGTGGGACTGATATGTGTGAACTTGCAGGTCTCTGTAGGACTGATGTGTGTGAACCTGCAGGTCTGTCTGTGGGACTGATGTGTGTGAACCTGCAGGTCTCTCTGTGGGACCGATGTATGTGAACCTGCAGGTCTCTCTTTGGGACCTATGTGTGTGAACCTGCAGGTCTCTGTGGGACTGATGTGTGTGAACGTGCAGGTCTCTGTAGGACTGATGTGTGTGAACGTGCAGGTCTCTGTAGGACTGATGTGTGTGAACCTGCAGGTCTCTGTAGGACTGATGTGTGTGAATGTGCAGGTCTCTGTAGGACTGATGTGTGTGAACCTGCAGGTCTCTCTGTGGGACTGATGTGTGTGAACCTGCAGGTCTCTCTGTGGGACTGATGTGTGTGAAAATGCAGGTCTCTCTGTGGGACTGGTGTGTGTGAACCTGAAGGTCTCTCTGTGGGACTGATGTGTGTAAACCTGCAGGTCTCTCTGTAGGACTGATGTGTGTGAACCTGCTGGTCTCTCTGTGGGTCTGATGTCTGTGAACCGGCAGGTCTCTGTGGAACTGAAGTTTGTGAACCTGCTGGTCTCTCTGTGGGACTGACGTGTGTGAACCTGCAGGTCTCTCTGTGGGACTGATGTGTGTGAAACCCGCAGGTCTCTCTGTGGGACTGATGTGTGTGACCCTGCAGGTCTCTGTAAGACTGATGTGTGTGAACCTGCAGGTCTCTCTGTGGGACTGATGTGTGTGACCCTGCAGGTCTCTCAGTAGGACTGAATTGTGTGAACCTGCAGGTCTCTGTGGGACTGAAGTGTGTGAACCTGCAGGTATCTGTGGGACTGAAGTGTGTGAACCCGCAGGTCTCTCTGTTGGACTGATGTGTGTGAACCTGCAGGTCTCTCTGTGGGACTGATGTGTGTGACCCTGCAGGTCTCTCTGTAGGACTGAATTGTGTGAACCTTCAGGTCTCTGTGGGACTGAAGTGTGTGAACCTGCAGGTCTCTGTGGGACTGAAGTGCGTGACCCTGCAGGTCTCTGTGGGACTGATGTGTGTGAACCTGCAGGTCTCTGTTGGACTGATGTGTGTGACCCTGCAGGTCTCTGTAGGACCGATGTGTGTGAACCTGCAGGTCTCTGTAGGACTGATGTGTGTGAACCTGCAGGTCTCTGTAAGACTGATGTGTGTGACCCTGCAGGTCTCTGTAGGACTGATGTGTGTGAACCTCCAGGTCTCTCTGTAGGACTGATGTGTGTGAACCTGCAGGTCTTTCTGTGGGACTGAAGTATGTGAACCCACAGGTCTCTCTGTGGGACTGATGTGTGTGAACCTGCAGGACTCTCTGTAGGACTGAAGTGTGTGAAACCCGCAGGTCTCTCTGTGGGACTGAATTGTGTGAACCTACAGGTCTCTCTGTGGGACTGAAGTGTGTGACACTGCAGGTCTCTGTAAGACTGATGTGTGTGAACCTGCAGGTCTTTCTGTGGGACTGAATTGTGTGAACCTGCAGGTCTCTGTAAGACTGATGTGTGTGAACCTGCAGGTCTCTCTGTGGGACTGATGTGTGTGAACCTGCAAGTCTCTCTGTGGGACTGATGTGTGTGAACCTGAAGGTCTCTGTAGGACTGATGTGTGTGAACCTGCATGTCTCTCTGTAGTACTGAATTGTGTGAACCTGCAGGTCTCTCTGTAGGACTGAAGTGTGTGAACCTGCAGGTCTCTGTGGGACTGAAGTGTGTGAACCTGCAGGTCTCTCTGTGGGACTGATGTGTGTGACCCTGCAGGTCTCTCTGTGGGACTGATGTGTTTGACCCTGCAGGTCTCTGTAGGACTGAATTGTGTGAACCTGCAGGTGTTTCTGTGGGACTGATGTGTGTGACCCTGCAGGTCTCTGTGGGACTGATGTCTCTGTGGGACTGATGTGTGTGAACCTGCAGGTCTCTCTGTGGGACTGATGTGTGTGAACCTGCAGGTCTCTGTAGGACTGTTGTGTGTGAACCTGCAAGTCTCTTTGGGACTGATGTGTGTGAACCTGCAAGTCTCTTTGGGACTGATGTGTGTGAACCTGCAGGTCTCTCTGTGAGACTCATGTGTGTGAACCTGCAGGTCTCTGTGGGACCGATGTGTGTGAACCTGCAGGTCTCTGTGGGACTGATATGTGTGAACTTGCAGGTGTCTGTAGGACTGATGTGTGTGAACCTGCAGGTCTCTCTGTGGGACTGATGTGTGTGAACCAGCAGGTCTCTCTGTGGGACTGGTGTGTGTGAACCTGAAGGTCTCTGTGTGGGACTGATGTGTGTGAACCTGCAGGTCTCTCTGTAGGACTGATGTGTGTGAACCTGCAGGTCTCTCTGTGGGACTGATGTGTGTGAAGCTACAGGTCTCTCTGTGGGACTGATGTGTGTGAACCTGCAGGTCTCTGTGGGACTGATTTGTGGGAACCTGCAGGTCTCTCTTGTGGGACTGATGTGTGTGAACCAGCATGTCTCTTGGGGGACTGAAGTGTGTGAACCTGCAGGTCTCTGTAGGACTGATGTGTGTGAACCTGCAGGTCTCTGTGGGACTGAAGTGTGTGAACCTGCAGGTCTCTGTTGGACTGAAGTGTGTGACCCTCCAGTCTCTGTAGGACTGAAGTGTGTGAACCTGCAGGTCTCTCTGTAGGACCGGTGTGTGTGAACCTGCAGGTCTCTCTGTGGGACTGAAGTGTGTGAACCTGCAGGTCTCTGTGGGACTGATGTGTGTGAACCTGCAGGTCTCTCTGTAGCACTGATGTGCGTGAACCTGCAGGTCTCTGTGGGACTGATGTGTGTGAACCTGCAGGTCTCCGTGGGGCTGATGTGTGTGAACCTGCAGGTCTCTGTGGGACTGATGTGTGTGAACCTGCAGGTCTCTGTGAGACTGATGTGTGTGAACCTGCAGGTCTCTGTGAGACTGATGTGTGTGAACCTGCAGGTCTCTGTGGGACTGATGTGTGTGAACCTGCAGGTCTCTGTGAGACTGATGTGTGTGAACCTGCAGGTCTCTGTGAGACTGATGTGTGTGAACCTGCAGGTCTCTGTGAGACTGATGTGTTTGAACCTGCAGGTCTCTGTGGGACTGATGTGTGTGAACCTGCAGGTCTCTGTGAGACTGATGTGTTTGAACCTGCAGGTCTCTGTGGGACTGATGTGTGTGAACCTGCAGGTCTCTGTGAGACTGATGTGTGTGAACCTGCAGGTCTCTGTGAGACTGATGTGTTTGAACCTGCAGGTCTCTGTGAGACTGATGTGTGTGAACCTGCAGGTCTCTGTGAGACTGGTGTGTGTGAACCTGCAGGTCTCTGTGGGACTGATATGTGTGAACTTGCAGGTCTCTGTAGGACTGATGTGTGTGAACCTGCAGGTCTGTCTGTGGGACTGATGTGTGTGAACCTGCAGGTCTCTCTGTGGGACCGATGTGTGTGAACCTGCAGGTCTCTCTGTGGGACTGATGTGTGTGAACCTGCAGGTCTCTGTGGGACTGATGTGTGTGAACCTGCAGGTCTCTGTAGGACTGATGTGAGTGAACCTGCAGGTGTCTGTGGGACTGATGTGTGTGAACCTTCAAGTCTCTCTGTGGGACTGATGTGTGTGAACCTGCAGGTCTCTGTGGGACTGATGGGTGTGAACCTGCAGGTCTCTCTGTGAGACTGGTGTGTGTGAACCTGCAGGTCTCTGTGGGACTGATGTGTGTGAACCTGCAGGTCTCTCTGTGGGACTGAAGTGTGTGACACTGCAGGTCTCTGTAAGACTGATGTGTGTGAACCTGCAGGTCTCTGTAAGACTGATGTGTGTGAACCTGCAGGTCTCTCTGTGGGACTGATGTGTGTGAACCTGCAAGTCTCTCTGTAGGACTGATGTGTGTGAACCTGCATGTCTCTCTGTAGTACTGAATTGTGTGAACCTGCAGGTCTCTCTGTAGGACTGAAGTGTGTGAACCTGCAGGTCTCTGTGGGACTGAAGTGTGTGAACCTGCAGGTCTCTCTGTGGGACTGATGTGTGTGACCCTGCAGGTCTCTCTGTGGGACTGATGTGTTTGACCCTGCAGGTCTCTGTAGGACTGAATTGTGTGAACCTGCAGGTGTCTCTGTGGGACTGATGTGTGTGACCCTGCAGGTCTCTCTGTGGGACTGATGTGTGTGACCCTGCAGGTCTCTCTGTGGGACTGATGTCTCTGTGGGACTGATGTGTGTGAACCTGCAGGTCCCCGTGGGATTGATGTGTGTGAACCTGCAGGTCTCTGTGGGACTGATGTGCGTGAACCTGTAGGTCTCTGTGGGACTGATGTCTCTGTGGGACTGATGTGTGTGAACCTGCAGGTCCCCGTGGGATTGATGTGTGTGAACCTGCAGGTCTCTCTGTGGGACTGATGTGTGTGAACCTGCAGGTCTCTGTAGGACTGTTGTGTGTGAACCTGCAAGTCTCTTTGGGACTGATGTGTGTGAACCTGCAAGTCTCTTTGGGACTGATGTGTGTGAACCTGCAGGTCTCTCTGTGAGACTCATGTGTGTGAACCTGCAGGTCTCTGTGGGACCGATGTGTGTGAACCTGCAGGTCTCTGTGGGACTGGTGTGTGTGAACCTGCAGGTCTCTCTGTGGGACTGATGTGTGTGAACCAGCAGGTCTCTCTGTGGGACTGGTGTGTGTGAACCTGAAGGTCTCTGTGTGGGACTGATGTGTGTGAACCTGCAGGTCTCTCTGTAGGACTGATGTGTGTGAACCTGCAGGTCTCTCTGTGGGACTGATGTGTGTGAAGCTACAGGTCTCTCTGTGGGACTGATGTGTGTGAACCTGCAGGTCTCTGTGGGACTGATTTGTGGGAACCTGCAGGTCTCTTGTGGGACTGATGTGTGTGAACCAGCAGGTCTCTTGGGGGACTGAAGTGTGTGAACCTGCAGGTCTCTGTAGGACTGATGTGTGTGAACCTGCAGGTCTCTGTGGGACTGAAGTGTGTGAACCTGCAGGTCTCTGTTGGACTGAAGTGTGTGACCCTCCAGTCTCTGTAGGACTGAAGCGTGTGAAACTGCAGGTCTCTCTGTGGGACTGATGTGTGTGAACCTGCAGGTCTCTGTAGGACTGTTGTGTGTGAACCTGCAAGTCTCTTTGGGACTGATGTGTGTGAACCTGCAAGTCTCTTTGGGACTGATGTGTGTGAACCTGCAGGTCTCTCTGTTGGACTGAAGTGTGTGACCCTCCAGTCTCTGTAGGACTGAAGCGTGTGAACCTGCAGGTCTCTCTGTAGGACTGTTGTGTGTGAACCTGCAAGTCTCTTTGGGACTGATGTGTGTGAACCTGCAAGTCTCTTTGGGACTGATGTGTGTGAACCTGCAAGTCTCTTTGGGACTGATGTGTGTGAACCTGCAGGTCTCTGTGGGACCGATGTGAATGAACCTGCAGGTCTCTGTGGGACTGATATGTGTGAACTTGCAGGTGTCTGTAGGACTGATATGTGTGTACCTGCAGGTCTCTCTGTGGGACTGATGTGTGTGAACCAGCAGGTCTCTCTGTGGGACTGGTGTGTGTGAACCTGAAGGTCTCTGTGTGGGACTGATGTGTGTGAACCTGCAGGTCTCTCTGTAGGACTGATGTGTGTGAACCTGCAGGTCTCTCTGTGGGACTGATGTGTGTGAACCTGCAGGTCTCTCTGTGGGACTGAAGTGTGTGAACCTCCAGTCTCTGTAGGACTGAAGCGTGTGAACCTGCAGGTCTCTCTCTGGGACTGAAGTGTGTGAACCTGCAGGTCTCTCTGTAGGACTGGTGTGTGTGAACCTGCAGGTCTCTCTGTGGGACTGAAGTGTGTGAACCTGCAGGTCTCTGTGGGACTGATGTGTGTGAACCTGCAGGTCTCTCTGTAGCACTGATGTGCGTGAACCTGCAGGTCTCTGTGGGACTGATGTGTGTGAACCTGCAGGTCTCTGTGAGACTGATGTCTGTGAACCTGCAGGTCTCTGTGGGACTGATGTGTGTGAACCTGCAGGTCTCTGTGGGACTGATGTGTGTGAACCTGTAGGTCTCTCTGTAGGACTGATGTGTGTGAACCTGCAGGTCTCTCTGTGGGACCGATGTGTGTGAACCTGTAGGTCTCTCTGTAGGACTGATGTGTGTGAACCTGAAGGTCTCTGTGAGACTGGTGTTTGTGAACCTGCAGGTCTCTGTGGGACTGATATGTGTGAACTTGCAGGTCTCTGTAGGACTGATGTGTGTGAACCTGCAGGTCTGTCTGTGGGACTGATGTGTGTGAACCTGCAGGTCTCTCTGTGGGACCGATGTATGTGAACCTGCAGGTCTCTCTTTGGGACCTATGTGTGTGAACCTGCAGGTCTCTGTGGGACTGATGTGTGTGAACGTGCAGGTCTCTGTAGGACTGATGTGTGTGAACGTGCAGGTCTCTGTAGGACTGATGTGTGTGAACCTGCAGGTCTCTGTAGGACTGATGTGTGTGAATGTGCAGGTCTCTGTAGGACTGATGTGTGTGAACCTGCAGGTCTGTCTGTGGGACTGATGTGTGTGAACCTGCAGGTCTCTCTGTGGGACCGATGTATGTGAACCTGCAGGTCTCTCTTTGGGACCTATGTGTGTGAACCTGCAGGTCTCTGTGGGACTGATGTGTGTGAACGTGCAGGTCTCTGTAGGACTGATGTGTGTGAACGTGCAGGTCTCTGTAGGACTGATGTGTGTGAACCTGCAGGTCTCTGTGGGACTGATGGGTGTGAACCTGCAGGTCTCTCTGTGAGACTGGTGTGTGTGAACCTGCAGGTCTCTGTGGGACTGATGTGTGTGAACCTGCAGGTCTCTCTGTGGGACTGAAGTGTGTGACACTGCAGGTCTCTGTAAGACTGATGTGTGTGAACCTGCAGGTCTCTGTAAGACTGATGTGTGTGAACCTGCAGGTCTCTCTGTGGGACTGATGTGTGTGAACCTGCAAGTCTCTCTGTGGGACTGATGTGTGTGAACCTGAAGGTCTCTGTAGGACTGATGTGTGTGAACCTGCATGTCTCTCTGTAGTACTGAATTGTGTGAACCTGCAGGTCTCTCTGTAGGACTGAAGTGTGTGAACCTGCAGGTCTCTGTGGGACTGAAGTGTGTGAACCTGCAGGTCTCTCTGTGGGACTGATGTGTGTGACCCTGCAGGTCTCTCTGTGGGACTGATGTGTTTGACCCTGCAGGTCTCTGTAGGACTGAATTTTGTGAACCTGCAGGTGTCTCTGTGGGACTGATGTGTGTGACCCTGCAGGTCTCTCTGTGGGACTGATGTGTGTGACCCTGCAGGTCTCTCTGTGGGACTGATGTCTCTGTGGGACTGATGTGTGTGAACCTGCAGGTCCCCGTGGGATTGATGTGTGTGAACCTGCAGGTCTCTGTGGGACTGATGTGCGTGAACCTGTAGGTGTCTGTGGGACTGATGTCTCTGTGGGACTGATGTGTGTGAACCTGCAGGTCCCCGTGGGATTGATGTGTGTGAACCTGCAGGTCTCTGTAGGACTGTTGTGTGTGAACCTGCAAGTCTCTTTGGGACTGATGTGTGTGAACCTGCAAGTCTCTTTGGGACTGATGTGTGTGAACCTGCAGGTCTCTCTGTGAGACTCATGTGTGTGAACCTGCAGGTCTCTGTGGGACCGATGTGTGTGAACCTGCAGGTCTCTGTGGGACTGGTGTGTGTGAACCTGCAGGTCTCTCTGTGGGACTGATGTGTGTGAACCAGCAGGTCTCTCTGTGGGACTGGTGTGTGTGAACCTGAAGGTCTCTGTGTGGGACTGATGTGTGTGAACCTGCAGGTCTCTCTGTAGGACTGATGTGTGTGAACCTGCAGGTCTCTCTGTGGGACTGATGTGTGTGAAGCTACAGGTCTCTCTGTGGGACTGATGTGTGTGAACCTGCAGGTCTCTGTGGGACTGATTTGTGGGAACCTGCAGGTCTCTTGTGGGACTGATGTGTGTGAACCAGCAGGTCTCTTGGGGGACTGAAGTGTGTGAACCTGCAGGTCTCTGTAGGACTGATGTGTGTGAACCTGCAGGTCTCTGTGGGACTGAAGTGTGTGAACCTGCAGGTCTCTGTTGGACTGAAGTGTGTGACCCTCCAGTCTCTGTAGGACTGAAGCGTGTGAACCTGCAGGTCTCTCTGTGGGACTGATGTGTGTGAACCTGCAGGTCTCTGTAGGACTGTTGTGTGTGAACCTGCAAGTCTCTTTGGGACTGATGTGTGTGAACCTGCAAGTCTCTTTGGGACTGATGTGTGTGAACCTGCAGGTCTCTCTGTGAGACTCATGTGTGTGAACCTGCAGGTCTCTGTGGGACCGATGTGAATGAACCTGCAGGTCTCTGTGGGACTGATATGTGTGAACTTGCAGGTGTCTGTAGGACTGATGTGTGTACCTGCAGGTCTCTCTGTGGGACTGATGTGTGTGAACCAGCAGGTCTCTCTGTGGGACTGGTGTGTGTGAACCTGAAGGTCTCTGTGTGGGACTGATGTGTGTGAACCTGCAGGTCTCTCTGTAGGACTGATGTGTGTGAACCTGCAGGTCTCTCTGTGGGACTGATGTGTGTGAACCTGCAGGTCTCTCTGTGGGACTGAAGTGTGTGAACCTCCAGTCTCTGTAGGACTGAAGCGTGTGAACCTGCAGGTCTCTCTCTGGGACTGAAGTGTGTGAACCTGCAGGTCTCTCTGTAGGACTGGTGTGTGTGAACCTGCAGGTCTCTCTGTGGGACTGAAGTGTGTGAACCTGCAGGTCTCTGTGGGACTGATGTGTGTGAACCTGCAGGTCTCTCTGTAGCACTGATGTGCGTGAACCTGCAGGTCTCTGTGGGACTGATGTGTGTGAACCTGCAGGTCTCTGTGAGACTGATGTCTGTGAACCTGCAGGTCTCTGTGGGACTGATGTGTGTGAACCTGCAGGTCTCTGTGGGACTGATGTGTGTGAACCTGTAGGTCTCTCTGTAGGACTGATGTGTGTGAACCTGCAGGTCTCTCTGTGGGACCGATGTGTGTGAACCTGTAGGTCTCTCTGTAGGACTGATGTGTGTGAACCTGAAGGTCTCTGTGAGACTGGTGTTTGTGAACCTGCAGGTCTCTGTGGGACTGATATGTGTGAACTTGCAGGTCTCTGTAGGACTGATGTGTGTGAACCTGCAGGTCTGTCTGTGGGACTGATGTGTGTGAACCTGCAGGTCTCTCTGTGGGACCGATGTATGTGAACCTGCAGGTCTCTCTTTGGGACCTATGTGTGTGAACCTGCAGGTCTCTGTGGGACTGATGTGTGTGAACGTGCAGGTCTCTGTAGGACTGATGTGTGTGAACGTGCAGGTCTCTGTAGGACTGATGTGTGTGAACCTGTAGGTCTCTCTGTGAGACTGGTGTGTGTGAACCTGCAGGTCTCTGTGGGACTGATGTGTGTGAACCTGCAGGTCTCTCTGTGGGACTGATGTGTGTGAACCTGCAGGTCTCTCTGTGGGACTGATGTGTGTGAACCTGCAGGTCTCTCTGTGGGACTGGTGTGTGTGAACCTGAAGGTCTCTCTGTGGGACTGATGTGTGTAAACCTGCAGGTCTCTCTGTAGGACTGATGTGTGTGAACCTGCTGGTCTCTCTGTGGGACTGATGTCTGTGAACCGGCAGGTCTCTGTGGAACTGAAGTTTGTGAACCTGCTGGTCTCTCTGTGGGACTGACGTGTGTGAACCTGCAGGTCTCTCTGTGGGACTGATGTGTGTGAAACCCGCAGGTCTCTCTGTGGGACTGATGTGTGTGACCCTGCAGGTCTCTGTAAGACTGATGTGTGTGAACCTGCAGGTCTCTCTGTGGGACTGATGTGTGTGACCCTGCAGGTCTCTCAGTAGGACTGAATTGTGTGAACCTGCAGGTCTCTGTGGGACTGAAGTGTGTGAACCTGCAGGTATCTGTGGGACTGAAGTGTGTGAACCCGCAGGTCTCTCTGTTGGACTGATGTGTGTGAACCTGCAGGTCTCTCTGTGGGACTGATGTGTGTGACCCTGCAGGTCTCTCTGTAGGACTGAATTGTGTGAACCTTCAGGTCTCTGTGGGACTGAAGTGTGTGAACCTGCAGGTCTCTGTGGGACTGAAGTGCGTGACCCTGCAGGTCTCTGTGGGACTGATGTGTGTGAACCTGCAGGTCTCTGTTGGACTGATGTGTGTGACCCTGCAGGTCTCTGTAGGACCGATGTGTGTGAACCTGCAGGTCTCTGTAGGACTGATGTGTGTGAACCTGCAGGTCTCTGTAAGACTGATGTGTGTGACCCTGCAGGTCTCTGTAGGACTGATGTGTGTGAACCTCCAGGTCTCTCTGTAGGACTGATGTGTGTGAACCTGCAGGTCTTTCTGTGGGACTGAAGTATGTGAACCCACAGGTCTCTCTGTGGGACTGATGTGTGTGAACCTGCAGGACTCTCTGTAGGACTGAAGTGTGTGAAACCCGCAGGTCTCTCTGTGGGACTGAATTGTGTGAACCTCCAGGTCTCTCTGTGGGACTGAAGTGTGTGACACTGCAGGTCTCTGTAAGACTGATGTGTGTGAACCTGCAGGTCTTTCTGTGGGACTGAATTGTGTGAACCTGCAGGTCTCTGTAAGACTGATGTGTGTGAACCTGCAAGTCTCTCTGTGGGACTGATGTGTGTGAACCTGAAGGTCTCTGTAGGACTGATGTGTGTGAACCTGCATGTCTCTCTGTAGTACTGAATTGTGTGAACCTGCAGGTCTCTCTGTAGGACTGAAGTGTGTGAACCTGCAGGTCTCTGTGGGACTGAAGTGTGTGAACCTGCAGGTCTCTCTGTGGGACTGATGTGTGTGACCCTGCAGGTCTCTCTGTGGGACTGATGTGTTTGACCCTGCAGGTCTCTGTAGGACTGAATTGTGTGAACCTGCAGGTGTTTCTGTGGGACTGATGTGTGTGACCCTGCAGGTCTCTCTGTGGGACTGATGTGTGTGACCCTGCAGGTCTCTGTGGGACTGATGTCTCTGTGGGACTGATGTGTGTGAACCTGCAGGTCTCTGTAGGACTGTTGTGTGTGAACCTGCAAGTCTCTTTGGGACTGATGTGTGTGAACCTGCAAGTCTCTTTGGGACTGATGTGTGTGAACCTGCAGGTCTCTCTGTGAGACTCATGTGTGTGAACCTGCAGGTCTCTGTGGGACCGATGTGTGTGAACCTGCAGGTCTCTGTGGGACTGATATGTGTGAACTTGCAGGTGTCTGTAGGACTGATGTGTGTGAACCTGCAGGTCTCTCTGTGGGACTGATGTGTGTGAACCAGCAGGTCTCTCTGTGGGACTGGTGTGTGTGAACCTGAAGGTCTCTGTGTGGGACTGATGTGTGTGAACCTGCAGGTCTCTCTGTAGGACTGATGTGTGTGAACCTGCAGGTCTCTCTGTGGGACTGATGTGTGTGAAGCTACAGGTCTCTCTGTGGGACTGATGTGTGTGAACCTGCAGGTCTCTGTGGGACTGATTTGTGGGAACCTGCAGGTCTCTCCTGTGGGACTGATGTGTGTGAACCAGCAGGTCTCTTGGGGGACTGAAGTGTGTGAACCTGCAGGTCTCTGTAGGACTGATGTGTGTGAACCTGCAGGTCTCTGTGGGACTGAAGTGTGTGAACCTGCAGGTCTCTGTTGGACTGAAGTGTGTGACCCTCCAGTCTCTGTAGGACTGAAGTGTGTGAACCTGCAGGTCTCTCTGTAGGACCGGTGTGTGTGAACCTGCAGGTCTCTCTGTGGGACTGAAGTGTGTGAACCTGCAGGTCTCTGTGGGACTGATGTGTGTGAACCTGCAGGTCTCTCTGTAGCACTGATGTGCGTGAACCTGCAGGTCTCTGTGGGACTGATGTGTGTGAACCTGCAGGTCTCCGTGGGGCTGATGTGTGTGAACCTGCAGGTCTCTGTGGGACTGATGTGTGTGAACCTGCAGGTCTCTGTGAGACTGATGTGTGTGAACCTGCAGGTCTCTGTGAGACTGATGTGTGTGAACCTGCAGGTCTCTGTGGGACTGATGTGTATGAACCTGCAGGTCTCTGTGAGACTGATGTGTGTGAACCTGCAGGTCTCTGTGAGACTGATGTGTGTGAACCTGCAGGTCTCTGTGAGACTGATGTGTTTGAACCTGCAGGTCTCTGTGGGACTGATGTGTGTGAACCTGCAGGTCTCTGTGAGACTGATGTGTTTGAACCTGCAGGTCTCTGTGGGACTGATGTGTGTGAACCTGCAGGTCTCTGTGAGACTGATGTGTGTGAACCTGCAGGTCTCTGTGAGACTGATGTGTTTGAACCTGCAGGTCTCTGTGAGACTGATGTGTGTGAACCTGCAGGTCTCTGTGAGACTGGTGTGTGTGAACCTGCAGGTCTCTGTGGGACTGATATGTGTGAACTTGCAGGTCTCTGTAGGACTGATGTGTGTGAACCTGCAGGTCTGTCTGTGGGACTGATGTGTGTGAACCTGCAGGTCTCTCTGTGGGACCGATGTGTGTGAACCTGCAGGTCTCTCTGTGGGACTGATGTGTGTGAACCTGCAGGTCTCTGTGGGACTGATGTGTGTGAACCTGCAGGTCTCTGTAGGACTGATGTGAGTGAACCTGCAGGTGTCTGTGGGACTGATGTGTGTGAACCTTCAAGTCTCTCTGTGGGACTGATGTGTGTGAACCTGCAGGTCTCTCTGTGGGACTGATGTCTGTGAACATGCAGGTCTCTGTGGGACTGATGTGTGTGAACCTGCAGGTCTCTGTGGGACTGATGTGTGAGAACCTGCAAGTCTCTGTAGGACTGATGTGTGTGAACCTGCAGGTCTCTCTGTAGCACTGATGTGCGTGAACCTGCAGGTCTCTGTGGGACTGATGTGTGTGAACCTGCAGGTCTCTGTGAGACTGATGTCTGTGAACCTGCAGGTCTCTGTGGGACTGATGTGTGTGAACCTGCAGGTCTCTGTGGGACTGATGTGTGTGAACCTGTAGGTCTCTCTGTAGGACTGATGTGTGTGAACCTGCAGGTCTCTCTGTGGGACCGATGTGTGTGAACCTGTAGGTCTCTCTGTAGGACTGATGTGTGTGAACCTGCAGGTCTCTGTGAGACTGGTGTTTGTGAACCTGCAGGTCTCTGTGGGACTGATATGTGTGAACTTGCAGGTCTCTGTAGGACTGATGTGTGTGAACCTGCAGGTCTGTCTGTGGGACTGATGTGTGTGAACCTGCAGGTCTCTCTGTGGGACCGATGTATGTGAACCTGCAGGTCTCTCTTTGGGACCTATGTGTGTGAACCTGCAGGTCTCTGTGGGACTGATGTGTGTGAACGTGCAGGTCTCTGTAGGACTGATGTGTGTGAACGTGCAGGTCTCTGTAGGACTGATGTGTGTGAACCTGCAGGTCTCTGTAGGACTGATGTGTGTGAATGTGCAGGTCTCTGTAGGACTGATGTGTGTGAACCTGCAGGTCTCTCTGTGGGACTGATGTGTGTGAACCTGCAGGTCTCTCTGTGGGACTGATGTGTGTGAACCTGCAGGTCTCTCTGTGGGACTGGTGTGTGTGAACCTGAAGGTCTCTCTGTGGGACTGATGTGTGTAAACCTGCAGGTCTCTCTGTAGGACTGATGTGTGTGAACCTGCTGGTCTCTCTGTGGGACTGATGTCTGTGAACCGGCAGGTCTCTGTGGAACTGAAGTTTGTGAACCTGCTGGTCTCTCTGTGGGACTGACGTGTGTGAACCTGCAGGTCTCTCTGTGGGACTGATGTGTGTGAAACCCGCAGGTCTCTCTGTGGGACTGATGTGTGTGACCCTGCAGGTCTCTGTAAGACTGATGTGTGTGAACCTGCAGGTCTCTCTGTGGGACTGATGTGTGTGACCCTGCAGGTCTCTCAGTAGGACTGAATTGTGTGAACCTGCAGGTCTCTGTGGGACTGAAGTGTGTGAACCTGCAGGTATCTGTGGGACTGAAGTGTGTGAACCCGCAGGTCTCTCTGTTGGACTGATGTGTGTCAACCTGCAGGTCTCTCTGTGGGACTGATGTGTGTGACCCTGCAGGTCTCTCTGTAGGACTGAATTGTGTGAACCTTCAGGTCTCTGTGGGACTGAAGTGTGTGAACCTGCAGGTCTCTGTGGGACTGAAGTGCGTGACCCTGCAGGTCTCTGTGGGACTGATGTGTGTGAACCTGCAGGTCTCTGTTGGACTGATGTGTGTGACCCTGCAGGTCTCTGTAGGACCGATGTGTGTGAACCTGCAGGTCTCTGTAGGACTGATGTGTGTGAACCTGCAGGTCTCTGTAAGACTGATGTGTGTGACCCTGCAGGTCTCTGTAGGACTGATGTGTGTGAACCTCCAGGTCTCTCTGTAGGACTGATGTGTGTGAACCTGCAGGTCTTTCTGTGGGACTGAAGTATGTGAACCCACAGGTCTCTCTGTGGGACTGATGTGTGTGAACCTGCAGGACTCTCTGTAGGACTGAAGTGTGTGAAACCCGCAGGTCTCTCTGTGGGACTGAATTGTGTGAACCTCCAGGTCTCTCTGTGGGACTGAAGTGTGTGACACTGCAGGTCTCTGTAAGACTGATGTGTGTGAACCTGCAGGTCTTTCTGTGGGACTGAATTGTGTGAACCTGCAGGTCTCTGTAAGACTGATGTGTGTGAACCTGCATGTCTCTCTGTAGTACTGAATTGTGTGAACCTGCAGGTCTCTCTGTAGGACTGAAGTGTGTGAACCTGCAGGTCTCTGTGGGACTGAAGTGTGTGAACCTGCAGGTCTCTCTGTGGGACTGATGTGTGTGACCCTGCAGGTCTCTCTGTGGGACTGATGTGTTTGACCCTGCAGGTCTCTGTAGGACTGAATTGTGTGAACCTGCAGGTGTTTCTGTGGGACTGATGTGTGTGACCCTGCAGGTCTCTCTGTGGGACTGATGTGTGTGACCCTGCAGGTCTCTGTGGGACTGATGTCTCTGTGGGACTGATGTGTGTGAACCTGCAGGTCTCTCTGTGGGACTGATGTGTGTGAACCTGCAGGTCTCTGTAGGACTGTTGTGTGTGAACCTGCAAGTCTCTTTGGGACTGATGTGTGTGAACCTGCAAGTCTCTTTGGGACTGATGTGTGTGAACCTGCAGGTCTCTCTGTGAGACTCATGTGTGTGAACCTGCAGGTCTCTGTGGGACCGATGTGTGTGAACCTGCAGGTCTCTGTGGGACTGATATGTGTGAACTTGCAGGTGTCTGTAGGACTGATGTGTGTGAACCTGCAGGTCTCTCTGTGGGACTGATGTGTGTGAACCAGCAGGTCTCTCTTTGGGACTGGTGTGTGTGAACCTGAAGGTCTCTGTGTGGGACTGATGTGTGTGAACCTGCAGGTCTCTCTGTAGGACTGATGTGTGTGAACCTGCAGGTCTCTCTGTGGGACTGATGTGTGTGAAGCTACAGGTCTCTCTGTGGGACTGATGTGTGTGAACCTGCAGGTCTCTGTGGGACTGATTTGTGGGAACCTGCAGGTCTCTCTTGTGGGACTGATGTGTGTGAACCAGCAGGTCTCTTGGGGGACTGAAGTGTGTGAACCTGCAGGTCTCTGTAGGACTGATGTGTGTGAACCTGCAGGTCTCTGTGGGACTGAAGTGTGTGAACCTGCAGGTCTCTGTTGGACTGAAGTGTGTGACCCTCCAGTCTCTGTAGGACTGAAGTGTGTGAACCTGCAGGTCTCTCTGTAGGACCGGTGTGTGTGAACCTGCAGGTCTCTCTGTGGGACTGAAGTGTGTGAACCTGCAGGTCTCTGTGGGACTGATGTGTGTGAACCTGCAGGTCTCTCTGTAGCACTGATGTGCGTGAACCTGCAGGTCTCTGTGGGACTGATGTGTGTGAACCTGCAGGTCTCCGTGGGGCTGATGTGTGTGAACCTGCAGGTCTCTGTGGGACTGATGTGTGTGAACCTGCAGGTCTCTGTGAGACTGATGTGTGTGAACCTGCAGGTCTCTGTGAGACTGATGTGTGTGAACCTGAAGGTCTCTGTGGGACTGATGTGTGTGAACCTGCAGGTCTCTGTGAGACTGATGTGTGTGAACCTGCAGGTCTCTGTGAGACTGATGTGTGTGAACCTGCAGGTCTCTGTGAGACTGATGTGTTTGAACCTGCAGGTCTCTGTGGGACTGATGTGTGTGAACCTGCAGGTCTCTGTGAGACTGATGTGTTTGAACCTGCAGGTCTCTGTGGGACTGATGTGTGTGAACCTGCAGGTCTCTGTGAGACTGATGTGTGTGAACCTGCAGGTCTCTGTGAGACTGATGTGTTTGAACCTGCAGGTCTCTGTGAGACTGATGTGTGTGAACCTGCAGGTCTCTGTGAGACTGGTGTGTGTGAACCTGCAGGTCTCTGTGGGACTGATATGTGTGAACTTGCAGGTCTCTGTAGGACTGATGTGTGTGAACCTGCAGGTCTGTCTGTGGGACTGATGTGTGTGAACCTGCAGGTCTCTCTGTGGGACCGATGTGTGTGAACCTGCAGGTCTCTCTGTGGGACTGATGTGTGTGAACCTGCAGGTCTCTGTGGGACTGATGTGTGTGAACCTGCAGGTCTCTGTAGGACTGATGTGAGTGAACCTGCAGGTGTCTGTGGGACTGATGTGTGTGAACCTTCAAGTCTCTCTGTGGGACTGATGTGTGTGAACCTGCAGGTCTCTCTGTGGGACTGATGTGTGTGAACATGCAGGTCTCTGTGGGACTGATGTGTGTGAACCTGCAGGTCTCTGTGGGACTGATGTGTGAGAACCTGCAAGTCTCTGTAGGACTGATGTGTGTGAACCTGCAGGTCTCTGTAGGACTGATATGTGTGAACCTGCAGGTCTCTGTGGGACTGAAGTGTGTGAACCTGCAGGTCTCTCTGTAGGACTGTTGTGTGTGAACCTGCAGGTCTCTCTGTTGGACTGATGTGTGTGAACCTGCAGGTCTCTCTGTGGGACTGATGTGTGTGACCCTGCAGGTCTCTCTGTAGGACTGAATTGTGTGAACCTGCAGGTCTCTCTGTGAGACTCATGTGTGTGAACCTGCAGGTCTCTGTGGGACCGATGTGTGTGAACCTGCAGGTCTCTGTGGGACTGATATGTGTGAACTTGCAGGTCTCTGTAGGACTGATGTGTGTGAACCTGCAGGTCTCTTTGTGGGACTGATGTGTGTGAACCTGCAGGTCTCTCTGTGGGACTGGTGTGTGTGAACCTGAAGGTCTCTGTGTGGGACTGATGTGTGTGAACCTGCAGGTCTCTCTGTGGGACTGATGTGTGTGAACCTGCAGGTCTCTGTGGGACTGATTTGTGGGAACCTGCAGGTCTCTCTTGTGGGACTGATGTGTGTGAACCTACAGGTCTCTCTGTGGGACTGATGTGTGTGAACCAGCAGGTCTCTTGGGGGACTGAAGTGTGTGAACCTGCAGGTCTCTGTAGGACTGATGTGTGTGAACCTGCAGGTCTCTGTGGGACTGAAGTGTGTGAACCTGCAGGTCTCTGTAGGACTGAAGTGTGTGAACCTGCAGGTCTCTCTCTGGGACTGAAGTGTGAACCTGCAGGTCTCTCTGTAGGACTGGTGTGTGTGAACCTGCAGGTCTCTCTGTGGGACTGAAGTGTGTGAACCTGCAGGTCTCTCTGTGGGACTGATGTGTGTGAACCTGCAGGTCTCTCTGTGGGACTGATGTGTGTGAACCTGCAGGTCTCTCTGTAGCACTGATGTGCGTGAACCTGCAGGTCTCTGTGGGACTGATGTGTGTGAACCTGCAGGTCTCTGTGGGACTGATGTGTGTGAACCTGTAGGTCTCTCTGTGAGACTGGTGTGTGTGAACCTGCAGGTCTCTGTGGGACTGATGTGTGTGAACCTGCAGGTCTCTCTGTGGGACCGATGTGTGTGAACCTGCAGGTCTGTCTGTGGGACTGATGTGTGTGAACCTGCAGGTCTCTCTGTGGGACCGATGTGTGTGAATCTGCAGGTCTCTCTGTGGGACTGATGTGTGTGAACCTGCAGGTCTCTCTGTGGGACCGATGTGTGTGAACCTGCAGGTCTCTGTGGGACCGATGTGTGTGAACGTGCAGGTCTCTGTAGGACTGATGTGAGTGAACCTACAGGTCTCTCTGTGGGACTGATGTATGTGAACGTGCAGGTCTCTGTAGGACTGATGTGTGTGAACTTGCAGGTCTCTGTAGGACTGATGTGTGTGAACCTGCAGGTCTCTCTGTGGGACTGATGTGTGTGAACCTGCAGGTCTCTCTGTGGGACTGGTGTGTGTGAACCTGAAGGTCTCTGTGTGGGACTGATGTGTGTGAACCTGCAGGTATCTCTGTAGGACTGATGTGTTAACCTGCTGGTCTCTCTGTGGGACTGATGTCTGTGAACCGGCAGGTCTCTGTGGAACAGAAGTTTGTGAACCTGCTGGTCTCTCTGTGGGACTGACGTGTGTGAACCTGCAGGTCTCTGTAAGACTGATGTGTGTGAACCTGCAGGTCTTTCTGTGGGACTGAATTGTGTGAACCTGCAGGTCTCTGTAAGACCGATGTGTGTGAACCTGCAGGTCTCTCTGTGGGACAGATGTGTGTGACCCTGCAGGTCTCTCTGTAGGACTGAATTGTGTGAACCTGCAGGTCTCTGTGGGACTGAAGTGTGTGAACCTGCAGGTATCTGTGGGACTGAAGTGTGTGAACCTGCAGGTCTCTGTGGGACTGATGTGTGTGAACCTGCAGGTCTCTCTGTGGGACTGATGTGTGTGAACCTGCAGGTCTCTGTGGGACTGATGTGTGTGAACCTGTAGGTCTCTCTGTGAGACTGGTGTGTGTGAACCTGCAGGTCTCTGTGGGACTGATGTGTGTGAACCTGCAGGTCTCTCTGTGGGACCGATGTGTGTGAACCTGCAGGTCTGTCTGTGGGACTGATGTGTGTGAACCTGCAGGTCTCTCTGTGGGACCGATGTGTGTGAACCTGCAGGTCTCTCTGTGGGACTGATGTGTGTGAACCTGCAGGTCTCTCTGTGGGACCGATGTGTGTGAACGTGCAGGTCTCTGTAGGACTGATGTGAGTGAACCTGCAGGTCTCTCTGTGGGACTGATGTATGTGAACGTGCAGGTCTCTGTAGGACTGATGTGTGTGAACCTGCAGGTCTCTCTGTGGGACTGATGTGTGTGAAACCCGCAGGTCTCTGTAAGACTGATGTGTGTGAACCTGCAGGTCTTTCTGTGGGACTGAATTGTGTGAACCTGCAGGTCTCTGTAAGACCGATGTGTGTGAACCTGCAGGTCTCTCTGTGGGACAGATGTGTGTGACCCTGCAGGTCTCTCTGTAGGACTGAATTGTGTGAACCTGCAGGTCTCTGTAGTACTGATGTGTGTGAACCTCCAAGTCTCTCTGTAGGACTGATGTGTGTGAACCTGCAGGTCTTTCTGTGGGACTGAAGTATGTGAACCCACAGGTCTCTCTGTAGGACTGAAGTGTGTGAAACCCGCAGGTCTCTCTGTGGGACTGAATTGTGTGAACCTCCAGGTCTCTCTGTAAGACTGATGTGTTTGAACCTGCAGGTCTCTCTGTGGGACTGAAGTGTGTGACACTGCAGGTCTCTGTAAGACTGATGTGTGTGAACCTGCAGGTCTTTCTGTGGGACTGAATTGTGTGAACCTGCAGGTCTCTGTAAGACTGATGTGTGTGAACCTGCAGGTCTCTCTGTGGGACTGATGTGTGTGAACCTGCAAGTCTCTCTGTGGGACTGATGTGTGTGAACCTGAAGGTCTCTGTAGGACTGATGTGTGTGAACCTGCAGGTCTCTCTGTGGGACTGATGTGTGTGAACCTGCAGGTCTCTGTGGGACTGAAGTGTGTGAACCTGCAGGTCTCTCTGTGGGACTGATGTGTGTGACCCTGCAGGTCTCTCTGTGGGACTGATGTGTGTGAAGCTACAGGTCTCTCTGTGGGACTGATGTGTGTGAACCTGCAGGTCTCTCTGTGGGACTGATGTGTGTGACCCTGCAGGTCTCTCTGTGGGACTGATGTGTGTGAACCTGCAGGTCCCCGTGGGATTGATGTGTGTGAACCTGCAGGTCTCTCTGTGGGACTGATGTGTGTGAACCTGCAGGTCTCTGTAGGACTGTTGTGTGTGAACCTGCAAGTCTCTTTGGGACTGATGTGTGTGAACCTGCAAGTCTCTTTGGGACTGATGTGTGTGAACCTGCAAGTCTCTTTGGGACTCATGTGTGTGAACCTGCAGGTCTCTGTGGGACTGATATGTGTGAACTTGCAGGTGTCTGTAGGACTGATGTGTGTGAACCTCCAAGTCTCTCTGTAGGACTGATGTGTGTGAACCTGCAGGTCTTTCTGTGGGACTGAAGTATGTGAACCCACAGGTCTCTCTGTAGGACTGAAGTGTGTGAAACCCGCAGGTCTCTCTGTGGGACTGAATTGTGTGAACCTCCAGGTCTCTCTGTAAGACTGATGTGTTTGAACCTGCAGGTCTCTCTGTGGGACTGAAGTGTGTGACACTGCAGGTCTCTGTAAGACTGATGTGTGTGAACCTGCAGGTCTTTCTGTGGGACTGAATTGTGTGAACCTGCAGGTCTCTGTAAGACTGATGTGTGTGAACCTGCAGGTCTCTCTGTGGGACTGATGTGTGTGAACCTGCAAGTCTCTCTGTGGGACTGATGTGTGTGAACCTGAAAGTCTCTGTAGGACTGATGTGTGTGAACCTGCAGGTCTCTCTGTGGGACTGATGTGTGTGAACCTGCAGGTCTCTGTGGGACTGAAGTGTGTGAACCTGCAGGTCTCTCTGTGGGACTGATGTGTGTGACCCTGCAGGTCTCTCTGTGGGACTGATGTGTGTGAAGCTACAGGTCTCTCTGTGGGACTGATGTGTGTGAACCTGCAGGTCCCCGTGGGATTGATGTGTGTGAACCTGCAGGTCTCTCTGTGGGACTGATGTGTGTGAACCTGCAGGTCTCTGTAGGACTGTTGTGTGTGAACCTGCAAGTCTCTTTGGGACTGATGTGTGTGAACCTGCAAGTCTCTTTGGGACTGATGTGTGTGAACCTGCAGGTCTCTCTGTGAGACTCATGTGTGTGAACCTGCAGGTCTCTGTGGGACTGATATGTGTGAACTTGCAGGTGTCTGTAGGACTGATGTGTGTGAACCTGCAGGTCTCTCTGTAGGACTGGTGTGTGTGAACCTGCAGGTCTCTCTGTGGGACTGAAGTGTGTGAACCTGCAGGTCTCTGTGGGACTGATGTGTGTGAACCTGCAGGTCTCTCTGTAGCACTGATGTGCGTGAACCTGCAGGTCTCTGTGGGACTGATGTGTGTGAACCTGCAGGTCTCTGTGGGACTGATGTGTGTGAACCTGCAGGTCTCTGTGAGACTGATGTGTGTGAACCTGCAGGTCTCTGTGGGACTGATGTGTGTGAACCTGCAGGTCTCTGTGGGATTGATGTGTGTGAACCTGTAGGTCTCTCTGTAGGACTAATGTGTGTGAACCTGCAGGTCTCTCTGTGGGACCGATGTGTGTGAACCTGTAGGTCTCTCTGTAGGACTGATGTGTGTGAACCTGCAGGTCTCTGTGAGACTGGTGTTTGTGAACCTGCAGGTCTCTGTGGGACTGATATGTGTGAACTTGCAGGTCTCTGTAGGACTGATATGTGTGAACCTGCAGGTCTGTCTGTGGGACTGATGTGTGTGAACCTGCAGGTCTCTCTGTGGGACCGATGTGTGTGAACCTGCAGGTCTCTCTTTTGGACCTATGTGTGTGAACCTGCAGGTCTCTGTGGGACTGATGTGTGTGAACGTGCAGGTCTCTGTAGGACTGATGTGTGTGAACGTGCAGGTCTCTGTAGGACTGATGTGTGTGAACCTGCAGGTCTCTGTGGGACTGATGTGTGTGAACGTGCAGGTCTCTGTGGGACTGATGTGTGTGAACCTGCAGGTCTCTGTAGGACTGATGTGTGTGAACCTGCAGGTCTCTCTGTGGGACTGATGTGTGTGAACCTGCAGGTCTCTCTGTGGGACTGATGTGTGTGAACCTGCAGGTCTCTCTGTGGGACTGGTGTGTGTGAACCTGAAGGTCTCTGTGTGGGACTGATGTGTGTAAACCTGCAGGTCTCTCTGTAGGACTGATGTGTGTGAACCTGCAGGTCTCTCTGTGGGACTGATGTGTGTGAACATGCAGGTCTCTGTGGGACTGAGGTGTGTGAACCTGCTGGTCTCTCTGTGGGACTGATGTGTGTGAACATGCAGGTCTCTGTGGGACTGATGTGTGAGAACCTGCAAGTCTCTGTAGGACTGATGTGTGTGAACCTGCAGGTCTCTGTAGGACTGATATGTGTGAACCTGCAGGTATCTGTGGGACTGAAGTGTGTGAACCCGCAGGTCTCTCTGTAGGACTGTTGTGTGTGAACCTGCAGGTCTCTCTGTTGGACTGATGTGTGTGAACCTGCAGGTCTCTCTGTGGGACTGATGTGTGTGACCCTGCAGGTCTCTCTGTAGGACTGATTTGTGTGAACCTGCAGGTCTCTCTGTGAGACTCATGTGTGTGAACCTGCAGGTCTCTGTGGGACCGATGTGTGTGAACCTGCAGGTCTCTGTGGGACTGATATGTGTGAACTTGCAGGTCTCTGTAGGACTGATGTGTGTGAACCTGCAGGTCTCTTTGTGGGACTGATGTGTGTGAACCTGCAGGTCTCTCTGTGGGACTGGTGTGTGTGAACCTGAAGGTCTCTGTGTGGGACTGATGTGTGTGAACCTGCAGGTCTCTCTGTGGGACTGATGTGTGTGAACCTGCAGGTCTCTGTGGGACTGATTTGTGGGAACCTGCAGGTCTCTCTTGTGGGACTGATGTGTGTGAACCTACAGGTCTCTCTGTGGGACTGATGTGTGTGAACCAGCAGGTCTCTTGGGGGACTGAAGTGTGTGAACCTGCAGGTCTCTGTAGGACTGATGTGTGTGAACCTGCAGGTCTCTGTGGGACTGAAGTGTGTGAACCTGCAGGTCTCTGTAGGACTGAAGTGTGTGAACCTGCAGGTCTCTCTCTGGGACTGAAGTGTGAACCTGCAGGTCTCTCTGTAGGACTGGTGTGTGTGAACCTGCAGGTCTCTCTGTGGGACTGAAGTGTGTGAACCTGCAGGTCTCTCTGTGGGACTGATGTGTGTGAACCTGCAGGTCTCTCTGTGGGACTGATGTGTGTGAACCTGCAGGTCTCTCTGTAGCACTGATGTGCGTGAACCTGCATGTCTCTGTGGGACTGATGTGTGTGAACCTGCAGGTCTCTGTGGGACTGATGTGTGTGAACCTGTAGGTCTCTCTGTGAGACTGGTGTGTGTGAACCTGCAGGTCTCTCTGTGGGACCGATGTGTGTGAACCTGCAGGTCTCTCTGTGGGACCGATGTGTGTGAACCTGCAGGTCTCTCTGTGGGACCGATGTGTGTGAACCTGCAGGTCTGTCTGTGGGACTGATGTGTGTGAACCTGCAGGTCTCTCTGTGGGACCGATGTGTGTGAACCTGCAGGTCTCTCTGTGGGACTGATGTGTGTGAACCTGCAGGTCTCTCTGTGGGACCGATGTGTGTGAACCTGCAGGTCTCTGTGGGACCGATGTGTGTGAACGTGCAGGTCTCTGTAGGACTGATGTGAGTGAACCTACAGGTCTCTCTGTGGGACTGATGTATGTGAACGTGCAGGTCTCTGTAGGACTGATGTGTGTGAACTTGCAGGTCTCTGTAGGACTGATGTGTGTGAACCTGCAAGTCTCTCTGTGGGACTGATGTGTGTGAACCTGCAGGTCTCTCTGTGGGACTGGTGTGTGTGAACCTGAAGGTCTCTGTGTGGGACTGATGTGTGTGAACCTGCAGGTATCTCTGTAGGACTGATGTGTTAACCTGCTGGTCTCTCTGTGGGACTGATGTCTGTGAACCGGCAGGTCTCTGTGGAACAGAAGTTTGTGAACCTGCTGGTCTCTCTGTGGGACTGATGTGTGTGAAACCCGCAGGTCTCTGTAAGACTGATGTGTGTGAACCTGCAGGTCTTTCTGTGGGACTGAATTGTGTGAACCTGCAGGTCTCTGTAAGACCGATGTGTGTGAACCTGCAGGTCTCTCTGTGGGACAGATGTGTGTGACCCTGCAGGTCTCTCTGTAGGACTGAATTGTGTGAACCTGCAGGTCTCTGTGGGACTGAAGTGTGTGAACCTGCAGGTATCTGTGGGACTGAAGTGTGTGAACCTGCAGGTCTCTGTGGGACTGATGTGTGTGAACCTGCAGGTCTCTCTGTGGGACTGATGTGTGTGAACCTGCAGGTCTCTGTGGGACTGATGTGTGTGAACCTGTAGGTCTCTCTGTGAGACTGGTGTGTGTGAACCTGCAGGTCTCTGTGGGACTGATGTGTGTGAACCTGCAGGTCTCTCTGTGGGACCGATGTGTGTGAACCTGCAGGTCTGTCTGTGGGACTGATGTGTGTGAACCTGCAGGTCTCTCTGTGGGACCGATGTGTGTGAACCTGCAGGTCTCTCTGTGGGACTGATGTGTGTGAACCTGCAGGTCTCTCTGTGGGACCGATGTGTGTGAACCTGCAGGTCTCTGTGGGACCGATGTGTGTGAACGTGCAGGTCTCTGTAGGACTGATGTGAGTGAACCTGCAGGTCTCTCTGTGGGACTGATGTATGTGAACGTGCAGGTCTCTGTAGGACTGATGTGTGTGAACCTGCAGGTCTCTCTGTGGGACTGATGTGTGTGAAACCCGCAGGTCTCTGTAAGACTGATGTGTGTGAACCTGCAGGTCTTTCTGTGGGACTGAATTGTGTGAACCTGCAGGTCTCTGTAAGACCGATGTGTGTGAACCTGCAGGTCTCTCTGTGGGACAGATGTGTGTGACCCTGCAGGTCTCTCTGTAGGACTGAATTGTGTGAACCTGCAGGTCTCTGTGGGACTGAAGAGTGTGAACCTGCAGGTATCTGTGGGACTGAAGTGTGTGAACCTGCAGGTCTCTCTGTGGGACTGATGTGTGTGAACCTGCAGGTCTCTCTGTGGGACTGATGTGTGTGAACCTGCAGGTCTCTCTGTGGGACTGATGTCTCTGTGGGACTGATGTGTGTGAACCTGCAGGTCTCTGTGAGACTGATGTGTGTGAACCTGCAGGTCTCTGTGGGACTGATGTGTGTGAACCTGCAGGTCTCTGTGGGACTGATGTGTGTGAACCTGTAGGTCTCTCTGTGAGACTGGTGTGTGTGAACCTGCAGGTCTCTGTGGGACTGATGTGTGTGAACCTGCAGGTCTCTCTGTGGGACCGATGTGTGTGAACCTGCAGGTCTGTCTGTGGGACTGATGTGTGTGAACCTGCAGGTCTCTCTGTGGGACCGATGTGTGTGAACCTGCAGGTTTCTCTGTGGGACTGATGTGTGTGAACCTGCAGGTCTCTCTGTGGGACCGATGTGTGTGAACCTGCAGGTCTCTGTGGGACCGATGTGTGTGAACGTGCAGGTCTCTGTAGGACTGATGTGTGTGAACTTGCAGGTCTCTGTAGGACTGATGTGTGTGAACCTGCAGGTCTCTCTGTGGGACTGATGTGTGTGAACCTGCAGGTCTCTCTGTGGGACTGGTGTGTGTGAACCTGAAGGTCTCTGTGTGGGACTGATGTGTGTGAACCTGCAGGTATCTCTGTAGGACTGATGTGTTAACCTGCTGGTCTCTCTGTGGGACTGATGTCTGTGAACCGGCAGGTCTCTGTGGAACAGAAGTTTGTGAACCTGCTGGTCTCTCTGTGGGACTGACGTGTGTGAACCTGCAGGTCTCTCTGTGGGACTGATGTGTGTGAAACCCGCAGGTCTCTGTAAGACTGATGTGTGTGAACCTGCAGGTCTTTCTGTGGGACTGAATTGTGTGAACCTGCAGGTCTCTGTAAGACCGATGTGTGTGAACCTGCAGGTCTCTCTGTTGGACTGAATTGTGTGAACCTGCAGGTCTCTGTAGGACTGTTGTGTGTGAACCTGCAGGTCTCTCTGTTGGACTGATGTGTGTGAACCTGCAGGTCTCTCTGTGGGACTGATGTGTGTGACCCTGCAGGTCTCTCTGTAGGACTGAATTGTGTGAACCTGCAGGTCTCTGTGGGACTGAAGTGTGTGAACCTGCAGGTCTCTGTGGGACTGAATTGTGTGAACCTGCAGGTCTCTCTGTGGGACTGATGTGTGTGAACCTGCAGGTCTCTGTGGGACTGATTTGTGGGAACCTGCAGGTCTCTCTTGTGGGACTGATGTGTGTGAACCTACAGGTCTCTCTCTAGGACTGATGTGTGTGAACCTGCAGGTCTCTCTGTAGGACTGATGTGTGTGAACCTGCAGGTCTCTGTGGGACTGAAGTGTGTGAACCTGCAGGTCTCTGTAGGACTGAAGTGTGTGACCCTCCAGTCTCTGTAGGACTGAAGCGTGTGAACCTGCAGGTCTCTCTGTGGGACTGAAGTGTGTGAACCTGCAGGTCTCTCTGTAGCACTGATGTGCGTGAACCTGCAGGTCTCTGTGGGACTGATGTGTGTGAACCTGCAGGTCTCCGTGGGGCTGATGTCTCTGTGGGACTGATGTGTGTGAACCTGCAGGTCTCTGTGAGACTGATGTGTGTGAACCTGCAGGTCTCTGTGGGACTGATGTGTGTGAACCTGCAGGTCTCTGTGGGACTGATGTGTGTGAACCTGTAGGTCTCTCTGTGGGACCGATGTGTGTGAACCTGTAGGTCTCTCTGTAGGACTGATGTGTGTGAACCTGCAGGTCTCTGTGAGACTGGTGTTTGTGAACCTGCAGGTCTCTGTGGGACTGATATGTGTGAACTTGCAGGTCTCTGTAGGACTGATGTGTGTGAACCTGCAGGTCTGTCTGTGGGACTGATGTGTGTGAACCTGCAGGTCTCTCTGTGGGACCGATGTGTGTGAACCTGCAGGTCTCTCTTTGGGACCTATGTGTGTGAACCTGCAGGTCTCTGTGGGACTGATGTGTGTGAACGTGCAGGTCTCTGTAGGACTGATGTGTGTGAACGTGCAGGTCTCTGTAGGACTGATGTGTGTGAACCTGCAGGTCTCTGTGGGACTGATGTGTGTGAACGTGCAGGTCTCTGTGGGACTGATGTGTGTGAACCTGCAGGTCTCTGTGGGACTGATGTGTGTGAATGTGCAGGTCTCTGTAGGACTGATGTGTGTGAACCTGCAGGTCTCTCTGTGGGACTGATGTGTGTGAACCTGCAGGTCTCTCTGTGGGACTGATGTGTGTGAACCTGCAGGTCTCTCTGTGGGACTGGTGTGTGTGAACCTGAAGGTCTCTGTGTGGGACTGATGTGTGTAAACCTGCAGGTCTCTCTGTAGGCCTGATGTGTGTGAACCTGCTGGTCTCTCTGTGGGACTGATGTCTGTGAACCGGCAGGTCTCTCTGTGGGACTGATGTGTGTGAAACCCGCAGGTCTCTCTGTGGGACTGATGTGTGTGACCCTGCAGGTCTCTGTAAGACTGATGTGTGTGAACCTGCAGGTCTCTCTGTGGGACTGATGTGTGTGACCCTGCAGGTCTCTCAGTAGGACTGAATTGTGTGAACCTGCAGGTCTCTGTGGGACTGAAGTGTGTGAACCTGCAGGTATCTGTGGGACTGAAGTGTGTGAACCCGCAGGTCTCTCTGTTGGACTGATGTGTGTGAACCTGCAGGTCTCTCTGTGGGACTGATGTGTGTGACCCTGCAGGTCTCTCTGTAGGACTGAATTGTGTGAACCTGCAGGTCTCTGTGGGACTGAAGTGTGTGAACCTGCAGGTCTCTGTGGGACTGAAGTGTGTGACCCTGCAGGTCTCTGTGGGACTGATGTGTGTGAATCTGCAGGTCTCTGTTGGACTGATGTGTGTGACCCTGCAAGTCTCTCTGTAGGACTGAATTGTGTGAACCTGCAAGTCTCTCTGTGGGACTGATGTGTGTGACCCTGCAGGTCTCTGTAAGACTGATGTGTGTGACCCTGCAGGTCTCTGTAGGACTGATGTGTGTGAACCTCCAAGTCTCTCTGTAGGACTGATGTGTGTGAACCTGCAGGTCTTTCTGTGGGACTGAAGTATGTGAACCCACAGGTCTCTCTGTAGGACTGAAGTGTGTGAAACCCGCAGGTCTCTCTGTGGGACTGAATTGTGTGAACCTCCAGGTCTCTCTGTAAGACTGATGTGTTTGAACCTGCAGGTCTCTCTGTGGGACTGAAGTGTGTGAACCTGCAAGTCTCTGTAAGACTGATGTGTGTGAACCTGCAGGTCTTTCTGTGGGACTGAATTGTGTGAACCTGCAGGTCTCTGTAAGACTGATGTGTGTGAACCTGCAGGTCTCTCTGTGGGACTGATGTGTGTGAACCTGCAAGTCTCTCTGTGGGACTGATGTGTGTGAACCTGAAGGTCTCTGTAGGACTGATGTGTGTGAACCTGCAGGTCTCTCTGTGGGACTGATGTGTGTGAACCTGCAGGTCTCTGTGGGACTGAAGTGTGTGAACCTGCAGGTCTCTCTGTGGGACTGATGTGTGTGACCCTGCAGGTCTCTCTGTGGGACTGATGTGTGTGAACCTGCAGGTCCCCGTGGGATTGATGTGTGTGAACCTGCAGGTCTCTCTGTGGGACTGATGTGTGTGAACCTGCAGGTCTCTGTAGGACTGTTGTGTGTGAACCTGCAAGTCTCTTTGGGACTGATGTGTGTGAACCTGCAAGTCTCTTTGGGACTGATGTGTGTGAACCTGCAGGTCTCTCTGTGAGACTCATGTGTGTGAACCTGCAGGTCTCTGTGGGACTGATATGTGTGAACTTGCAGGTGTCTGTAGGACTGATGTGTGTGAACCTGCAGGTCTCTCTGTAGGACTGGTGTGTGTGAACCTGCAGGTCTCTCTGTGGGACTGAAGTGTGTGAACCTGCAGGTCTCTGTGGGACTGATGTGTGTGAACCTGCATGTCTCTCTGTAGCACTGATGTGCGTGAACCTGCAGGTCTCTGTGGGACTGATGTGTGTGAACCTGCAGGTCTCTGTGGGACTGATGTGTGTGAACCTGCAGGTCTCTGTGAGACTGATGTGTGTGAACCTGCAGGTCTCTGTGGGACTGATGTGTGTGAACCTGCAGGTCTCTGTGGGATTGATGTGTGTGAACCTGCAGGTCTCTCTGTGGGACCGATGTGTGTGAACCTGTAGGTCTCTCTGTAGGACTGATGTGTGTGAACCTGCAGGTCTCTGTGAGACTGGTGTTTGTGAACCTGCAGGTCTCTGTGGGACTGATATGTGTGAACTTGCAGGTCTCTGTAGGACTGATATGTGTGAACCTGCAGGTCTGTCTGTGGGACTGATGTGTGTGAACCTGCAGGTCTCTCTGTGGGACCGATGTGTGTGAACCTGCAGGTCTCTCTTTTGGACCTATGTGTGTGAACCTGCAGGTCTCTGTGGGACTGATGTGTGTGAACGTGCAGGTCTCTGTAGGACTGATGTGTGTGAACGTGCAGGTCTCTGTAGGACTGATGTGTGTGAACCTGCAGGTCTCTGTGGGACTGATGTGTGTGAACGTGCAGGTCTCTGTGGGACTGATGTGTGTGAACCTGCAGGTCTCTGTAGGACTGATGTGTGTGAATGTGCAGGTCTCTGTAGGACTGATGTGTGTGAACCTGCAGGTCTCTCTGTGGGACTGATGTGTGTGAACCTGCAGGTCTCTCTGTGGGACTGATGTGTGTGAACCTGCAGGTCTCTCTGTGGGACTGGTGTGTGTGAACCTGAAGGTCTCTGTGTGGGACTGATGTGTGTAAACCTGCAGGTCTCTCTGTAGGACTGATGTGTGTGAACCTGCTGGTCTCTCTGTGGGACTGATGTCTGTGAACCGGCAGGTCTCTGTGGAACTGAAGTTTGTGAACCTGCTGGTCTCTCTGTGGGACTGACGTGTGTGAACCTGCAGGTCTCTCTGTGGGACTGATGTGTGTGAAACCCGCAGGTCTCTCTGTGGGACTGATGTGTGTGACCCTGCAGGTCTCTGTAAGACTGATGTGTGTGAACCTGCAGGTCTCTCTGTGGGACTGATGTGTGTGACCCTGCAGGTCTCTCAGTAGGACTGAATTGTGTGAACCTGCAGGTCTCTGTGGGACTGAAGTGTGTGAACCTGCAGGTATCTGTGGGACTGAAGTGTGTGAACCCGCAGGTCTCTCTGTTGGACTGATGTGTGTGAACCTGCAGGTCTCTCTGTGGGACTGATGTGTGTGACCCTGCAGGTCTCTCTGTAGGACTGAATTGTGTGAACCTTCAGGTCTCTGTGGGACTGAAGTGTGTGAACCTGCAGGTCTCTGTGGGACTGAAGTGCGTGACCCTGCAGGTCTCTGTGGGACTGATGTGTGTGAACCTGCAGGTCTCTGTAGGACCGATGTGTGTGAACCTGCAGGTCTCTGTAGGACTGATGTGTGTGAACCTGCAGGTCTCTGTAAGACTGATGTGTGTGACCCTGCAAGTCTCTCTGTGGGACTGATGTGTGTGAACCTGCAGGTCTCTCTGTGGGACTGATGTGTGTGACCCTGCAGGTCTCTGTAAGACTGATGTGTGTGACCCTGCAGGTCTCTGTAGGACTGATGTGTGTGAACCTCCAGGTCTCTCTGTAGGACTGATGTGTGTGAACCTGCAGGTCTTTCTGTGGGACTGAAGTATGTGAACCCACAGGTCTCTCTGTAGGACTGAAGTGTGTGAAACCCGCAGGTCTCTCTGTGGGACTGAATTGTGTGAACCTCCAGGTCTCTCTGTAAGACCGATGTGTTTGAACCTGCAGGTCTCTCTGTGGGACTGAAGTGTGTGACACTGCAGGTCTCTGTAAGACTGATGTGTGTGAACCTGCAGGTCTCTGTAAGACTGATGTGTGTGAACCTGCAGGTCTCTCTGTGGGACTGATGTGTGTGAACCTGCAAGTCTCTCTGTGGGACTGATGTGTGTGAACCTGAAGGTCTCTGTAGGACTGATGTGTGTGAACCTGCATGTCTCTCTGTAGTACTGAATTGTGTGAACCTGCAGGTCTCTCTGTAGGACTGAAGTGTGTGAACCTGCAGGTCTCTGTGGGACTGAAGTGTGTGAACCTGCAGGTCTCTCTGTGGGACTGATGTGTGTGACCCTGCAGGTCTCTCTGTGGGACTGATGTGTTTGACCCTGCAGGTCTCTGTAGGACTGAATTGTGTGAACCTGCAGGTGTCTCTGTGGGACTGATGTGTGTGACCCTGCAGGTCTCTCTGTGGGACTGATGTGTGTGACCCTGCAGGTCTCTCTGTGGGACTGATGTCTCTGTGGGACTGATGTGTGTGAACCTGCAGGTCCCCGTGGGATTGATGTGTGTGAACCTGCAGGTCTCTGTGGGACTGATGTGCGTGAACCTGTAGGTCTCTGTGGGACTGATGTCTCTGTGGGACTGATGTGTGTGAACCTGCAGGTCCCCGTGGGATTGATGTGTGTGAACCTGCAGGTCTCTCTGTGGGACTGATGTGTGTGAACCTGCAGGTCTCTGTAGGACTGTTGTGTGTGAACCTGCAAGTCTCTTTGGGACTGATGTGTGTGAACCTGCAAGTCTCTTTGGGACTGATGTGTGTGAACCTGCAGGTCTCTCTGTGAGACTCATGTGTGTGAACCTGCAGGTCTCTGTGGGACCGATGTGTGTGAACCTGCAGGTCTCTGTGGGACTGGTGTGTGTGAACCTGCAGGTCTCTCTGTGGGACTGATGTGTGTGAACCAGCAGGTCTCTCTGTGGGACTGGTGTGTGTGAACCTGAAGGTCTCTGTGTGGGACTGATGTGTGTGAACCTGCAGGTCTCTCTGTAGGACTGATGTGTGTGAACCTGCAGGTCTCTCTGTGGGACTGATGTGTGTGAAGCTACAGGTCTCTCTGTGGGACTGATGTGTGTGAACCTGCAGGTCTCTGTGGGACTGATTTGTGGGAACCTGCAGGTCTCTTGTGGGACTGATGTGTGTGAACCAGCAGGTCTCTTGGGGGACTGAAGTGTGTGAACCTGCAGGTCTCTGTAGGACTGATGTGTGTGAACCTGCAGGTCTCTGTGGGACTGAAGTGTGTGAACCTGCAGGTCTCTGTTGGACTGAAGTGTGTGACCCTCCAGTCTCTGTAGGACTGAAGCGTGTGAACCTGCAGGTCTCTCTGTGGGACTGATGTGTGTGAACCTGCAGGTCTCTGTAGGACTGTTGTGTGTGAACCTGCAAGTCTCTTTGGGACTGATGTGTGTGAACCTGCAAGTCTCTTTGGGACTGATGTGTGTGAACCTGCAGGTCTCTCTGTGAGACTCATGTGTGTGAACCTGCAGGTCTCTGTGGGACCGATGTGTGTGAACCTGCAGGTCTCTGTGGGACTGATATGTGTGAACTTGCAGGTGTCTGTAGGACTGATGTGTGTGAACCTGCAGGTCTCTCTGTGGGACTGATGTGTGTGAACCAGCAGGTCTCTCTGTGGGACTGGTGTGTGTGAACCTGAAGGTCTCTGTGTGGGACTGATGTGTGTGAACCTGCAGGTCTCTCTGTAGGACTGATGTGTGTGAACCTGCAGGTCTCTCTGTGGGACTGATGTGTGTGAACCTGCAGGTCTCTCTGTGGGACTGAAGTGTGTGAACCTCCAGTCTCTGTAGGACTGAAGCGTGTGAACCTGCAGGTCTCTCTCTGGGACTGAAGTGTGTGAACCTGCAGGTCTCTCTGTAGGACTGGTGTGTGTGAACCTGCAGGTCTCTCTGTGGGACTGAAGTGTGTGAACCTGCAGGTCTCTGTGGGACTGATGTGTGTGAACCTGCAGGTCTCTCTGTAGCACTGATGTGCGTGAACCTGCAGGTCTCTGTGGGACTGATGTGTGTGAACCTGCAGGTCTCTGTGAGACTGATGTCTGTGAACCTGCAGGTCTCTGTGGGACTGATGTGTGTGAACCTGCAGGTCTCTGTGGGACTGATGTGTGTGAACCTGTAGGTCTCTCTGTAGGACTGATGTGTGTGAACCTGCAGGTCTCTCTGTGGGACCGATGTGTGTGAACCTGTAGGTCTCTCTGTAGGACTGATGTGTGTGAACCTGAAGGTCTCTGTGAGACTGGTGTTTGTGAACCTGCAGGTCTCTGTGGGACTGATATGTGTGAACTTGCAGGTCTCTGTAGGACTGATGTGTGTGAACCTGCAGGTCTGTCTGTGGGACTGATGTGTGTGAACCTGCAGGTCTCTCTGTGGGACCGATGTATGTGAACCTGCAGGTCTCTCTTTGGGACCTATGTGTGTGAACCTGCAGGTCTCTGTGGGACTGATGTGTGTGAACGTGCAGGTCTCTGTAGGACTGATGTGTGTGAACGTGCAGGTCTCTGTAGGACTGATGTGTGTGAACCTGCAGGTCTCTGTAGGACTGATGTGTGTGAATGTGCAGGTCTCTGTAGGACTGATGTGTGTGAACCTGCAGGTCTCTCTGTGGGACTGATGTGTGTGAACCTGCAGGTCTCTCTGTGGGACTGATGTGTGTGAAAATGCAGGTCTCTCTGTGGGACTGGTGTGTGTGAACCTGAAGGTCTCTCTGTGGGACTGATGTGTGTAAACCTGCAGGTCTCTCTGTAGGACTGATGTGTGTGAACCTGCTGGTCTCTCTGTGGGACTGATGTCTGTGAACCGGCAGGTCTCTGTGGAACTGAAGTTTGTGAACCTGCTGGTCTCTCTGTGGGACTGACGTGTGTGAACCTGCAGGTCTCTCTGTGGGACTGATGTGTGTGAAACCCGCAGGTCTCTCTGTGGGACTGATGTGTGTGACCCTGCAGGTCTCTGTAAGACTGATGTGTGTGAACCTGCAGGTCTCTCTGTGGGACTGATGTGTGTGACCCTGCAGGTCTCTCAGTAGGACTGAATTGTGTGAACCTGCAGGTCTCTGTGGGACTGAAGTGTGTGAACCTGCAGGTATCTGTGGGACTGAAGTGTGTGAACCCGCAGGTCTCTCTGTTGGACTGATGTGTGTGAACCTGCAGGTCTCTCTGTGGGACTGATGTGTGTGACCCTGCAGGTCTCTCTGTAGGACTGAATTGTGTGAACCTTCAGGTCTCTGTGGGACTGAAGTGTGTGAACCTGCAGGTCTCTGTGGGACTGAAGTGCGTGACCCTGCAGGTCTCTGTGGGACTGATGTGTGTGAACCTGCAGGTCTCTGTTGGACTGATGTGTGTGACCCTGCAGGTCTCTGTAGGACCGATGTGTGTGAACCTGCAGGTCTCTGTAGGACTGATGTGTGTGAACCTGCAGGTCTCTGTAAGACTGATGTGTGTGACCCTGCAGGTCTCTGTAGGACTGATGTGTGTGAACCTCCAGGTCTCTCTGTAGGACTGATGTGTGTGAACCTGCAGGTCTTTCTGTGGGACTGAAGTATGTGAACCCACAGGTCTCTCTGTGGGACTGATGTGTGTGAACCTGCAGGACTCTCTGTAGGACTGAAGTGTGTGAAACCCGCAGGTCTCTCTGTGGGACTGAATTGTGTGAACCTCCAGGTCTCTCTGTGGGACTGAAGTGTGTGACACTGCAGGTCTCTGTAAGACTGATGTGTGTGAACCTGCAGGTCTTTCTGTGGGACTGAATTGTGTGAACCTGCAGGTCTCTGTAAGACTGATGTGTGTGAACCTGCAGGTCTCTCTGTGGGACTGATGTGTGTGAACCTGCAAGTCTCTCTGTGGGACTGATGTGTGTGAACCTGAAGGTCTCTGTAGGACTGATGTGTGTGAACCTGCATGTCTCTCTGTAGTACTGAATTGTGTGAACCTGCAGGTCTCTCTGTAGGACTGAAGTGTGTGAACCTGCAGGTCTCTGTGGGACTGAAGTGTGTGAACCTGCAGGTCTCTCTGTGGGACTGATGTGTGTGACCCTGCAGGTCTCTCTGTGGGACTGATGTGTTTGACCCTGCAGGTCTCTGTAGGACTGAATTGTGTGAACCTGCAGGTGTTTCTGTGGGACTGATGTGTGTGACCCTGCAGGTCTCTGTGGGACTGATGTCTCTGTGGGACTGATGTGTGTGAACCTGCAGGTCTCTCTGTGGGACTGATGTGTGTGAACCTGCAGGTCTCTGTAGGACTGTTGTGTGTGAACCTGCAAGTCTCTTTGGGACTGATGTGTGTGAACCTGCAAGTCTCTTTGGGACTGATGTGTGTGAACCTGCAGGTCTCTCTGTGAGACTCATGTGTGTGAACCTGCAGGTCTCTGTGGGACCGATGTGTGTGAACCTGCAGGTCTCTGTGGGACTGATATGTGTGAACTTGCAGGTGTCTGTAGGACTGATGTGTGTGAACCTGCAGGTCTCTCTGTGGGACTGATGTGTGTGAACCAGCAGGTCTCTCTGTGGGACTGGTGTGTGTGAACCTGAAGGTCTCTGTGTGGGACTGATGTGTGTGAACCTGCAGGTCTCTCTGTAGGACTGATGTGTGTGAACCTGCAGGTCTCTCTGTGGGACTGATGTGTGTGAAGCTACAGGTCTCTCTGTGGGACTGATGTGTGTGAACCTGCAGGTCTCTGTGGGACTGATTTGTGGGAACCTGCAGGTCTCTCTTGTGGGACTGATGTGTGTGAACCAGCAGGTCTCTTGGGGGACTGAAGTGTGTGAACCTGCAGGTCTCTGTAGGACTGATGTGTGTGAACCTGCAGGTCTCTGTGGGACTGAAGTGTGTGAACCTGCAGGTCTCTGTTGGACTGAAGTGTGTGACCCTCCAGTCTCTGTAGGACTGAAGTGTGTGAACCTGCAGGTCTCTCTGTAGGACCGGTGTGTGTGAACCTGCAGGTCTCTCTGTGGGACTGAAGTGTGTGAACCTGCAGGTCTCTGTGGGACTGATGTGTGTGAACCTGCAGGTCTCTCTGTAGCACTGATGTGCGTGAACCTGCAGGTCTCTGTGGGACTGATGTGTGTGAACCTGCAGGTCTCCGTGGGGCTGATGTGTGTGAACCTGCAGGTCTCTGTGGGACTGATGTGTGTGAACCTGCAGGTCTCTGTGAGACTGATGTGTGTGAACCTGCAGGTCTCTGTGAGACTGATGTGTGTGAACCTGCAGGTCTCTGTGGGACTGATGTGTGTGAACCTGCAGGTCTCTGTGAGACTGATGTGTGTGAACCTGCAGGTCTCTGTGAGACTGATGTGTGTGAACCTGCAGGTCTCTGTGAGACTGATGTGTTTGAACCTGCAGGTCTCTGTGGGACTGATGTGTGTGAACCTGCAGGTCTCTGTGAGACTGATGTGTTTGAACCTGCAGGTCTCTCTGTGGGACTGATGTGTGTGAACCTGCAGGTCTCTGTGGGACTGATGTGTGTGAACCTGCAGGTCTCTGTAGGACTGATGTGAGTGAACCTGCAGGTGTCTGTGGGACTGATGTGTGTGAACCTTCAAGTCTCTCTGTGGGACTGATGTGTGTGAACCTGCAGGTCTCTGTGGGACTGATGGGTGTGAACCTGCAGGTCTCTCTGTGAGACTGGTGTGTGTGAACCTGCAGGTCTCTGTGGGACTGATGTGTGTGAACCTGCAGGTCTCTCTGTGGGACTGAAGTGTGTGACACTGCAGGTCTCTGTAAGACTGATGTGTGTGAACCTGCAGGTCTCTGTAAGACTGATGTGTGTGAACCTGCAGGTCTCTCTGTGGGACTGATGTGTGTGAACCTGCAAGTCTCTCTGTGGGACTGATGTGTGTGAACCTGAAGGTCTCTGTAGGACTGATGTGTGTGAACCTGCATGTCTCTCTGTAGTACTGAATTGTGTGAACCTGCAGGTCTCTCTGTAGGACTGAAGTGTGTGAACCTGCAGGTCTCTGTGGGACTGAAGTGTGTGAACCTGCAGGTCTCTCTGTGGGACTGATGTGTGTGACCCTGCAGGTCTCTCTGTGGGACTGATGTGTTTGACCCTGCAGGTCTCTGTAGGACTGAATTGTGTGAACCTGCAGGTGTCTCTGTGGGACTGATGTGTGTGACCCTGCAGGTCTCTCTGTGGGACTGATGTGTGTGACCCTGCAGGTCTCTCTGTGGGACTGATGTCTCTGTGGGACTGATGTGTGTGAACCTGCAGGTCCCCGTGGGATTGATGTGTGTGAACCTGCAGGTCTCTGTGGGACTGATGTGCGTGAACCTGTAGGTCTCTGTGGGACTGATGTCTCTGTGGGACTGATGTGTGTGAACCTGCAGGTCCCCGTGGGATTGATGTGTGTGAACCTGCAGGTCTCTCTGTGGGACTGATGTGTGTGAACCTGCAGGTCTCTGTAGGACTGTTGTGTGTGAACCTGCAAGTCTCTTTGGGACTGATGTGTGTGAACCTGCAAGTCTCTTTGGGACTGATGTGTGTGAACCTGCAGGTCTCTCTGTGAGACTCATGTGTGTGAACCTGCAGGTCTCTGTGGGACCGATGTGTGTGAACCTGCAGGTCTCTGTGGGACTGGTGTGTGTGAACCTGCAGGTCTCTCTGTGGGACTGATGTGTGTGAACCAGCAGGTCTCTCTGTGGGACTGGTGTGTGTGAACCTGAAGGTCTCTGTGTGGGACTGATGTGTGTGAACCTGCAGGTCTCTCTGTAGGACTGATGTGTGTGAACCTGCAGGTCTCTCTGTGGGACTGATGTGTGTGAAGCTACAGGTCTCTCTGTGGGACTGATGTGTGTGAACCTGCAGGTCTCTGTGGGACTGATTTGTGGGAACCTGCAGGTCTCTTGTGGGACTGATGTGTGTGAACCAGCAGGTCTCTTGGGGGACTGAAGTGTGTGAACCTGCAGGTCTCTGTAGGACTGATGTGTGTGAACCTGCAGGTCTCTGTGGGACTGAAGTGTGTGAACCTGCAGGTCTCTGTTGGACTGAAGTGTGTGACCCTCCAGTCTCTGTAGGACTGAAGCGTGTGAACCTGCAGGTCTCTCTGTGGGACTGATGTGTGTGAACCTGCAGGTCTCTGTAGGACTGTTGTGTGTGAACCTGCAAGTCTCTTTGGGACTGATGTGTGTGAACCTGCAAGTCTCTTTGGGACTGATGTGTGTGAACCTGCAGGTCTCTCTGTTGGACTGAAGTGTGTGACCCTCCAGTCTCTGTAGGACTGAAGCGTGTGAACCTGCAGGTCTCTCTGTAGGACTGTTGTGTGTGAACCTGCAAGTCTCTTTGGGACTGATGTGTGTGAACCTGCAAGTCTCTTTGGGACTGATGTGTGTGAACCTGCAAGTCTCTTTGGGACTGATGTGTGTGAACCTGCAGGTCTCTGTGGGACCGATGTGAATGAACCTGCAGGTCTCTGTGGGACTGATATGTGTGAACTTGCAGGTGTCTGTAGGACTGATATGTGTGTACCTGCAGGTCTCTCTGTGGGACTGATGTGTGTGAACCAGCAGGTCTCTCTGTGGGACTGGTGTGTGTGAACCTGAAGGTCTCTGTGTGGGACTGATGTGTGTGAACCTGCAGGTCTCTCTGTAGGACTGATGTGTGTGAACCTGCAGGTCTCTCTGTGGGACTGATGTGTGTGAACCTGCAGGTCTCTCTGTGGGACTGAAGTGTGTGAACCTCCAGTCTCTGTAGGACTGAAGCGTGTGAACCTGCAGGTCTCTCTCTGGGACTGAAGTGTGTGAACCTGCAGGTCTCTCTGTAGGACTGGTGTGTGTGAACCTGCAGGTCTCTCTGTGGGACTGAAGTGTGTGAACCTGCAGGTCTCTGTGGGACTGATGTGTGTGAACCTGCAGGTCTCTCTGTAGCACTGATGTGCGTGAACCTGCAGGTCTCTGTGGGACTGATGTGTGTGAACCTGCAGGTCTCTGTGAGACTGATGTCTGTGAACCTGCAGGTCTCTGTGGGACTGATGTGTGTGAACCTGCAGGTCTCTGTGGGACTGATGTGTGTGAACCTGTAGGTCTCTCTGTAGGACTGATGTGTGTGAACCTGCAGGTCTCTCTGTGGGACCGATGTGTGTGAACCTGTAGGTCTCTCTGTAGGACTGATGTGTGTGAACCTGAAGGTCTCTGTGAGACTGGTGTTTGTGAACCTGCAGGTCTCTGTGGGACTGATATGTGTGAACTTGCAGGTCTCTGTAGGACTGATGTGTGTGAACCTGCAGGTCTGTCTGTGGGACTGATGTGTGTGAACCTGCAGGTCTCTCTGTGGGACCGATGTATGTGAACCTGCAGGTCTCTCTTTGGGACCTATGTGTGTGAACCTGCAGGTCTCTGTGGGACTGATGTGTGTGAACGTGCAGGTCTCTGTAGGACTGATGTGTGTGAACGTGCAGGTCTCTGTAGGACTGATGTGTGTGAACCTGCAGGTCTCTGTAGGACTGATGTGTGTGAATGTGCAGGTCTCTGTAGGACTGATGTGTGTGAACCTGCAGGTCTGTCTGTGGGACTGATGTGTGTGAACCTGCAGGTCTCTCTGTGGGACCGATGTATGTGAACCTGCAGGTCTCTCTTTGGGACCTATGTGTGTGAACCTGCAGGTCTCTGTGGGACTGATGTGTGTGAACGTGCAGGTCTCTGTAGGACTGATGTGTGTGAACGTGCAGGTCTCTGTAGGACTGATGTGTGTGAACCTGCAGGTCTCTGTGGGACTGATGGGTGTGAACCTGCAGGTCTCTCTGTGAGACTGGTGTGTGTGAACCTGCAGGTCTCTGTGGGACTGATGTGTGTGAACCTGCAGGTCTCTCTGTGGGACTGAAGTGTGTGACACTGCAGGTCTCTGTAAGACTGATGTGTGTGAACCTGCAGGTCTCTGTAAGACTGATGTGTGTGAACCTGCAGGTCTCTCTGTGGGACTGATGTGTGTGAACCTGCAAGTCTCTCTGTGGGACTGATGTGTGTGAACCTGAAGGTCTCTGTAGGACTGATGTGTGTGAACCTGCATGTCTCTCTGTAGTACTGAATTGTGTGAACCTGCAGGTCTCTCTGTAGGACTGAAGTGTGTGAACCTGCAGGTCTCTGTGGGACTGAAGTGTGTGAACCTGCAGGTCTCTCTGTGGGACTGATGTGTGTGACCCTGCAGGTCTCTCTGTGGGACTGATGTGTTTGACCCTGCAGGTCTCTGTAGGACTGAATTGTGTGAACCTGCAGGTGTCTCTGTGGGACTGATGTGTGTGACCCTGCAGGTCTCTCTGTGGGACTGATGTGTGTGACCCTGCAGGTCTCTCTGTGGGACTGATGTCTCTGTGGGACTGATGTGTGTGAACCTGCAGGTCCCCGTGGGATTGATGTGTGTGAACCTGCAGGTCTCTGTGGGACTGATGTGCGTGAACCTGTAGGTCTCTGTGGGACTGATGTCTCTGTGGGACTGATGTGTGTGAACCTGCAGGTCCCCGTGGGATTGATGTGTGTGAACCTGCAGGTCTCTGTAGGACTGTTGTGTGTGAACCTGCAAGTCTCTTTGGGACTGATGTGTGTGAACCTGCAAGTCTCTTTGGGACTGATGTGTGTGAACCTGCAGGTCTCTCTGTGAGACTCATGTGTGTGAACCTGCAGGTCTCTGTGGGACCGATGTGTGTGAACCTGCAGGTCTCTGTGGGACTGGTGTGTGTGAACCTGCAGGTCTCTCTGTGGGACTGATGTGTGTGAACCAGCAGGTCTCTCTGTGGGACTGGTGTGTGTGAACCTGAAGGTCTCTGTGTGGGACTGATGTGTGTGAACCTGCAGGTCTCTCTGTAGGACTGATGTGTGTGAACCTGCAGGTCTCTCTGTGGGACTGATGTGTGTGAAGCTACAGGTCTCTCTGTGGGACTGATGTGTGTGAACCTGCAGGTCTCTGTGGGACTGATTTGTGGGAACCTGCAGGTCTCTTGTGGGACTGATGTGTGTGAACCAGCAGGTCTCTTGGGGGACTGAAGTGTGTGAACCTGCAGGTCTCTGTAGGACTGATGTGTGTGAACCTGCAGGTCTCTGTGGGACTGAAGTGTGTGAACCTGCAGGTCTCTGTTGGACTGAAGTGTGTGACCCTCCAGTCTCTGTAGGACTGAAGCGTGTGAACCTGCAGGTCTCTCTGTGGGACTGATGTGTGTGAACCTGCAGGTCTCTGTAGGACTGTTGTGTGTGAACCTGCAAGTCTCTTTGGGACTGATGTGTGTGAACCTGCAAGTCTCTTTGGGACTGATGTGTGTGAACCTGCAGGTCTCTCTGTGAGACTCATGTGTGTGAACCTGCAGGTCTCTGTGGGACCGATGTGAATGAACCTGCAGGTCTCTGTGGGACTGATATGTGTGAACTTGCAGGTGTCTGTAGGACTGATGTGTGTACCTGCAGGTCTCTCTGTGGGACTGATGTGTGTGAACCAGCAGGTCTCTCTGTGGGACTGGTGTGTGTGAACCTGAAGGTCTCTGTGTGGGACTGATGTGTGTGAACCTGCAGGTCTCTCTGTAGGACTGATGTGTGTGAACCTGCAGGTCTCTCTGTGGGACTGATGTGTGTGAACCTGCAGGTCTCTCTGTGGGACTGAAGTGTGTGAACCTCCAGTCTCTGTAGGACTGAAGCGTGTGAACCTGCAGGTCTCTCTCTGGGACTGAAGTGTGTGAACCTGCAGGTCTCTCTGTAGGACTGGTGTGTGTGAACCTGCAGGTCTCTCTGTGGGACTGAAGTGTGTGAACCTGCAGGTCTCTGTGGGACTGATGTGTGTGAACCTGCAGGTCTCTCTGTAGCACTGATGTGCGTGAACCTGCAGGTCTCTGTGGGACTGATGTGTGTGAACCTGCAGGTCTCTGTGAGACTGATGTCTGTGAACCTGCAGGTCTCTGTGGGACTGATGTGTGTGAACCTGCAGGTCTCTGTGGGACTGATGTGTGTGAACCTGTAGGTCTCTCTGTAGGACTGATGTGTGTGAACCTGCAGGTCTCTCTGTGGGACCGATGTGTGTGAACCTGTAGGTCTCTCTGTAGGACTGATGTGTGTGAACCTGAAGGTCTCTGTGAGACTGGTGTTTGTGAACCTGCAGGTCTCTGTGGGACTGATATGTGTGAACTTGCAGGTCTCTGTAGGACTGATGTGTGTGAACCTGCAGGTCTGTCTGTGGGACTGATGTGTGTGAACCTGCAGGTCTCTCTGTGGGACCGATGTATGTGAACCTGCAGGTCTCTCTTTGGGACCTATGTGTGTGAACCTGCAGGTCTCTGTGGGACTGATGTGTGTGAACGTGCAGGTCTCTGTAGGACTGATGTGTGTGAACGTGCAGGTCTCTGTAGGACTGATGTGTGTGAACCTGCAGGTCTCTGTAGGACTGATGTGTGTGAATGTGCAGGTCTCTGTAGGACTGATGTGTGTGAACCTGCAGGTCTCTCTGTGGGACTGATGTGTGTGAACCTGCAGGTCTCTCTGTGGGACTGATGTGTGTGAACCTGCAGGTCTCTCTGTGGGACTGGTGTGTGTGAACCTGAAGGTCTCTCTGTGGGACTGATGTGTGTAAACCTGCAGGTCTCTCTGTAGGACTGATGTGTGTGAACCTGCTGGTCTCTCTGTGGGACTGATGTCTGTGAACCGGCAGGTCTCTGTGGAACTGAAGTTTGTGAACCTGCTGGTCTCTCTGTGGGACTGACGTGTGTGAACCTGCAGGTCTCTCTGTGGGACTGATGTGTGTGAAACCCGCAGGTCTCTCTGTGGGACTGATGTGTGTGACCCTGCAGGTCTCTGTAAGACTGATGTGTGTGAACCTGCAGGTCTCTCTGTGGGACTGATGTGTGTGACCCTGCAGGTCTCTCAGTAGGACTGAATTGTGTGAACCTGCAGGTCTCTGTGGGACTGAAGTGTGTGAACCTGCAGGTATCTGTGGGACTGAAGTGTGTGAACCCGCAGGTCTCTCTGTTGGACTGATGTGTGTGAACCTGCAGGTCTCTCTGTGGGACTGATGTGTGTGACCCTGCAGGTCTCTCTGTAGGACTGAATTGTGTGAACCTTCAGGTCTCTGTGGGACTGAAGTGTGTGAACCTGCAGGTCTCTGTGGGACTGAAGTGCGTGACCCTGCAGGTCTCTGTGGGACTGATGTGTGTGAACCTGCAGGTCTCTGTTGGACTGATGTGTGTGACCCTGCAGGTCTCTGTAGGACCGATGTGTGTGAACCTGCAGGTCTCTGTAGGACTGATGTGTGTGAACCTGCAGGTCTCTGTAAGACTGATGTGTGTGACCCTGCAGGTCTCTGTAGGACTGATGTGTGTGAACCTCCAGGTCTCTCTGTAGGACTGATGTGTGTGAACCTGCAGGTCTTTCTGTGGGACTGAAGTATGTGAACCCACAGGTCTCTCTGTGGGACTGATGTGTGTGAACCTGCAGGACTCTCTGTAGGACTGAAGTGTGTGAAACCCGCAGGTCTCTCTGTGGGACTGAATTGTGTGAACCTCCAGGTCTCTCTGTGGGACTGAAGTGTGTGACACTGCAGGTCTCTGTAAGACTGATGTGTGTGAACCTGCAGGTCTTTCTGTGGGACTGAATTGTGTGAACCTGCAGGTCTCTGTAAGACTGATGTGTGTGAACCTGCAGGTCTCTCTGTGGGACTGATGTGTGTGAACCTGCAAGTCTCTCTGTGGGACTGATGTGTGTGAACCTGAAGGTCTCTGTAGGACTGATGTGTGTGAACCTGCATGTCTCTCTGTAGTACTGAATTGTGTGAACCTGCAGGTCTCTCTGTAGGACTGAAGTGTGTGAACCTGCAGGTCTCTGTGGGACTGAAGTGTGTGAACCTGCAGGTCTCTCTGTGGGACTGATGTGTGTGACCCTGCAGGTCTCTCTGTGGGACTGATGTGTTTGACCCTGCAGGTCTCTGTAGGACTGAATTGTGTGAACCTGCAGGTGTTTCTGTGGGACTGATGTGTGTGACCCTGCAGGTCTCTGTGGGACTGATGTCTCTGTGGGACTGATGTGTGTGAACCTGCAGGTCTCTCTGTGGGACTGATGTGTGTGAACCTGCAGGTCTCTGTAGGACTGTTGTGTGTGAACCTGCAAGTCTCTTTGGGACTGATGTGTGTGAACCTGCAAGTCTCTTTGGGACTGATGTGTGTGAACCTGCAGGTCTCTCTGTGAGACTCATGTGTGTGAACCTGCAGGTCTCTGTGGGACCGATGTGTGTGAACCTGCAGGTCTCTGTGGGACTGATATGTGTGAACTTGCAGGTGTCTGTAGGACTGATGTGTGTGAACCTGCAGGTCTCTCTGTGGGACTGATGTGTGTGAACCAGCAGGTCTCTCTGTGGGACTGGTGTGTGTGAACCTGAAGGTCTCTGTGTGGGACTGATGTGTGTGAACCTGCAGGTCTCTCTGTAGGACTGATGTGTGTGAACCTGCAGGTCTCTCTGTGGGACTGATGTGTGTGAAGCTACAGGTCTCTCTGTGGGACTGATGTGTGTGAACCTGCAGGTCTCTGTGGGACTGATTTGTGGGAACCTGCAGGTCTCTCTTGTGGGACTGATGTGTGTGAACCAGCAGGTCTCTTGGGGGACTGAAGTGTGTGAACCTGCAGGTCTCTGTAGGACTGATGTGTGTGAACCTGCAGGTCTCTGTGGGACTGAAGTGTGTGAACCTGCAGGTCTCTGTTGGACTGAAGTGTGTGACCCTCCAGTCTCTGTAGGACTGAAGTGTGTGAACCTGCAGGTCTCTCTGTAGGACCGGTGTGTGTGAACCTGCAGGTCTCTCTGTGGGACTGAAGTGTGTGAACCTGCAGGTCTCTGTGGGACTGATGTGTGTGAACCTGCAGGTCTCTCTGTAGCACTGATGTGCGTGAACCTGCAGGTCTCTGTGGGACTGATGTGTGTGAACCTGCAGGTCTCCGTGGGGCTGATGTGTGTGAACCTGCAGGTCTCTGTGGGACTGATGTGTGTGAACCTGCAGGTCTCTGTGAGACTGATGTGTGTGAACCTGCAGGTCTCTGTGAGACTGATGTGTGTGAACCTGCAGGTCTCTGTGGGACTGATGTGTGTGAACCTGCAGGTCTCTGTGAGACTGATGTGTGTGAACCTGCAGGTCTCTGTGAGACTGATGTGTGTGAACCTGCAGGTCTCTGTGAGACTGATGTGTTTGAACCTGCAGGTCTCTGTGGGACTGATGTGTGTGAACCTGCAGGTCTCTGTGAGACTGATGTGTTTGAACCTGCAGGTCTCTGTGGGACTGATGTGTGTGAACCTGCAGGTCTCTGTGAGACTGATGTGTGTGAACCTGCAGGTCTCTGTGAGACTGATGTGTTTGAACCTGCAGGTCTCTGTGAGACTGATGTGTGTGAACCTGCAGGTCTCTGTGAGACTGGTGTGTGTGAACCTGCAGGTCTCTGTGGGACTGATATGTGTGAACTTGCAGGTCTCTGTAGGACTGATGTGTGTGAACCTGCAGGTCTGTCTGTGGGACTGATGTGTGTGAACCTGCAGGTCTCTCTGTGGGACCGATGTGTGTGAACCTGCAGGTCTCTCTGTGGGACTGATGTGTGTGAACCTGCAGGTCTCTGTGGGACTGATGTGTGTGAACCTGCAGGTCTCTGTAGGACTGATGTGAGTGAACCTGCAGGTGTCTGTGGGACTGATGTGTGTGAACCTTCAAGTCTCTCTGTGGGACTGATGTGTGTGAACCTGCAGGTCTCTGTGGGACTGATGGGTGTGAACCTGCAGGTCTCTCTGTGAGACTGGTGTGTGTGAACCTGCAGGTCTCTGTGGGACTGATGTGTGTGAACCTGCAGGTCTCTCTGTGGGACTGATGTGTGTGAACCAGCAGGTCTCTCTGTGGGACTGGTGTGTGTGAACCTGAAGGTCTCTGTGTGGGACTGATGTGTGTGAACCTGCAGGTCTCTCTGTAGGACTGATGTGTGTGAACCTGCAGGTCTCTCTGTGGGACTGATGTGTGTGAAGCTACAGGTCTCTCTGTGGGACTGATGTGTGTGAACCTGCAGGTCTCTGTGGGACTGATTTGTGGGAACCTGCAGGTCTCTCTTGTGGGACTGATGTGTGTGAACCAGCAGGTCTCTTGGGGGACTGAAGTGTGTGAACCTGCAGGTCTCTGTAGGACTGATGTGTGTGAACCTGCAGGTCTCTGTGGGACTGAAGTGTGTGAACCTGCAGGTCTCTGTTGGACTGAAGTGTGTGACCCTCCAGTCTCTGTAGGACTGAAGCGTGTGAACCTGCAGGTCTCTCTGTGGGACTGATGTGTGTGAACCTGCAGGTCTCTGTAGGACTGTTGTGTGTGAACCTGCAAGTCTCTTTGGGACTGATGTGTGTGAACCTGCAAGTCTCTTTGGGACTGATGTGTGTGAACCTGCAGGTCTCTCTGTGAGACTCATGTGTGTGAACCTGCAGGTCTCTGTGGGACCGATGTGTGTGAACCTGCAGGTCTCTGTGGGACTGATATGTGTGAACTTGCAGGTGTCTGTAGGACTGATGTGTGTGAACCTGCAGGTCTGTCTGTGGGACTGATGTGTGTGAACCTGCAGGTCTCTCTGTGGGACCGATGTGTGTGAACCTGCAGGTCTCTCTTTGGGACCTATGTGTGTGAACCTGCAGGTCTCTGTGGGACTGATGTGTGTGAACGTGCAGGTCTCTGTAGGACTGATGTGTGTGAACGTGCAGGTCTCTGTAGGACTGATGTGTGTGAATGTGCAGGTCTCTGTAGGATTGATGTGTGTGAACCTGCAGGTCTCTCTGTGGGACTGATGTGTGTGAACCTGCAGGTCTCTCTGTGGGACTGGTGTGTGTGAACCTGCAGGTCTCTCTGTGGGACTGATGTCTGTGAACCTGAAGGTCTCTGTGTGGGACTGATGTGTGTGAACCTGCAGGTCTCTCTGTGGGACTGGTGTGTGTGAACCTGCAGGTCTCTCTGTGGGACTGGTGTGTGTGAACCTGAAGGTCTCTGTGTGGGACTGATGTGTGTAAACCTGCAGGTCTCTCTGTAGGACTGATGTGTGTGAACCTGCTGGTCTCTCTGTGGGACTGATGTCTGTGAACCGGCAGGTCTCTGTGGAACTGAAGTTTGTGAACCTGCTGGTCTCTCTGTGGGACTGACGTGTGTGAACCTGCAGGTCTCTCTGTGGGACTGATGTGTGTGAAACCCGCAGGTCTCTCTGTGGGACTGATGTGTGTGACCCTGCAGGTCTCTGTAAGACTGATGTGTGTGAACCTGCAGGTCTCTCTGTGGGACTGATGTGTGTGACCCTGCAGGTCTCTCAGTAGGACTGAATTGTGTGAACCTGCAGGTCTCTGTGGGACTGAAGTGTGTGAACCTGCAGGTATCTGTGGGACTGAAGTGTGTGAACCCGCAGGTCTCTCTGTTGGACTGATGTGTGTGAACCTGCAGGTCTCTCTGTGGGACTGATGTGTGTGACCCTGCAGGTCTCTCTGTAGGACTGAATTGTGTGAACCTTCAGGTCTCTGTGGGACTGAAGTGTGTGAACCTGCAGGTCTCTGTGGGACTGAAGTGCGTGACCCTGCAGGTCTCTGTGGGACTGATGTGTGTGAACCTGCAGGTCTCTGTTGGACTGATGTGTGTGACCCTGCAGGTCTCTGTAGGACCGATGTGTGTGAACCTGCAGGTCTCTGTAGGACTGATGTGTGTGAACCTGCAGGTCTCTGTAAGACTGATGTGTGTGACCCTGCAGGTCTCTGTAGGACTGATGTGTGTGAACCTCCAGGTCTCTCTGTAGGACTGATGTGTGTGAACCTGCAGGTCTTTCTGTGGGACTGAAGTATGTGAACCCACAGGTCTCTCTGTAGGACTGAAGTGTGTGAAACCCGCAGGTCTCTCTGTGGGACTGAATTGTGTGAACCTCCAGGTCTCTCTGTGGGACTGAAGTGTGTGACACTGCAGGTCTCTGTAAGACTGATGTGTGTGAACCTGCAGGTCTTTCTGTGTGACTGAATTGTGTGAACCTGCAGGTCTCTGTAAGACTGATGTGTGTGAACCTGCAGGTCTCTCTGTGGGACTGATGTGTGTGAACCTGCAAGTCTCTCTGTGGGACTGATGTGTGTGAACCTGAAGGTCTCTGTAGGACTGATGTGTGTGAACCTGCATGTCTCTCTGTAGTACTGAATTGTGTGAACCTGCAGGTCTCTCTGTAGGACTGAAGTGTGTGAACCTGCAGGTCTCTGTGGGACTGAAGTGTGTGAACCTGCAGGTCTCTCTGTGGGACTGATGTGTGTGACCCTGCAGGTCTCTCTGTGGGACTGATGTGTTTGACCCTGCAGGTCTCTGTAGGACTGAATTGTGTGAACCTGCAGGTGTTTCTGTGGGACTGATGTGTGTGACCCTGCAGGTCTCTCTGTGGGACTGATGTGTGTGACCCTGCAGGTCTCTGTGGCACTGATGTCTCTGTGGGACTGATGTGTGTGAACCTGCAGGTCCCCGTGGGATTGATGTGTGTGAACCTGCAGGTCTCTCTGTGGGACTGATGTGTGTGAACCTGCAGGTCTCTGTAGGACTGTTGTGTGTGAACCTGCAAGTCTCTGTGGGACTGATGTGTGTGAACCTGCAAGTCTCTTTGGGACTGATGTGTGTGAACCTGCAGGTCTCTCTGTGAGACTCATGTGTGTGAACCTGCAGGTCTCTGTGGGACCGATGTGTGTGAACCTGCAGGTCTCTGTGGGACTGATATGTGTGAACTTGCAGGTGTCTGTAGGACTGATGTGTGTGAACCTGCAGGTCTCTCTGTGGGACTGATGTGTGTGAACCAGCAGGTCTCTCTGTGGGACTGGTGTGTGTGAACCTGAAGGTCTCTGTGTGGGACTGATGTGTGTGAACCTGCAGGTCTCTCTGTAGGACTGATGTGTGTGAACCTGCAGGTCTCTCTGTGGGACTGATGTGTGTGAAGCTACAGGTCTCTCTGTGGGACTGATGTGTGTGAACCTGCAGGTCTCTGTGGGACTGATTTGTGGGAACCTGCAGGTCTCTCTTGTGGGACTGATGTGTGTGAACCAGCAGGTCTCTTGGGGGACTGATGTGTGTGAAGCTACAGGTCTCTCTGTGGGACTGATGTGTGTGAACCTGCAGGTCTCTGTGGGACTGAAGTGTGTGAACCTGCAGGTCTCTGTTGGACTGAAGTGTGTGACCCTCCAGTCTCTGTAGGACTGAAGTGTGTGAACCTGCAGGTCTCTCTGTAGGACCGGTGTGTGTGAACCTGCAGGTCTCTCTGTGGGACTGAAGTGTGTGAACCTGCAGGTCTCTGTGGGACTGATGTGTGTGAACCTGCAGGTCTCTCTGTAGCACTGATGTGCGTGAACCTGCAGGTCTCTGTGGGACTGATGTGTGTGAACCTGCAGGTCTCCGTGGGGCTGATGTGTGTGAACCTGCAGGTCTCTGTGGGACTGATGTGTGTGAACCTGCAGGTCTCTGTGAGACTGATGTGTGTGAACCTGCAGGTCTCTGTGAGACTGATGTGTGTGAACCTGCAGGTCTCTGTGGGACTGATGTGTGTGAACCTGCAGGTCTCTGTGAGACTGATGTGTGTGAACCTGCAGGTCTCTGTGAGACTGATGTGTGTGAACCTGCAGGTCTCTGTGAGACTGATGTGTTTGAACCTGCAGGTCTCTCTGTAGGACTGATGTGTGTGAACATGCAGGTCTCTGTGGGACTGATGTGTGTGAACCTGTAGGTCTCTCTGTGAGACTGGTGTGTGTGAACCTGCAGGTCTCTGTGGGACTGATATGTGTGAACTTGCAGGTCTCTGTAGGACTGATGTGTGTGAACCTGCAGGTCTGTCTGTGGGACTGATGTGTGTGAACCTGCAGGTCTCTCTGTGGGACCGATGTGTGTGAACCTGCAGGTCTCTCTGTGGGACTGATGTGTGTGAACCTGCAGGTCTCTGTGGGACTGATGTGTGTGAACCTGCAGGTCTCTGTAGGACTGATGTGAGTGAACCTGCAGGTGTCTGTGGGACTGATGTGTGTGAACCTTCAGGTCTCTCTGTGGGACTGATGTGTGTGAACCTGCAGGTCTCTGTGGGACTGATGGGTGTGAACCTGCAGGTCTCTCTGTGAGACTGGTGTGTGTGAACCTGCAGGTCTCTGTGGGACTGATATGTATGAACTTGCAGGTCTCTGTAGGACTGATGTGTGTGAACCTGCAGGTCTCTCTGTGGGACTGATGTGTGTGAAGCAACAGGTCTCTCTGTGGGACTGATGTGTGTGAACCTGCAGGTCTCTGTGGGACTGATTTGTGGGAACCGGCAGGTCTCTCTGTGGGACTGATGTGTTTGAACCTGAAAGTCTCTTGTGGGACTGAAGTGTGTGAACCTGCAGGTCTCTGTAGGACTGATGTGTGTGAACCAGCAGGTCTCTGTGGGACTGAAGTGTGTGAACCTGCAGGTCTCTGTAGGACTGAAGTGTGTGAACCTGCAGGTCGCTCTCTGGGACTGAAGTGTGTGAACCTGCAGGTCTCTGTGGGACTGATGTGTGTGAACCTGCAGGTCTCTCTGTAGCACTGATGTGCGTGAACCTGCAGGTCTCTGTTGGACTGATGTGTGTGAACCTGCAGGTCTCCGTGGGGCTGATGTCTCTGTGGGACTGATGTGTGTGAACCTGCAGGTCTCTGTGAGACTGATGTGTGTGAACCTGCAGGTCTCTGTGGGACTGATGTGTGTGAACCTGCAGGTCTCTGTGGGACTGATGTGTGTGAACCTGTAGGTCTCTCTGTGGGACTGATGTGTTTTAACCTGCAGGTCTCTGTAGGACTGAAGTGTGTGTAGCTGCAGGTCTCTGTAGGACTGAAGTGTGTGAACCTGCAGGTCTCTGTAGGACTGAAGTGTGTGAACCTGCAGGTCTCTGTGAGACTGGTGTGTGTGAACCTGCAGGTCTCTGTGGGACTGATGTGTGTGAACCTGCAGGTCTCTGTGGGACCAATGTGTGTGAACCTGCAGGTCTCTGTGGGACTGATGTGTGTGAACCTGCAGGTCTCTCTGTGGGACTGATGTGTGTGAACCTGCAGGTCTCTCTGTGGGACTGATGTGTGTGACCCTGCAGGTCTCTCTGTAGGACTGAATTGTGTGAACCTGCAGGTCTCTGTGGGACTGATGTGTGTGAACCTGCAGGTCTCTCTGTGGGACTGAAGTGTGTGAACCTGCAGGTCTCTCTGTGGGACTGATGTGTGTGAACCTGCAGGTCTCTCTGTGGGACTGATGTGTGTGAACCTGCAGGTCTCTTTGTCGGACTGATATGTGTGTGACCCTGCAGGTCTCTGTGGGACTGATGTGTGTGAACCTGCAGGTCTCTGTGTAGGACTGATGTGTGTGAACCTGCAGGTCTCTGTGGGACTGATGTCTGTGAACCTGCAGGTCTCTGTAGGACTGAATTGTGTGAACATGCAGGTCTCTCTGTAGGACTGAAGTGTGTGAACCTGCAGGTCTCTGTGGGACTGAAGTGTGTGAACCTGCAGGTCTCTCTGTGGGACTGATGTGTGTTAACCTGCAGGTCTCTGTGGGACTGATGAGTGTGAACCTGCAGGTCTCTCTGTAGGACTGAATTGTGTGAACCTGCAGGTCTCTGTGGGACTGAAGTGTGTGAACCTGCAGGTCTCTGTGGGACTGAAGTGTGTGAACCTGCAGGTCTCTGTGGGACTGATGAGTGTGAACCTGCAGGTCTCTGTAGGACTGAACTGTGTGAACCTGCAGGTCTCTCTGTGGGACTGATGTGTGTGAACCTGCAGGTCTCTGTAAGACTGATGTGTGTGAACCTGCAGGTCTTTGTGGGACTGATGTGTGTGAACCTGCAGGTCTCTCTGTGGGACTGATATGTGTGTGACCCTGCAGGTCTCTGTGGGACTGATGTGTGTGAACCTGCAGGTCTCTGTGGGACTGAGGTGTGTGAACCTGCAGGTCTCTGTGGGACTGATGTGTGTGAACCTGCAGGTGTCTGTGGGACTGATGTGTTTGAAGCTGTAGGTCTCTGTAGGACTGAAGTGTGTGAACCTGCAGGTCTCTGTGGGACTGATGTGTTTGAAGCTGTAGGTCTCTGTAGGACTGAAGCGTGTGAACCTGCAGGTCTCTGTGGGACTGATGTCTCTGTGGGACTGATGTGTGTGAACCTGCAGGTCTCTCTCTGGGACTGAAGTGTGTGAACCTGCAGGTCTCTGTGGGACTGATGTGTGTGAACCTGTAGGTCTCTTTGGGACTGATGTGTGTGAACCTGTAGGTCTCTCTGTGAGACTGGTGTGTGTGAACCTACAGGTCTCTTGTGGGACTGAAGTGTGTGAACCTGCAGGTCTCTGTGGGACTGAAGTGTGTGAACCTGCAGGTCTCTCTCTGGGACTGAAGTGTGTGAACCTGCAGGTCTCTCTGTGGGACTGATGTGTTTGAAGCTGTAGGTCTCTGTAGGACTGAAGCGTGTGAACCTGCAGGTCTCTCTCTGGGACTGAAGTGTGTGAACCTGCAGGTCTCTCTGTGGGACTGATGTGTGTGAACCTGCAGGTCTCTGTGGGACTGATGTCTCTGTGGGACTGATGTGTGTGAACCTGCAGGTCTCCGTGGGACTGATGTCTCTGTGGGACTGATGTGTGTGAACCTGCAGGTCTCTCTGTGGGACTGATGTGTGTGAACCTGCAGGTCTCTGTGGGACTGATATGTGTGAACTTGCAGGTCTCTGTAGGACTGATGTGTGTGAACCTGCAGGTCTCTCTGTGGGACTGATGTGTGTGAACCTGCAGGTCTCTCTGTGGGACTGATGTGTGAATCTGCAGGTCTCTCTGTGGGACTGAATTGTGTGAACCTGCAGGTCTCTGTGGGACTGAAGTGTGTGAACCTGCAGGTCTCTCTGTGGGACTGATGTGTGTGAACCTGCAGGTCTCTCTGTAGGACTGAATTGTGTGAACCTGCAGGTCTCTGTGGGACTGAAGTGTGTGAACCTGCAGGTCTCTGTGGGACTGATGTGTGTGAACCTGCAGGTCTCTGTGGGACTGATGTGTGTGAACCTGCAGGTCTCTGTGGGACTGATGTGTGTGACCCTGCAGGTCTCGGTGGGACTGATGTGTGTGACCCTGCAGGTCTCTGTAGGACTGAACTGTGTGAACCTGCAGGTCTCTCAGTGGGACTGATGAGTGTGAACATGCAGGTCTCTGTATGGGACTGAATTGTGTGAACCTTCAGGTCTCTCTGTGGGACTGACGTGGGTGAACCTGCAGGTCTCTCTGTGGGACTGATGTGTGTGAACCTGCAGGTCTCTCTGTGGGACTGATGTGTGTGAACCTGCAGGTCTCTCTGTGGGACTGATGTGTGTGACCCTGCAGGTCTCTCTGTAGGACTGAATTGTTTGAACCTGCAGGTCTCTGTGGGACTGAAGTGTGTGAACCTGCAAGTCTCTGTAGGACTGAACTGTGTGAACCTGCAGGTCTCTCTGTGGGACTGATGTGTGTGAACCTGCAGGTCTCTGTAAGACTGATGTGTGTGAACCTGCAGGTCTCTGTAGGACTGAACTGTGTGAACCTGCAAGTCTCTCTGTGGGACTGATGTGTGTGAACCTGCAGGTCTCTGTGGGACTGATGACTGTGAACCTGCAGGTCTCCCTGTGGGACTGAATTGTGTGAACCTGCAGGTCTCTGTGGGACTGATGTGTGTGAACCTGCAGCTCTCTGTGGGACTAATGAGTGTGAACCTGCAGGTCTCCCTGTGGGACTGAATTGTGTGAACCTGCAGGTCTCTCTGTGGGACTGATGTGTGTGAACCTGCAGGTCTCTCTGTGGGACTGATGTGTGTGAACCTGCAGGTCTCTCTGTAGGACTGATTTGTAAGAATCTGCAGGTCTCTGTGGGACTGAAGTGTGTGAACCTTCAGGTCTCTGTAGGAATGAACTGTGTGAACCTTCAGGTCTCTCTGTAGGACTGATGTGTGTGACCCTGCAGGTCTCTGTAAGACTGATGTGTGTGAACCTGCGGGTCTCTGTGGGACTGATGTGTGTGAACCTGCAGGTCTCTCTGTAAGACTGATGTGTGTGAACCTGCAGGTCTCTCTGTGGGACTGATGTGTGTGAACCTGCAGGTCTCTCTGTAGGACTGAATTGTGTGAACCTGCAGGTCTCTGTGGGACTGATGTGTGTGAACCTGCAGGTCTCTCTGTGGGACTGATGTGTGTGAACCTGCAGGTCTCTTTGTCGGACTGATATGTGTGTGACCCTGCAGGTCTCTGTGGGACTGATATGTGTGAACCTGCAGGTCTCTGTGTAGGACTGATGTGTGTGAACCTGCAGGTCTCTGTGGGACTGAAGTGTGTGAACCTGCAGGTCTCTGTAGGACTGATGTGTGTGAACCTGCAGGTCTCTGTAGGACTGAAGTGTGTGAACCTGCAGGTCTCTGTGGGACTGAAGTGTGTGAACCTGCAGGTCTCTGTAGGACTGATGTGTGTGACCCTTCAGGTCTCTGTAGGACTGTTGCGTGTGAACCTGCAGGTCTCTCTGTGGGACTGATGTTTGTGAACCTGCAGGTCTCTCTGTGGGACTGATGTGTGTGACCCTGCAGGTCTCTCTGTAGGACTGAATTGTGTGAACCTGCAGGTCTCTGTGGGACTGAAGTGTGTGAACCTGCAGGTCTCTGTGGGACTGATGTGTGCGAACCTGCAGGTCTCTGTGGGACTGATGTGTGTGAACCTGCAGGTCTCTGTAAGACTGATGTGTGTGAACCTGCAGGTATCTGTAGGACTGATGTGTGTGAACCTGCAGGTCTCTGTGGGACTGATGTGTGTGACCCTGCAGGTCTCTGTGGGACTGATGTGTGCGAACCTGCAGGTCTCTGTGGGACTGATGTGTGCGAACCTGCAGGTCTCTGTGGGACTGATGTGTGTGACCCTGCAGGTCTCTGTAAGACTGATGTGTGTGAACCTGCAGGTATCTGTAGGACTGATGTGTGTGAACCTGCAGGTCTCTGTGGGACTGATGTGTGTGACCCTGCAGGTCTCTGTAGGACTGAACTGTGTGAACCTGCAGGTCTCTGTGGGACTGATGAGTGTGAACCTGCAGGTCTCTGTAGGACTGAACTGTGTGAACCTGCAGGTCTCTCTGTGGGACTGATGTGTGTGAACCTGCAGGTCTCTGTAAGACTGATGTGTGTGAACCTGCAGGTCTCTGTAGGACTGAACTGTGTGAACCTGCAAGTCTCTCTGTGGGACTGATGTGTGTGAACCTGCAGCTCTCTGTGGGACTGATGAGTGTGAACCTGCAGGTCTCCCTGTGGGACTGAATTGTGTGAACATGCAGGTCTCTCTGTAGGACTGATGTGTGTGAACCTGCAGGTCTCTGTAGGACTGATGTGTGTGACCCTGCAGGTCTCTGTAAGACTGATGTGTGTGAACCCGCAGGTCTCTGTGGGACTGATGAGTGTTAACCTGCAGGTCTCTGTGGGACTGATGAGTGTGAATCTGCAGGTCTCTGTGGGACTGAAGTGTGTGAACCTGCAAGTCTCTGTAGGACTGAACTGTGTGAACCTGCAGGTCTCTCTGTGGGACTGATGTGTGTGACCCTTCAGGTCTCTGTAGGACTGTTGCGTGTGAACCTGCAGGTCTCTCTGTGGGACTGATGTTTGTGAACCTGCAGGTCTCTCTGTGGGACTGATGTGTGTGAACCTGCAGGTCTCTCTGTAGGACTGAATTGTGTGAACCTGCAGGTCTCTCTGTAGGACTGAATTGTAAGAATCTGCAGGTCTCTATGGGACTGAAGTGTGTGAACCTTCAGGTCTCTCTGTAGGACTGATGTGTGTGACCCTGCAGGTCTCTGTAAGACTGATGTGTGTGACCCTGCAGGTCTCTGTAAGACTGATGTGTGTGAACCTGCAGGTCTCTGTAAGACTGATGTGTGTGAACCTGCAGGTCTCTCTGTGGGACTGATGTGTGTGAACCTGCAGGTCTCTCTGTGGGACTGATGTGTGAACCTGCAGGTCTCTCTGTGGGACTGATGTGTGTGAACCTGCAGGTCTCTTTGTCGGACTGATATGTGTGTGACCCTGCAGGTCTCTGTGGGACTTAAATGTGTGAACCTGCAGGTCTCTGTGGGACTGAAGTGTGTGAACCTGCAGGTGTCTGTGGGACTGATGTGTGTGAACCTGCAGGTCTCTGTAGGACTGATGTGTGTGAACCTGCAGGTCTCTGTAGGACTGATGTGTGTGAACCTGCAGGTCTCTGTAGGACTGAAGTGTGTGAACCTGCAAGTCTCTCTGTGGGACTGATGTGTGTGAACCTGCAGGTCTCTGTGGGACTGAAGTGTGTGAACCTGCAGGTCTCTGTAGGACTGATGTGTGTGAACCTGCAGGTCTCTGTGGGACTGAAGTGTGTGAACCTGCAGGTCTCTGTAGGACTGAAGTGTGTGAACCTGCAAGTCTCTCTGTGGGACTGATGTGTGTGACCCTTCAGGTCTCTGTAGGACTGTTGCGTGTGAACCTGCAGGTCTCTCTGTGGGACTGATGTTTGTGAACCTGCAGGTATCTCTGTGGGACTGATGTGTGTGACCCTGCAGGTCTCTGTGGGACTGAATTGTGTGAACCTGCAGGTCTCTGTGGGACTGAAGTGTGTGAACCTTCAGGTCTCTGTGGGACTGATGTCTGTGAACCTGCAGGTCTCTGTGGGACTGATGCGTGTGAACCTGCAGGTCTCTGTGGGACTGATGTGTGTGACCCTGCAGGTCTCTGTAAGACTGATGTGTGTGAACCTGCAGGTATCTGTAGGACTGATGTGTGTGAACCTGCAGGTCTCTGTGGGACTGATGTGTGTGACCCTGCAGGTCTCTGTAGGACTGAACTGTGTGAACCTGCAGGTCTCTGTGGGACTGATGAGTGTGAACCTGCAGGTCTCTGTAGGACCTAACTTTGTGAACCTGCAGGTCTCTCTGTGGGACTGATGTGTGTGAACCTGCAGGTCTCTCTGTGGGACTGATGTGTGTGAACCTGCAGGTCTCTCTGTGGGACTGATGTGTGTGACCCTGCAGGTCTCACTGTAGGACTGAATTGTTTGAACCTGCAGGTCTCTGTGGGACTGAAGTGTGTGAACCTGCAAGTCTCTGTAGGACTGAACTGTGTGAACCTGCAGGTCTCTCTGTGGGACTGATGTGTGTGAACCTGCAGGTCTCTGTAAGACTGATGTGTGTGAACCTGCAGGTCTCTGTAGGACTGAACTGTGTGAACCTGCAAGTCTCTCTGTGGGACTGATGTGTGTGAACCTGCAGGTCTCTGTGGGACTGATGACTGTGAACCTGCAGGTCTCCCTGTGGGACTGAATTGTGTGAACCTGCAGGTCTCTGTGGGACTGATGTGTGTGAACCTGCAGCTCTCTGTGGGACTAATGAGTGTGAACCTGCAGGTCTCCCTGTGGGACTGAATTGTGTGAACCTGCAGGTCTCTCTGTGGGACTGATGTGTGTGAACCTGCAGGTCTCTCTGTGGGACTGATGTGTGTGAACCTGCAGGTCTCTCTGTAGGACTGAATTGTAAGAATCTGCAGGTCTCTGTGGGACTGAAGTGTGTGAACCTTCAGGTCTCTGTAGGAATGAACTGTGTGAACCTTCAGGTCTCTCTGTAGGACTGATGTGTGTGACCCTGCAGGTCTCTGTAAGACTGATGTGTGTGAACCTGCGGGTCTCTGTGGGACTGATGTGTGTGAACCTGCAGGTCTCTGTAAGACTGATGTGTGTGAACCTGCAGGTCTCTCTGTGGGACTGATGTGTGTGAACCTGCAGGTCTCTCTGTGGGACTGATGTGTGAACCTGCAGGTCTCTCTGTGGGACTGATGTGTGTGACCCTGCAGGTCTCTCTGTAGGACTGAATTGTGTGAACCTGCAGGTCTCTGTGGGACTGATGGGTGTGAACCTGCAGGTCTCTGTGAGACTGGTGTGTGTGAACCTGCAGGTCTCTCTGTAGGACTGATGTGTGTGAACCTGCAGGTCTCTGTGGGACTGATGTGTGTGAACGTGCAGGTCTCTGTAGGACTGATGTGTGTGAACCTGCAGGTCTCTCTGTGGGACTGATGTGTGTGAACCTGCAGGTCTCTGTGGGACTGATGTGTGTGAACCTGCAGGTCTCTGTGGGACAGATGTGTGTGAATGTGCAGGTCTCTGTGGGACTGATGTGTGTGAACCTGCAGGTCTCTCTGTGAGACTGGTGTGTGTGAACCTGCAGGTCTCTGTGGGACTGATGTGTGTGAACCTGCAGGTCTCTCTGTGGGACTGATGTGTGTGAACCTGCAGGTCTCTCTGTGGGACTGATGTGTTTGAACCTGCAGGTCTCTGTGGGACTGATGTATGTGAACGTGCAGGTCTCTGTAGGACTGATGGGTGTGAACCTGCATGTCTCTCTGTGAGACTGGTGTGTGTGAACCTGCAGGTCTCTGTGGGACTGATGTGTGTGAACCTGCAGGTCTCTCTGGGAGACTGATGTGTGTGAACCTGCAGGTCTCTCTGTGGGACTGATGTGTGTGAACCTGCAGGTCTCTGTGGGACTGATGTGTGTGAAACTGTAGGTCTCTCTGTAGGACTGATGTGTGTGGACCTGCAGGTCTCTCTGTGGGACTGATGTGTGTGAACCCGCAGGTCTCTGTGGGACTGATGTGTGTGAACCTGTAGGTCTCTCTGTGGGACTGAAGTATGTGAACCCGCAGGTCTCTCTGTAGGACTGATGTGTGTGAACATGCAGGTCTCTCTGTGGGACTGAAGTATGTGAACCCGCAGGTCTCTGTAAGACTGTCTGTGAACCTGCAGGTCTCTGTAGGACTGATGTGTGCGACCCTGCAGGTCTCGGTGGGACAAATGTGTGAGAACCTGCAGGTCTCTGTAAGACTGATGTGTGTGAACATGCAGGTCTCTCTGTGGGACTGAAGTATGTGAACCCGCAGGTCTCTGTAGGACTGAAGTGTGTGACCCTGCAGGTCTCTGTAGGACTGATGTGTGTGACCCTGCAGGTCTCTGTAGGACTGATGAGTGTGAACCTGCAGGTCTCTCTGTGGGACTGATGTGTGTGAACCTGCAGGTCTCTCTGTGGGACTGAATTGTGTGAACCTGCAGGTCTCTCTGTGGGACTGATGTCTGTGACCCTGCAGGTCTCTGTAGGACTGATGTGTGTGAACCTGCAGGTCTCTGTAGGACTGATGTGTGTGAACCTGCAGGTCTCTCTGTGGGACTGATGTGTGTGAACCTGCAGGTCTCTGTGGGACTGATGGGTGTGAACCTGCAGGTCTCTGTGAGACTGGTGTGTGTGAACCTGCAGGTCTCTCTGTAGGACTGATGTGTGTGAACCTGCAGGTCTCTGTGGGACTGATGTGTGTGAACGTGCAGGTCTCTGTAGGACTGATGTGTGTGAACCTGCAGGTCTCTCTGTGGGACTGATGTGTGTGAACCTGCAGGTCTCTGTGGGACTGATGTGTGTGAACCTGCAGGTCTCTGTGGGACTGATGTGTGTGAACCTGCAGGTCTCTCTGTGAGACTGGTGTGTGTGAACCTGCAGGTCTCTGTGGGACTGATGTGTGTGAACCTGCAGGTCTCTCTGTGGGACTGATGTGTGTGAACCTGCAGGTCTCTCTGTGGGACTGATGTGTTTGAACCTGCAGGTCTCTGTGGGACTGATGTATGTGAACGTGCAGGTCTCTGTAGGACTGATGGGTGTGAACCTGCATGTCTCTCTGTGAGACTGGTGTGTGTGAACCTGCAGGTCTCTGTGGGACTGATGTGTGTGAACCTGCAGGTCTCTCTGTGAGACTGATGTGTGTGAACCTGCAGGTCTCTGTGAGACTGATGTGTGTGAACCTGCAGGTCTCTGTGGGACTGATGTGTGTGAACCTGCAGGTCTCTGTGAGACTGATGTGTGTGAACCTGCAGGTCTCTGTGAGACTGATGTGTGTGAACCTGCAGGTCTCTGTGAGACTGATGTGTTTGAACCTGCAGGTCTCTCTGTAGGACTGATGTGTGTGAACATGCAGGTCTCTGTGGGACTGATGTGTGTGAACCTGTAGGTCTCTCTGTGAGACTGGTGTGTGTGAACCTGCAGGTCTCTGTGGGACTGATATGTGTGAACTTGCAGGTCTCTGTAGGACTGATGTGTGTGAACCTGCAGGTCTGTCTGTGGGACTGATGTGTGTGAACCTGCAGGTCTCTCTGTGGGACCGATGTGTGTGAACCTGCAGGTCTCTCTGTGGGACTGATGTGTGTGAACCTGCAGGTCTCTGTGGGACTGATGTGTGTGAACCTGCAGGTCTCTGTAGGACTGATGTGAGTGAACCTGCAGGTGTCTGTGGGACTGATGTGTGTGAACCTTCAGGTCTCTCTGTGGGACTGATGTGTGTGAACCTGCAGGTCTCTGTGGGACTGATGGGTGTGAACCTGCAGGTCTCTCTGTGAGACTGGTGTGTGTGAACCTGCAGGTCTCTGTGGGACTGATATGTATGAACTTGCAGGTCTCTGTAGGACTGATGTGTGTGAACCTGCAGGTCTCTCTGTGGGACTGATGTGTGTGAAGCAACAGGTCTCTCTGTGGGACTGATGTGTGTGAACCTGCAGGTCTCTGTGGGACTGATTTGTGGGAACCGGCAGGTCTCTCTGTGGGACTGATGTGTTTGAACCTGAAAGTCTCTTGTGGGACTGAAGTGTGTGAACCTGCAGGTCTCTGTAGGACTGATGTGTGTGAACCAGCAGGTCTCTGTGGGACTGAAGTGTGTGAACCTGCAGGTCTCTGTAGGACTGAAGTGTGTGAACCTGCAGGTCGCTCTCTGGGACTGAAGTGTGTGAACCTGCAGGTCTCTGTGGGACTGATGTGTGTGAACCTGCAGGTCTCTCTGTAGCACTGATGTGCGTGAACCTGCAGGTCTCTGTTGGACTGATGTGTGTGAACCTGCAGGTCTCCGTGGGGCTGATGTCTCTGTGGGACTGATGTGTGTGAACCTGCAGGTCTCTGTGAGACTGATGTGTGTGAACCTGCAGGTCTCTGTGGGACTGATGTGTGTGAACCTGCAGGTCTCTGTGGGACTGATGTGTGTGAACCTGTAGGTCTCTCTGTGGGACTGATGTGTTTTAACCTGCAGGTCTCTGTAGGACTGAAGTGTGTGTAGCTGCAGGTCTCTGTAGGACTGAAGTGTGTGAACCTGCAGGTCTCTGTAGGACTGAAGTGTGTGAACCTGCAGGTCTCTGTGAGACTGGTGTGTGTGAACCTGCAGGTCTCTGTGGGACTGATGTGTGTGAACCTGCAGGTCTCTGTGGGACCAATGTGTGTGAACCTGCAGGTCTCTGTGGGACTGATGTGTGTGAACCTGCAGGTCTCTCTGTGGGACTGATGTGTGTGAACCTGCAGGTCTCTCTGTGGGACTGATGTGTGTGACCCTGCAGGTCTCTCTGTAGGACTGAATTGTGTGAACCTGCAGGTCTCTGTGGGACTGATGTGTGTGAACCTGCAGGTCTCTCTGTGGGACTGAAGTGTGTGAACCTGCAGGTCTCTCTGTGGGACTGATGTGTGTGAACCTGCAGGTCTCTCTGTGGGACTGATGTGTGTGAACCTGCAGGTCTCTTTGTCGGACTGATATGTGTGTGACCCTGCAGGTCTCTGTGGGACTGATGTGTGTGAACCTGCAGGTCTCTGTGTAGGACTGATGTGTGTGAACCTGCAGGTCTCTGTGGGACTGATGTCTGTGAACCTGCAGGTCTCTGTAGGACTGAATTGTGTGAACATGCAGGTCTCTCTGTAGGACTGAAGTGTGTGAACCTGCAGGTCTCTGTGGGACTGAAGTGTGTGAACCTGCAGGTCTCTCTGTGGGACTGATGTGTGTTAACCTGCAGGTCTCTGTGGGACTGATGAGTGTGAACCTGCAGGTCTCTCTGTAGGACTGAATTGTGTGAACCTGCAGGTCTCTGTGGGACTGAAGTGTGTGAACCTGCAGGTCTCTGTGGGACTGAAGTGTGTGAACCTGCAGGTCTCTGTGGGACTGATGAGTGTGAACCTGCAGGTCTCTGTAGGACTGAACTGTGTGAACCTGCAGGTCTCTCTGTGGGACTGATGTGTGTGAACCTGCAGGTCTCTGTAAGACTGATGTGTGTGAACCTGCAGGTCTTTGTGGGACTGATGTGTGTGAACCTGCAGGTCTCTCTGTGGGACTGATATGTGTGTGACCCTGCAGGTCTCTGTGGGACTGATGTGTGTGAACCTGCAGGTCTCTGTGGGACTGAGGTGTGTGAACCTGCAGGTCTCTGTGGGACTGATGTGTGTGAACCTGCAGGTGTCTGTGGGACTGATGTGTTTGAAGCTGTAGGTCTCTGTAGGACTGAAGTGTGTGAACCTGCAGGTCTCTGTGGGACTGATGTGTTTGAAGCTGTAGGTCTCTGTAGGACTGAAGCGTGTGAACCTGCAGGTCTCTGTGGGACTGATGTCTCTGTGGGACTGATGTGTGTGAACCTGCAGGTCTCTCTCTGGGACTGAAGTGTGTGAACCTGCAGGTCTCTGTGGGACTGATGTGTGTGAACCTGTAGGTCTCTTTGGGACTGATGTGTGTGAACCTGTAGGTCTCTCTGTGAGACTGGTGTGTGTGAACCTACAGGTCTCTTGTGGGACTGAAGTGTGTGAACCTGCAGGTCTCTGTGGGACTGAAGTGTGTGAACCTGCAGGTCTCTCTCTGGGACTGAAGTGTGTGAACCTGCAGGTCTCTCTGTGGGACTGATGTGTTTGAAGCTGTAGGTCTCTGTAGGACTGAAGCGTGTGAACCTGCAGGTCTCTCTCTGGGACTGAAGTGTGTGAACCTGCAGGTCTCTCTGTGGGACTGATGTGTGTGAACCTGCAGGTCTCTGTGGGACTGATGTCTCTGTGGGACTGATGTGTGTGAACCTGCAGGTCTCCGTGGGACTGATGTCTCTGTGGGACTGATGTGTGTGAACCTGCAGGTCTCTCTGTGGGACTGATGTGTGTGAACCTGCAGGTCTCTGTGGGACTGATATGTGTGAACTTGCAGGTCTCTGTAGGACTGATGTGTGTGAACCTGCAGGTCTCTCTGTGGGACTGATGTGTGTGAACCTGCAGGTCTCTCTGTGGGACTGATGTGTGAATCTGCAGGTCTCTCTGTGGGACTGAATTGTGTGAACCTGCAGGTCTCTGTGGGACTGAAGTGTGTGAACCTGCAGGTCTCTCTGTGGGACTGATGTGTGTGAACCTGCAGGTCTCTCTGTAGGACTGAATTGTGTGAACCTGCAGGTCTCTGTGGGACTGAAGTGTGTGAACCTGCAGGTCTCTGTGGGACTGATGTGTGTGAACCTGCAGGTCTCTGTGGGACTGATGTGTGTGAACCTGCAGGTCTCTGTGGGACTGATGTGTGTGACCCTGCAGGTCTCGGTGGGACTGATGTGTGTGACCCTGCAGGTCTCTGTAGGACTGAACTGTGTGAACCTGCAGGTCTCTCAGTGGGACTGATGAGTGTGAACATGCAGGTCTCTGTATGGGACTGAATTGTGTGAACCTTCAGGTCTCTCTGTGGGACTGACGTGGGTGAACCTGCAGGTCTCTCTGTGGGACTGATGTGTGTGAACCTGCAGGTCTCTCTGTGGGACTGATGTGTGTGAACCTGCAGGTCTCTCTGTGGGACTGATGTGTGTGACCCTGCAGGTCTCTCTGTAGGACTGAATTGTTTGAACCTGCAGGTCTCTGTGGGACTGAAGTGTGTGAACCTGCAAGTCTCTGTAGGACTGAACTGTGTGAACCTGCAGGTCTCTCTGTGGGACTGATGTGTGTGAACCTGCAGGTCTCTGTAAGACTGATGTGTGTGAACCTGCAGGTCTCTGTAGGACTGAACTGTGTGAACCTGCAAGTCTCTCTGTGGGACTGATGTGTGTGAACCTGCAGGTCTCTGTGGGACTGATGACTGTGAACCTGCAGGTCTCCCTGTGGGACTGAATTGTGTGAACCTGCAGGTCTCTGTGGGACTGATGTGTGTGAACCTGCAGCTCTCTGTGGGACTAATGAGTGTGAACCTGCAGGTCTCCCTGTGGGACTGAATTGTGTGAACCTGCAGGTCTCTCTGTGGGACTGATGTGTGTGAACCTGCAGGTCTCTCTGTGGGACTGATGTGTGTGAACCTGCAGGTCTCTCTGTAGGACTGATTTGTAAGAATCTGCAGGTCTCTGTGGGACTGAAGTGTGTGAACCTTCAGGTCTCTGTAGGAATGAACTGTGTGAACCTTCAGGTCTCTCTGTAGGACTGATGTGTGTGACCCTGCAGGTCTCTGTAAGACTGATGTGTGTGAACCTGCGGGTCTCTGTGGGACTGATGTGTGTGAACCTGCAGGTCTCTCTGTAAGACTGATGTGTGTGAACCTGCAGGTCTCTCTGTGGGACTGATGTGTGTGAACCTGCAGGTCTCTCTGTAGGACTGAATTGTGTGAACCTGCAGGTCTCTGTGGGACTGATGTGTGTGAACCTGCAGGTCTCTCTGTGGGACTGATGTGTGTGAACCTGCAGGTCTCTTTGTCGGACTGATATGTGTGTGACCCTGCAGGTCTCTGTGGGACTGATATGTGTGAACCTGCAGGTCTCTGTGTAGGACTGATGTGTGTGAACCTGCAGGTCTCTGTGGGACTGAAGTGTGTGAACCTGCAGGTCTCTGTAGGACTGATGTGTGTGAACCTGCAGGTCTCTGTAGGACTGAAGTGTGTGAACCTGCAGGTCTCTGTGGGACTGAAGTGTGTGAACCTGCAGGTCTCTGTAGGACTGATGTGTGTGACCCTTCAGGTCTCTGTAGGACTGTTGCGTGTGAACCTGCAGGTCTCTCTGTGGGACTGATGTTTGTGAACCTGCAGGTCTCTCTGTGGGACTGATGTGTGTGACCCTGCAGGTCTCTCTGTAGGACTGAATTGTGTGAACCTGCAGGTCTCTGTGGGACTGAAGTGTGTGAACCTGCAGGTCTCTGTGGGACTGATGTGTGCGAACCTGCAGGTCTCTGTGGGACTGATGTGTGTGAACCTGCAGGTCTCTGTAAGACTGATGTGTGTGAACCTGCAGGTATCTGTAGGACTGATGTGTGTGAACCTGCAGGTCTCTGTGGGACTGATGTGTGTGACCCTGCAGGTCTCTGTGGGACTGATGTGTGCGAACCTGCAGGTCTCTGTGGGACTGATGTGTGCGAACCTGCAGGTCTCTGTGGGACTGATGTGTGTGACCCTGCAGGTCTCTGTAAGACTGATGTGTGTGAACCTGCAGGTATCTGTAGGACTGATGTGTGTGAACCTGCAGGTCTCTGTGGGACTGATGTGTGTGACCCTGCAGGTCTCTGTAGGACTGAACTGTGTGAACCTGCAGGTCTCTGTGGGACTGATGAGTGTGAACCTGCAGGTCTCTGTAGGACTGAACTGTGTGAACCTGCAGGTCTCTCTGTGGGACTGATGTGTGTGAACCTGCAGGTCTCTGTAAGACTGATGTGTGTGAACCTGCAGGTCTCTGTAGGACTGAACTGTGTGAACCTGCAAGTCTCTCTGTGGGACTGATGTGTGTGAACCTGCAGCTCTCTGTGGGACTGATGAGTGTGAACCTGCAGGTCTCCCTGTGGGACTGAATTGTGTGAACATGCAGGTCTCTCTGTAGGACTGATGTGTGTGAACCTGCAGGTCTCTGTAGGACTGATGTGTGTGACCCTGCAGGTCTCTGTAAGACTGATGTGTGTGAACCCGCAGGTCTCTGTGGGACTGATGAGTGTTAACCTGCAGGTCTCTGTGGGACTGATGAGTGTGAATCTGCAGGTCTCTGTGGGACTGAAGTGTGTGAACCTGCAAGTCTCTGTAGGACTGAACTGTGTGAACCTGCAGGTCTCTCTGTGGGACTGATGTGTGTGACCCTTCAGGTCTCTGTAGGACTGTTGCGTGTGAACCTGCAGGTCTCTCTGTGGGACTGATGTTTGTGAACCTGCAGGTCTCTCTGTGGGACTGATGTGTGTGAACCTGCAGGTCTCTCTGTAGGACTGAATTGTGTGAACCTGCAGGTCTCTCTGTAGGACTGAATTGTAAGAATCTGCAGGTCTCTATGGGACTGAAGTGTGTGAACCTTCAGGTCTCTCTGTAGGACTGATGTGTGTGACCCTGCAGGTCTCTGTAAGACTGATGTGTGTGACCCTGCAGGTCTCTGTAAGACTGATGTGTGTGAACCTGCAGGTCTCTGTAAGACTGATGTGTGTGAACCTGCAGGTCTCTCTGTGGGACTGATGTGTGTGAACCTGCAGGTCTCTCTGTGGGACTGATGTGTGAACCTGCAGGTCTCTCTGTGGGACTGATGTGTGTGAACCTGCAGGTCTCTTTGTCGGACTGATATGTGTGTGACCCTGCAGGTCTCTGTGGGACTTAAATGTGTGAACCTGCAGGTCTCTGTGGGACTGAAGTGTGTGAACCTGCAGGTGTCTGTGGGACTGATGTGTGTGAACCTGCAGGTCTCTGTAGGACTGATGTGTGTGAACCTGCAGGTCTCTGTAGGACTGATGTGTGTGAACCTGCAGGTCTCTGTAGGACTGAAGTGTGTGAACCTGCAAGTCTCTCTGTGGGACTGATGTGTGTGAACCTGCAGGTCTCTGTGGGACTGAAGTGTGTGAACCTGCAGGTCTCTGTAGGACTGATGTGTGTGAACCTGCAGGTCTCTGTGGGACTGAAGTGTGTGAACCTGCAGGTCTCTGTAGGACTGAAGTGTGTGAACCTGCAAGTCTCTCTGTGGGACTGATGTGTGTGACCCTTCAGGTCTCTGTAGGACTGTTGCGTGTGAACCTGCAGGTCTCTCTGTGGGACTGATGTTTGTGAACCTGCAGGTATCTCTGTGGGACTGATGTGTGTGACCCTGCAGGTCTCTGTGGGACTGAATTGTGTGAACCTGCAGGTCTCTGTGGGACTGAAGTGTGTGAACCTTCAGGTCTCTGTGGGACTGATGTCTGTGAACCTGCAGGTCTCTGTGGGACTGATGCGTGTGAACCTGCAGGTCTCTGTGGGACTGATGTGTGTGACCCTGCAGGTCTCTGTAAGACTGATGTGTGTGAACCTGCAGGTATCTGTAGGACTGATGTGTGTGAACCTGCAGGTCTCTGTGGGACTGATGTGTGTGACCCTGCAGGTCTCTGTAGGACTGAACTGTGTGAACCTGCAGGTCTCTGTGGGACTGATGAGTGTGAACCTGCAGGTCTCTGTAGGACCTAACTTTGTGAACCTGCAGGTCTCTCTGTGGGACTGATGTGTGTGAACCTGCAGGTCTCTCTGTGGGACTGATGTGTGTGAACCTGCAGGTCTCTCTGTGGGACTGATGTGTGTGACCCTGCAGGTCTCACTGTAGGACTGAATTGTTTGAACCTGCAGGTCTCTGTGGGACTGAAGTGTGTGAACCTGCAAGTCTCTGTAGGACTGAACTGTGTGAACCTGCAGGTCTCTCTGTGGGACTGATGTGTGTGAACCTGCAGGTCTCTGTAAGACTGATGTGTGTGAACCTGCAGGTCTCTGTAGGACTGAACTGTGTGAACCTGCAAGTCTCTCTGTGGGACTGATGTGTGTGAACCTGCAGGTCTCTGTGGGACTGATGACTGTGAACCTGCAGGTCTCCCTGTGGGACTGAATTGTGTGAACCTGCAGGTCTCTGTGGGACTGATGTGTGTGAACCTGCAGCTCTCTGTGGGACTAATGAGTGTGAACCTGCAGGTCTCCCTGTGGGACTGAATTGTGTGAACCTGCAGGTCTCTCTGTGGGACTGATGTGTGTGAACCTGCAGGTCTCTCTGTGGGACTGATGTGTGTGAACCTGCAGGTCTCTCTGTAGGACTGAATTGTAAGAATCTGCAGGTCTCTGTGGGACTGAAGTGTGTGAACCTTCAGGTCTCTGTAGGAATGAACTGTGTGAACCTTCAGGTCTCTCTGTAGGACTGATGTGTGTGACCCTGCAGGTCTCTGTAAGACTGATGTGTGTGAACCTGCGGGTCTCTGTGGGACTGATGTGTGTGAACCTGCAGGTCTCTGTAAGACTGATGTGTGTGAACCTGCAGGTCTCTCTGTGGGACTGATGTGTGTGAACCTGCAGGTCTCTCTGTGGGACTGATGTGTGAACCTGCAGGTCTCTCTGTGGGACTGATGTGTGTGACCCTGCAGGTCTCTCTGTAGGACTGAATTGTGTGAACCTGCAGGTCTCTGTGGGACTGATGGGTGTGAACCTGCAGGTCTCTGTGAGACTGGTGTGTGTGAACCTGCAGGTCTCTCTGTAGGACTGATGTGTGTGAACCTGCAGGTCTCTGTGGGACTGATGTGTGTGAACGTGCAGGTCTCTGTAGGACTGATGTGTGTGAACCTGCAGGTCTCTCTGTGGGACTGATGTGTGTGAACCTGCAGGTCTCTGTGGGACTGATGTGTGTGAACCTGCAGGTCTCTGTGGGACAGATGTGTGTGAATGTGCAGGTCTCTGTGGGACTGATGTGTGTGAACCTGCAGGTCTCTCTGTGAGACTGGTGTGTGTGAACCTGCAGGTCTCTGTGGGACTGATGTGTGTGAACCTGCAGGTCTCTCTGTGGGACTGATGTGTGTGAACCTGCAGGTCTCTCTGTGGGACTGATGTGTTTGAACCTGCAGGTCTCTGTGGGACTGATGTATGTGAACGTGCAGGTCTCTGTAGGACTGATGGGTGTGAACCTGCATGTCTCTCTGTGAGACTGGTGTGTGTGAACCTGCAGGTCTCTGTGGGACTGATGTGTGTGAACCTGCAGGTCTCTCTGGGAGACTGATGTGTGTGAACCTGCAGGTCTCTCTGTGGGACTGATGTGTGTGAACCTGCAGGTCTCTGTGGGACTGATGTGTGTGAAACTGTAGGTCTCTCTGTAGGACTGATGTGTGTGGACCTGCAGGTCTCTCTGTGGGACTGATGTGTGTGAACCCGCAGGTCTCTGTGGGACTGATGTGTGTGAACCTGTAGGTCTCTCTGTGGGACTGAAGTATGTGAACCCGCAGGTCTCTCTGTAGGACTGATGTGTGTGAACATGCAGGTCTCTCTGTGGGACTGAAGTATGTGAACCCGCAGGTCTCTGTAAGACTGTCTGTGAACCTGCAGGTCTCTGTAGGACTGATGTGTGCGACCCTGCAGGTCTCGGTGGGACAAATGTGTGAGAACCTGCAGGTCTCTGTAAGACTGATGTGTGTGAACATGCAGGTCTCTCTGTGGGACTGAAGTATGTGAACCCGCAGGTCTCTGTAGGACTGAAGTGTGTGACCCTGCAGGTCTCTGTAGGACTGATGTGTGTGACCCTGCAGGTCTCTGTAGGACTGATGAGTGTGAACCTGCAGGTCTCTCTGTGGGACTGATGTGTGTGAACCTGCAGGTCTCTCTGTGGGACTGAATTGTGTGAACCTGCAGGTCTCTCTGTGGGACTGATGTCTGTGACCCTGCAGGTCTCTGTAGGACTGATGTGTGTGAACCTGCAGGTCTCTGTAGGACTGATGTGTGTGAACCTGCAGGTCTCTCTGTGGGACTGATGTGTGTGAACCTGCAGGTCTCTGTGGGACTGATGGGTGTGAACCTGCAGGTCTCTGTGAGACTGGTGTGTGTGAACCTGCAGGTCTCTCTGTAGGACTGATGTGTGTGAACCTGCAGGTCTCTGTGGGACTGATGTGTGTGAACGTGCAGGTCTCTGTAGGACTGATGTGTGTGAACCTGCAGGTCTCTCTGTGGGACTGATGTGTGTGAACCTGCAGGTCTCTGTGGGACTGATGTGTGTGAACCTGCAGGTCTCTGTGGGACTGATGTGTGTGAACCTGCAGGTCTCTCTGTGAGACTGGTGTGTGTGAACCTGCAGGTCTCTGTGGGACTGATGTGTGTGAACCTGCAGGTCTCTCTGTGGGACTGATGTGTGTGAACCTGCAGGTCTCTCTGTGGGACTGATGTGTTTGAACCTGCAGGTCTCTGTGGGACTGATGTATGTGAACGTGCAGGTCTCTGTAGGACTGATGGGTGTGAACCTGCATGTCTCTCTGTGAGACTGGTGTGTGTGAACCTGCAGGTCTCTGTGGGACTGATGTGTGTGAACCTGCAGGTCTCTCTGGGAGACTGATGTGTGTGAACCTGCAGGTCTCTCTGTGGGACTGATGTGTGTGAACCTGCAGGTCTCTGTGGGACTGATGTGTGTGAAACTGTAGGTCTCTCTGTAGGACTGATGTGTGTGAACCTGCAGGTCTCTCTGTGGGACTGATGTGTGTGAACCCGCAGGTCTCTGTGGGACTGATGTGTGTGAACCTGTAGGTCTCTCTGTGGGACTGAAGTATGTGAACCCGCAGGTCTCTCTGTAGGACTGATGTGTGTGAACATGCAGGTCTCTCTGTGGGACTGAAGTATGTGAACCCGCAGGTCTCTGTAAGACTGTCTGTGAACCTGCAGGTCTCTGTAGGACTGATGTGTGCGACCCTGCAGGTCTCGGTGGGACAAATGTGTGAGAACCTGCAGGTCTCTGTGGGACTGAAGTATGTGAACCCGCAGGTCTCTGTAGGACTGAAGTGTGTGACCCTGCAGGTCTCTGTAGGACTGATGTGTGTGACCCTGCAGGTCTCTGTAGGACTGATGAGTGTGAACCTGCAGGTCTCTCTGTGGGACTGATGTGTGTGAACCTGCAGGTCTCTCTGTGGGACTGAATTGTGTGAACCTGCAGGTCTCTCTGTGGGACTGATGTCTGTGACCCTGCAGGTCTCTGTAGGACTGATGTGTGTGAACCTGCAGGTCTCTGTAGGACTGATGTGTGTGAACCTGCAGGTCTCTGTGGGACTGATGTGTGTGAACCTGCAGGTCTCTCTGTGGGACTGATGTGTGTGAACCTGCAGGTCTCTCTGTGGGACTGATGGGTGTGAACCTGCAGGTCTCTGTAGGACTGATGTGTGTGAACCTGCAGGCCTCTGTGAGACTGATGTGTGTGAATCTGCAAGTCTCTCTGTGGGACTGATGTGTGTGAATCAGAGGACCTTCTATTCTGTTATCAGTCCGAGTGGCAGCAGAAGATCCTGCAGCTGTATGCCAAAGACATCTGTTTACTTGATGCAACATACCGCACCACACGCTATGCATTGCCATTGTTGTTGTTTTTTTGTGTGTACGCACAAATGTGTGCTATGTGGTAGCGGGTGTCTTTGTCGTACAGCATGAGTGGACTGAATCAGTCAAGGAGGCTCTGAGTGTTTTTAAGGAGTGGAACACAAATTGGTCTCCAGCTCACTTCTTGGTGGACTATAGCGAGGTGGAAATCCAAGCTGTGGAATCATCCTTTGAAGGTCGGCAACTATGACCTTCCTATTGCACCACCTTGATTATGTTAACCCCTCATAAATAAAGGTTATTCGGGAGACAGAAATGACTCTTCACATACGTACATGCTGAAACAGTCTGTAAAGTGTAATTGGCAGTTGAAAGGCTTTTAATTGCATGTATCAACAAAGATCCTAATGTCTCAATATTTTGAACCTAACAAGGCACACAGGCTGTGCTGTGTGATTTCCACCGGGAGAAGGCATGGGTGGAGTGGGTCTGAAAACAGGCACACGGCATTGAGGACCAGGGTGCCCTGCTGAAGATGCTGAGGGCGATTGCTGCAGCCGACACACCAGAAGCCTTCCAGCAGTCCGTCGACTTCTTGGCTAATAGCTCCATGTGGAAAACCAACAGCATGTTGCAAAACTGGTTCTCTATGACGTGGCTCTCAGAAGCCAAGGTAAGTTGGTCACATCGTAGCATCGTATTACCCCCAATAATGAAAGAAATGGGGTATTTTCTAATGAAGGCAAATATGTGTAAAATACACCTGAAATTAACTTATAATCCTATCGTAACTATCACAGTTTAGCACGACCTTGAGTATGTTATTTGATAATACTGTTTTATTAGTTGTGATATATATGTTCACATTGTCAAATTACTTTTTATTACATCTTTAGAGATGGGTCCCAGTGTTTAGGGATGAGACTCTACCTGTCACCATCACTACGAATAATGGTGTTGAATGACAAAATGAGACATTCAAACACCGCTTCTTGGACGGGTACAAGGACAGCACCTTAACTGAGATGGTGACTATAGTTATCAACAGCTATGTCCCATACATGCAAAAAAAGTAAGATCCCAGTTATTATGCAAATTATCTAAAGACTAAATTTAAGAATTCCCCATTATGCTTGTTTCTACGAGTTTACTTAAGTGACTCTTATTTTCCAGGTACACTGAGCTCAATGTGAGGTGCTCATCGGGGTACAAGCAGTACAATAAGTCAGTGCCAGCCTTTCTAAACAATCGGCCGAAGGACATGGTCAAACATGTTCTTCAGAGAATGGACACTTCCTTGGGGGCAGAGGATATTGAAACTCTAGGGGGAGGAGTGTTCAATGTCCACAGTGAGACGAAGGATGGCGCTTCCTACATTGTCAACTTCGGAGCCAGCAACACCATGCCAAGTTGCCAGTGCCAGGACTGGAAGCGGCACCGCTTACCCTGTAAGCACTTCTGTGCTGTGTTCCGGTCTGTCCCCGGATGGACATGGACTGAACTGGGAACAACATACTACAGGGAACAACCCATGTACATTCTGGACCCAAACTGCTTCTGTTCAGAGAACAGTGAACCGATACCAACTGTTGTCACAGGTATACACACTGTTGTACCATTGGGGTGTATTCTTAACATGTTAATGCGGGACGACATAATTAACATGATTTATTTCAAGGGTAATGACAATATAGTGTTTCTCCTCCAACAGACACCACAGACACAGCAGAACCAGACACAGCAGTCACTGTTCCAGACCTCCCCCTCAGAAAGTCAAGCAAGAACCTTCTTAGGAGGGAGTGTATCTCCACCCTGAAGAACATCATGGAGAGTCTATACTTGCTTGACACTGAAACAACGCTGCTGTCTTGTAAGGAGCAGCTCATGTCCTTGCAAGCAAGTATACAAGGGATGGTGCCGGTTGAGGATGGTCTGAACTTGGGTCTGCCTTATATGGCAGGCCAAAGAACAGGCACACCAATCGGTTTGGAGCAAAGGCTGAAATGATGCGAGAGTCGGCTGCCTTCAAGGTACCATCCCACTGCCTTCCCAAGAAAGGGAAACGGGGAACCAGTTCTGCAAGGGAGGTAAGGTCACAGCTATTGGTTGTGTTTCTCAGTGTGCTGTTTTACACGGTGCACAGTCTGAACAGTATTAATCAGCACTAATGCACTTTAACCGCACTCTTTTTATGCTTGATTTTGCACACAAAAGGCTATTGCTGCTCTGCTGATACTGATACGTTGTTGTTGTTGTTGTTGTTGCTAATTCCATGGCCGCCCAGCTTCAGTAGGGAAGCAGGGAGGAGAGAAGAGAAGAGGGGGAGGAGAGGAGAGATACGGAGAACAACAGCAAAGGGGAGAGGAGACTAATGTTGAGTGTAATTGTAAATAGTTATTATTAAAACCCAATCTTTCTCACTGTGTGTTGTATTATGTACTAATAAAGGAGGTATCATGCAATTCCTGTTTACTAACTTCAAAAACATGTAAGTGGGTTGAATGTGTTTATCTTGGCCGTATTCTCAACACAGCTCAGAGTAGGTAGTGCTGATCCAGTCAGTACTTCTTAGATCAGCTTCTCCACTCCTACAGGGAGAAGTGATCCTGCATGCGTACTCCTAAATCAGAATCATTTTATTTAGCCAAGTATTTTTTGCACATACAAGGAAAGTGACTTGGTGAGGTTGGCGCATACAAGACATAAAACAACAAACAAGAATTAAAATGAAAATATTGTACATGTTTATTTACACTGGGGGGGGGGGGAGTCCCAGTCAGTGAGAGGCAGGGGCTTGTTTGTGAGCCCCACTGCCATGGGGGGAAAAAACTGTTCAAGTGGTGTGTGGTTTTGGTCTTGATAGCCTAGAACCCTTTGCCTGATGGAAGTCTATGGAAGAGGTGGTGACCGAGATGGGAAGGATCAGCAACGATATATCCTGCTTTCTTCCTGGTCCTGGAGTGGTACAGGTCTAGGAGAGATGGTAGGTTACAGCCGATGACCTCAAAAAATGCAGTGTGCATGGTAAAACCATGTGAAACCACAATGTGCATTTATATGGGCCTCCAAGAGCAGGGTTGAAAACATGCCTACAACTTAACCAGGTTAAAATAGCTTCCCAACCTCGGTCCTAGGGGAGCCCTGTGTATGCTGGTTTTCGTTCCAACCACAATTGAAATCCCAGAATTTTAACAAGCTGTTCATTTTTTTGGGTGCTTTTGTGTTTTTCACACACCTGATTCTGCTAATCAACCACTAGAGTCTTTGCTATGTACCTTGATTAGTAGAATCAGGTGAGTTACTGCTTCATTGAAGCAAAAGCCAACAGCCACACTGGCCCTTTCTGGATAAGACTGGGGACCCCTGCTCTATCAATCAATGAGTTTTATTTAAAGTGTAGAGTCACCATGCAACATGGTCCACTTGGTACATTTTACAATTAAAAGGATAAATACGAGAAAGCATACAGAAAATAGTTACAATAAAACCACATTAAAAACACCAAAGTTAAAGAGATGTTTGTATATAGTAAAAAATAAAAACTCTAAAACACGATATAATCATGAAAAATCAATAGCTTGTTAAAGTTCTGGGATTGCAATTGTGGTTGGAATGAAAACCAGCATACACAGGGGTCCCCCAGGACCGAGGTTGGGAACCTCTGGCTTAGAATGAACACGGACTGTTAACAAGGCTAGCCATCTGTGGCTAACGTAGGTTAAACAGTAACAGTAAACACATACAGCGATGTCAGATTATGCACATGAAGAACAAAGCCCATCTCTTAGATACATAGCGGCTGGTTCATTATGGTAACGTTATACCTCGTATCATTAGAGCGGACACACGTGGTCACGTTGTGTAGCTACAAATCTTCACGCTAAGCTATCTAGCTAGCTGTAGGTCAAAACACTTAGCATCGCTGATCACAAACGCCGGTTAACTTAGCTAATTACCTAAAACAGCGGACAAAGGGTAACGTTTACTAACTTTGCTAAATCAATAACAAGTCCTTAGCGAACCACCGTGCGGCTCTGAACAAATAATAAAGTTCGTCTGAGTGAGAGTAAACCACATTTCGCGCATGCTCAGTTGACCGTTCTCTGCTCCGTTTCCGTTCTCTGCATCGACGGGAACGACACCCTACCTTACCACAAAGTTCGCGCGCCGTCTGCACATGCGTAGTCTTGAAAAGTACAGGAAGAGCAAGAGACCAATACAAACAGCTCGAGAGAGTGATTGGATCTGCTCTAACCCCGCCCACTATATCTGATGTAACCACGCCCTAGATCCAGCCCTGCCCATTGGTTCTGCATTCTCAGCTCCTCCCACGCTGTGTCGTCACATCGTTCCACCCCGGCTCACAGTGTATATAAACTGGTGCGCTCCGCCTGGCCGCACAGTTCCTTCTAGACTCTAGTAGGAGCAGCACGAGAGTAAAGCACCGCTGTAAAGAGATCACTGAAGACTACGAGGTAAGCATCTTTACACTTTTATGGACCCATCGTTTTCTACATTCTCCTTATTGTAAAGCCACTTAGAGTGTTAGAAAAGCGTTATATCAGTTTGAGTTATTGTTATTACTGTTATTATTATTATCATTATTATTATTATTAATATTATATTTATTATTATTATCATTAAAAAAAGACGTGTGATTGTACCTTCAGTGAAAAGGTAGATGATGAATTGAATTTGTTGCTTTGTGTAATTTTACGTTTTGGTGCAAAAGTGTACTGTTTTCAGTGGTCAAGCTTATTTTTGTTTTACTGGCTTCCTTCTGTATAACTCAAATCTATTAACTACTTTACTGTGGTACCCTGTGCTAATTGAATAGTCTCTCTAAAACGAGTTTTTTTTTAAAGAAAAAAAATCTTTTTTTTTAAATGCAGCCTGAATGTTATTAGAATGTCCTGTAAATATTTTTAAATATAAACGAACGGTAACCATTAAGGAATGTTCCCAAGACGTACTTTGGAGGTAGTGTGAGAAAATCCAAGAAACATCACCGTTTTAACTCTAATTAATGTCCTCGGTGATTAGCATATGAAACCTGTGTTAGATCACCGGTTTCGGTCGTAATGCAGCTGTACTCTTGATGAGGTTGGACCTGCAGTCAGCTGAGACTGACGAAGTCGCTTCGATGAGTGATGAAACGTTTTTCTCACTAAACTTGATGTCCAGATGAACTGATTCAATTTCTCTGGGATTTCTACACCTGGATTATTGAGCACTTAGTGCAGTACCCGTTCAAAACGAATTTACACCTGTTGTGGAAATGTGTAATCTGAGTGTGGGGACAGTTGAGCTGCGGTATTTACTACCGTGACGTCATCACGTCTGTACGTTTGACGAACATTAGCCCTAATGGTGATTTAAACATTAGCTAAAACACATTAAAGCGCTTCGCTGAACTGGTTGGTGGACATAATATTAACTATTATGACTAACTGGTTAGTAACAGGTTCTCTCAAATACCCTGATACAGTTGCCACTTACCACAAAGTTCGCGCGCCATCTGCACTTGCGTAGTCTTGAAAAGTACAGGAAGAGCAAGAGACCAATACAAACTGTTCGTGAGAGGGATTGGATCTGCTCTAACCCCGCCCACTGTATCTGATCTAACCCCGCCCTAGATCCAGCCCTGCCCATTGGTTCTGCATTCTCAGCTCCTCCCACGCTGTGTCGTCACATCGTTCCATCCCGGCTCACAGTGTATATAAACTGGTGCGCTCCGCCTGACCGCACAGTTCCTTCTAGACTCTAGCAGGAGCAGCACGAGAGTAAAGCGCCGCTGTAAAGAGATCACTGAAGACTACGAGGTAAGCATCTTTACACTGTTATGGACCCATCGTTTTCTACATTCTCCTTATTGTAAAGCCACTTAGATTGTTAGAAAAGCGTTATATCAGTTTGAGTTATTGTTATTGCTTTTATTATCATTATTATTATATTTATTACTATTATTATTAATATTATTATCATTAAAAAATTCATGTGTGATTGTACCTTCAGTGAAAAGGTAGATGATGAATTGAATTTGTTGCTTTGTGTAATTTTACGTTTTGGTGCAAAAGTGTACTGTTTTCAGTGGTCAAGCTTATTTTTTCTTTTACTGGCTTCTTTCTGTGTAACTCAAATCTATGAACTACTTTACTCTGGTACCCTGTGCTAATTGAATAGACTCTCTAAAACGAGTTTTTTTTTTAAAGAAAAAAAATATCTTTTTTTTAATGCAGCCTGAATGTAATTAGAATGTCCTGTAAATATTTTTAAATATAAACGAACGGTAACCATCAAGGAATGTTCCCAAGACGTACTTTGGAGGTAGTGTGAGAAAATCCAAGAAACATCACCGTTTTAACTCTAATTAATGTCCTCGGTGATTTGCATATGAAACCGGTGTTAGATCACCGGTTTCGGTCGTAATGCAGCTGTACTCTTGATGAGGTTGGACCTGCAGTCAGCTGAGACTGACGAAGTCGCTTCGATGAGTGATGAAACGTTTTTCTCACTAAACTTGATGTCCAGATGAACTGATTCAATTTCTCTGGGATTTCTACACCTGGATTATTGAGCACTTAGTGCAGTACCCATTCAAAACGAATTTACACCTGTTGTGGATATGTGTAATCTGAGTGTGGGGACAGTTGAGCTGCGGTATTTACTACCGTGACGTCATCACGTCTATACGTTTGACGAACATTAGCCGAAAGAACGGCTGACTTCGCAAGGGTTGAATATACGCGAACTAGCTCGTGGAAGAGGGAGGGATAAGTAAAGAGAGCGAGAGAGCGAGAAAGAGAGAGACACAGAGAGAGTGAGAAAGAGAGAGAGGCTTAGAGAGAGAGGAAAGAAAAGTGTAACTGAAAAAGTGAAAGAGGAGAGAGGTAGTGAGTGCTGTAATTTGGTTTGAGCTCCACAACGAAGCGGCTGTCATCTGGGAAGGAGTTTGTTTCACAGCGACGCTGACATCCTTCTTTTATTCTTTTATTCTTTATTTCAGATCCCCATTAATCACTGCTTCAGCAGCGACTATTGCACAGGTGTTGTTTGTCATCTCTATAAAAGTTGTCATGTGTGATCTGGGTCGTCGGCGCTCTCCCATCCCCTGATTAGTGTTTTTAGTTCACCTGCGCCCGTATGCCCGAATTACCCTGATTGCCTGTCTTCACTCACCTCCCCTTTCTCCGATTGGCTGTCCGGTTCCTGCACTATCCTGTGCAAGCGCGCCCAATCTCCCTCCCCATTCTCCGATTGGTTGTACGGGTGTTACGCACCTGCACGCCCAATCACCCTGATTGGCCTCCACTGGGTATATATCCCTGACTCGTCGCTTCGTTTCACACTCAGTGGGCTTAACAGCAACACAACATCCTGTCCTTAGACCCTCTGTGTGTCACAGAGACACAGAGAGACTCTTGGTAACGGGTGCCTCGTCTGTTTGTGTGCTTCCCCAATGTCTGCCGTCTGTTCCCTCTTTAGTGTAATTGTGTGACCGAGTGACCCTTCTGCCGAGCCTAAGGTCTTATTACCGAGGTACCCTTCCACCGACCTCGATGTCTGTTTCCCAAGAGGCGGTTCCCCCGTCTCCGAAGCCTGGACCCCGAGCGGCGGCCATTCCGCCACCTCCGAAATCTGGTCCCCGAGCGGCGGACCTTCCAACGCGTCCAAAGTCTGAGTCCCAAGCAGTACGTACAGCGCCACAGGTGTCTGTTTCCCAAGCCTCCCGTCTGCCACGCCTGAGGTCTGTTTCCCGAGCGGCCCTTCCGCCACCCCCAAAGCATACTCCCCGAGCGGCGGCCCTTCAATCGCCTCCAAAGTCTGATCCCGTAGTGGCAGACCTTCCGCTGCCTTCGAAGTCTGGTCCCCGAGCGGCAGACCTTTTGATGCATCCAAAGTCTGTTTCCCAAGCGGTCCATACACCGCCACAGGTTTCTGTTTCCCGAGCGTCCCGCATACCGCGCCTGAGGTCTGTTTCCCGAGCGGCCCTCACGCCACCTCCGAAGACTACTCCCCGAGCGGCGGCCCTTCCATCTCCTCCAAAGTCTGGTCCCCTAGCAGCAGATCTTCCGCTGATTCCAACGTCTGGTTCCCAAGTGGCCCTTCCGCCACCTCAGGTGTCTGTTTCCCGAGCGTCCCGCATACCGCGCCTGAGGTCTGTTTCCCGAGCGGCCCTCACGCCACCTCCGAAGACTACTCCCCGAGCGGCGGCCCTTCCATCTCCTCCAAAGTCTGGTTCCCTAGCAGCAGATCTTCCGCTGCTTCCGACGTCTGGTTCCCAAGTGGCCCTTCCGCCAACTCAGGTGTCTGTTTCCCGAGCGTCCCGCATACCGCGCCTGAGGTCTGTTTCCCAAGCGGCCTTTCCACCATCTCCAAAGCCTACTCCCCGAGCGGCGGCCGTTCGATCGCCTCCAAAGTCTGATCCCCGAGCGGCGGACCTTCCATCTCCTCCAAAGTCTGGTCCCCTAGCGGCGGACCTTCCGACGCGTCCAAATTCTGAGTCCCAAGCAGTCCATACAGCGCCACAGGTGTCTGTTTCCCAAGCCTCCCGTCTGCCACGCCTGAGGTCTGTTTCCCGAGCGGCCCTTCCGCCACCTCCAAAGCATACTCCCCGTGCGGCGGCCCTTCAATCGCCTCCAAAGTCTGATCCCCAAGTGGCAGACCTTCCGCTGCCTTCGAAGTCTGGTTCCCAAGTGGCCCTTCCGCCACCTCAGGTGTCTGTTTCCCGAGCGGCCCTCACGCTACCTCCGAAGACTACTCCCCGAGCGGCGGCCCTTGCATCTCCTCCAAAGTCTGGTCCCCTAGCAGCAGATCTTCCGCTGCTTCCGACGTCTGGTTCCCAAGTGGCCCTTCCACCACCTCAGGTGTCTGTTTCCCGAGCGTCCCGCATACCGCGCCTGAGGTCTGTTTCCCGAGCGGCCCTCACGCCACCTCCGAAGACTACTCCCCGAGCGGCGGCTCTTCCATCTCCTCCAAAGTCTGGTCCCCTAGCAGCAGATCTTCCGCTGCTTCCGACGTCTGGTTCCCAAGTGGCCCTTCCGCCACCTCAGGTGTCTGTTTCCCAAGCGTCCCGCATACCGCGCCTGAGGTCTGTTTCCCGAGCGGCCCTCACGCCACCTCCGAAGACTACTCCCCGAGCGGCGGCCCTTCCATCTCCTCCAAAGTCTGGTTCCCTAGCAGCAGATCTTCCGCTGCTTCCGACGTCTGGTTCCCAAGTGGCCCTTCCGCCACCTCAGGTGTCTGTTTCCAGAGCGTCCCGCATACCGCGTCTGAGGTCTGTTTCCCGAGCGGCCCTCACGCCACCTCCGAAGACTACTCCCCGAGCGGCGGCCCTTCCATCTCCTCCAAAGTCTGGTTCCCTAGCAGCAGATCTTCCGCTGCTTCCGACGTCTGGTTCCCAAGTGGCCCTTCCGCCACCTCAGGTGTCTGTTTCCCGAGCGTCCCGCATACCGCGCCTGAGGTCTGTTTCCCGAGCGGCCCTCACGCCACCTCCGAAGACTACTCCCCGAGCGGCGGCCCTTCCATCTCTTCCAAAGTCTGGTCCCCTAGCAGCAGATCTTCCGCTGCTTCCGACGTCTGCTTCCCAAGTGGCCCTTCCGCCACCTCAGGTGTCTGTTTCCAGAGCGTCCCGCATACCGCGTCTGACGTCTGTTTCCCGAGCGGCCCTCACGCCACCTCCGAAGACTACTCCCCGAGCGGCGGCCCTTCCATCTCCTCCAAAGTCTGGTTCCCTAGCAGCAGATCTTCCGCTGCTTCCGACGTCTGGTTCCCAAGTGGCCCTTCCGCCACCTCAGGTGTCTGTTTCCCGACCGTCCCGCATACCGCGCCTGAGGTCTGTTTCCCGAGCGGCCCTCACGCCACCTCCGAAGACTACTCCCCGAGCGGCGGCCCTTCCATCTCCTCCAAAGTCTGGTTCCCTAGCAGCAGATCTTCCGCTGCTTCCGACGTCTGGTTCCCAAGTGGCCCTTCCGCCACCTCAGGTGTCTGTTTCCAGAGCGTCCCGCATACCGCGTCTGAGGTCTGTTTCCCGAGCGGCCCTCACGCCACCTCTGAAGACTACTCCCCGAACGGCGGCCCTTCCATCTCCTCCAAAGTCTGGTTCCCTAGCAGCAGATCTTCCGCTGCTTCCGACGTCTGGTTCCCAAGTGGCCCTTCCACCAACTCAGGTGTCTGTTTCCCGAGCGTCCCGCATACCGCGCCTGAGGTCTGTTTCCCGAGCGGCCCTTACGCCACCTCCGAAGACTACTCCCCGAGCGGCGGCCCTTCCATCTCTTCCAAAGTCTGGTCCCCTAGCAGCAGATCTTCCGCTGCTTCCGACGTCTGGTTGCCAAATGGCCATTCCGCCACCTCAGGTGTCTGTTTCCCGAGCGTCCCGCATACCGCGCCTGAGGTCTGTTTCCCGAGCGGCCCTCACGCCACCTCCGAAGACTACTCCCCGAGCGACGGCCCTTCCATCTCCTCCAAAGTCTGGTTCCCTAGCAGCAGATCTTCCGCTGCTTCCGACGTCTGGTTCCCCAGTGGCCCTTCCACCACCTCAGGTGTCTGTTTCCCGAGCGTCCCGCATACCGCGCCTGAGGTCTCTTTCCCGAGCAGCCCTCACGCCATCTCCGAAGACTACTCCCCGAGCGGCGGCCCTTCCATCTCCTCCAAAGTCTGGTCCCCTAGCAGCAGATCTTCCGCTGCTTCCGACGTCTGGTTCCCAAGTGGCCCTTCCGCCACCTCAGGTGTCTGTTTCCGGAGCGTCCCGCATACCGCGCCTGAGGTCTGTTTCCCGAGCGGCCCTCACGCCGCCTCCGAAGACTACTCCCCGAGCGGCGGCCCTTCCATCTCCTCCAAAGTCTGGTCCCCTAGCAGCAGATCTTCCGCTGCTTCCGACGTCTGGTTCCCAAGTGGCCCTTCCGCCACCTCAGGTGTCTGTTTCCCGAGCGGCCCTCACGCCACCTCCGAAGACTACTCCCCGAGCGGCGGCCCTTCCATCTCTTCCAAAGTCTGGTTCCCTAGCAGCAGATCTTCCGCTGCTTCCGACGTCTGGTTCCCAAGTGGCCCTTCCACCAATTCAGATGTCTGTTTCCCGAGCGTCCCGCATACCGCGCCTGAGGTCTGTTTCCCGAGCGGCCCTCACGCCACCTCCGAAGACTACTCCCCGAGCGGCGGCCCTTCCATCACCTCCAAAGTCTGGTCCCCTAGCAGCAGATCTTCCGCTGCTCCCGACGTCTGATTCCCAAGTGGCCCTTCCGCCACCTCAGGTGTCTGTTTCCCGAGCGTCCCGCATACCGCGCCTGAGGTCTGTTTCCCAAGCGGCCCTCACGCCACCTCCGAAGACTACTCCCTGAGCGGCGTCCCTTCAATCGCCTCCAAAGCGACTTGCCGGACTCTTTTCATTGCCTTGCATGTTGTCCAGTTGGACCTTTGCATGAACTGCTAATAAAGTACGCCAGTTTCGGCGAACTCTTATCTCTGCTTGGTGTCGTGTGCTTGGGGTCTTCCACAAACCTTAACAATGTGAACGTAAGGTGCGGAATCAAATAACAGTGTGAACATGAGGATAAATACCAGCGTGCTCAATGTGGCAAATATCCTCTGGACAGTCTTAAGAACACTATTTTACTCATTTCTCTTAAAAAAAAGAGGTACATAAACCAAGCTGGTTTTAACTGTACCATGTGTTATCTTTTATGTAGCATTTGTACATATCAACATATTTGAATATCCAGCTTAGTAGCTTTTAGCATAAGTTATGGAATCTTGCTGCTAATTAACTTGGTAGAGCAATTAAAGTATCATTAAAAAATAATCTCTGACATTAATGCATAAAATAAAAAAATAGAAAAAGTGAGTGACACTGTAAACTGTACCTTGGCTGTACCTGTGCTAAGTTTGGCTCACCAACCGTGACTCTAAGGTGGGAAGATTTCTGATCCATTCACAAAAGCACGGCCTCCAACAAAGGAAGCCAGCTTGTTTTCTTTCCGTGCCTTTTCTATGGTGGCCCAACGTCTATTTCTCCTTTCCCTGTCTTCTGCAGACAAGTCCTCTGCCAGAATTGTTATTCTTCAGGAAGGTCGAATTTTTGGCAGAACGCCAAACAGTGTTGCGGTAGATCCGAGAGGTGACTTGCGGGATGATGCCTCTGGGTTGGGTGTTGTTCGGCTTCCTGGGACCAAGGCGATGCACCGTGTCAATGACGTCTGGTATTTAATCTTTGGCCTCCGGAAGAAGAGCTTGGCACACATGGATGACTTCTTTCACACGTCCCGTTTCTCCTTTTCATTTAAGCCATAGAGTTATAGATTCCAGTGGCGCGAGTAGCTTTCCAAATGAGATATCCGTTTCTCAGGTGTGTCAGAGATTGCTTCATGTTTTATGATCTGTGACTCAGTGTCTTCCACTCCATCCTTCATGGTTTGATCTCAGCACACACAGAGTCAAACGATTCTTTAATACCTGCAATCTGCCTAGGGTTTTCCTTAACGGCTTCCTTCACTTCTGCAATCACACTGGAGTTGTCACTTACCATCTTTTCCAAGGTGTTGAATCTGTTGTTTATCAGCAAGGAGAGAAATGAGAGCTGGGAGAGAATGGATTGGCTTCCTTGTTTTCAGTTCTTCTCTGTTTAATGGCAGGAGACATAGACGGTGTACTGGGAAGAGATCGAAAATCTTCCATCATTGTGTCCATCATAATGTCATCCTCCAGTCAATGTCAGAAATCATGAGTGTGACAGAGACCAAGTCAGAGGTCTCAAATGAGCTCAACCGACTGGTGGCCATTGAGGCCGCTGAGATTAACTCTATCCTCTCTGAGATCGCTCAGAAGCAAGTGCTGGAGCCCTAAGGTATTTGTGGGTGGACGTGTTCACAAAACCCACACTCCACGGCACTGTTACCGCCATGGGCACCACCGTGAGAGGATGCCTAGAAAAGATGATGGGCTGCTGCACAATATTCCAGTCTACAGCCATAGCCACCACTGACCCCTCAGCATAGGAGGAACCCCAAAGTGCTGAGGACGCTTCGATGATGTCTGACCTTGATGTCATCGATTCCGAGAGAGACCACCCATGCATGGAGCTGACGGATACCATGGTTGCTACCACTTTTGAGAAGACAGTGGCAGCCAGCTCATCATTTTGTTCCTCAAGCCATGGCAGCCATAGATCCAGGCGTGCAACACCTTGCTTGTCAGAACCTCAGACCTTGTTCTCACAAAGTGGTGGCCCAAGTCACTACACCACAAATGCGACACATAGGGCAATGTTTGCACAGTTTGTAGAAAAATACATTGGTTAAACATTGAGTTTTTCTTTCTTTTTCAGATGCACTAAAGGGATCTCTATGTGGTCTGTGCAATGGTGGGTTCTACAAAACAGATTCCAGGGGACATGGAAGCTGAGTCAGAGCCCATGCAGGCCTTACGCAGCCCCATCATTCCTTCAGTCATGTTTTGTCCAACCAGAGGCTGCATGTGACTCAACCACAACCAGCACCCTTGACAGCTTTCCTCCTACTAGGAGAGTCTCAGTCCTTAGCATTAATGCTTTGGACTCTGTAGACAAGGAGGAGGATATCAGTGAGGTAACTGAATGGCTGGTGGGGAATGTTCTGGAGCCAGAGGACGAGGGTGGAGAACAAAAAAAAATCTGAGACTCGCACCTCCAGCAGTGAGTTGAAAGCCATTGCAGAACAAATTTCAAATAAAATATTTGCCCTTGTTATGGGATACATTGATAACAATGCGTTCTAACTTTAACCACTCCCATGTGTTTGATCAATAACATTACTGGTTGCACCAGAGTCAACCACCATTTTCAGATTTACTCCCCCAACACAAAAGGGAAGTCTCTCAGTCATTTCCATTAATCACAAATGTAAAGTTATGTTTCCTTCTACACTGTTGACAATTTCTTTGTAGGCCTGCGATTTGTCAGGCACACTTTTGAGAAATGATCCTATTGTGTTTAGAAATCACGTCAGGACACAGCGCTGTCGCTCGACACAACCTCTGCGTTGCATTGTTTATTTAGACAGACACAGCGTCACAGGCAGACCCGATCAAACAACCCAGAGCCCGCAGGCATCACCAATCGATCCCAGCACAATAGAACAGCGCCAAATCAAATGCAGCACTGTCGATGTGTGCAGACATAACACCCCCCCCCCCCCAGAACAGGTGCCCGACCAATTGGGGCATGTAGGGACGCCCGACCAAGCCGGGGGTAACACGGCGATTTGAACTAGCAATCCCCGCGTTGGTAGGCAACGGGATAGACCGCCACGCCACCCGGACGCCCTAGAATAAAACCTTTTAAAAGGGTCAAAGCTCTTTTTACCCTGTCGAAGACACTCGTGTGTGTGTGCTGGGGCAACCCCGACACCTTACTGAGCAGGACTGGAGACACAAAGTGGTTCAATATGAAATAAAGGACACTGAAGTGCGTTGCCACACGGGCTTTGGGTGCTGCCTACTATGTGCACGTGGCATGATGCTAAAACACAAATAAGTGTACCCTTCAACAATGCTTATGCTGTTTAAATAAAAATCTTAACTCTGTGAGGTGATCTGTCATTTGTTTCTAGTGAAATTTCCCTTTAGTATTTTAGTGTGATAATGACTTGTTTTTACTTTTTCCTCCCACACTGGCCTGTCCTGTTCTCTGAAGTCCACAGGTCCTGCTGAGGTTGGGGCATTGTCAAACCCATGTGCACTGCTGAAAGCTACATTTAACCTGCAGGTCTCTCTGTGGGACTGATGTGTGTGAACCTGCAGGTCTCTCTGTGGGACTGATGTGTGTGAACCTGCAGGTCTCTGTAGGACTGATGTGTGTGAACCTGCAGGTCTCTCTGTGGGACTGATGTGTGTGACCCTGCAGGTCTCTGTAGGACTGATGTGTGTGAACCTGCAGGTCTCTCTGTAGGACTGATGTGTGTGAACCTGCAGGTCTCTGTGGGACTGATGTGTGTGAACCTGCAGGTCTCTCTGTGGGACTGATGTGTGTGAACCTGCAGGTCTCTCTTGTGGGACTGATGTGTGTGAACCTGCAGGTCTCTTTGGGACTGAAGTGTGTGAACCTGCAGGTCTCTTTGGGACTGATGTGTGTTAACCTGCAGGTCTCTCTGTAGGACTGATTTGTGGGAACCTGCAGGTCTCTCTTGTGGGACTGATGTGTGTGAACCTACAGGTCTCTCTGTGGGACTGATGTGTGTGAACCTGCAGGTCTCTGTGGGACTGATGTGTGTGAACCTGCAGGTCTCTCTGTGGGACTGATGTGTGTGAACCTGCAGGTCTCTGTGGGACTGATGTGTTTGAAGCTGCAGGTCTCTGTAGGACTGAAGTGTGTGAACCTCCAGTCTCTGTAGGACTGAAGCGTGTGAACCTGAAGGTCTCTCTCTGGGACTGAAGTGTGTGAACCTGCAGGTCTCTCTGTGGGACTGATGTGTGTGAACCTGCAGGTCTCTGTGGGACTGATGTCTCTGTGGGACTGATGTGTGTGAACCTGCAGGTCTCTCTGTAGAACTGATGTGTGTGAACCTGCAGGTGTCTGTGGTACTGATGGGTGTGAACCTGCAGGTCTCTCTGTGAGACTGGTGTGTGTGAACCTGCAGGTCTCTGTGGGACTGATGTGTGTGAACCTGCAGGTCTCTCTGTGAGACTGATGTGTGTGAACCTGCAGGTCTCTCTGTGGGACTGATGTGTGTGAACCTGCAGGTCTCTGTGGGACTGATGTGTGTGAACCTGTAGGTCTCTCTGTAGGACTGATGTGTGTGAACCTGCAGGTCTCTCTGTGGGACTGATGTGTGTGAACCCGCAGGTCTCTGTAGGACTGATGTGTGTGAACCTGCAGGTCTCTCTGTGGGACTGATGTGCGTGAACCTGCAGGTCTCTCTGTGGGACTGGTGTGTGTGAACCTGCAGGTCTCTGTGTGGGACTGATGTTTGTGAACCTGCAGGTCTCTCTGTAGGGCTGATGTGTGTGAACCTGCAGGTCTCTTTGGGACTGATGTGTGTGAACCTGCAGGTCTCTCTGTGGGACTGATGTGTGTGAACGTGCAGGTCTCTGTAGGACTGATGTGTGTGAACCTGCAGGTCTCTCTGTGGGACTGATGTGTGTGAACCTGCAGGTCTCTGTGGGACTGATGTGTGTGAACCTGTAGGTCTCTGTAGGACTGATGTGTGTGAACCTGCAGGTCTCTCTGTGGGACTGATGTGTGTGAACCTGCAGGTCTCTCTGTGGGACCGATGTGTGTGAACCTGTAGGTCTCTGTAGGACTGATGTGTGTGAACCTGCAGGTCTCTCTGTGGGACTGATGTGTGTGAACCTGCAGGTCTCTCTGTGGGACCGATGTGTGTGAACCTGTAGGTCTCTCTGTGGGACTGATGTGTGTGAACGTGCAGGTCTCTGTAGGACTGATGTGTGTGAACCTGCAGGTCTCTCTGAGACTGGTGTGTGTGAACCTGCAGGTCTCTCTGTGGGACTGATGTGTGTGAACGTGCAGGTCTCTGTAGGACTGATGTGTGTGAACCTGCAGGTCTCTCTGTGGGACTGATGTGTGTGAACCTGCAGGTCTCTGTGGGACTGATGTGTGTGAACCTGCAGGTCTCTGTGGGACTGATGTGTGTGAACCTGCAGGTCTCTCTGTGAGACTGGTGTGTGTGAACCTGCAGGTCTCTGTGGGACTGATGTGTGTGAACCGGCAGGTCTCTCTGTGGGACTGATGTGTTTGAACCTGCAGGTCTCTGTGGGACTGATGTATGTGAACGTGCAGGTCTCTGTAGGACTGATGTGTGTGAACGTGCAGGTCTCTGTAGGACTGATGTGTGTGAACCTGCAGGTCTCTCTGTGGGACTGATGTGTGTGAACCTGCAGGTCTCTGTGGGACTGATGTGTGTGAACCTGCAGGTCTCTCTGTGAGACTGGTGTGTGTGAACCTGCAGGTCTCTGTGGGACTGATGTGTGTGAACCTGCAGGTCTCTCTGTGGGACTGATGTGTGTGAACCTGCAGGTCTCTCTGTGAGACTGGTGTGTGTGAACCTGCAGGTCTCTGTGGGACTGATGTGTGTGAACCTGCAGGTCTCTCTGTGGGACTGATGTGTGTGAACCTGCAGGTCTCTCTGTGGGACTGGTGTGTTTGAACCTGCAGGTCTCTGTGGGACTGATGTATGTGAACGTGCAGGTCTCTGTAGGACTGATGTGTGTGAACCTGCAGGTCTCTCTGTGGGACTGATGTGTGTGAACCTGCAGGTCTCTCTGTGGGACTGATGTGTGTGAACCTGTAGGTCTCTCTGTAGGACTGATGTGTGTGAACCTGCAGGTCTCTGTGGGACTGATGTGTGTGAACCTGCAGGTCTCTGTGGGACTGATGTGTGTGAACCTGTAGGTCTCTCTGTGAGACTGGTGTGTTTGAACCTGCAGGTCTCTCTGTGGGACTGATGTGTGTGAACATGCAGGTCTCTGTAGGACTGATGTGTGTGAACCTGCAGGTCTCTGTGGGACTGATATGTGTGAACTTGCAGGTCTCTGTAGGACTGATGTGTGTGAACCTGCAGGTCTCACTGTGGGACTGATGTGTGTGAACCTGCAGGTCTCTGTGGGACTGGTGTGTGTGAACCTGCAGGTCTCTGTGGGAGTGATGTGTGTGAACCTGCAGGTCTCTCTGTAGGAAAGATGTGTGCGAACCTGCAGGCCTCTGTGGGACCGATGTGTGTGAACCTGTAGGTCTCTGTAGGACTGATGTGTGTGAACCTGCAGGTCTCTCTGTGGGACTGATGTGTGTGAACCTGCAGGTCTCTCTGTGGGACCGATGTGTGTGAACCTGTAGGTCTCTCTGTGGGACTGATGTGTGTGAACGTGCAGGTCTCTGTAGGACTGATGTGTGTGAACCTGCAGGTCTCTCTGTGAGACTGGTGTGTGTGAACCTGCAGGTCTCTCTGTGGGACTGATGTGTGTGAACGTGCAGGTCTCTGTAGGACTGATGTGTGTGAACCAGCAGTTCTCTCTGTGGGACTGATGTGTGTGAACCTGCAGGTCTCTGTGGGACTGATGTGTGTGAACCTGCAGGTCTCTGTGGGACTGATGTGTGTGAACCTGCAGGTCTCTCTGTGAGACTGGTGTGTGTGAACCTGCAGGTCTCTGTGGGACTGATGTGTGTGAACCTGCAGGTCTCTCTGTGGGACTGATGTGTTTGAACCTGCAGGTCTCTGTGGGACTGATGTATGTGAACGTGCAGGTCTCTGTAGGACTGATGTGTGTGAACCTGCAGGTCTCTCTGTGGGACTGATGTGTGTGAACCTGCAGGTCTCTCTGTATGACTGATGTGTGTGAACCTGCAGGTGTCTGTGGTACGGATGGGTGTGAACCTGCAGGTCTCTCTGTGAGACTGGTGTGTGTGAACCTGCAGGTCTCTGTGGGACTGATGTTTGTGAACCTGCAGGTCTCTGTGGGACTGATGTGTGTGAACTTGCAGGTCTCTATGGGACTGATGTGTGTGAACCTGCAGGTCTCTGTGGGACTGATGTGTGTGAACCTGCAAGTCTCTCTGTGGTACTGTGTGTGAACCTGCAGGTCTCTCTGTAGGACTGATGTATGTGAACCTGCAGGTCTCTGTGGGACCAATGTGTGTGAACCTGCAGGTCTCTCTGTGAGACTGGTGTGTGTGAACCTGCAGGTCTCTCTGTAGGACTGATGTGTGTGAACCTGCAGGTCTCTGTGGGACTGATGTGTGTGAACGTGCAGGTCTCTGTAGGACTGATGTGTGTGAACCTGCAGGTCTCTGTGGGACTTATGTGTGTGAACCTGCAGGTCTCTCTGTGAGACTGGTGTGTGTGAACCTGCAGGTCTCTGTGGGACTGATGTGTGTGAACCTGCAGGTCTCTCTGTGGGACTGATGTGTGTGAACCTGCAGGTCTCTCTGTGGGACTGATGTGTTTGAACCTGCAGGTCTCTGTGGGACTGATGTATGTGAACGTGCAGGTCTCTGTAGGACTGATGTGTGTGAACCTGCAGGTCTCTCTGTGGGACTGATGTGTGTGAACCTGCAGGTCTCTCTGTAGGACTGATGTGTGTGAACCTGCAGGTGTCTGTGGTACTGATGGGTGTGAACCTGCAGGTCTCTCTGTGAGACTGGTGTGTGTGAACCTGCAGGTCTCTGTGGGACTGATGTGTGTGAACCTGCAGGTCTCTCTGTGAGACTGATGTGTGTGAACCTGCAGGTCTCTCTGTGGGACTGATGTGTGTGAACCTGCAGGTCTCTGTGGGACTGATGTGTGTGAACCTGTAGGTCTCTCTGTAGGACTGATGTGCGTGAACCTGCAGGTCTCTCTGTGGGACTGGTGTGTGTGAACCTGCAGGTCTCTGTGTGGGACTGATGTTTGTGAACCTGCAGGTCTCTCTGTAGGGCTGATGTGTGTGAACCTGCAGGTCTCTGTGGGACTGATGTGTGTGAACCTGCAGGTCTCTCTGTGGGACTGAATTGTGTGAACCTGCAGGTCTCTCTGTAGGACTAATGTGTGTGAACCTACAGGTCTCTCTTTGAGATTGATGTGTGTGACCCTGCAGGTCTCTCTGTGGGACTGATGTGTGTGAACGTGCAGGTCTCTCTGTGGGACTAATGTGTGTGAACCTGCAGGTCTCTGTGGGACTGATGTGTGTGAATCTGCAGGTCTCTGTAGGACTGATGTGTGTGAACCTGCAGGTCTCTGTAGGACTGATGTGTGTGAATCTGCAAGTCTCTCTGTGGGACTGATGTGTGTGAATCTGCAGGTCTCTGTAGGACTGATGTGTGTGAACCTGCAGGTCTCTCTGTAGGACTGATGTGTGTGAATCAGAGGACCTTCTATTCTGTTATCAGTCCGACCGGCAGCAGAAGATCCTGCAGCTGTATGCCAAAGACATCTGTTTACTTGATGCAACATACCGCAGCACACGCTATGCATTGCCATTGTTGTTGTTTTTTTGTGTGTACGCACAAATGTGTGCTATGTGGTAGCGGGTGTCTTTGTCGTACAGCATGAGTGTACTGAATCAGTCAAGGAGGCTCTGAGTGTTTTTAAGGAGTGGAACACAAATTGGTCTCCAGCTCACTTCTTGGTGGACTATAGCGAGGTGGAAATCCAAGCTGTGGAATCAACCTTTGAAGGTAGGTAACTATGACCTTCCTATTGCACCACCTTGATTATGTTAACCCCTCATAAATAAAGGTTATTCGGGAGACAGAAATGACTCTTCACATACGTACATGCTGAAACAGTCTGTAAAGTGTAATTGGCAGTTGAAAGGCTTTTAATTGCATGTATCAACAAAGATCCTAATGTCTCAATATTTTGAACCTAACAAGGCACACAGGCTGTGCTTTGTGATTTCCACCGGGAGAAGGCATGGGTGGAGTGGGTCTGAAAACAGGCACACGGCATTGAGGACCAGGGTGCCCTGCTGAAGATGCTGAGGGCGATTGCTGCAGCCGACACACCAGAAGCCTTCCAGCAGTCCGTCGACTTCTTGGCTAATAGCTCCATGTGGAAAACCAACAGCATGTTGCAAAACTGGTTCTCTATGACGTGGCTCTCAGAAGCCAAGGTAAGTTGGTCACATCGTAGCATCGTATTACCCCCAATAATGAAAGAAATGGGGTATTTTCTAATGAAGGCAAATATGTGTAAAATACACCTGAAATTAACTTATAATCCTATCGTAACTATCACAGTTTAGCACGACCTTGAGTATGTTATTTGATAATACTGTTTTATTAGTTGTGATATATATGTTCACATTGTCAAATTACTTTTTATTACATCTTTAGAGATGGGTCCCAGTGTTTAGGGATGAGACTCTACCTGTCACCATCACTACGAATAATGGTGTTGAATGACAAAATGAGACATTCAAACACCGCTTCTTGGACGGGTACAAGGACAGCACCTTAACTGAGATGGTGACTATAGTTATCAACAGCTATGTCCCATACATGCAAAAAAAGTAAGATCCCAGTTATTATGCAAATTATCTAAAGACTAAATTTAAGAATTCCCCATTATGCTTGTTTCTACGAGTTCACTTATGTGACTTTTATTTTCCAGGTACACTGAGCGCAATGTGAGGTGCTCATCGGGGTACAAGCAGTACAATAAGTCAGTGCCAGCCTTTCTAAACAATCGGCCGAAGGACATGGTCAAACATGTTCTTCAGAGAATGGACACTTCCTTGGGGGCAGAGGATATTGAAACTCTAGGGGGAGGAGTGTTCAATGTCCACAGTGAGACGAAGGATGGCGCTTCCTACATTGTCAACTTCGGAGCCAGCAACACCATGCCAAGTTGCCAGTGCCAGGACTGGAAGCGGCACCGCTTACCCTGTAAGCACTTCTGTGCTGTGTTCCGGTCTGTCCCCGGATGGACATGGACTGAACTGGGAACAACATACTACAGGGAACAACCCATGTACATTCTGGACCCAAACTGCTTCTGTTCAGAGAACAGTGAACCGATACCAACTGTTGTCACAGGTATACACACTGTTGTACCATTGGGGTGTATTCTTAACATGTTAATGCGGGACGACATAATTAACATGATTTATTTCAAGGGTAATGACAATATAGTTTTTCTCCTCCAACAGACACCACAGACACAGCAGAACCAGACACAGCAGTCACTGTTCCAGACCTCCCCCTCAGAAAGTCAAGCAAGAACCTTCTTAGGAGGGAGTGTATCTCCACCCTGAAGAACATCATGGAGAGTCTATACTTGCTTGACACTGAAACAACGCTGCTGTCTTGTAAGGAGCAGCTCATGTCCTTGCAAGCAAGTATACAAGGGATGGTGCCGGTTGAGGATGGTCTGAACTTGGGTCTGCCTTATATGGCAGGCCAAAGAACAGGCACACCAATCGGTTTGGAGCAAAGGCTGAAATGATGCGAGAGTCGGCTGCCTTCAAGGTACCATCCCACTGCCTTCCCAAGAAAGGGAAACGGGGAACCAGTTCTGCAAGGGAGGTAAGGTCACAGCTATTGGTTGTGTTTCTCAGTGTGCTGTTTTACACGGTGCACAGTCTGAACAGTATTAATCAGCACTAATGCACTTTAACCGCACTCTTTTTATGCTTGATTTTGCACACAAAAGGCTATTGCTGCTCTGCTGATACTGATACGTTGTTGTTGTTGTTGTTGCTAATTCCATGGCCGCCCAGCTTCAGTAGGGAAGCAGGGAGGAGAGAAGAGAAGAGGGGGAGGAGAGGAGAGATACGGAGAACAACAGCAAAGGGGAGAGGAGACTAATGTTGAGTGTAATTGTAAATAGTTATTATTAAAACCCAATCTTTCTCACTGTGTGTTGTATTATGTACTAATAAAGGAGGTATCATGCAATTCCTGTTTACTAACTTCAAAAACATGTAAGTGGGTTGAATGTGTTTATCTTGGCCGTATTCTCAACACAGCTCAGAGTAGGTAGTGCTGATCCAGTCAGTACTTCTTAGATCAGCTTCTCCACTCCTACAGGGAGAAGTGATCCTGCATGCGTACTCCTAAATCAGAATCATTTTATTTAGCCAAGTATTTTTTGCACATACAAGGAGAGTGACTTGGTGAGGTTGGCGCATACAAGACATAAAACAACAAACAAGAATTAAAATGAAAATATTGTACATGTTTATTTACACTGGGGGGGGGGGGTCCCAGTCAGTGAGAGGCAGGGGCTTGTTTGTGAGCCCCACGGCCATGGGGGGAAAAAACTGTTCAAGTGGTGTGTGGTTTTGGTCTTGATAGCCTAGAACCCTTTGCCTGATGGAAGTCTATGGAAGAGGTGGTGACCGAGATGGGAAGGATCAGCAACGATATTTCCTGCTTTCTTCCTGGTCCTGGAGTGGTACAGGTCTAGGAGAGATGGTAGGTCACAGCCGATGACCTCAAAAAATGCAGTGTGCATGGTAAAACCATGTGAAACCACAATGTGCATTTATATGGGCCTCCAAGAGCAGGGTTGAAAACATGCCTACAACTTAACCAGGTTAAAATAGCTTCCCAACCTCGGTCCTAGGGGAGCCCTGTGTATGCTGGTTTTCGTTCCAACCACAATTGAAATCCCAGAATTTTAACAAGCTGTTCATTTTTTTGGGTGCTTTTGTGTTTTTCACACACCTGATTCTGCTAATCAACCACTAGAGTCTTTGCTATGTACCTTGATTAGTAGAATCAGGTGAGTTACTGCTTCATTGAAGCAAAAGCCAACAGCCACACTGGCCCTTTCTGGATAAGACTGGGGACCCCTACTCTATCAATCAATGAGTTTTATTTAAAGTGTAGAGTCACCATGCAACATGGTCCACTTGGTACATTTTACAATTAAAAGGATAAATACGAGAAAGCATACAGAAAATAGTTACAATAAAACCACATTAAAAACACCAAAGTTAAAGAGATGTTTGTATATAGTAAAAAATAAAAACTCTAAAACACGATATAATCATGAAAAATCAACAGCTTGTTAAAGTTCTGGCATTGCAATTGTGGTTGGAATGAAAACCAGCATACACAGGGGTCCCCCCAGGACCGAGGTTGGGAACCTCTGGCTTAGAATGAACACGGACTGTTAACAAGGCTAGCCATCTGTGGCTAACGTAGGTTAAACAGTAACAGTAAACACATACAGCGATGTCAGATTATGCACATGAAGAACAAAGCCCATCTCTTAGATACATAGCGGCTGGTTCATTATGGTAACGTTATACCTCGTATCATTAGAGCGGACACACGTGGTCACGTTGTGTAGCTACAAATCTTCACGCTAAGCTATCTAGCTAGCTGTAGGTCAAAACACTTAGCATCGCTGATCACAAACGCCGGTTAACTTAGCTAATTACCTAAAACAGCGGACAAAGGGTAACGTTTACTAACTTTGCTAAATCAATAACAAGTCCTTAGCGAACCACCGTGCGGCTCTGAACAAATAATAAAGTTCGTCTGAGTGAGAGTAAACTACATTTCGCGCATGCTCAGTTGACCGTTCTCTGCTCCGTTTCCGTTCTCTGCATCGACGGGAACGACACCCTACCTTACCACAAAGTTCGCGCGCCGTCTGCACATGCGTAGTCTTGAAAAGTACAGGAAGAGCAAGAGACCAATACAAACAGCTCGAGAGAGTGATTGGATCTGCTCTAACCCCGCCCACTATATCCGATGTAACCACGCCCTAGATCCAGCCCTGCCCATTGGTTCTGCATTCTCAGCTCCTCCCACGCTGTGTCGTCACATCGTTCCACCCCGGCTCACAGTGTATATAAACTGGTGCGCTCCGCCTGGCCGCACAGTTCCTTCTAGACTCTAGCAGGAGCAACACGAGAGTAAAGCACCGCTGTAAAGAGATCACTGAAGACTACGAGGTAAGCATCTTTACACTTTTATGGACCCATCGTTTTCTACATTCTCCTTATTGTAAAGCCACTTAGAGTGTTAGAAAAGCGTTATATCAGTTTGAGTTATTGTTATTACTGTTATTATTATTATCATTATTATTATTATTAATATTATATTTATTATTATTATCATTAAAAAAAGACGTGTGATTGTACCTTCAGTGAAAAGGTAGATGATGAATTGAATTTGTTGCTTTGTGTAATTTTACGTTTTGGTGCAAAAGTGTACTGTTTTCAGTGGTCAAGCTTATTTTTGTTTTACTGGCTTCCTTCTGTATAACTCAAATCTATTAACTACTTTACTGTGGTACCCTGTGCTAATTGAATAGTCTCTCTAAAACGAGTTTTTTTTTAAAGAAAAAAAATCTTTTTTTTTAAATGCAGCCTGAATGTTATTAGAATGTCCTGTAAATATTTTTAAATATAAACGAACGGTAACCATTAAGGAATGTTCCCAAGACGTACTTTGGAGGTAGTGTGAGAAAATCCAAGAAACATCACCGTTTTAACTCTAATTAATGTCCTCGGTGATTAGCATATGAAACCTGTGTTAGATCACCGGTTTCGGTCGTAATGCAGCTGTACTCTTGATGAGGTTGGACCTGCAGTCAGCTGAGACTGACGAAGTCGCTTCGATGAGTGATGAAACGTTTTTCTCACTAAACTTGATGTCCAGATGAACTGATTCAATTTCTCTGGGATTTCTACACCTGGATTATTGAGCACTTAGTGCAGTACCCGTTCAAAACGAATTTACACCTGTTGTGGAAATGTGTAATCTGAGTGTGGGGACAGTTGAGCTGCGGTATTTACTACCGTGACGTCATCACGTCTGTACGTTTGACGAACATTAGCCCTAATGGTGATTTAAACATTAGCTAAAACACATTAAAGCGCTTCGCTGAACTGGTTGGTGGACATAATATTAACTATTATGACTAACTGGTTAGTAACAGGTTCTCTCAAATACCCTGATACAGTTGCCACTTACCACAAAGTTCGCGCGCCATCTGCACTTGCGTAGTCTTGAAAAGTACAGGAAGAGCAAGAGACCAATACAAACTGTTCGTGAGAGGGATTGGATCTGCTCTAACCCCGCCCACTGTATCTGATCTAACCCCGCCCTAGATCCAGCCCTGCCCATTGGTTCTGCATTCTCAGCTCCTCCCACGCTGTGTCGTCACATCGTTCCATCCCGGCTCACAGTGTATATAAACTGGTGCGCTCCGCCTGACCGCACAGTTCCTTCTAGACTCTAGCAGGAGCAGCACGAGAGTAAAGCGCCGCTGTAAAGAGATCACTGAAGACTACGAGGTAAGCATCTTTACACTGTTATGGACCCATCGTTTTCTACATTCTCCTTATTGTAAAGCCACTTAGATTGTTAGAAAAGCGTTATATCAGTTTGAGTTATTGTTATTGCTTTTATTATCATTATTATTATATTTATTACTATTATTATTAATATTATTATCATAAAAAAATTCATGTGTGATTGTACCTTCAGTGAAAAGGTAGATGATGAATTGAATTTGTTGCTTTGTGTAATTTTACGTTTTGGTGCAAAAGTGTACTGTTTTCAGTGGTCAAGCTTATTTTTTCTTTTACTGGCTTCTTTCTGTGTAACTCAAATCTATGAACTACTTTACTCTGGTACCCTGTGCTAATTGAATAGACTCTCTAAAACGAGTTTTTTTTTTAAAGAAAAAAAATATCTTTTTTTTAATGCAGCCTGAATGTTATTAGAATGTCCTGTAAATATTTTTAAATATAAACGAACGGTAACCATCAAGGAATGTTCCCAAGACGTACTTTGGAGGTAGTGTGAGAAAATCCAAGAAACATCACCGTTTTAACTCTAATTAATGTCCTCGGTGATTTGCATATGAAACCGGTGTTAGATCACCGGTTTCGGTCGTAATGCAGCTGTACTCTTGATGAGGTTGGACCTGCAGTCAGCTGAGACTGACGAAGTCGCTTCGATGAGTGATGAAACGTTTTTCTCACTAAACTTGATGTCCAGATGAACTGATTCAATTTCTCTGGGATTTCTACACCTGGATTATTGAGCACTTAGTGCAGTACCCATTCAAAACGAATTTACACCTGTTGTGGATATGTGTAATCTGAGTGTGGGGACAGTTGAGCTGCGGTATTTACTACCGTGACGTCATCACGTCTATACGTTTGACGAACATTAGCCGAAAGAACGGCTGACTTCGCAAGGGTTGAATATACGCGAACTAGCTCGTGGAAGAGGGAGGGATAAGTAAAGAGAGCGAGAGAGCGAGAAAGAGAGAGACACAGAGAGAGTGAGAAAGAGAGAGAGGCTTAGAGAGAGAGGAAAGAAAAGTGTAACTGAAAAAGTGAAAGAGGAGAGAGGTAGTGAGTGCTGTAATTTGGTTTGAGCTCCACAACGAAGCGGCTGTCATCTGGGAAGGAGTTTGTTTCACAGCGACGCTGACATCCTTCTTTTATTCTTTTATTCTTTATTTCAGATCCCCATTAATCACTGCTTCAGCAGCGACTATTGCACAGGTGTTGTTTGTCATCTCTATAAAAGTTGTCATGTGTGATCTGGGTCGTCGGCGCTCTCCCATCCCCTGATTAGTGTTTTTAGTTCACCTGCGCCCGTATGCCCGAATTACCCTGATTGCCTGTCTTCACTCACCTCCCCTTTCTCCGATTGGCTGTCCGGTTCCTGCACTATCCTGTGCAAGCGCGCCCAATCTCCCTCCCCATTCTCCGATTGGTTGTACGGGTGTTACGCACCTGCACGCCCAATCACCCTGATTGGCCTCCACTGGGTATATATCCCTGACTCGTCGCTTCGTTTCACACTCAGTGGGCTTAACAGCAACACAACATCCTGTCCTTAGACCCTCTGTGTGTCACAGAGACACAGAGAGACTCTTGGTAACGGGTGCCTCGTCTGTTTGTGTGCTTCCCCAATGTCTGCCGTCTGTTCCCTCTTTAGTGTAATTGTGTGACCGAGTGACCCTTCTGCCGAGCCTAAGGTCTTATTACCGAGGTACCCTTCCACCGACCTCGATGTCTGTTTCCCAAGAGGCGGTTCCCCCGTCTCCGAAGCCTGGACCCCGAGCGGCGGCCATTCCGCCACCTCCGAAATCTGGTCCCCGAGCGGCGGACCTTCCAACGCGTCCAAAGTCTGAGTCCCAAGCAGTACGTACAGCGCCACAGGTGTCTGTTTCCCAAGCCTCCCGTCTGCCACGCCTGAGGTCTGTTTCCCGAGCGGCCCTTCCGCCACCCCCAAAGCATACTCCCCGAGCGGCGGCCCTTCAATCGCCTCCAAAGTCTGATCCCGTAGTGGCAGACCTTCCGCTGCCTTCGAAGTCTGGTCCCCGAGCGGCAGACCTTTTGATGCATCCAAAGTCTGTTTCCCAAGCGGTCCATACACCGCCACAGGTTTCTGTTTCCCGAGCGTCCCGCATACCGCGCCTGAGGTCTGTTTCCCGAGCGGCCCTTACGCCACCTCCGAAGACTACTCCCCGAGCGGCGGCCCTTCCATTTCCTCCAAAGTCTGGTCCCCTAGCAGCAGATCTTCCACTGCTTCCGACGTCTGGTTCCCAAGTGGCCCTTCCGCCACCTCAGGTGTCTGTTTCCCGAGCGTCCCGCATACCGCGCCTGAGGTCTGTTTCCCAAGCGGCCCTTCCACCATCTCCAAAGCCTACTCCCCGAGCGGCGGCCGTTCGATCGCCTCCAAAGTCTGATCCCCGAGCGGCGGACCTTCCATCTCCTCCAAAGTCTGGTCCCCTAGCGGCGGACCTTCCGACGCGTCCAAAGTCTGAGTCCCAAGCAGTCCGTACAGCGCCACAGGTGTCTGTTTCCCAAGCCTCCCGTCTGCCACGCCTGAGGTCTGTTTCCCGAGCGGCCCTTCCGCCACCTCCAAAGCATACTCCCCGTGCGGCGGCCCTTCAATCGCCTCCAAAGTCTGATCCCCAAGTGGCAGACCTTCCGCTGCCTTCGAAGTCTGGTTCCCAAGTGGCCCTTCCGCCACCTCAGGTGTCTGTTTCCCGAGCGGCCCTCACGCCACCTCCGAAGACTACTCCCCGAGTGGCGGCCCTTCCATCTCCTCCAAAGTCTGGTCCCCTAGCAGCAGATCTTCCGCTGCTTCCAACGTCTGGTTCCCAAGTGGCCCTTCCGCCACCTCAGGTGTCTGTTTCCCGAGCGTCCCGCATACCGCGCCTGAGGTCTGTTTCCCGAGCGGCCCTCACGCCACCTCCGAAGACTACTCCCCGAGCGGCGGCCCTTCCATCTCCTCCAAAGTCTGGTTCCCTAGCAGCAGATCTTCCGCTGCTTCCGACGTCTGGTTCCCAAGTGGCCCTTCCGCCACCTCAGGTGTCTGTTTCCAGAGCGTCCCGCATACCGCGTCTGAGGTCTGTTTCCCGAGCGGCCCTCACGCCACCTCCGAAGACTACTCCCCGAGCGGCGGCCCTTCCATCTCCTCCAAAGTCTGGTTCCCTAGCAGCAGATCTTCCGCTGCTTCCGACGTCTGGTTCCCAAGTGGCCCTTCCGCCACCTCAGGTGTCTGTTTCCCGAGCGTCCCGCATACCGCGCCTGAGGTCTGTTTCCCAAGCGGCCCTTCCACCATCTCCAAAGCCTACTCCCCGAGCGGCGGCCGTTCGATCGCCTCCAAAGTCTGATCCCCGAGCGGCGGACCTTCCATCTCCTCCAAAGTCTGGTCCCCTAGCGGCGGACCTTCCGACGCGTCCAAATTCTGAGTCCCAAGCAGTCCATACAGCGCCACAGGTGTCTGTTTCCCAAGCCTCCCGTCTGCCACGCCTGGGGTCTGTTTCTCGAGCGACCCTTCCGCCACCTCCAAAGCATACTCCCCGTGCGGCGGCCCTTCAATCGCCTCCAAAGTCTGATCCCCAAGTGGCAGACCTTCCGCTGCCTTCGAAGTCTGGTTCCCAAGTGGCCCTTCCGCCACCTCAGGTGTCTGTTTCCCGAGCGGCCGTCACGCTACCTCCGAAGACTACTCCCCGAGCGGCGGCCCTTCCATCTCCTCCAAAGTCTGGTCCCCTAGCAGCAGATCTTCCGCTGCTTCCGACGTCTGGTTCCCAAGTGGCCCTTCCACCACCTCAGGTGTCTGTTTCCCGAGCGTCCCGCATACCGCGCCTGAGGTCTGTTTCCCGAGCGGCCCTCACGCCACCTCCGAAGACTACTCCCCGAGCGGCGGCCCTTCCATCTCCTCCAAAGTCTGGTTCCCTAGCAGCAGATCTTCCGCTGCTTCCGACGTCTGGTTCCCAAGTGGCCCTTCCGCCACCTCAGGTGTCTGTTTCCAGAGCGTCCCGCATACCGCGTCTGAGGTCTGTTTCCCGAGCGGCCCTCACGCCACCTCCGAAGACTACTCCCCGAGCGGCGGCCCTTCCATCTCCTCCAAAGTCTGGTTCCCTAGCAGCAGATCTTCCGCTGCTTCCGACGTCTGGTTCCCAAGTGGCCCTTCCGCCACCTCAGGTGTCTGTTTCCCGAGCGTCCCGCATACCGCGCCTGAGGTCTGTTTCCCGAGCGGCCCTCACGCCACATCCGAAGACTACTCCCCGAGCGGCGGCCCTTCCATCTCCTCCAAAGTCTGGTTCCCTAGCAGCAGATCTTCCGCTGCATCCGACGTCTGGTTCCCAAGTGGCCCTTCCGCCACCTCAGGTGTCTGTTTCCAGAGCGTCCCGCATACCGCGTCTGAGGTCTGTTTCCCGAGCGGCCCTCACGCCACCTCCGAAGACTACTCCCCGAGCGGCGGCCATTCCATCTCCTCAAAAGTCTGGTTCCCTAGCAGCAGATCTTCCGCTGCTTCCGACGTCTGGTTCCCAAGTGGCCCTTCCACCACCTCAGGTGTCTGTTTCCCGAGCGTCCCGCATACCGCGCCTGAGGTCTGTTTCCCGAGCGGCCCTCACGCCACCTCCGAAGACTACTCCCCGAGCGGCGGCCCTTCCATCTCTTCCAAAGTCTGGTCCCCTAGCAGCAGATCTTCCGCTGCTTCCGACGTCTGGTTCCCAAGTGGCCCTTCCGCCCCCTCAGGTGTCTGTTTCCCGAGCATCCCGCATACCGCGCCTGAGGTCTGTTTCCCGAGCGGCCCTCACGCCACCTCCGAAGACTACTCCCCGAGCGGCGGCCCTTCCATCTCCTCCAAAGTCTGGTTCCCTAGCAGCAGATCTTCCGCTGCTTCCGACGTCTGGTTCCCAAGTGGCCCTTCCACCACCTCAGGTGTCTGTTTCCCGAGCGTCGCGCATACCGCGCCTGAGGTCTGTTTCCCGAGCGGCCCTTACGCCACCTCCGAAGACTACTCCCCGAGCGGCGGCCCTTCGATCTCCTCCAAAGTCTGGTCCCTTAGCAGCAGATCTTCCGCTGTTTCAGACGTCTGGTTCCCAAGTGGCCCTTCCGCCACCTCAGGTGTCTGTTTCCCGAGCGGCCCTCACGCCACCTCCGAAGACTACTCCCCGAGCGGCGGCCCTTCCATCTCCTCCAAAGTCTGGTTCCCTAGCAGCAGATCTTCCGCTGCTTCCGACGTCTGGTTCCCAAGTGGCCCTTCCGCCACCTCAGGTGTCTGTTTCCCGAGCGTCCCGCATACCGCGCCTGAGGTCTCTTTCCCGAGCAGCCCTCACGCCACCTCCGAAGACTACTCCCCGAGCGGCGGCCCTTCCATCTCCTCCAAAGTCTGGTCCCCTAGCAGCAGATCTTCCGCTGCTTCCGACGTCTGGTTCCCAAGTGGCCCTTCCGCCACCTCAGGTGTCTGTTTCCGGAGCGTCCCGCATACCGCGCCTGAGGTCTGTTTCCCGAGCGGCCCTCACGCCGCCTCCGAAGACTACTCCCCGAGCGGCGGCCCTTCCATCTCCTCCAAAGTCTGGTCCCCTAGCAGCAGATCTTCCGCTGCTTCCGACGTCTGGTTCCCAAGTGGCCCTTCCGCCACCTCAGGTGTCTGTTTCCCGAGCGTCCCGCATACCGCGCCTGAGGTCTGTTTCCCGAGCGGCCCTCACGCCACCTCCGAAGACTACTCCCTGAGCGGCGTCCCTTCAATCGCCTCCAAAGCGACTCGCCGGACTCTTTTCATTGCCTTGCATGTTGTCCAGTTGGACCTTTGCATGAACTGCTAATAAAGTACGCCAGTTTCACCGAAATCTTATCTCTGCTTGGTGTCGTGTGCTTGGGGTCTTCCACAAACGTTAACAATGTGAACGTAAGGTGCGGAATCAAATAACAGTGTGAACATGAGGATAAATACCAGCGTGCTCAATGTGGCAAATATCCTCTGGACAGTCTTAAGAACACTATTTTACTCATTTCTCTTAAAAAAAAGAGGTACATAAACCAAGCTGGTTTTAACTGTACCATGTGTTATCTTTTATGTAGCATTTGTACATATCAAAATATTTGAATATCCAGCTTTGTAGCTTTTAGCATAAGTTATGGAATCTTGCTGCTAATTAACTTGGTAGAGCAATTAAAGTATCATTAAAAAATAATCTCTGACATTAATGCAGAAAATAAAAAAAATAGAAAAAGTGAGTGACACTGTAAACTGTACCTTGGCTGTACCTGTGCTAAGTTTGGCTCACCAACCGTGACTCTAAGGTGGGAAGATTTCTGATCCATTCACAAAAGCACGGCCTCCAACAAAGGAAGCCAGCTTGTTTTCTTTCCGTGCCTTTTCTATGGTGGCCCAACGTCTATTTCTCCTTTCCCTGTCTTCTGCAGACAAGTCCTCTGCCAGAATTGTTATTCTTCAGGAAGGTCGAATTTTTGGCAGAACGCCAAACAGTGTTGCGGTAGATCCGAGAGGTGACTTGCGGGATGATGCCTCTGGGTTGGGTGTTGTTCGGCTTCCTGGGACCAAGGCGATGCACCGTGTCAATGACGTCTGGTATTTAATCTTTGGCCTCCGGAAGAAGAGCTTGGCACACATGGATGACTTCTTTCACACGTCCCGTTTCTCCTTTTCATTTAAGCCATAGAGTTATAGATTCCAGTGGCGCGAGTAGCTTTCCAAATGAGATATCCGTTTCTCAGGTGTGTCAGAGATTGCTTCATGTTTTATGATCTGTGACTCAGTGTCTTCCACTCCATCCTTCATGGTTTGATCTCAGCACACACAGAGTCAAACGATTCTTTAATACCTGCAATCTGCCTAGGGTTTTCCTTAACGGCTTCCTTCACTTCTGCAATCACACTGGAGTTGTCACTTACCATCTTTTCCAAGGTGTTGAATCTGTTGTTTATCAGCAAGGAGAGAAACGAGAGCTGGGAGAGAATGGATTGGCTTCCTTGTTTTCAGTTCTTCTCTGTTTAATGGCAGGAGACATAGACGGTGTACTGGGAAGAGATCGAAAATCTTCCATCATTGTGTCCATCATAATGTCATCCTCCAGTCAATGTCAGAAATCATGAGTGTGACAGAGACCAAGTCAGAGGTCTCAAATGAGCTCAACCGACTGGTGGCCATTGAGGCCGCTGAGATGAACTCTATCCTCTCTGAGATCGCTCAGAAGCAAGTGCTGGAGCCCTAAGGTATTTGTGGGTGGACGTGTTCACAAAACCCACACTCTCCACGGCACTGTTACCGCCATGGGCACCACCGTGAGAGGATGCCTAGAAAAGATGATGGGCTGCTGCGCAATATTCCAGTCTACAGCCATAGCCACCACTGACCCCTCAGCATAGGAGGAACCCCAAAGTGCTGAGGACGCTTCGATGATGTCTGACCTTGATGTCATCGATTCCGAGAGAGACCACCCATGCATGGAGCTAACGGATACCATGGTTGCTACCACTTTTGAGAAGACAGTGGCAGCCAGCTCATCATTTTGTTCCTCAAGCCATGGCAGCCATAGATCCAGGCGTGCAACACCTTGCTTGTCAGAACCTCAGACCTTGTTCTCACAAAGTGGTGGCCCAAGTCACTACACCACAAATGCGACACATAGGGCAATGTTTGCACAGTTTGTAGAAAAATACATTGGTTAAACATTGAGTTTTTCTTTCTTTTTCAGATGCACTAAAGGGATCTCTATGTGGTCTGTGCAATGGTGGGTTCTACAAAACAGATTCCAGGGGACATGGAAGCTGAGTCAGAGCCCATGCAGGCCTTACGCAGCCCCATCATTCCTTCAGTCATGTTTTGTCCAACCAGAGGCTGCATGTGACTCAACCACAACCAGCACCCTTGACAGCTTTCCTCCTACTAGGAGAGTCTCAGTCCTTAGCATTAATGCTTTGGACTCTGTAGACAAGGAGGAGGATATCAGTGAGGTAACTGAATGGCTGGTGGGGAATGTTCTGGAGCCAGAGGACGAGGGTGGACAACAAAAAAAATCTGAGACTCGCACCTCCAGCAGTGAGTTGAAAGCCATTGCAGAACAAATTTCAAATAAAATATTTGCCCTTGTTATGGGATACATTGATAACAATGCGTTCTAACTTTAACCATTCCCATGTGTTTGATCAATAACATTACTGGTTGCACCAGAGTCAACCACCATTTTCAGATTTACTCCCCCAACACAAAAGGGAAGTCTCTCAGTCATTTCCATTAATCACAAATGTAAAGTCATGTTTCCTTCTACACTGTTGACAATTTCTTTGTAGGCCTGCGATTTGTCAGGCACACTTTTGAGAAATGATCCTATTGTGTTTAGAAATCACGTCAGGACACAGCGCTGTCGCTCGACACAACCTCTGCGTTGCATTGTTTATTTAGACAGACACAGCGTCACAGGCAGACCCGATCAAACAACCCAGAGCCCGCAGGCATCACCAATCGATCCCAGCACAATAGAACAGCGCCAAATCAAATGCAGCACTGTCGATGTGTGCAGACATAACCCCCCCCCAGAACAGGTGCCCGACCAATTGGGGCATGTAGGGACGCCCGACCAAGCCGGGGGTAACACGGCGATTTGAACTAGCAATCCCCGCGTTGGTAGGCAACGGGATAGACCGCCACGCCACCCGGACGCCCTAGAATAAAACCTTTTAAAAGGGTCAAAGCTCTTTTTACCCTGTCGAAGACACTCGTGTGTGTGCTGGGGCAACCCCGACACCTTACTGAGCAGGACTGGAGACACAAAGTGGTTCAATATGAACTAAAGGACACTGAAGTGCGTTGCCACACGGGCTTTGGGTGCTGCCTACTATGTGCACGTGGCATGATGCTAAAACACAAATAAGTGTACCCTTCAACAATGCTTATGCTGTTTAAATAAAAATCTTAACTCTGTGAGGTGATCTGTCATTTGTTTCTAGTGAAATTTCCCTTTAGTATTTTAGTGTGATAATGACTTGTTTTTACTTTTTCCTCCCACACTGGCCTGTCCTGTTCTCTGAAATCCACAGGTCCTGCTGAGGTTGGGGCATTGTCAAACCCATGTGCACTGCTGAAAGCTACATTTAACCTGCAGGACTCTCTGTGGGACTGATGTGTGTGAACCTGCAGGTCTCTGTAGGAATGAACTGTGTGAAACTGCAGGTCTCTCTGTGGGACTGATGTGTGTGAACCTGCAGGTCTCTCTGTGGGACTGATGTGTGTGACCCTGCAGGTCTCTGTAGGACTGATGTGTGTGAACCTGCAGGTCTCTCTGTAGGACTGATGTGTGTGAACCTGCAGGTCTCTGTGGGACTGATGTGTGTGAACCTGCAGGTCTCTCTGTGGGACTGATGTGTGTGAACCTACAGGTCTCTCTGTGGGACTGATGTGTGTGAACCTGCAGGTCTCTTGTGGGACTGAAGTGTGTGAACCTGCCGGTCTCTGTAGGACTGATGTGTGTGAACCTGCAGGTATCTGTGGGACTGAAGTGTGTGAACCTGCAGGTCTCTGTGGGACTGATGTGTTTGAAGCTGCAGGTCTCTGTAGGACTGAAGCGTGTGAACCTGCAGGTCTCTCTGGGACTGAAGTGTGTGAACCTGCAGGTCTCTCTGTGGGACTGATGTGTGTGAACCTGCAGGTCTCTCTGTGGGACTGATGTGTATGAACCTGCAGGTCTCTCTGAGGGACTGATGTGTGTGAACCTGCAGGTCTCCGTGGGACTGATGTCTCTGTGGGACTGATGTGTGTTAACCTGCAGGTCTCTGTGGGACTGATGTGTGTGAACGTGCAGGTCTCTGTAAGACTGATGTGTGTGAACATGCAGGTCTCTCTGTGGGACTGAAGTATGTGAACCCGCAGGTCTCTCTGTAGGACTGAAGTGTGTGACCCTGCAGGTCTCTGTAGGACTGATGTGTGTGACCCGGCAGGTCTCTGTAGGACTGATGAGTGTGAACCTGCAGGTCTCTCTGTGGGACTGATGTGTGTGAACCTGCAGGTCTCTCTGTGGGACTGAATTGTGTGAACCTGCAGGTCTCTCTGTGGGACTGAATTGTGTGAACCTGCAGGTCTCTCTGTGGGACTGATGTGTGTGAACCTGCAGGTCTCTGTGGGACTGATGTATGTGAACGTGCAGGTCTCTGTAGGACTGATGTGTGTGAACCTGCAGGTCTCTCTGTGGGACTGATGTGTGTGAACCTGCAGGTCTCTGTGGGACTGATGGGTGTGAACCTGCAGGTCTCTCTGTGAGACTGGTGTGTGTGAACCTGCAGGTCTCTCTGTAGGACTGATGTGTGTGAACCTGCAGGTCTCTGTGGGACTGATGTGTGTGAACGTGCAGGTCTCTGTAGGACTGATGTGTGTGAACCTGCAGGTCTCTCTGTGGGACTGATGTGTGTGAACCTGCAGGTCTCTGTGGGACTGATGTGTGTGAACCTGCAGGTCTCTGTGGGACTGATGTGTGTGAACCTGCAGGTCTCTCTGTGAGACTGGTGTGTGTGAACCTGCAGGTCTCTGTGGGACTGATGTGTGTGAACCTGCAGGTCTCTCTGTGAGACTGATGTGTGTGAACCTGCAGGTCTCTCTGTGGGACTGATGTGTGTGAACCTGCAGGTCTCTGTGGGACTGATGTGTGTGAAACTGTAGGTCTCTCTGTGGGACTGATGTGTGTGAACCCGCAGGTCTCTGTGGGACTGATGTGTGTGAACCTGTAGGTCTCTCTGTGGGACTGATGTGTGTGAACCCGCAGGTCTCTGTAGGACTGATGTGTGTGAACCTGCAGGTCTCTCTGTGGGACTGATGTGTGTGAACCCGCAGGTCTCTGTGGGACTGATGTGTGTGAACCTGTAGGTCTCTCTGTAGGACTGATGTGTGTGAACCTGCAGGTCTCTCTGTGGGATTGATGTGCGTGAACCTGCAGGTCTCTCTGTGGGACTGGTGTGTGTGAACCTGCAGGTCTCTGTGTGGGACTGATGTTTGTGAACCTGCAGGTCTCTCTGTGGGACTGATGTGTGTGACCCTGCAGGTCTCTCTGTAGGACTGAATTGTTTGAACCTGCAGGTCTCTCTGTAGGACTGAATTGTGTGAACCTGCAGGTCTCTCTGTGGGACTGATGTGTGTGAACCTGCAGGTCTCTCTGTGGGACTGATGTGTGTGAACCTGCAGGTCTCTCTGTGGGACTGATGTGTGTGACCCTGCAGGTCTCTGTAGGACTGATGTGTGTGAACCTGCAGGTCTCTGTAGGACTGATGTGTGTGAACCTGCAGGTCTCTGTGGGACTGATGTGTGTGAACCTGCAGGTCTCTCTGTGGGACTGATGTGTGTGAACCTGCAGGTCTCTGTAGGACTGATGTGTGTGAACCTGCAGGTCTCTGTGGGACTGATGTGTGTGAACCTGCAGGTCTCTCTGTGGGACTGATGTGTGTGAACCTGCAGGTCTCTGTAGGACTGATGTGTGTGAACCTGCAGGTCTCTGTGGGACTGATGTGTGTGAACCTGCAGGTCTCTGTGGGACTGATGTGTGTGAACCTACAGGTCTCTCTGTGGGACTGATGTGTGTGAACCTGCAGGTCTCTTGTGGGACTGAAGTGTGTGAACCTGCCGGTCTCTGTAGGACTGATGTGTGTGAACCTGCAGGTCTCTGTAGGACCGATGTGTGTGAGCATGCAGGTCTCTCTGTGGGACTGAAGTGTGTGAACCTGCATGTCTCTGTATGACTGATGTGTGTGAACCTGCAGGTCTCTGTAGGACTGATGTGTGTGAACGTGCAGGTCTCTCTCTGGGACTGATGTGTGTGAACCTGCAGGTCTCTGTGGGACTGATGTGTGTGAACCTGCAGGTCTCTCTGTGGGACTGATGTGTGTGAACCTGCAGGTCTCTGTAGGACTGATGTGTGTGAACGTGCAGGTCTCTCTCTGGGACTGATGTGTGTGAACCTGCAGGTCTCTGTGGGACTGATGTGTGTGAACCTGCAGGTCTCATTGTGGGACTGATTTGTGTGAACCTGCAGGTCTCATTGTGGGACTGATGTGTGTGAACCTGCAGGTCTCTGTAGGACTGATGTGTGTGAACCTGCAGGTCTCTGTGGGACTGATGTGTGTGAACCTGCAGGTCTCTCTGTAGGACTGAATTGTGTGAACCTGCAGGTCTCTCTGTGGGACTGATGTGTGTGAACCTGCAGGCCTCTCTGTGGGACTGATGTTTGTGACCCTGAAGGTCTCTGTAAGACTGATGTGTGTGAACCTGCAGGTCTCTTTGTGGGATTGATGTGTGTGAACCTGCAGGTCTCTGTGGGACTGATGAGTGTGAACCTGCAGGTCTCTCTGTGGGACTGATGTGTGTGAACCTGCAGGTCTCTGTGGGACTGATGTGTGTGAACCTGCAGGTCTCTGTGGGACTGATGTGTGTGAACCTGCAGGTCTCTGTGGGACAGATGTTTGTGACCCTGCAGGTCTTTCTGTAGAACTGAATTGTGTGAACCTGCAAGTCTCTCTGGGACTGAAGTGTGTGAACCTGTAGGTCTCTCTGTGGGACTGATGTGTGTGACCCTGCAGGTCTCCCTGTGGGACTGATGTGTGTGAACCTGCAGGTCTCTCTGTGGGACTGATGTGTGTGACCCTGCAGGTCTCTCTGTAGGACTGAATTGTGTGAACCTGCAGGTCTCTCTGGGACTGCAGTGTGTGAACCTGCAGGTCTCTGTGGGACTGAAGTGTGTGAACCTGCAGGTCTCTCTGGGACTGAAGTGTGTGAACCTGCAGGTCTCTCTGTGGGACTGAAGTATGTGAACCCGCAGGTCTCTCTGTAGGACTGATGTGTGTGAACCTGCAGGTCTCTCTGTAGGACTGATGTGTGTGAACCTGCAGGTCTCTGTGGGACTGATGTGTGTGAACGTGCAGGTCTCTGTAGGACTGATGTGTGTGAACCTGCAGGTCTCTCTGTGGGACTGATGTGTGTGAACCTGCAGGTCTCTGTGGGACTGATGTGTGTGAACCTGCAGGTCTCTGTGGGACTGATGTGTGTGAACCTGCAGGTCTCTCTGTGAGACTGGTGTGTGTGAACCTGCAGGTCTCTGTGGGACTGATGTGTGTGAACCTGCAGGTCTCTCTGTGGGACTGATGTGTGTGAACCTGCAGGTCTCTCTGTGGGACTGATGTGTTTGAACCTGCAGGTCTCTGTGGGACTGATGTATGTGAACGTGCAGGTCTCTGTAGGACTGATGGGTGTGAACCTGCAGGTCTCTCTGTGAGACTGGTGTGTGTGAACCTGCAGGTCTCTGTGGGACTGATGTGTGTGAACCTGCAGGTCTCTCTGTGAGACTGATGTGTGTGAACCTGCAGGTCTCTCTGTGGGACTGATGTGTGTGAACCTGCAGGTCTCTGTGGGACTGATGTGTGTGAAACTGTAGGTCTCTCTGTGGGACTGATGTGTGTGAACCCGCAGGTCTCTGTGGGACTGATGTGTGTGAACCTGTAGGTCTCTCTGTGGGACTGATGTGTGTGAACCCGCAGGTCTCTGTAGGACTGATGTGTGTGAACCTGCAGGTCTCTCTGTGGGACTGATGTGTGTGAACCCGCAGGTCTCTGTGGGACTGATGTGTGTGAACCTGTAGGTCTCTCTGTAGGACTGATGTGTGTGAACCTGCAGGTCTCTCTGTGGGATTGATGTGCGTGAACCTGCAGGTCTCTCTGTGGGACTGGTGTGTGTGAACCTGCAGGTCTCTGTGTGGGACTGATGTTTGTGAACCTGCAGGTCTCTCTGTGGGACTGATGTGTGTGACCCTGCAGGTCTCTCTGTAGGACTGAATTGTTTGAACCTGCAGGTCTCTCTGTAGGACTGAATTGTGTGAACCTGCAGGTCTCTCTGTGGGACTGATGTGTGTGAACCTGCAGGTCTCTCTGTGGGACTGATGTGTGTGAACCTGCAGGTCTCTCTGTAGGACTGAAGTGTGTGAACCTGCAGGTCTCTGTAGGACTGATGTGTGTGAGCATGCAGGTCTCTCTGTGGGACTGAAGTGTGTGAACCTGCATGTCTCTGTATGACTGATGTGTGTGAACCTGAAGGTCTCTGTAGGACTGATGTGTGTGAACGTGCAGGTCTCTCTCTGGGACTGATGTGTGTGAACCTGCAGGTCTCTGTGGGACTGATGTGTGTGAACCTGCAGGTCTCTCTGTGGGACTGATGTGTGTGAACCTGCAGGTCTCTGTAGGACTGATGTGTGTGAACGTGCAGGTCTCTCTCTGGGACTGATGTGTGTGAACCTGCAGGTCTCTGTGGGACTGATGTGTGTGAACCTGCAGGTCTCATTGTGGGACTGATTTGTGTGAACCTGCAGGTCTCATTGTGGGACTGATGTGTGTGAACCTGCAGGTCTCTGTAGGACTGATGTGTGTGAACCTGCAGGTCTCTGTGGGACTGATGTGTGTGAACCTGCAGGTCTCTCTGTAGGACTGAATTGTGTGAACCTGCAGGTCTCTCTGTGGGACTGATGTGTGTGAACCTGCAGGCCTCTCTGTGGGACTGATGTTTGTGACCCTGAAGGTCTCTGTAAGACTGATGTGTGTGAACCTGCAGGTCTCTTTGTGGGATTGATGTGTGTGAACCTGCAGGTCTCTGTGGGACTGATGAGTGTGAACCTGCAGGTCTCTCTGTGGGACTGATGTGTGTGAACCTGCAGGTCTCTGTGGGACTGATGTGTGTGAACCTGCAGGTCTCTGTGGGACTGATGTGTGTGAACCTGCAGGTCTCTGTGGGACAGATGTTTGTGACCCTGCAGGTCTTTCTGTAGTACTGAATTGTGTGAACCTGCAAGTCTCTCTGGGACTGAAGTGTGTGAACCTGTAGGTCTCTCTGTGGGACTGATGTGTGTGACCCTGCAGGTCTCCCTGTGGGACTGATGTGTGTGAACCTGCAGGTCTCTCTGTGGGACTGATGTGTGTGACCCTGCAGGTCTCTCTGTAGGACTGAATTGTGTGAACCTGCAGGTCTCTCTGGGACTGCAGTGTGTGAACCTGCAGGTCTCTGTGGGACTGAAGTGTGTGAACCTGCAGGTCTCTCTGGGACTGAAGTGTGTGAACCTGCAGGTCTCTCTGTGGGACTGAAGTATGTGAACCCGCAGGTCTCTCTGTAGGACTGATGTGTGTGAACATGCAGGTCTCTCTGTGGGACTGAAGTATGTGAACCCGCAGGTCTCTGTAAGACTGTCTGTGAACCTGCAGGTCTCTGTAGGACTGATGTGTGCGACCCTGCAGGTCTCGGTGGGACAAATGTGTGAGAACCTGCAGGTCTCTGTAAGACTGATGTGTGTGAACATGCAGGTCTCTCTGTGGGACTGAAGTATGTGAACCCGCAGGTCTCTCTGTAGGACTGAAGTGTGTGACCCTGCAGGTCTCTGTAGGACTGATGTGTGTGACCCTGCAGGTCTCTGTAGGACTGATGAGTGTGAACCTGCAGGTCTCTCTGTGGGACTGATGTGTGTGAACCTGCAGGTCTCTCTGTGGGACTGAATTGTGTGAGCCTGCAGGTCTCTCTGTGGGACTGATGTGTGTGACCCTGCAGGTCTCTGTAGGACTGATGTGTGTGAACCTGCAGGTCTCTGTAGGAATGATGTGTGTGAACCTGCAGGTCTCTGTGGGACTGATGTGTGTGAACCTGCAGGTCTCTCTGTGGGACTGATGTGTGTGAACCTGCAGGTCTCTGTAGGACTGATGTGTGTGAACCTGCAGGTCTCTGTGGGACTGATGTGTGTGAACCTGCAGGTCTCTCTGTGGGACTGATGTGTGTGAACCTGCAGGTCTCTGTAGGACTGATGTGTGTGAACCTGCAGGTCTCTGTGGGACTGATGTGTGTGAACCTGCAGGTCTCTGTGGGACTGATGTGTGTGAACCTACAGGTCTCTCTGTGGGACTGATGTGTGTGAACCTGCAGGTCTCTTGTGGGACTGAAGTGTGTGAACCTGCCGGTCTCTGTAGGACTGATGTGTGTGAACCTGCAGGTATCTGTGGGACTGAAGTGTGTGAACCTGCAGGTCTCTGTGGGACTGATGTGTTTGAAGCTGCAGGTCTCTGTAGGACTGAAGCGTGTGAACCTGCAGGTCTCTCTGGGACTGAAGTGTGTGAACCTGCAGGTCTCTCTGTGGGACTGATGTGTGTGAACCTGCAGGTCTCTCTGTGGGACTGATGTCTCTGAGGGACTGATGTGTGTGAACCTGCAGGTCTCCGTGGGACTGATGTCTCTGTGGGACTGATGTGTGTTAACCTGCAGGTCTCTGTGGGACTGATGTGTGTGAACGTGCAGGTCTCTGTAAGACTGATGTGTGTGAACATGCAGGTCTCTCTGTGGGACTGAAGTGTGTGAACCCGCAGGTCTCTCTGTAGGACTGAAGTGTGTGACCCTGCAGGTCTCTGTAGAACTGATGTGTGTGACCCTGCAGGTCTCTGTAGGACTGATGAGTGTGACCCTGCAGGTCTCTCTGTGGGACTGATGTGTGTGAACCTGCAGATCTCTCTGTGGGACTGAATTGTGTGAACCTGCAGGTCTCTCTGTGGGACTGAATTGTGTGAACCTGCAGGTCTCTCTGTGGGACTGATGTGTGTGAACCTGCAGGTCTCTGTGGGACTGATGTATGTGAACGTGCAGGTCTCTGTAGGACTGATGTGTGTGAACCTGCAGGTCTCTCTGTGGGACTGATGTGTGTGAACCTGCAGGTCTCTGTGGGACTGATGGGTGTGAACCTGCAGGTCTCTGTGAGACTGGTGTGTGTGAACCTGCAGGTCTCTCTGTAGGACTGATGTGTGTGAACCTGCAGGTCTCTGTGGGACTGATGTATGTGAACGTGCAGGTCTCTGTAGGACTGATGTGTGTGAACCTGCAGGTCTCTCTGTGGGACTGATGTGTGTGAACCTGCAGGTCTCTGTGGGACTGATGTGTGTGAACCTGCAGGTCTCTGTGGGACTGATGTGTGTGAACCTGCAGGTCTCTCTGTGAGACTGGTGTGTGTGAACCTGCAGGTCTCTGTGGGACTGATGTGTGTGAACCTGCAGGTCTCTCTGTGGGACTGATGTGTGTGAACCTGCAGGTCTCTCTGTGGGACTGATGTGTTTGAACCTGCAGGTCTCTGTGGGACTGATGTATGTGAACGTGCAGGTCTCTGTAGGACTGATGGGTGTGAACCTGCATGTCTCTCTGTGAGACTGGTGTGTGTGAACCTGCAGGTCTCTGTGGGACTGATGTGTGTGAACCTGCAGGTCTCTCTGGGAGACTGATGTGTGTGAACCTGCAGGTCTCTCTGTGGGACTGATGTGTGTGAACCTGCAGGTCTCTGTGGGACTGATGTGTGTGAAACTGTAGGTCTCTCTGTAGGACTGATGTGTGTGAACCTGCAGGTCTCTCTGTGGGACTGATGTGTGTGAACCCGCAGGTCTCTGTGGGACTGATGTGTGTGAACCTGTAGGTCTCTCTGTGGGACTGAAGTATGTGAACCCGCAGGTCTCTCTGTAGGACTGATGTGTGTGAACATGCAGGTCTCTCTGTGGGACTGAAGTATGTGAACCCGCAGGTCTCTGTAAGACTGTCTGTGAACCTGCAGGTCTCTGTAGGACTGATGTGTGCGACCCTGCAGGTCTCGGTGGGACAAATGTGTGAGAACCTGCAGGTCTCTGTAAGACTGATGTGTGTGAACATGCAGGTCTCTCTGTGGGACTGAAGTATGTGAACCCGCAGGTCTCTCTGTAGGACTGAAGTGTGTGACCCTGCAGGTCTCTGTAGGACTGATGTGTGTGACCCTGCAGGTCTCTGTAGGACTGATGAGTGTGAACCTGCAGGTCTCTCTGTGGGACTGATGTGTGTGAACCTGCAGGTCTCTCTGTGGGACTGAATTGTGTGAACCTGCAGGTCTCTCTGTGGGACTGATGTGTGTGACCCTGCAGGTCTCTGTAGGACTGATGTGTGTGAACCTGCAGGTCTCTGTAGGACTGATGTGTGTGAACCTGCAGGTCTCTGTGGGACTGATGTGTGTGAACCTGCAGGTCTCTCTGTGGGACTGATGTGTGTGAACCTGCAGGTCTCTGTAGGACTGATGTGTGTGAACCTGCAGGTCTCTGTGGGACTGATGTGTGTGAACCTGCAGGTCTCTCTGTGGGACTGATGTGTGTGAACCTGCAGGTCTCTGTAGGACTGATGTGTGTGAACCTGCAGGTCTCTGTGGGACTGATGTGTGTGAACCTGCAGGTCTCTGTGGGACTGATGTGTGTGAACCTACAGGTCTCTCTGTGGGACTGATGTGTGTGAACCTGCAGGTCTCTTGTGGGACTGAAGTGTGTGAACCTGCCGGTCTCTGTAGGACTGATGTGTGTGAACCTGCAGGTATCTGTGGGACTGAAGTGTGTGAACCTGCAGGTCTCTGTGGGACTGATGTGTTTGAAGCTGCAGGTCTCTGTAGGACTGAAGCGTGTGAACCTGCAGGTCTCTCTGGGACTGAAGTGTGTGAACCTGCAGGTCTCTCTGTGGGACTGATGTGTGTGAACCTGCAGGTCTCTCTGTGGGACTGATGTCTCTGAGGGACTGATGTGTGTGAACCTGCAGGTCTCCGTGGGACTGATGTCTCTGTGGGACTGATGTCTCTGTGGGACTGATGTGTGTGAACCTGCAGGTCTCCGTGGGACTGATGTGTGTGAACGTGCAGGTCTCTCTGTAAGACTGATGTGTGTGAACATGCAGGTCTCTCTGTGGGACTGAAGTGTGTGAACCCGCAGGTCTCTCTATAGGACTGAAGTGTGTGACCCTGCAGGTCTCTGTAGGACTGATGTGTGTGACCCTGCAGGTCTCTGTAGGACTGATGAGTGTGAACCTGCAGGTCTCTCTGTGGGACTGATGTGTGTGACCCTGCAGGTCTCTCTGTGGGACTGATGTGTGTGAACCTGCAGATCTCTCTGTGGGACTGAATTGTGTGAACCTGCAGGTCTCTCTGTGGGACTGAATTGTGTGAACCTGCAGGTCTCTCTGTGGGACTGATGTGTGTGAACCTGCAGGTCTCTGTGGGACTGATGTATGTGAACGTGCAGGTCTCTGTAGGACTGATGTGTGTGAACCTGCAGGTCTCTCTGTGGGACTGATGTGTGTGAACCTGCAGGTCTCTGTGGGACTGATGGGTGTGAACCTGCAGGTCTCTGTGAGACTGGTGTGTGTGAACCTGCAGGTCTCTCTGTAGGACTGATGTGTGTGAACCTGCAGGTCTCTGTGGGACTGATGTGTGTGAACGTGCAGGTCTCTGTAGGACTGATGTGTGTGAACCTGCAGGTCTCTCTGTGGGACTGATGTGTGTGAACCTGCAGGTCTCTGTGGGACTGATGTGTGTGAACCTGCAGGTCTCTGTGGGACTGATGTGTGTGAACCTGCAGGTCTCTCTGTGAGACTGGTGTGTGTGAACCTGCAGGTCTCTGTGGGACTGATGTGTGTGAACCTGCAGGTCTCTCTGTGGGACTGATGTGTGTGAACCTGCAGGTCTCTCTGTGGGACTGATGTGTTTGAACCTGCAGGTCTCTGTGGGACTGATGTATGTGAACGTGCAGGTCTCTGTAGGACTGATGGGTGTGAACCTGCATGTCTCTCTGTGAGACTGGTGTGTGTGAACCTGCAGGTCTCTGTGGGACTGATGTGTGTGAACCTGCAGGTCTCTCTGGGAGACTGATGTGTGTGAACCTGCAGGTCTCTCTGTGGGACTGATGTGTGTGAACCTGCAGGTCTCTGTGGGACTGATGTGTGTGAAACTGTAGGTCTCTCTGTAGGACTGATGTGTGTGAACCTGCAGGTCTCTCTGTGGGACTGATGTGTGTGAACCCGCAGGTCTCTGTGGGACTGATGTGTGTGAACCTGTAGGTCTCTCTGTGGGACTGAAGTATGTGAACCCGCAGGTCTCTCTGTAGGACTGATGTGTGTGAACATGCAGGTCTCTCTGTGGGACTGAAGTATGTGAACCCGCAGGTCTCTGTAAGACTGTCTGTGAACCTGCAGGTCTCTGTAGGACTGATGTGTGCGACCCTGCAGGTCTCGGTGGGACAAATGTGTGAGAACCTGCAGGTCTCTGTAAGACTGATGTGTGTGAACATGCAGGTCTCTCTGTGGGACTGAAGTATGTGAACCCGCAGGTCTCTCTGTAGGACTGAAGTGTGTGACCCTGCAGGTCTCTGTAGGACTGATGTGTGTGACCCTGCAGGTCTCTGTAGGACTGATGAGTGTGAACCTGCAGGTCTCTCTGTGGGACTGATGTGTGTGAACCTGCAGGTCTCTCTGTGGGACTGAATTGTGTGAACCTGCAGGTCTCTCTGTGGGACTGATGTGTGTGACCCTGCAGGTCTCTGTAGGACTGATGTGTGTGAACCTGCAGGTCTCTGTAGGACTGATGTGTGTGAACCTGCAGGTCTCTGTGGGACTGATGTGTGTGAACCTGCAGGTCTCTCTGTGGGACTGATGTGTGTGAACCTGCAGGTCTCTGTAGGACTGATGTGTGTGAACCTGCAGGTCTCTGTGGGACTGATGTGTGTGAACCTGCAGGTCTCTCTGTGGGACTGATGTGTGTGAACCTGCAGGTCTCTGTAGGACTGATGTGTGTGAACCTGCAGGTCTCTGTGGGACTGATGTGTGTGAACCTGCAGGTCTCTGTGGGACTGATGTGTGTGAACCTACAGGTCTCTCTGTGGGACTGATGTGTGTGAACCTGCAGGTCTCTTGTGGGACTGAAGTGTGTGAACCTGCCGGTCTCTGTAGGACTGATGTGTGTGAACCTGCAGGTATCTGTGGGACTGAAGTGTGTGAACCTGCAGGTCTCTGTGGGACTGATGTGTTTGAAGCTGCAGGTCTCTGTAGGACTGAAGCGTGTGAACCTGCAGGTCTCTCTGGGACTGAAGTGTGTGAACCTGCAGGTCTCTCTGTGGGACTGATGTGTGTGAACCTGCAGGTCTCTCTGTGGGACTGATGTCTCTGAGGGACTGATGTGTGTGAACCTGCAGGTCTCCGTGGGACTGATGTCTCTGTGGGACTGATGTCTCTGTGGGACTGATGTGTGTGAACCTGCAGGTCTCCGTGGGACTGATGTGTGTGAACGTGCAGGTCTCTCTGTAAGACTGATGTGTGTGAACATGCAGGTCTCTCTGTGGGACTGAAGTGTGTGAACCCGCAGGTCTCTCTATAGGACTGAAGTGTGTGACCCTGCAGGTCTCTGTAGGACTGATGTGTGTGACCCTGCAGGTCTCTGTAGGACTGATGAGTGTGAACCTGCAGGTCTCTCTGTGGGACTGATGTGTGTGAACCTGCAGATCTCTCTGTGGGACTGAATTGTGTGAACCTGCAGGTCTCTCTGTGGGACTGAATTGTGTGAACCTGCAGGTCTCTCTGTGGGACTGATGTGTGTGAACCTGCAGGTCTCTGTGGGACTGATGTATGTGAACGTGCAGGTCTCTGTAGGACTGATGTGTGTGAACCTGCAGGTCTCTCTGTGGGACTGATGTGTGTGAACCTGCAGGTCTCTGTGGGACTGATGGGTGTGAACCTGCAGGTCTCTGTGAGACTGGTGTGTGTGAACCTGCAGGTCTCTCTGTAGGACTGATGTGTGTGAACCTGCAGGTCTCTGTGGGACTGATGTGTGTGAACGTGCAGGTCTCTGTAGGACTGATGTGTGTGAACCTGCAGGTCTCTCTGTGGGACTGATGTGTGTGAACCTGCAGGTCTCTGTGGGACTGATGTGTGTGAACCTGCAGGTCTCTGTGGGACTGATGTGTGTGAACCTGCAGGTCTCTCTGTGAGACTGGTGTGTGTGAACCTGCAGGTCTCTGTGGGACTGATGTGTGTGAACCTGCAGGTCTCTCTCTGGGACTGATGTGTGTGAACCTGCAGGTCTCTCTGTGGGACTGATGTGTTTGAACCAGCAGGTCTCTGTGGGACTGATGTATGTGAACGTGCAGGTCTCTGTAGGACTGATGGGTGTGAACCTGCATGTCTCTCTGTGAGACTGGTGTGTGTGAACCTGCAGGTCTCTGTGGGACTGATGTGTGTGAACCTGCAGGTCTCTCTGGGAGACTGATGTGTGTGAACCTGCAGGTCTCTCTGTGGGACTGATGTGTGTGAACCTGCAGGTCTCTGTGGGACTGATGTGTGTGAAACTGTAGGTCTCTCTGTAGGACTGATGTGTGTGAACCTGCAGGTCTCTCTGTGGGACTGATGTGTGTGAACCCGCAGGTCTCTGTGGGACTGATGTGTGTGAACCTGTAGGTCTCTCTGTAGGACTGATGTGTGTGAACCTGCAGGTCTCTCTGTGGGATTGATGTGCGTGAACCTGCAGGTCTCTCTGTGGGACTGGTGTGTGTGAACCTGCAGGTCTCTGTGTGGGACTGATGTTTGTGAACCTGCAGGTCTCTCTGTGGGACTGATGTGTGTGACCCTGCAGGTCTCTCTGTAGGACTGAATTGTGTGAACCTGCAGGTCTCTCTGTGGGACTGATGTGTGTGAACCTGCAGGTCTCTCTGTGGGACTGATGTGTGTGAACCTGCAGGTCTCTCTGTAGGACTGAAGTGTGTGAACCTGCAGGTCTCTGTAGGACTGATGTGTGTGAACCTGCAGGTCTCTCTGTGGGACTGATGTGTGTGAACCTGCAGGTCTCTGTAGGACTGATGTGTGTGAACGTGCAGGTCTCTCTCTGGGACTGATGTGTGTGAACCTGCAGGTCTCTGTGGGACTGATGTGTGTGAACCTGCAGGTCTCATTGTGGGACTGATTTGTGTGAACCTGCAGGTCTCATTGTGGGACTGATGTGTGTGAACCTGCAGGTCTCTGTAGGACTGATGTGTGTGAACCTGCAGGTCTCTGTGGGACTGATGTGTGTGAACCTGCAGGTCTCATTGTGGGACTGAATTGTTTGAACCTGCAGGTCTCTCTGTAGGACTGAATTGTGTGAACCTGCAGGTCTCTCTGTGGGACTGATGTGTGTGAACCTGCAGGCCTCTCTGTGGGACTGATGTTTGTGACCCTGAAGGTCTCTGTAAGACTGATGTGTGTGAACCTGCAGGTCTCTTTGTGGGATTGATGAGTGTGAACCTGCAGGTCTCTCTGTGGGACTGATGTGTGTGAACCTGCAGGTCTCTGTGGGACTGATGTGTGTGAACCTGAAGGTCTCTGTAAGACTGATGTGTGTGAACCTGCAGGTCTCTGTGGGACTGATGAGTGTGAACCTGCAGGTCTCTCTGTGGGACTGATGTGTGTGAACCTGCAGGTCTCTGTGGGACTGATGTGTGTGAACCTGCAGGTCTCTGTGGGACTGATGTGTGTGAACCTGCAGGTCTCTGTGGGACAGATGTTTGTGACCCTGCAGGTCTTTCTGTAGTACTGAATTGTGTGAACCTGCAAGTCTCTCTGGGACTGAAGTGTGTGAACCTGCAGGTCTCTCTGTGGGACTGATGTGTGTGACCCTGCAGGTCTCCCTGTGGGACTGATGTGTGTGAACCTGCAGGTCTCTCTGTGGGACTGATGTGTGTGACCCTGCAGGTCTCTCTGTAGGACTGAATTGTGTGAACCTGCAGGTCTCTCTGGGACTGCAGTGTGTGAACCTGCAGGTCTCTGTGGGACTGAAGTGTGTGAACCTGCAGGTCTCTCTGGGACTGAAGTGTGTGAACCTGCAGGTCTCTCTGTGGGACTGAAGTATGTGAACCCGCAGGTCTCTCTGTAGGACTGATGTGTGTGAACATGCAGGTCTCTCTGTGGGACTGAAGTATGTGAACCCGCAGGTCTCTGTAAGACTGTGTGTGAACCTGCAGGTCTCTGTAGGACTGATGTGTGTGACCCTGCAGGTCTCGGTGGGACAAATGTGTGAGAACCTGCAGGTCTCTGTAAGACTGATGTGTGTGAACATGCAGGTCTCTCTGTGGGACTGAAGTATGTGAACCCGCAGGTCTCTCTGTAGGACTGAAGTGTGTGACCCTGCAGGTCTCTGTAGGACTGATGTGTGTGACCCTGCAGGTCTCTGTAGGACTGATGAGTGTGAACCTGCAGGTCTCTCTGTGGGACTGATGTGTGTGAACCTGCAGGTCTCTCTGTGGGACTGAATTGTGTGAACCTGCAGGTCTCTCTGTGGGACTGAATTGTGTGAACCTGCAGGTCTCTCTGTGGGACTGATGTGTGTGACCCTGCAGGTCTCTCTGTAGGACTGAATTGTGTGAACCTGCAGGTCTCTCTGTAGGACTGAATTGTGTGAACCTGCAGGTCTCTCTGTGGGACTGAAGTGTGTGAACCTGCAGGTCTCTCTGTGGGACTGAAGTGTGTGAACCTGCAGGTCTCTGTGGGACTGATGTCTCTGTGGGACTGATGTGTGTGAACCTGCAGGTCTCCGTGGGACTGATGTCTCTGTGGGACTGATCTGTGTTAACCTGCAGGTCTCTTTGGGACTGATGTGTGTGAACCTGCAGGTCTCTGTTGGACTGATGTGTGTGAACCGGCAGGTCTCTGTGGGACTGAAGTGTGTGAACCTGCAGGTCTCTCTGTGGGACTGATGTGTGTGAACCTGCAGGTCTCTCTGTGGGACTGAAGTGTGTGAACCTGCAGGTCTCTGTGGGACTGATGTCTCTGTGGGACTGATGTGTGTGAACCTGCAGGTCTCTGTGGGACTGATGTGTGTGAACCTGCAGGTCTCTCTATAGGACTGAATTGTTTGAACCTGCAGGTCTCTCTGTAGGACTGAATTGTGTGAACCTGCAGGTCTCTCTGTAGGACTGAAGTGCGTGAACCTGCAGGTCTCTCTGTGGGACTGATGTGTGTGAACCTGCAGGTCTCTTTGTGGGACTGATGTGTGTGAACCTGCAGGTCTCTCTGTAGGACTGAAGTGTGTGAACCTGAAGGTCTGTTTAGGACTGATGTGTGTGAACCTGCAGGTCTCTGTAGGACTGATGTGTGTGAACCTGCAGGTCTCTGTGGGACTGATGTGTGTGAACCCGCAGGTCTCTTTGGGACTGATGTGTGTGAACCTGCAGGTCTCTGTGGGACTGATGTCTGTGAACCTGCAGGTCTCTTTGTGGGACTGATGTGTGTGACCCTGCAGGTCTTTCTGTAGGACTGAATTGTGTGAACCTGCAGGTCTCTCTGGGACTGAAGTGTGTGAACCTGCAGGTCTCTCTGTGGGACTGATGTGTGTGAACCTACAGGTCTCTTGTGGGACTGAAGTGTGTGAACCTGCAGGTCTCTGTAGGACTGATGTGTGTGAACCTGCAGGTCTCTGTGGGACTGAAGTGTGTGAACCTGCAGGTCTCTGTGGGACTGATGTGTTTGAAGCTGCAGGTCTCTGTAGGACTGAAGTGTGTGAACCTCCAGTCCCTGTAGGACTAAAGCGTGTGAACCTGCAGGTCTCTCTCTGGGAATGAAGTGTGTGAACCTGCAGGTCTCTCTGTGGGACTGAAGTGTGTGAACCTGCAGGTCTCTCTGTGGGACTGATGTGTGTGAACCTGCAGGTCTCTCTGTGAGACTGAAGTGTGTGAACCTGCAGGTCTCTGTGGGACTGATGTGTTTGAAGCTGCAGGTCTCTGTAGGACTGAAGTGTGTGAACCTCCAGTCCCTGTAGGACTAAAGCGTGTGAACCTGCAGGTCTCTCTCTGGGACTGAAGTGTGTGAACCTGCAGGTCTCTCTGTGGGACTGAAGTGTGTGAACCTGCAGGTCTCTCTGTGGGACTGATGTGAGTGAACCTGCAGGTCTCTCTGTGAGACTGATATGTGTGAACCTGCAGGTCTCTGTAGGACTGATGTATGTGAACCTGAAGGTCTCACTGTGGGACAGATGTTTGTGAACCTGTAGGTCTCTGTGGGACTGAAGTGTCTGAACCTGCAGGTCTCTCTGTAGGACTGAATTGTGTGAACCTGCAGGTCTCTCTGTGGGACTGATGTGTGTGAACCTGCAGGTCTCTGTGGGACTGATGTGTGTGAACCTGCAGGTCTCTCTGTGGGACTGATGTGTGTGACCCTGCAGGTCTCTCTGTAGGACTGAATTGTTTGAACCTGCAGGTCTCTCTGTAGGACTGAATTGTGTGAACCTGCAGGTCTCTCTGTAGGACTGAAGTGCGTGAACCTGCAGGTCTCTGTGGGACTGATGTGTGTGAACCTGCAGGTCTCTTTGTGGGACTGATGTGTGTGAACCTGCAGGTCTCTCTGTAGGACTGAAGTGTGTGAACCTGAAGGTCTGTTTAGGACTGATGTGTGTGAGCATGCAGGTCTCTCTGTGGGACTGAAGTGTGTGAACCTGCATGTCTCTGTAGGACTGATGTGTGTGAACCTGCAGGTCTCTGTAGGACTCATGTGTGTGAACCTGCAGGTCTCTCTGTGGGACTGATGTGTGTGAACTTGCAGGTCTCTGTGGGACTGATGTGTGTGAACCTGCAGGTCTCATTGTGGGACTGATGTGTGTGAACCTGCAGGACTCATTGTGGGACTTATTTGTGTGAACATGCAGGTCTCTCTGTGGGACTGAATTGTGTGAACCTGCAGGTCTCTCTGTGGGACTGATGTGTGTGAACCTGCAGGTCTCTGTGGGACTGATGTATGTGAACGTGCAGGTCTCTGTAGGACTGATGTGTGTGAACCTGCAGGTCTCTCTGTGGGACTGATGTGTGTGAACCTGCAGGTCTCTGTGGGACTGATGGGTGTGAACCTGAAGGTCTCTGTGAGACTGATGTGTGTGAACCTGCAGGTCTCTCTGTAGGACTGATGTGTGTGAACCTGCAGGTCTCTGTGGGACTGATGTGTGTGAACGTGCAGGTCTCTGTAGGACTGATGTGTGTGAACCTGCAGGTCTCTCTGTGGGACTGATGTGTGTGAACCTGCAGGTCTCTGTGGGACTGATGTGTGTGAACCTGCAGGTCTCTGTGGGACTGATGTGTGTGAACCTGCAGGTCTCTCTGTGAGACTGGTGTGTGTGAACCTGCAGGTCTCTGTGGGACTGATGTGTGTGAACCTGCAGGTCTCTCTCTGGGACTGATGTGTGTGAACCTGCAGGTCTCTCTGTGGGACTGATGTGTTTGAACCAGCAGGTCTCTGTGGGACTGATGTATGTGAACGTGCAGGTCTCTGTAGGACTGATGGGTGTGAACCTGCATGTCTCTCTGTGAGACTGGTGTGTGTGAACCTGCAGGTCTCTGTGGGACTGATGTGTGTGAACCTGCAGGTCTCTCTGGGAGACTGATGTGTGTGAACCTGCAGGTCTCTCTGTGGGACTGATGTGTGTGAACCTGCAGGTCTCTGTGGGACTGATGTGTGTGAAACTGTAGGTCTCTCTGTAGGACTGATGTGTGTGAACCTGCAGGTCTCTCTGTGGGACTGATGTGTGTGAACCCGCAGGTCTCTGTGGGACTGATGTGTGTGAACCTGTAGGTCTCTCTGTAGGACTGATGTGTGTGAACCTGCAGGTCTCTCTGTGGGATTGATGTGCGTGAACCTGCAGGTCTCTCTGTGGGACTGGTGTGTGTGAACCTGCAGGTCTCTGTGTGGGACTGATGTTTGTGAACCTGCAGGTCTCTCTGTGGGACTGATGTGTGTGACCCTGCAGGTCTCTCTGTAGGACTGAATTGTGTGAACCTGCAGGTCTCTCTGTGGGACTGATGTGTGTGAACCTGCAGGTCTCTCTGTGGGACTGATGTGTGTGAACCTGCAGGTCTCTCTGTAGGACTGAAGTGTGTGAACCTGCAGGTCTCTGTAGGACTGATGTGTGTGAACCTGCAGGTCTCTCTGTGGGACTGATGTGTGTGAACCTGCAGGTCTCTGTAGGACTGATGTGTGTGAACGTGCAGGTCTCTCTCTGGGACTGATGTGTGTGAACCTGCAGGTCTCTGTGGGACTGATGTGTGTGAACCTGCAGGTCTCATTGTGGGACTGATTTGTGTGAACCTGCAGGTCTCATTGTGGGACTGATGTGTGTGAACCTGCAGGTCTCTGTAGGACTGATGTGTGTGAACCTGCAGGTCTCTGTGGGACTGATGTGTGTGAACCTGCAGGTCTCATTGTGGGACTGAATTGTTTGAACCTGCAGGTCTCTCTGTAGGACTGAATTGTGTGAACCTGCAGGTCTCTCTGTGGGACTGATGTGTGTGAACCTGCAGGCCTCTCTGTGGGACTGATGTTTGTGACCCTGAAGGTCTCTGTAAGACTGATGTGTGTGAACCTGCAGGTCTCTTTGTGGGATTGATGTGTGTGAACCTGCAGGTCTCTGTGGGACTGATGAGTGTGAACCTGCAGGTCTCTCTGTGGGACTGATGTGTGTGAACCTGCAGGTCTCTGTGGGACTGATGTGTGTGAACCTGCAGGTCTCTGTGGGACTGATGTGTGTGAACCTGCAGGTCTCTGTGGGACAGATGTTTGTGACCCTGCAGGTCTTTCTGTAGTACTGAATTGTGTGAACCTGCAAGTCTCTCTGGGACTGAAGTGTGTGAACCTGCAGGTCTCTCTGTGGGACTGATGTGTGTGACCCTGCAGGTCTCCCTGTGGGACTGATGTGTGTGAACCTGCAGGTCTCTCTGTGGGACTGATGTGTGTGACCCTGCAGGTCTCTCTGTAGGACTGAATTGTGTGAACCTGCAGGTCTCTCTGGGACTGCAGTGTGTGAACCTGCAGGTCTCTGTGGGACTGAAGTGTGTGAACCTGCAGGTCTCTCTGGGACTGAAGTGTGTGAACCTGCAGGTCTCTCTGTGGGACTGAAGTATGTGAACCCGCAGGTCTCTCTGTAGGACTGATGTGTGTGAACATGCAGGTCTCTCTGTGGGACTGAAGTATGTGAACCCGCAGGTCTCTGTAAGACTGTGTGTGAACCTGCAGGTCTCTGTAGGACTGATGTGTGTGACCCTGCAGGTCTCGGTGGGACAAAGGTGTGAGAACCTGCAGGTCTCTGTAAGACTGATGTGTGTGAACATGCAGGTCTCTCTGTGGGACTGAAGTATGTGAACCCGCAGGTCTCTCTGTAGGACTGAAGTGTGTGACCCTGCAGGTCTCTGTAGGACTGATGTGTGTGACCCTGCAGGTCTCTGTAGGACTGATGAGTGTGAACCTGCAGGTCTCTCTGTGGGACTGATGTGTGTGAACCTGCAGGTCTCTCTGTGGGACTGAATTGTGTGAACCTGCAGGTCTCTCTGTGGGACTGAATTGTGTGAACCTGCAGGTCTCTCTGTGGGACTGATGTGTGTGACCCTGCAGGTCTCTCTGTAGGACTGAATTGTGTGAACCTGCAGGTCTCTCTGTAGGACTGAATTGTGTGAACCTGCAGGTCTCTCTGTGGGACTGAAGTGTGTGAACCTGCAGGTCTCTCTGTGGGACTGAAGTGTGTGAACCTGCAGGTCTCTGTGGGACTGATGTCTCTGTGGGACTGATGTGTGTGAACCTGCAGGTCTCCGTGGGACTGATGTCTCTGTGGGACTGATCTGTGTTAACCTGCAGGTCTCTTTGGGACTGATGTGTGTGAACCTGCAGGTCTCTGTTGGACTGATGTGTGTGAACCGGCAGGTCTCTGTGGGACTGAAGTGTGTGAACCTGCAGGTCTCTCTGTGGGACTGATGTGTGTGAACCTGCAGGTCTCTCTGTGGGACTGAAGTGTGTGAACCTGCAGGTCTCTCTGTGGGACTGAAGTGTGTGAACCTGCAGGTCTCTGTGGGACTGATGTCTCTGTGGGACTGATGTGTGTGAACCTGCAGGTCTCTGTGGGACTGATGTGTGTGAACCTGCAGGTCTCTCTATAGGACTGAATTGTTTGAACCTGCAGGTCTCTCTGTAGGACTGAATTGTGTGAACCTGCAGGTCTCTCTGTAGGACTGAAGTGCGTGAACCTGCAGGTCTCTGTGGGACTGATGTGTGTGAACCTGCAGGTCTCTTTGTGGGACTGATGTGTGTGAACCTGCAGGTCTCTCTGTAGGACTGAAGTGTGTGAACCTGAAGGTCTGTTTAGGACTGATGTGTGTGAACCTGCAGGTCTCTGTAGGACTGATGTGTGTGAACCTGCAGGTCTCTGTGGGACTGATGTGTGTGAACCCGCAGGTCTCTTTGGGACTGATGTGTGTGAACCTGCAGGTCTCTGTGGGACTGATGTCTGTGAACCTGCAGGTCTCTTTGTGGGACTGATGTGTGTGACCCTGCAGGTCTTTCTGTAGGACTGAATTGTGTGAACCTGCAGGTCTCTCTGGGACTGAAGTGTGTGAACCTGCAGGTCTCTCTGTGGGACTGATGTGTGTGAACCTACAGGTCTCTTGTGGGACTGAAGTGTGTGAACCTGCAGGTCTCTGTAGGACTGATGTGTGTGAACCTGCAGGTCTCTGTGGGACTGAAGTGTGTGAACCTGCAGGTCTCTGTGGGACTGATGTGTTTGAAGCTGCAGGTCTCTGTAGGACTGAAGTGTGTGAACCTCCAGTCCCTGTAGGACTAAAGCGTGTGAACCTGCAGGTCTCTCTCTGGGACTGAAGTGTGTGAACCTGCAGGTCTCTCTGTGGGACTGAAGTGTGTGAACCTGCAGGTCTCTCTGTGGGACTGATGTGTGTGAACCTGCAGGTCTCTCTGTGAGACTGAAGTGTGTGAACCTGCAGGTCTCTGTGGGACTGATGTGTTTGAAGCTGCAGGTCTCTGTAGGACTGAAGTGTGTGAACCTCCAGTCCCTGTAGGACTAAAGCGTGTGAACCTGCAGGTCTCTCTCTGGGACTGAAGTGTGTGAACCTGCAGGTCTCTCTGTGGGACTGAAGTGTGTGAACCTGCAGGTCTCTCTGTGGGACTGATGTGTGTGAACCTGCAGGTCTCTCTGTGAGACTGATATGTGTGAACCTGCAGGTCTCTGTAGGACTGATGTATGTGAACCTGCAGGTCTCACTGTGGGACAGATGTTTGTGAACCTGTAGGTCTCTGTGGGACTGAAGTGTCTGAACCTGCAGGTCTCTCTGTAGGACTGAATTGTGTGAACCTGCAGGTCTCTCTGTGGGACTGATGTGTGTGAACCTGCAGGTCTCTGTGGGACTGATGTGTGTGAACCTGCAGGTCTCTCTGTGGGACTGATGTGTGTGACCCTGCAGGTCTCTCTGTAGGACTGAATTGTTTGAACCTGCAGGTCTCTCTGTAGGACTGAATTGTGTGAACCTGCAGGTCTCTCTGTAGGACTGAAGTGCGTGAACCTGCAGGTCTCTGTGGGACTGATGTGTGTGAACCTGCAGGTCTCTTTGTGGGACTGATGTGTGTGAACCTGCAGGTCTCTCTGTAGGACTGAAGTGTGTGAACCTGAAGGTCTGTTTAGGACTGATGTGTGTGAGCATGCAGGTCTCTCTGTGGGACTGAAGTGTGTGAACCTGCATGTCTCTGTAGGACTGATGTGTGTGAACCTGCAGGTCTCTGTAGGACTCATGTGTGTGAACCTGCAGGTCTCTCTGTGGGACTGATGTGTGTGAACCTGCAGGTCTCTGTGGGACTGATGTGTGTGAACCTGCAGGTCTCATTGTGGGACTGATGTGTGTGAACCTGCAGGACTCATTGTGGGACTTATTTGTGTGAACCTGCAGGTCTCTCTGTGGGACTGATGTGTGTGAACCAGCAGGTCTCTCTGTGGGACTGATGTTTGTGACCCTGAAGGTCTCTGTAAGACTGATGTGTGTGAACCTGCAGGTCTCTTTGTGGGTTTGATGTGTGTGAACCTGCAGGTCTCTGTGGGACTGATGAGTGTGAACCTGCAGGTCTCTGTGGGACTGATGAGTGTGAACCTGCAGGTCTCTGTGGGACTGATGAGTGTGAACCTGCAGGTCTCTGTGGGACTGATGTGTGTGAACCCGCAGGTCTCTTTGGGACTGATGTGTGTGAACCTGCAGGTCTCTGTGGGACTGATGTCTGTGAACCTGCAGGTCTCTTTGTGGGACTGATGTGTGTGACCCTGCAGGTCTTTCTGTAGGACTGAATTGTGTGAACCTGCAGGTCTCTCTGGGACTGAAGTGTGTGAACCTGCAGGTCTCTCTGTGGGACTGATGTGTGTGAACCTACAGGTCTCTCTGTGGAACTGATGTGTGTGAACCTGCAGGTCTCTTGTGGGACTGATGTGTGTGAACCTGCAGGTCTCTTGTGGGACTGAAGTGTGTGAACCTGCAGGTCTCTGTAGGACTGATGTGTGTGAACCTGCAGGTCTCTGTGGGACTGAAGTATGTGAACCTGCAGGTCTCTGTGGGACTGATGTGTTTGAAGCTGCAGGTCTCTGTAGGACTGAAGTGTGTGAACCTCCAGTCCCTGTAGGACTAAAGCGTGTGAACCTGCAGGTCTCTCTCTGGGACTGAAGTGTGTGAACCTGCAGGTCTCTCTGTGGGACTGAAGTGTGTGAACCTGCAGGTCTCTCTGTGGGACTGGTGTGTGTGAACCTGCAGGTCTCTCTGTGAGACTGATGTGTGTGAACCTGCAGGTCTCTGTGGGACTGATGTGTGTGAACGTGCAGGTCTCTGTGGGACTGATGTGTGTGAACCTGTAGGTCTCTCTGTGAGACTGGTGTGTGTGAACCTGCAGGTCTCTCTGTGAGACTGATGTGTGTGAACCTGCAGGTCTCTCTGTAGGACTGATGTGTGTGAACCTGCAGGTGTCTGTGGGACGGATGTGTTTGAACCTGCAGGTCTCTCTGTGGGACTGATGTGTGTGAACTTGCAGGTCTCTCTGTGGGACTGATGTGTGTGAACCTGCAGGTCTCTGTGGGACTGATGTGTGTGAACCTGCAGGTCTCTCTCTGGGACTGGTGTGTGTGAACCTGAAGGTCTCTGTGTGGGACTGATGTGTGTGAACCTGTAGGTCTCTGTGGGACTGATGTGTGTGACCCTGCAGGTCTCTGTAGGACTGATGTGTCTGAACCTGCAGGTCTCTGTGTGACTGAAGTGTCTGAACCTGCAGGTCTCTCTGTAGGACTGATGTGTGTGAACCTGCAGGTCTCTGTGGGACTGATGTGTGTGACCCTGCAGGTCTCTGTAGGACTGATGTGTGTGAACCTGCAGGTCTCTGTGGGACTGAAGTGTGTGAACCTGCAGGTCTCTGTAGGACTGAAGTGTGTGAACCTGCAGGTCTCTCTGTGGGACTGATGTGTGTGACCCTGCAGGTCTCTCTGTAGGACTGAATTGTGTGAACCTGCAGGTCTTTCTGTAGGACTGAAGTGTCTGAACCTACAGGTCTCTCTGTGGGACTGATGTGTGTGAACCTGCAGGTCTCTCTGTGGGACTGATGTGTGTGAACCTGCAGGTCTCTGTAGGATATAAGTGTGTGAACCTGCAGGTCTCTCTGTGGGACTGATGTGTGTGAACCTGCAGGTCTTTCTGTGGGACTGAATTGTGTGAACCTGCAGGTCTCGGTGGGACAGATGTGTGAGAACCTGCAGGTCTCTCTGTAGGACTGACGTGTGTGAACCTGCAGGTCTCTGTAGGACTGAAGTGTGTGAACCTGCAGGTCTCTCTGTGGGACTGATGTGTGTGAACCTGCAGGTCTCTCTGTGGGACTGATGTGTGTGAACCTGCAGGTCTCTCTGTAGGACTGAATTGTTTGAACCTGCAGGTCTCTCTGTAGGACTGAATTGTGTGAACCTGCAGGTCTCTCTGTAGGACTGAAGTGCGTGAACCTGCAGGTCTCTGTGGGACTGATGTGTGTGAACCTGCAGGTCTCTTTGTGGGACTGATGTGTGTGAACCTGCAGGTCTCTCTGTAGGACTGAAGTGTGTGAACCTGAAGGTCTGTTTAGGACTGATGTGTGTGAACCTGCAGGTCTCTGTAGGACTGATGTGTGTGAACCTGCAGGTCTCTGTGGGACTGATGTGTGTGAACCCGCAGGTCTCTTTGGGACTGATGTGTGTGAACCTGCAGGTCTCTGTGGGACTGATGTCTGTGAACCTGCAGGTCTCTTTGTGGGACTGATGTGTGTGACCCTGCAGGTCTTTCTGTAGGACTGAATTGTGTGAACCTGCAGGTCTCTCTGGGACTGAAGTGTGTGAACCTGCAGGTCTCTCTGTGGGACTGATGTGTGTGAACCTACAGGTCTCTTGTGGGACTGAAGTGTGTGAACCTGCAGGTCTCTGTAGGACTGATGTGTGTGAACCTGCAGGTCTCTGTGGGACTGAAGTGTGTGAACCTGCAGGTCTCTGTGGGACTGATGTGTTTGAAGCTGCAGGTCTCTGTAGGACTGAAGTGTGTGAACCTCCAGTCCCTGTAGGACTAAAGCGTGTGAACCTGCAGGTCTCTCTCTGGGACTGAAGTGTGTGAACCTGCAGGTCTCTCTGTGGGACTGAAGTGTGTGAACCTGCAGGTCTCTCTGTGGGACTGATGTGTGTGAACCTGCAGGTCTCTGTGGGACTGATGTGTGTGAACCTGCAGGTCTCTCTGTGAGACTGATGTGTGTGAACCTGCAGGTCTCTGTGGGACTGATGTGTGTGAACGTGCAGGTCTCTGTGGGACTGATGTGTGTGAACCTGTAGGTCTCTCTGTGAGACTGATGTGTGTGAACCTGCAGGTCTCTCTGTGAGACTGATGTGTGTGAACCTGCAGGTCTCTGTGAGACTGGTGTGTGTGAACCTGCAGGTCTCTCTGTGAGACTGATGTGTGTGAACCTGCAGGTCTCTCTGTAGGCCTGATGTGTGTGAACCTGCAGGTGTCTGTGGGACGGATGTGTTTGAACCTGCAGGTCTCTGTAGGACTGATGTGTGTGAACCTGCACGTCTCTCTGTGGGACTGATGTGTGTGAACCTGCAGGTCTCTGTGGGACTGATGTGTGTGAACCTGCAGGTCTCTCTCTGGGACTGGTGTGTGTGAACCTGAAGGTCTCTGTGTGGGACTGATGTGTGTGAACTTGCAGGTCTCTGTAGGACTGATGTGTGTGAACCTGCAGGTCTCTCTCTGGGACTGGTGTGTGTGAACCTGAAGGTCTCTGTGTGGGACTGATGTGTGTGAACCTGTAGGTCTCTGTGGGACTGATGTGTGTGACCCTGCAGGTCTCTGTAGGACTGATGTGTCTGAACCTGCAGGTCTCTGTGTGACTGAAGTGTCTGAACCTGCAGGTCTCTCTGTAGGACTGATGTGTGTGAACCTGCAGGTCTCTGTGGGACTGATGTGTGTGAACCTGCAGGTCTCTGTAGGACTGATGTGTGTGAACCTGCAGGTCTCTGTGGGACTGAAGTGTGTGAACCTGCAGGTCTCTGTAGGACTGAAGTGTGTGAACCTGCAGGTCTCTCTGTGGGACTGATGTGTGTGACCCTGCAGGTCTCTCTGTAGGACTGAAGTGTGTGAACCTGCAGGTCTCGGTGGGACTGATGTGTGTGAACCTGCAGGTCTCTGTAGGATATAAGTGTGTGAACCTGCAGGTCTCTCTGTGGGACTGATGTGTGTGAACCTGCAGGTCTTTCTGTGGGACTGAATTGTGTGAACCTGCAGGTCTCGGTGGGACAGATGTGTGAGAACCTGCAGGTCTCTCTGTAGGACTGACGTGTGTGAACCTGCAGGTCTCTGTAGGACTGAAGTGTGTGAACCTGCAGGTCTCTCTGTGGGACTGATATGTGTGAACCTGCAGGTCTCTCTGTGGGACTGATGTGTGTGACCTTGCAGGTCCCTGTAAGACTGATATGTGTGAACCCGCAGGTCTCTGTAGGACTGATGTATGTGAACCTGCAGGTCTCACTGTGGGACAGATGTTTGTGAACCTGTAGGTCTCTGTAGGACTGAATTATGTGAACCTGCAGGTCTCTCTGTGGGACTGATGTGTGTGACCCTGCAGGTCTCTGTGGGACTGATGTGTGTGAACCTGCAGGTCTCTCTGTGGGACTGATGTGTGTGACCCTGCAGGTCTCTCTGTAGGACTGAATTGTTTGAACCTGCAGGTCTCTCTGTAGGACTGAATTGTGTGAACCTGCAGGTCTCTCTGTAGGACTGAAGTGCGTGAACCTGCAGGTCTCTGTGGGACTGATGTGTGTGAACGTGCAGGTCTCTGTGGGACTGATGTGTGTGAACCTGTAGGTCTCTCTGTGAGACTGGTGTGTGTGAACCTGCAGGTCTCTCTGTGAGACTGATGTGTGTGAACCTGCAGGTCTCTCTGTAGGACTGATGTGTGTGAACCTGCAGGTGTCTGTGGGACGGATGTGTTTGAACCTGCAGGTCTCTCTGTGGGACTGATGTGTGTGAACTTGCAGGTCTCTCTGTGGGACTGATGTGTGTGAACCTGCAGGTCTCTGTGGGACTGATGTGTGTGAACCTGCAGGTCTCTCTCTGGGACTGGTGTGTGTGAACCTGAAGGTCTCTGTGTGGGACTGATGTGTGTGAACCTGTAGGTCTCTGTGGGACTGATGTGTGTGACCCTGCAGGTCTCTGTAGGACTGATGTGTCTGAACCTGCAGGTCTCTGTGTGACTGAAGTGTCTGAACCTGCAGGTCTCTCTGTAGGACTGATGTGTGTGAACCTGCAGGTCTCTGTGGGACTGATGTGTGTGACCCTGCAGGTCTCTGTAGGACTGATGTGTGTGAACCTGCAGGTCTCTGTGGGACTGAAGTGTGTGAACCTGCAGGTCTCTGTAGGACTGAAGTGTGTGAACCTGCAGGTCTCTCTGTGGGACTGATGTGTGTGACCCTGCAGGTCTCTCTGTAGGACTGAATTGTGTGAACCTGCAGGTCTTTCTGTAGGACTGAAGTGTCTGAACCTACAGGTCTCTCTGTGGGACTGAAGTGTGTGAACCTGCAGGTCTCGGTGGGACTGATGTGTGTGAACCTGCAGGTCTCTGTAGGATATAAGTGTGTGAACCTGCAGGTCTCTCTGTGGGACTGATGTGTGTGAACCTGCAGGTCTTTCTGTGGGACTGAATTGTGTGAACCTGCAGGTCTCGGTGGGACAGATGTGTGAGAACCTGCAGGTCTCTCTGTAGGACTGACGTGTGTGAACCTGCAGGTCTCTGTAGGACTGAAGTGTGTGAACCTGCAGGTCTCTCTGTGGGACTGATGTGTGTGAACCTGCAGGTCTCTCTGTGGGACTGATGTGTGTGAACCTGCAGGTCTCTCTGTAGGACTGAATTGTTTGAACCTGCAGGTCTCTCTGTAGGACTGAATTGTGTGAACCTGCAGGTCTCTCTGTAGGACTGAAGTGCGTGAACCTGCAGGTCTCTGTGGGACTGATGTGTGTGAACCTGCAGGTCTCTTTGTGGGACTGATGTGTGTGAACCTGCAGGTCTCTCTGTAGGACTGAAGTGTGTGAACCTGAAGGTCTGTTTAGGACTGATGTGTGTGAACCTGCAGGTCTCTGTAGGACTGATGTGTGTGAACCTGCAGGTCTCTGTGGGACTGATGTGTGTGAACCCGCAGGTCTCTTTGGGACTGATGTGTGTGAACCTGCAGGTCTCTGTGGGACTGATGTCTGTGAACCTGCAGGTCTCTTTGTGGGACTGATGTGTGTGACCCTGCAGGTCTTTCTGTAGGACTGAATTGTGTGAACCTGCAGGTCTCTCTGGGACTGAAGTGTGTGAACCTGCAGGTCTCTCTGTGGGACTGATGTGTGTGAACCTACAGGTCTCTTGTGGGACTGAAGTGTGTGAACCTGCAGGTCTCTGTAGGACTGATGTGTGTGAACCTGCAGGTCTCTGTGGGACTGAAGTGTGTGAACCTGCAGGTCTCTGTGGGACTGATGTGTTTGAAGCTGCAGGTCTCTGTAGGACTGAAGTGTGTGAACCTCCAGTCCCTGTAGGACTAAAGCGTGTGAACCTGCAGGTCTCTCTCTGGGACTGAAGTGTGTGAACCTGCAGGTCTCTCTGTGGGACTGAAGTGTGTGAACCTGCAGGTCTCTCTGTGGGACTGATGTGTGTGAACCTGCAGGTCTCTCTGTGAGACTGATGTGTGTGAACCTGCAGGTCTCTGTGGGACTGGTGTGTGTGAACGTGCAGGTCTCTGTGGGACTGATGTGTGTGAACCTGTAGGTCTCTCTGTGAGACTGATGTGTGTGAACCTGCAGGTCTCTCTGTGAGACTGATGTGTGTGAACCTGCAGGTCTCTGTGAGACTGGTGTGTGTGAACCTGCAGGTCTCTCTGTGAGACTGATGTGTGTGAACCTGCAGGTCTCTCTGTAGGCCTGATGTGTGTGAACCTGCAGGTGTCTGTGGGACGGATGTGTTTGAACCTGCAGGTCTCTGTAGGACTGATGTGTGTGAACCTGCACGTCTCTCTGTGGGACTGATGTGTGTGAACCTGCAGGTCTCTGTGGGACTGATGTGTGTGAACCTGCAGGTCTCTCTCTGGGACTGGTGTGTGTGAACCTGAAGGTCTCTGTGTGGGACTGATGTGTGTGAACTTGCAGGTCTCTGTAGGACTGATGTGTGTGAACCTGCAGGTCTCTCTCTGGGACTGGTGTGTGTGAACCTGAAGGTCTCTGTGTGGGACTGATGTGTGTGAACCTGTAGGTCTCTGTGGGACTGATGTGTGTGACCCTGCAGGTCTCTGTAGGACTGATGTGTCTGAACCTGCAGGTCTCTGTGTGACTGAAGTGTCTGAACCTGCAGGTCTCTCTGTAGGACTGATGTGTGTGAACCTGCAGGTCTCTGTGGGACTGATGTGTGTGACCCTGCAGGTCTCTGTAGGACTGATGTGTGTGAACCTGCAGGTCTCTGTGGGACTGAAGTGTGTGAACCTGCAGGTCTCTGTAGGACTGAAGTGTGTGAACCTGCAGGTCTCTCTGTGGGACTGATGTGTGTGACCCTGCAGGTCTCTCTGTAGGACTGAAGTGTGTGAACCTGCAGGTCTCGGTGGGACTGATGTGTGTGAACCTGCAGGTCTCTGTAGGATATAAGTGTGTGAACCTGCAGGTCTCTCTGTGGGACTGATGTGTGTGAACCTGCAGGTCTTTCTGTGGGACTGAATTGTGTGAACCTGCAGGTCTCGGTGGGACAGATGTGTGAGAACCTGCAGGTCTCTCTGTAGGACTGACGTGTGTGAACCTGCAGGTCTCTGTAGGACTGAAGTGTGTGAACCTGCAGGTCTCTCTGTGGGACTGATATGTGTGAACCTGCAGGTCTCTCTGTGGGACTGATGTGTGTGACCTTGCAGGTCCCTGTAAGACTGATATGTGTGAACCCGCAGGTCTCTGTAGGACTGGTGTATGTGAACCTGCAGGTCTCACTGTGGGACAGATGTTTGTGAACCTGTAGGTCTCTCTGTGGGACTGATGTGTGTGACCCTGCAGGTCTCTGTGGGACTGATGTGTGTGAACCTGCAGGTCTCTCTGTGGGACTGATGTGTGTGACCCTGCAGGTCTCTCTGTAGGACTGAATTGTTTGAACCTGCAGGTCTCTCTGTAGGACTGAATTGTGTGAACCTGCAGGTCTCTCTGTAGGACTGAAGTGCGTGAACCTGCAGGTCTCTGTGGGACTGATGTGTGTGAACCTGCAGGTCTCTCTGTGGGACTGATGTGTGTGACCCTGCAGGTCTCTCTGTAGGACTGAATTGTGTGAACCTGCAGGTCTTTCTGTAGGACTGAAGTGTCTGAACCTACAGGTCTCTCTGTGGGACTGAAGTGTGTGAACCTGCAGGTCTCGGTGGGACTGATGTGTGTGAACCTGCAGGTCTCTGTAGGATATAAGTGTGTGAACCTGCAGGTCTCTCTGTGGGACTGATGTGTGTGAACCTGCAGGTCTTTCTGTGGGACTGAATTGTGTGAACCTGCAGGTCTCGGTGGGACAGATGTGTGAGAACCTGCAGGTCTCTCTGTAGGACTGACGTGTGTGAACCTGCAGGTCTCTGTAGGACTGAAGTGTGTGAACCTGCAGGTCTCTCTGTGGGACTGATGTGTGTGAACCTGCAGGTCTCTCTGTGGGACTGATGTGTGTGAACCTGCAGGTCTCTCTGTAGGACTGAATTGTTTGAACCTGCAGGTCTCTCTGTAGGACTGAATTGTGTGAACCTGCAGGTCTCTGTAGGACTGATGTGTGTGAACCTGCAGGTCTCTGTGGGACTGATGTGTGTGAACCCGCAGGTCTCTTTGGGACTGATGTGTGTGAACCTGCAGGTCTCTGTGGGACTGATGTCTGTGAACCTGCAGGTCTCTTTGTGGGACTGATGTGTGTGACCCTGCAGGTCTTTCTGTAGGACTGAATTGTGTGAACCTGCAGGTCTCTCTGGGACTGAAGTGTGTGAACCTGCAGGTCTCTCTGTGGGACTGATGTGTGTGAACCTACAGGTCTCTTGTGGGACTGAAGTGTGTGAACCTGCAGGTCTCTGTAGGACTGATGTGTGTGAACCTGCAGGTCTCTGTGGGACTGAAGTGTGTGAACCTGCAGGTCTCTGTGGGACTGATGTGTTTGAAGCTGCAGGTCTCTGTAGGACTGAAGTGTGTGAACCTCCAGTCCCTGTAGGACTAAAGCGTGTGAACCTGCAGGTCTCTCTCTGGGACTGAAGTGTGTGAACCTGCAGGTCTCTCTGTGGGACTGAAGTGTGTGAACCTGCAGGTCTCTCTGTGGGACTGATGTGTGTGAACCTGCAGGTCTCTCTGTGAGACTGATGTGTGTGAACCTGCAGGTCTCTGTGGGACTGATGTGTGTGAACGTGCAGGTCTCTGTGGGACTGATGTGTGTGAACCTGTAGGTCTCTCTGTGAGACTGATGTGTGTGAACCTGCAGGTCTCTCTGTGAGACTGATGTGTGTGAACCTGCAGGTCTCTGTGAGACTGGTGTGTGTGAACCTGCAGGTCTCTCTGTGAGACTGATGTGTGTGAACCTGCAGGTCTCTCTGTAGGCCTGATGTGTGTGAACCTGCAGGTGTCTGTGGGACGGATGTGTTTGAACCTGCAGGTCTCTGTAGGACTGATGTGTGTGAACCTGCACGTCTCTCTGTGGGACTGATGTGTGTGAACCTGCAGGTCTCTGTGGGACTGATGTGTGTGAACCTGCAGGTCTCTCTCTGGGACTGGTGTGTGTGAACCTGAAGGTCTCTGTGTGGGACTGATGTGTGTGAACTTGCAGGTCTCTGTAGGACTGATGTGTGTGAACCTGCAGGTCTCTCTCTGGGACTGGTGTGTGTGAACCTGAAGGTCTCTGTGTGGGACTGATGTGTGTGAACCTGTAGGTCTCTGTGGGACTGATGTGTGTGACCCTGCAGGTCTCTGTAGGACTGATGTGTCTGAACCTGCAGGTCTCTGTGTGACTGAAGTGTCTGAACCTGCAGGTCTCTCTGTAGGACTGATGTGTGTGAACCTGCAGGTCTCTGTGGGACTGATGTGTGTGACCCTGCAGGTCTCTGTAGGACTGATGTGTGTGAACCTGCAGGTCTCTGTGGGACTGAAGTGTGTGAACCTGCAGGTCTCTGTAGGACTGAAGTGTGTGAACCTGCAGGTCTCTCTGTGGGACTGATGTGTGTGACCCTGCAGGTCTCTCTGTAGGACTGAAGTGTGTGAACCTGCAGGTCTCGGTGGGACTGATGTGTGTGAACCTGCAGGTCTCTGTAGGATATAAGTGTGTGAACCTGCAGGTCTCTCTGTGGGACTGATGTGTGTGAACCTGCAGGTCTTTCTGTGGGACTGAATTGTGTGAACCTGCAGGTCTCGGTGGGACAGATGTGTGAGAACCTGCAGGTCTCTCTGTAGGACTGACGTGTGTGAACCTGCAGGTCTCTGTAGGACTGAAGTGTGTGAACCTGCAGGTCTCTCTGTGGGACTGATATGTGTGAACCTGCAGGTCTCTCTGTGGGACTGATGTGTGTGACCTTGCAGGTCCCTGTAAGACTGATATGTGTGAACCCGCAGGTCTCTGTAGGACTGATGTATGTGAACCTGCAGGTCTCACTGTGGGACAGATGTTTGTGAACCTGTAGGTCTCTGTAGGACTGAATTATGTGAACCTGCAGGTCTCTCTGTGGGACTGATGTGTGTGACCCTGCAGGTCTCTGTGGGACTGATGTGTGTGAACCTGCAGGTCTCTCTGTGGGACTGATGTGTGTGACCCTGCAGGTCTCTCTGTAGGACTGAATTGTTTGAACCTGCAGGTCTCTCTGTAGGACTGAATTGTGTGAACCTGCAGGTCTCTCTGTAGGACTGAAGTGCGTGAACCTGCAGGTCTCTGTGGGACTGATGTGTGTGAACCTGCAGGTCTCTTTGTGGGACTGATGTGTGTGAACCTGCAGGTCTCTCTGTAGGACTGAAGTGTGTGAACCTGAAGGTCTGTTTAGGACTGATGTGTGTGAACCTGCAGGTCTCTGTAGGACTGATGTGTGTGAACCTGCAGGTCTCTGTAGGACTCATGTGTGTGAACCTGCAGGTCTCTCTGTGGGACTGATGTGTGTGAACCTGCAGGTCTCTGTGGGACTGATGTGTGTGAACCTGCAGGTCTCATTGTGGGACTGATGTGTGTGAACCTGCAGGACTCATTGTGGGACTTATTTGTGTGAACACGCAGGTCTCTCTGTGGGACTGATGTGTGTGAACCAGCAGGTCTCTCTGTGGGACTGATGTTTGTGACCCTGAAGGTCTCTGTAAGACTGATGTGTGTGAACCTGCAGGTCTCTTTGTGGGTTTGATGTGTGTGAACCTGCAGGTCTCTGTGGGACTGATGAGTGTGAACCTGCAGGTCTCTGTGGGACTGATGAGTGTGAACCTGCAGGTCTCTGTGGGACTGATGAGTGTGAACCTGCAGGTCTCTGTGGGACTGATGTGTGTGAACCCGCAGGTCTCTTTGGGACTGATGTGTGTGAACCTGCAGGTCTCTGTGGGACTGATGTCTGTGAACCTGCAGGTCTTTCTGTAGGACTGAATTGTGTGAACCTGCAGGTCTCTCTGGGACTGAAGTGTGTGAACCTGCAGGTCTCTCTGTGGGACTGATGTGTGTGAACCTACAGGTCTCTTGTGGGACTGAAGTGTGTGAACCTGCAGGTCTCTGTAGGACTGATGTGTGTGAACCTGCAGGTCTCTGTGGGACTGAAGTGTGTGAACCTGCAGGTCTCTGTGGGACTGATGTGTTTGAAGCTGCAGGTCTCTGTAGGACTGAAGTGTGTGAACCTCCAGTCCCTGTAGGACTAAAGCGTGTGAACCTGCAGGTCTCTCTCTGGGACTGAAGTGTGTGAACCTGCAGGTCTCTCTGTGGGACTGAAGTGTGTGAACCTGCAGGTCTCTCTGTGGGACTGATGTGTGTGAACCTGCAGGTCTCTCTGTGAGACTGAAGTGTGTGAACCTGCAGGTCTCTGTGGGACTGATGTGTTTGAAGCTGCAGGTCTCTGTAGGACTGAAGTGTGTGAACCTCCAGTCCCTGTAGGACTAAAGCGTGTGAACCTGCAGGTCTCTCTCTGGGACTGAAGTGTGTGAACCTGCAGGTCTCTCTGTGGGACTGAAGTGTGTGAACCTGCAGGTCTCTCTGTGGGACTGATGTGTGTGAACCTGCAGGTCTCTCTGTGAGACTGATATGTGTGAACCTGCAGGTCTCTGTAGGACTGATGTATGTGAACCTGCAGGTCTCACTGTGGGACAGATGTTTGTGAACCTGTAGGTCTCTGTGGGACTGAAGTGTCTGAACCTGCAGGTCTCTCTGTAGGACTGAATTGTGTGAACCTGCAGGTCTCTCTGTGGGACTGATGTGTGTGAACCTGCAGGTCTCTGTGGGACTGATGTGTGTGAACCTGCAGGTCTCTCTGTGGGACTGATGTGTGTGACCCTGCAGGTCTCTCTGTAGGACTGAATTGTTTGAACCTGCAGGTCTCTCTGTAGGACTGAATTGTGTGAACCTGCAGGTCTCTCTGTAGGACTGAAGTGCGTGAACCTGCAGGTCTCTGTGGGACTGATGTGTGTGAACCTGCAGGTCTCTTTGTGGGACTGATGTGTGTGAACCTGCAGGTCTCTCTGTAGGACTGAAGTGTGTGAACCTGAAGGTCTGTTTAGGACTGATGTGTGTGAGCATGCAGGTCTCTCTGTGGGACTGAAGTGTGTGAACCTGCATGTCTCTGTAGGACTGATGTGTGTGAACCTGCAGGTCTCTGTAGGACTCATGTGTGTGAACCTGCAGGTCTCTCTGTGGGACTGATGTGTGTGAACCTGCAGGTCTCTGTGGGACTGATGTGTGTGAACCTGCAGGTCTCATTGTGGGACTGATGTGTGTGAACCTGCAGGACTCATTGTGGGACTTATTTGTGTGAACATGCAGGTCTCTCTGTGGGACTGATGTGTGTGAACCAGCAGGTCTCTCTGTGGGACTGATGTTTGTGACCCTGAAGGTCTCTGTAAGACTGATGTGTGTGAACCTGCAGGTCTCTTTGTGGGTTTGATGTGTGTGAACCTGCAGGTCTCTGTGGGACTGATGAGTGTGAACCTGCAGGTCTCTGTGGGACTGATGAGTGTGAACCTGCAGGTCTCTGTGGGACTGATGAGTGTGAACCTGCAGGTCTCTGTGGGACTGATGTGTGTGAACCCGCAGGTCTCTTTGGGACTGATGTGTGTGAACCTGCAGGTCTCTGTGGGACTGATGTCTGTGAACCTGCAGGTCTCTTTGTGGGACTGATGTGTGTGACCCTGCAGGTCTTTCTGTAGGACTGAATTGTGTGAACCTGCAGGTCTCTCTGGGACTGAAGTGTGTGAACCTGCAGGTCTCTCTGTGGGACTGATGTGTGTGAACCTACAGGTCTCTCTGTGGAACTGATGTGTGTGAACCTGCAGGTCTCTTGTGGGACTGATGTGTGTGAACCTGCAGGTCTCTTGTGGGACTGAAGTGTGTGAACCTGCAGGTCTCTGTAGGACTGATGTGTGTGAACCTGCAGGTCTCTGTGGGACTGAAGTATGTGAACCTGCAGGTCTCTGTGGGACTGATGTGTTTGAAGCTGCAGGTCTCTGTAGGACTGAAGTGTGTGAACCTCCAGTCCCTGTAGGACTAAAGCGTGTGAACCTGCAGGTCTCTCTCTGGGACTGAAGTGTGTGAACCTGCAGGTCTCTCTGTGGGACTGAAGTGTGTGAACCTGCAGGTCTCTCTGTGGGACTGGTGTGTGTGAACCTGCAGGTCTCTCTGTGAGACTGATGTGTGTGAACCTGCAGGTCTCTGTGGGACTGATGTGTGTGAACGTGCAGGTCTCTGTGGGACTGATGTGTGTGAACCTGTAGGTCTCTCTGTGAGACTGGTGTGTGTGAACCTGCAGGTCTCTCTGTGAGACTGATGTGTGTGAACCTGCAGGTCTCTCTGTAGGACTGATGTGTGTGAACCTGCAGGTGTCTGTGGGACGGATGTGTTTGAACCTGCAGGTCTCTCTGTGGGACTGATGTGTGTGAACTTGCAGGTCTCTCTGTGGGACTGATGTGTGTGAACCTGCAGGTCTCTGTGGGACTGATGTGTGTGAACCTGCAGGTCTCTCTCTGGGACTGGTGTGTGTGAACCTGAAGGTCTCTGTGTGGGACTGATGTGTGTGAACCTGTAGGTCTCTGTGGGACTGATGTGTGTGACCCTGCAGGTCTCTGTAGGACTGATGTGTCTGAACCTGCAGGTCTCTGTGTGACTGAAGTGTCTGAACCTGCAGGTCTCTCTGTAGGACTGATGTGTGTGAACCTGCAGGTCTCTGTGGGACTGATGTGTGTGACCCTGCAGGTCTCTGTAGGACTGATGTGTGTGAACCTGCAGGTCTCTGTGGGACTGAAGTGTGTGAACCTGCAGGTCTCTGTAGGACTGAAGTGTGTGAACCTGCAGGTCTCTCTGTGGGACTGATGTGTGTGACCCTGCAGGTCTCTCTGTAGGACTGAATTGTGTGAACCTGCAGGTCTTTCTGTAGGACTGAAGTGTCTGAACCTACAGGTCTCTCTGTGGGACTGAAGTGTGTGAACCTGCAGGTCTCTCTGTGGGACTGATGTGTGTGAACCTGCAGGTCTCTGTAGGATATAAGTGTGTGAACCTGCAGGTCTCTCTGTGGGACTGATGTGTGTGAACCTGCAGGTCTTTCTGTGGGACTGAATTGTGTGAACCTGCAGGTCTCGGTGGGACAGATGTGTGAGAACCTGCAGGTCTCTCTGTAGGACTGACGTGTGTGAACCTGCAGGTCTCTGTAGGACTGAAGTGTGTGAACCTGCAGGTCTCTCTGTGGGACTGATGTGTGTGAACCTGCAGGTCTCTCTGTGGGACTGATGTGTGTGAACCTGCAGGTCTCTCTGTAGGACTGAATTGTTTGAACCTGCAGGTCTCTCTGTAGGACTGAATTGTGTGAACCTGCAGGTCTCTCTGTAGGACTGAAGTGCGTGAACCTGCAGGTCTCTGTGGGACTGATGTGTGTGAACCTGCAGGTCTCTTTGTGGGACTGATGTGTGTGAACCTGCAGGTCTCTCTGTAGGACTGAAGTGTGTGAACCTGAAGGTCTGTTTAGGACTGATGTGTGTGAACCTGCAGGTCTCTGTAGGACTGATGTGTGTGAACCTGCAGGTCTCTGTGGGACTGATGTGTGTGAACCCGCAGGTCTCTTTGGGACTGATGTGTGTGAACCTGCAGGTCTCTGTGGGACTGATGTCTGTGAACCTGCAGGTCTCTTTGTGGGACTGATGTGTGTGACCCTGCAGGTCTTTCTGTAGGACTGAATTGTGTGAACCTGCAGGTCTCTCTGGGACTGAAGTGTGTGAACCTGCAGGTCTCTCTGTGGGACTGATGTGTGTGAACCTACAGGTCTCTTGTGGGACTGAAGTGTGTGAACCTGCAGGTCTCTGTAGGACTGATGTGTGTGAACCTGCAGGTCTCTGTGGGACTGAAGTGTGTGAACCTGCAGGTCTCTGTGGGACTGATGTGTTTGAAGCTGCAGGTCTCTGTAGGACTGAAGTGTGTGAACCTCCAGTCCCTGTAGGACTAAAGCGTGTGAACCTGCAGGTCTCTCTCTGGGACTGAAGTGTGTGAACCTGCAGGTCTCTCTGTGGGACTGAAGTGTGTGAACCTGCAGGTCTCTCTGTGGGACTGATGTGTGTGAACCTGCAGGTCTCTGTGGGACTGATGTGTGTGAACCTGCAGGTCTCTCTGTGAGACTGATGTGTGTGAACCTGCAGGTCTCTGTGGGACTGATGTGTGTGAACGTGCAGGTCTCTGTGGGACTGATGTGTGTGAACCTGTAGGTCTCTCTGTGAGACTGATGTGTGTGAACCTGCAGGTCTCTCTGTGAGACTGATGTGTGTGAACCTGCAGGTCTCTGTGAGACTGGTGTGTGTGAACCTGCAGGTCTCTCTGTGAGACTGATGTGTGTGAACCTGCAGGTCTCTCTGTAGGCCTGATGTGTGTGAACCTGCAGGTGTCTGTGGGACGGATGTGTTTGAACCTGCAGGTCTCTGTAGGACTGATGTGTGTGAACCTGCACGTCTCTCTGTGGGACTGATGTGTGTGAACCTGCAGGTCTCTGTGGGACTGATGTGTGTGAACCTGCAGGTCTCTCTCTGGGACTGGTGTGTGTGAACCTGAAGGTCTCTGTGTGGGACTGATGTGTGTGAACTTGCAGGTCTCTGTAGGACTGATGTGTGTGAACCTGCAGGTCTCTCTCTGGGACTGGTGTGTGTGAACCTGAAGGTCTCTGTGTGGGACTGATGTGTGTGAACCTGTAGGTCTCTGTGGGACTGATGTGTGTGACCCTGCAGGTCTCTGTAGGACTGATGTGTCTGAACCTGCAGGTCTCTGTGTGACTGAAGTGTCTGAACCTGCAGGTCTCTCTGTAGGACTGATGTGTGTGAACCTGCAGGTCTCTGTGGGACTGATGTGTGTGAACCTGCAGGTCTCTGTAGGACTGATGTGTGTGAACCTGCAGGTCTCTGTGGGACTGAAGTGTGTGAACCTGCAGGTCTCTGTAGGACTGAAGTGTGTGAACCTGCAGGTCTCTCTGTGGGACTGATGTGTGTGACCCTGCAGGTCTCTCTGTAGGACTGAAGTGTGTGAACCTGCAGGTCTCGGTGGGACTGATGTGTGTGAACCTGCAGGTCTCTGTAGGATATAAGTGTGTGAACCTGCAGGTCTCTCTGTGGGACTGATGTGTGTGAACCTGCAGGTCTTTCTGTGGGACTGAATTGTGTGAACCTGCAGGTCTCGGTGGGACAGATGTGTGAGAACCTGCAGGTCTCTCTGTAGGACTGACGTGTGTGAACCTGCAGGTCTCTGTAGGACTGAAGTGTGTGAACCTGCAGGTCTCTCTGTGGGACTGATATGTGTGAACCTGCAGGTCTCTCTGTGGGACTGATGTGTGTGACCTTGCAGGTCCCTGTAAGACTGATATGTGTGAACCCGCAGGTCTCTGTAGGACTGATGTATGTGAACCTGCAGGTCTCACTGTGGGACAGATGTTTGTGAACCTGTAGGTCTCTGTAGGACTGAATTATGTGAACCTGCAGGTCTCTCTGTGGGACTGATGTGTGTGACCCTGCAGGTCTCTGTGGGACTGATGTGTGTGAACCTGCAGGTCTCTCTGTGGGACTGATGTGTGTGACCCTGCAGGTCTCTCTGTAGGACTGAATTGTTTGAACCTGCAGGTCTCTCTGTAGGACTGAATTGTGTGAACCTGCAGGTCTCTCTGTAGGACTGAAGTGCGTGAACCTGCAGGTCTCTGTGGGACTGATGTGTGTGAACGTGCAGGTCTCTGTGGGACTGATGTGTGTGAACCTGTAGGTCTCTCTGTGAGACTGGTGTGTGTGAACCTGCAGGTCTCTCTGTGAGACTGATGTGTGTGACCTTGCAGGTCCCTGTAAGACTGATATGTGTGAACCCGCAGGTCTCTGTAGGACTGATGTATGTGAACCTGCAGGTCTCACTGTGGGACAGATGTTTGTGAACCTGTAGGTCTCTGTAGGACTGAATTATGTGAACCTGCAGGTCTCTCTGTGGGACTGATGTGTGTGACCCTGCAGGTCTCTGTGGGACTGATGTGTGTGAACCTGCAGGTCTCTCTGTGGGACTGATGTGTGTGACCCTGCAGGTCTCTCTGTAGGACTGAATTGTTTGAACCTGCAGGTCTCTCTGTAGGACTGAATTGTGTGAACCTGCAGGTCTCTCTGTAGGACTGAAGTGCGTGAACCTGCAGGTCTCTGTGGGACTGATGTGTGTGAACGTGCAGGTCTCTGTGGGACTGATGTGTGTGAACCTGTAGGTCTCTCTGTGAGACTGGTGTGTGTGAACCTGCAGGTCTCTCTGTGAGACTGATGTGTGTGAACCTGCAGGTCTCTCTGTAGGACTGATGTGTGTGAACCTGCAGGTGTCTGTGGGACGGATGTGTTTGAACCTGCAGGTCTCTCTGTGGGACTGATGTGTGTGAACTTGCAGGTCTCTCTGTGGGACTGATGTGTGTGAACCTGCAGGTCTCTGTGGGACTGATGTGTGTGAACCTGCAGGTCTCATTGTGGGACTGATGTGTGTGAACCTGCAGGACTCATTGTGGGACTTATTTGTGTGAACATGCAGGTCTCTCTGTGGGACTGATGTGTGTGAACCAGCAGGTCTCTCTGTGGGACTGATGTTTGTGACCCTGAAGGTCTCTGTAAGACTGATGTGTGTGAACCTGCAGGTCTCTTTGTGGGTTTGATGTGTGTGAACCTGCAGGTCTCTGTGGGACTGATGAGTGTGAACCTGCAGGTCTCTGTGGGACTGATGAGTGTGAACCTGCAGGTCTCTGTGGGACTGATGAGTGTGAACCTGCAGGTCTCTGTGGGACTGATGTGTGTGAACCCGCAGGTCTCTTTGGGACTGATGTGTGTGAACCTGCAGGTCTCTGTGGGACTGATGTCTGTGAACCTGCAGGTCTCTTTGTGGGACTGATGTGTGTGACCCTGCAGGTCTTTCTGTAGGACTGAATTGTGTGAACCTGCAGGTCTCTCTGGGACTGAAGTGTGTGAACCTGCAGGTCTCTCTGTGGGACTGATGTGTGTGAACCTACAGGTCTCTCTGTGGAACTGATGTGTGTGAACCTGCAGGTCTCTTGTGGGACTGATGTGTGTGAACCTGCAGGTCTCTTGTGGGACTGAAGTGTGTGAACCTGCAGGTCTCTGTAGGACTGATGTGTGTGAACCTGCAGGTCTCTGTGGGACTGAAGTATGTGAACCTGCAGGTCTCTGTGGGACTGATGTGTTTGAAGCTGCAGGTCTCTGTAGGACTGAAGTGTGTGAACCTCCAGTCCCTGTAGGACTAAAGCGTGTGAACCTGCAGGTCTCTCTCTGGGACTGAAGTGTGTGAACCTGCAGGTCTCTCTGTGGGACTGAAGTGTGTGAACCTGCAGGTCTCTCTGTGGGACTGGTGTGTGTGAACCTGCAGGTCTCTCTGTGAGACTGATGTGTGTGAACCTGCAGGTCTCTGTGGGACTGATGTGTGTGAACGTGCAGGTCTCTGTGGGACTGATGTGTGTGAACCTGTAGGTCTCTCTGTGAGACTGGTGTGTGTGAACCTGCAGGTCTCTCTGTGAGACTGATGTGTGTGAACCTGCAGGTCTCTCTGTAGGACTGATGTGTGTGAACCTGCAGGTGTCTGTGGGACGGATGTGTTTGAACCTGCAGGTCTCTCTGTGGGACTGATGTGTGTGAACTTGCAGGTCTCTCTGTGGGACTGATGTGTGTGAACCTGCAGGTCTCTGTGGGACTGATGTGTGTGAACCTGCAGGTCTCTCTCTGGGACTGGTGTGTGTGAACCTGAAGGTCTCTGTGTGGGACTGATGTGTGTGAACCTGTAGGTCTCTGTGGGACTGATGTGTGTGACCCTGCAGGTCTCTGTAGGACTGATGTGTCTGAACCTGCAGGTCTCTGTGTGACTGAAGTGTCTGAACCTGCAGGTCTCTCTGTAGGACTGATGTGTGTGAACCTGCAGGTCTCTGTGGGACTGATGTGTGTGACCCTGCAGGTCTCTGTAGGACTGATGTGTGTGAACCTGCAGGTCTCTGTGGGACTGAAGTGTGTGAACCTGCAGGTCTCTGTAGGACTGAAGTGTGTGAACCTGCAGGTCTCTCTGTGGGACTGATGTGTGTGACCCTGCAGGTCTCTCTGTAGGACTGAATTGTGTGAACCTGCAGGTCTTTCTGTAGGACTGAAGTGTCTGAACCTACAGGTCTCTCTGTGGGACTGAAGTGTGTGAACCTGCAGGTCTCTCTGTGGGACTGATGTGTGTGAACCTGCAGGTCTCTGTAGGATATAAGTGTGTGAACCTGCAGGTCTCTCTGTGGGACTGATGTGTGTGAACCTGCAGGTCTTTCTGTGGGACTGAATTGTGTGAACCTGCAGGTCTCGGTGGGACAGATGTGTGAGAACCTGCAGGTCTCTCTGTAGGACTGACGTGTGTGAACCTGCAGGTCTCTGTAGGACTGAAGTGTGTGAACCTGCAGGTCTCTCTGTGGGACTGATGTGTGTGAACCTGCAGGTCTCTCTGTGGGACTGATGTGTGTGAACCTGCAGGTCTCTCTGTAGGACTGAATTGTTTGAACCTGCAGGTCTCTCTGTAGGACTGAATTGTGTGAACCTGCAGGTCTCTCTGTAGGACTGAAGTGCGTGAACCTGCAGGTCTCTGTGGGACTGATGTGTGTGAACCTGCAGGTCTCTTTGTGGGACTGATGTGTGTGAACCTGCAGGTCTCTCTGTAGGACTGAAGTGTGTGAACCTGAAGGTCTGTTTAGGACTGATGTGTGTGAACCTGCAGGTCTCTGTAGGACTGATGTGTGTGAACCTGCAGGTCTCTGTGGGACTGATGTGTGTGAACCCGCAGGTCTCTTTGGGACTGATGTGTGTGAACCTGCAGGTCTCTGTGGGACTGATGTCTGTGAACCTGCAGGTCTCTTTGTGGGACTGATGTGTGTGACCCTGCAGGTCTTTCTGTAGGACTGAATTGTGTGAACCTGCAGGTCTCTCTGGGACTGAAGTGTGTGAACCTGCAGGTCTCTCTGTGGGACTGATGTGTGTGAACCTACAGGTCTCTTGTGGGACTGAAGTGTGTGAACCTGCAGGTCTCTGTAGGACTGATGTGTGTGAACCTGCAGGTCTCTGTGGGACTGAAGTGTGTGAACCTGCAGGTCTCTGTGGGACTGATGTGTTTGAAGCTGCAGGTCTCTGTAGGACTGAAGTGTGTGAACCTCCAGTCCCTGTAGGACTAAAGCGTGTGAACCTGCAGGTCTCTCTCTGGGACTGAAGTGTGTGAACCTGCAGGTCTCTCTGTGGGACTGAAGTGTGTGAACCTGCAGGTCTCTCTGTGGGACTGATGTGTGTGAACCTGCAGGTCTCTGTGGGACTGATGTGTGTGAACCTGCAGGTCTCTCTGTGAGACTGATGTGTGTGAACCTGCAGGTCTCTGTGGGACTGATGTGTGTGAACGTGCAGGTCTCTGTGGGACTGATGTGTGTGAACCTGTAGGTCTCTCTGTGAGACTGATGTGTGTGAACCTGCAGGTCTCTCTGTGAGACTGATGTGTGTGAACCTGCAGGTCTCTGTGAGACTGGTGTGTGTGAACCTGCAGGTCTCTCTGTGAGACTGATGTGTGTGAACCTGCAGGTCTCTCTGTAGGCCTGATGTGTGTGAACCTGCAGGTGTCTGTGGGACGGATGTGTTTGAACCTGCAGGTCTCTGTAGGACTGATGTGTGTGAACCTGCACGTCTCTCTGTGGGACTGATGTGTGTGAACCTGCAGGTCTCTGTGGGACTGATGTGTGTGAACCTGCAGGTCTCTCTCTGGGACTGGTGTGTGTGAACCTGAAGGTCTCTGTGTGGGACTGATGTGTGTGAACTTGCAGGTCTCTGTAGGACTGATGTGTGTGAACCTGCAGGTCTCTCTCTGGGACTGGTGTGTGTGAACCTGAAGGTCTCTGTGTGGGACTGATGTGTGTGAACCTGTAGGTCTCTGTGGGACTGATGTGTGTGACCCTGCAGGTCTCTGTAGGACTGATGTGTCTGAACCTGCAGGTCTCTGTGTGACTGAAGTGTCTGAACCTGCAGGTCTCTCTGTAGGACTGATGTGTGTGAACCTGCAGGTCTCTGTGGGACTGATGTGTGTGAACCTGCAGGTCTCTGTAGGACTGATGTGTGTGAACCTGCAGGTCTCTGTGGGACTGAAGTGTGTGAACCTGCAGGTCTCTGTAGGACTGAAGTGTGTGAACCTGCAGGTCTCTCTGTGGGACTGATGTGTGTGACCCTGCAGGTCTCTCTGTAGGACTGAAGTGTGTGAACCTGCAGGTCTCGGTGGGACTGATGTGTGTGAACCTGCAGGTCTCTGTAGGATATAAGTGTGTGAACCTGCAGGTCTCTCTGTGGGACTGATGTGTGTGAACCTGCAGGTCTTTCTGTGGGACTGAATTGTGTGAACCTGCAGGTCTCGGTGGGACAGATGTGTGAGAACCTGCAGGTCTCTCTGTAGGACTGACGTGTGTGAACCTGCAGGTCTCTGTAGGACTGAAGTGTGTGAACCTGCAGGTCTCTCTGTGGGACTGATATGTGTGAACCTGCAGGTCTCTCTGTGGGACTGATGTGTGTGACCTTGCAGGTCCCTGTAAGACTGATATGTGTGAACCCGCAGGTCTCTGTAGGACTGATGTATGTGAACCTGCAGGTCTCACTGTGGGACAGATGTTTGTGAACCTGTAGGTCTCTGTAGGACTGAATTATGTGAACCTGCAGGTCTCTGTGGGACTGATGTGTGTGACCCTGCAGGTCTCTGTGGGACTGATGTGTGTGAACCTGCAGGTCTCTCTGTGGGACTGATGTGTGTGACCCTGCAGGTCTCTCTGTAGGACTGAATTGTTTGAACCTGCAGGTCTCTCTGTAGGACTGAATTGTGTGAACCTGCAGGTCTCTCTGTAGGACTGAAGTGCGTGAACCTGCAGGTCTCTGTGGGACTGATGTGTGTGAACGTGCAGGTCTCTGTGGGACTGATGTGTGTGAACCTGTAGGTCTCTCTGTGAGACTGGTGTGTGTGAACCTGCAGGTCTCTCTGTGAGACTGATGTGTGTGACCTTGCAGGTCCCTGTAAGACTGATATGTGTGAACCCGCAGGTCTCTGTAGGACTGATGTATGTGAACCTGCAGGTCTCACTGTGGGACAGATGTTTGTGAACCTGTAGGTCTCTGTAGGACTGAATTATGTGAACCTGCAGGTCTCTCTGTGGGACTGATGTGTGTGACCCTGCAGGTCTCTGTGGGACTGATGTGTGTGAACCTGCAGGTCTCTCTGTGGGACTGATGTGTGTGACCCTGCAGGTCTCTCTGTAGGACTGAATTGTTTGAACCTGCAGGTCTCTCTGTAGGACTGAATTGTGTGAACCTGCAGGTCTCTCTGTAGGACTGAAGTGCGTGAACCTGCAGGTCTCTGTGGGACTGATGTGTGTGAACGTGCAGGTCTCTGTGGGACTGATGTGTGTGAACCTGTAGGTCTCTCTGTGAGACTGGTGTGTGTGAACCTGCAGGTCTCTCTGTGAGACTGATGTGTGTGAACCTGCAGGTCTCTCTGTAGGACTGATGTGTGTGAACCTGCAGGTGTCTGTGGGACGGATGTGTTTGAACCTGCAGGTCTCTCTGTGGGACTGATGTGTGTGAACTTGCAGGTCTCTCTGTGGGACTGATGTGTGTGAACCTGCAGGTCTCTGTGGGACTGATGTGTGTGAACCTGCAGGTCTCTCTCTGGGACTGGTGTGTGTGAACCTGAAGGTCTCTGTGTGGGACTGATGTGTGTGAACCTGTAGGTCTCTGTGGGACTGATGTGTGTGACCCTGCAGGTCTCTGTAGGACTGATGTGTCTGAACCTGCAGGTCTCTGTGTGACTGAAGTGTCTGAACCTGCAGGTCTCTCTGTAGGACTGATGTGTGTGAACCTGCAGGTCTCTGTGGGACTGATGTGTGTGACCCTGCAGGTCTCTGTAGGACTGATGTGTGTGAACCTGCAGGTCTCTGTGGGACTGAAGTGTGTGAACCTGCAGGTCTCTGTAGGACTGAAGTGTGTGAACCTGCAGGTCTCTCTGTGGGACTGATGTGTGTGACCCTGCAGGTCTCTCTGTAGGACTGAATTGTGTGAACCTGCAGGTCTTTCTGTAGGACTGAAGTGTCTGAACCTACAGGTCTCTCTGTGGGACTGAAGTGTGTGAACCTGCAGGTCTCGGTGGGACTGATGTGTGTGAACCTGCAGGTCTCTGTAGGATATAAGTGTGTGAACCTGCAGGTCTCTCTGTGGGACTGATGTGTGTGAACCTGCAGGTCTTTCTGTGGGACTGAATTGTGTGAACCTGCAGGTCTCGGTGGGACAGATGTGTGAGAACCTGCAGGTCTCTCTGTAGGACTGACGTGTGTGAACCTGCAGGTCTCTGTAGGACTGAAGTGTGTGAACCTGCAGGTCTCTCTGTGGGACTGATGTGTGTGAACCTGCAGGTCTCTCTGTGGGACTGATGTGTGTGAACCTGCAGGTCTCTCTGTAGGACTGAATTGTTTGAACCTGCAGGTCTCTCTGTAGGACTGAATTGTGTGAACCTGCAGGTCTCTCTGTAGGACTGAAGTGCGTGAACCTGCAGGTCTCTGTGGGACTGATGTGTGTGAACCTGCAGGTCTCTTTGTGGGACTGATGTGTGTGAACCTGCAGGTCTCTCTGTAGGACTGAAGTGTGTGAACCTGAAGGTCTGTTTAGGACTGATGTGTGTGAACCTGCAGGTCTCTGTAGGACTGATGTGTGTGAACCTGCAGGTCTCTGTGGGACTGATGTGTGTGAACCCGCAGGTCTCTTTGGGACTGATGTGTGTGAACCTGCAGGTCTCTGTGGGACTGATGTCTGTGAACCTGCAGGTCTCTTTGTGGGACTGATGTGTGTGACCCTGCAGGTCTTTCTGTAGGACTGAATTGTGTGAACCTGCAGGTCTCTCTGGGACTGAAGTGTGTGAACCTGCAGGTCTCTCTGTGGGACTGATGTGTGTGAACCTACAGGTCTCTTGTGGGACTGAAGTGTGTGAACCTGCAGGTCTCTGTAGGACTGATGTGTGTGAACCTGCAGGTCTCTGTGGGACTGAAGTGTGTGAACCTGCAGGTCTCTGTGGGACTGATGTGTTTGAAGCTGCAGGTCTCTGTAGGACTGAAGTGTGTGAACCTCCAGTCCCTGTAGGACTAAAGCGTGTGAACCTGCAGGTCTCTCTCTGGGACTGATGTGTGTGAACCTGCAGGTCTCTCTGTGGGACTGAAGTGTGTGAACCTGCAGGTCTCTCTGTGGGACTGATGTGTGTGAACCTGCAGGTCTCTCTGTGAGACTGATGTGTGTGAACCTGCAGGTCTCTGTGGGACTGATGTGTGTGAACGTGCAGGTCTCTGTGGGACTGATGTGTGTGAACCTGTAGGTCTCTCTGTGAGACTGATGTGTGTGAACCTGCAGGTCTCTCTGTGAGACTGATGTGTGTGAACCTGCAGGTCTCTGTGAGACTGGTGTGTGTGAACCTGCAGGTCTCTCTGTGAGACTGATGTGTGTGAACCTGCAGGTCTCTCTGTAGGCCTGATGTGTGTGAACCTGCAGGTGTCTGTGGGACGGATGTGTTTGAACCTGCAGGTCTCTGTAGGACTGATGTGTGTGAACCTGCACGTCTCTCTGTGGGACTGATGTGTGTGAACCTGCAGGTCTCTGTGGGACTGATGTGTGTGAACCTGCAGGTCTCTCTCTGGGACTGGTGTGTGTGAACCTGAAGGTCTCTGTGTGGGACTGATGTGTGTGAACTTGCAGGTCTCTGTAGGACTGATGTGTGTGAACCTGCAGGTCTCTCTCTGGGACTGGTGTGTGTGAACCTGAAGGTCTCTGTGTGGGACTGATGTGTGTGAACCTGTAGGTCTCTGTGGGACTGATGTGTGTGACCCTGCAGGTCTCTGTAGGACTGATGTGTCTGAACCTGCAGGTCTCTGTGTGACTGAAGTGTCTGAACCTGCAGGTCTCTCTGTAGGACTGATGTGTGTGAACCTGCAGGTCTCTGTGGGACTGATGTGTGTGACCCTGCAGGTCTCTGTAGGACTGATGTGTGTGAACCTGCAGGTCTCTGTGGGACTGAAGTGTGTGAACCTGCAGGTCTCTGTAGGACTGAAGTGTGTGAACCTGCAGGTCTCTCTGTGGGACTGATGTGTGTGACCCTGCAGGTCTCTCTGTAGGACTGAAGTGTGTGAACCTGCAGGTCTCGGTGGGACTGATGTGTGTGAACCTGCAGGTCTCTGTAGGATATAAGTGTGTGAACCTGCAGGTCTCTCTGTGGGACTGATGTGTGTGAACCTGCAGGTCTTTCTGTGGGACTGAATTGTGTGAACCTGCAGGTCTCGGTGGGACAGATGTGTGAGAACCTGCAGGTCTCTCTGTAGGACTGACGTGTGTGAACCTGCAGGTCTCTGTAGGACTGAAGTGTGTGAACCTGCAGGTCTCTCTGTGGGACTGATATGTGTGAACCTGCAGGTCTCTCTGTGGGACTGATGTGTGTGACCTTGCAGGTCCCTGTAAGACTGATATGTGTGAACCCGCAGGTCTCTGTAGGACTGATGTATGTGAACCTGCAGGTCTCACTGTGGGACAGATGTTTGTGAACCTGTAGGTCTCTCTGTGGGACTGATGTGTGTGACCCTGCAGGTCTCTGTGGGACTGATGTGTGTGAACCTGCAGGTCTCTCTGTGGGACTGATGTGTGTGACCCTGCAGGTCTCTCTGTAGGACTGAATTGTTTGAACCTGCAGGTCTCTCTGTAGGACTGAATTGTGTGAACCTGCAGGTCTCTCTGTAGGACTGAAGTGCGTGAACCTGCAGGTCTCTGTGGGACTGATGTGTGTGAACCTGCAGGTCTCTCTGTGGGACTGATGTGTGTGACCCTGCAGGTCTCTCTGTAGGACTGAATTGTGTGAACCTGCAGGTCTTTCTGTAGGACTGAAGTGTCTGAACCTACAGGTCTCTCTGTGGGACTGAAGTGTGTGAACCTGCAGGTCTCGGTGGGACTGATGTGTGTGAACCTGCAGGTCTCTGTAGGATATAAGTGTGTGAACCTGCAGGTCTCTCTGTGGGACTGATGTGTGTGAACCTGCAGGTCTTTCTGTGGGACTGAATTGTGTGAACCTGCAGGTCTCGGTGGGACAGATGTGTGAGAACCTGCAGGTCTCTCTGTAGGACTGACGTGTGTGAACCTGCAGGTCTCTGTAGGACTGAAGTGTGTGAACCTGCAGGTCTCTCTGTGGGACTGATGTGTGTGAACCTGCAGGTCTCTCTGTGGGACTGATGTGTGTGAACCTGCAGGTCTCTCTGTAGGACTGAATTGTTTGAACCTGCAGGTCTCTCTGTAGGACTGAATTGTGTGAACCTGCAGGTCTCTGTAGGACTGATGTGTGTGAACCTGCAGGTCTCTGTGGGACTGATGTGTGTGAACCCGCAGGTCTCTTTGGGACTGATGTGTGTGAACCTGCAGGTCTCTGTGGGACTGATGTCTGTGAACCTGCAGGTCTCTTTGTGGGACTGATGTGTGTGACCCTGCAGGTCTTTCTGTAGGACTGAATTGTGTGAACCTGCAGGTCTCTCTGGGACTGAAGTGTGTGAACCTGCAGGTCTCTCTGTGGGACTGATGTGTGTGAACCTACAGGTCTCTTGTGGGACTGAAGTGTGTGAACCTGCAGGTCTCTGTAGGACTGATGTGTGTGAACCTGCAGGTCTCTGTGGGACTGAAGTGTGTGAACCTGCAGGTCTCTGTGGGACTGATGTGTTTGAAGCTGCAGGTCTCTGTAGGACTGAAGTGTGTGAACCTCCAGTCCCTGTAGGACTAAAGCGTGTGAACCTGCAGGTCTCTCTCTGGGACTGAAGTGTGTGAACCTGCAGGTCTCTCTGTGGGACTGAAGTGTGTGAACCTGCAGGTCTCTCTGTGGGACTGATGTGTGTGAACCTGCAGGTCTCTCTGTGAGACTGATGTGTGTGAACCTGCAGGTCTCTGTGGGACTGATGTGTGTGAACGTGCAGGTCTCTGTGGGACTGATGTGTGTGAACCTGTAGGTCTCTCTGTGAGACTGATGTGTGTGAACCTGCAGGTCTCTCTGTGAGACTGATGTGTGTGAACCTGCAGGTCTCTGTGAGACTGGTGTGTGTGAACCTGCAGGTCTCTCTGTGAGACTGATGTGTGTGAACCTGCAGGTCTCTCTGTAGGCCTGATGTGTGTGAACCTGCAGGTGTCTGTGGGACGGATGTGTTTGAACCTGCAGGTCTCTGTAGGACTGATGTGTGTGAACCTGCACGTCTCTCTGTGGGACTGATGTGTGTGAACCTGCAGGTCTCTGTGGGACTGATGTGTGTGAACCTGCAGGTCTCTCTCTGGGACTGGTGTGTGTGAACCTGAAGGTCTCTGTGTGGGACTGATGTGTGTGAACTTGCAGGTCTCTGTAGGACTGATGTGTGTGAACCTGCAGGTCTCTCTCTGGGACTGGTGTGTGTGAACCTGAAGGTCTCTGTGTGGGACTGATGTGTGTGAACCTGTAGGTCTCTGTGGGACTGATGTGTGTGACCCTGCAGGTCTCTGTAGGACTGATGTGTCTGAACCTGCAGGTCTCTGTGTGACTGAAGTGTCTGAACCTGCAGGTCTCTCTGTAGGACTGATGTGTGTGAACCTGCAGGTCTCTGTGGGACTGATGTGTGTGACCCTGCAGGTCTCTGTAGGACTGATGTGTGTGAACCTGCAGGTCTCTGTGGGACTGAAGTGTGTGAACCTGCAGGTCTCTGTAGGACTGAAGTGTGTGAACCTGCAGGTCTCTCTGTGGGACTGATGTGTGTGACCCTGCAGGTCTCTCTGTAGGACTGAAGTGTGTGAACCTGCAGGTCTCGGTGGGACTGATGTGTGTGAACCTGCAGGTCTCTGTAGGATATAAGTGTGTGAACCTGCAGGTCTCTCTGTGGGACTGATGTGTGTGAACCTGCAGGTCTTTCTGTGTGACTGAATTGTGTGAACCTGCAGGTCTCGGTGGGACAGATGTGTGAGAACCTGCAGGTCTCTCTGTAGGACTGACGTGTGTGAACCTGCAGGTCTCTGTAGGACTGAAGTGTGTGAACCTGCAGGTCTCTCTGTGGGACTGATATGTGTGAACCTGCAGGTCTCTCTGTGGGACTGATGTGTGTGACCTTGCAGGTCCCTGTAAGACTGATATGTGTGAACCCGCAGGTCTCTGTAGGACTGATGTATGTGAACCTGCAGGTCTCACTGTGGGACAGATGTTTGTGAACCTGTAGGTCTCTGTAGGACTGAATTATGTGAACCTGCAGGTCTCTCTGTGGGACTGATGTGTGTGACCCTGCAGGTCTCTGTGGGACTGATGTGTGTGAACCTGCAGGTCTCTCTGTGGGACTGATGTGTGTGACCCTGCAGGTCTCTCTGTAGGACTGAATTGTTTGAACCTGCAGGTCTCTCTGTAGGACTGAATTGTGTGAACCTGCAGGTCTCTCTGTAGGACTGAAGTGCGTGAACCTGCAGGTCTCTGTGGGACTGATGTGTGTGAACCTGCAGGTCTCTTTGTGGGACTGATGTGTGTGAACCTGCAGGTCTCTCTGTAGGACTGAAGTGTGTGAACCTGCAGGTCTGTTTAGGACTGATGTGTGTGAACCTGCAGGTCTCTGTAGGACTGATGTGTGTGAACCTGCAGGTCTCTGTAGGACTCATGTGTGTGAACCTGCAGGTCTCTCTGTGGGACTGATGTGTGTGAACCTGCAGGTCTCTGTGGGACTGATGTGTGTGAACCTGCAGGTCTCATTGTGGGACTGATGTGTGTGAACCTGCAGGACTCATTGTGGGACTTATTTGTGTGAACATGCAGGTCTCTCTGTGGGACTGATGTGTGTGAACCAGCAGGTCTCTCTGTGGGACTGATGTTTGTGACCCTGAAGGTCTCTGTAAGACTGATGTGTGTGAACCTGCAGGTCTCTTTGTGGGTTTGATGTGTGTGAACCTGCAGGTCTCTGTGGGACTGATGAGTGTGAACCTGCAGGTCTCTGTGGGACTGATGAGTGTGAACCTGCAGGTCTCTGTGGGACTGATGAGTGTGAACCTGCAGGTCTCATTGTGGGACTGATGTGTGTGAACCTGCAGGACTCATTGTGGGACTTATTTGTGTGAACATGCAGGTCTCTCTGTGGGACTGATGTGTGTGAACCAGCAGGTCTCTCTGTGGGACTGATGTTTGTGACCCTGAAGGTCTCTGTAAGACTGATGTGTGTGAACCTGCAGGTCTCTTTGTGGGTTTGATGTGTGTGAACCTGCAGGTCTCTGTGGGACTGATGAGTGTGAACCTGCAGGTCTCTGTGGGACTGATGAGTGTGAACCTGCAGGTCTCTGTGGGACTGATGAGTGTGAACCTGCAGGTCTCTGTGGGACTGATGTGTGTGAACCCGCAGGTCTCTTTGGGACTGATGTGTGTGAACCTGCAGGTCTCTGTGGGACTGATGTCTGTGAACCTGCAGGTCTTTCTGTAGGACTGAATTGTGTGAACCTGCAGGTCTCTCTGGGACTGAAGTGTGTGAACCTGCAGGTCTCTCTGTGGGACTGATGTGTGTGAACCTACAGGTCTCTTGTGGGACTGAAGTGTGTGAACCTGCAGGTCTCTGTAGGACTGATGTGTGTGAACCTGCAGGTCTCTGTGGGACTGAAGTGTGTGAACCTGCAGGTCTCTGTGGGACTGATGTGTTTGAAGCTGCAGGTCTCTGTAGGACTGAAGTGTGTGAACCTCCAGTCCCTGTAGGACTAAAGCGTGTGAACCTGCAGGTCTCTCTCTGGGACTGAAGTGTGTGAACCTGCAGGTCTCTCTGTGGGACTGAAGTGTGTGAACCTGCAGGTCTCTCTGTGGGACTGATGTGTGTGAACCTGCAGGTCTCTCTGTGAGACTGAAGTGTGTGAACCTGCAGGTCTCTGTGGGACTGATGTGTTTGAAGCTGCAGGTCTCTGTAGGACTGAAGTGTGTGAACCTCCAGTCCCTGTAGGACTAAAGCGTGTGAACCTGCAGGTCTCTCTCTGGGACTGAAGTGTGTGAACCTGCAGGTCTCTCTGTGGGACTGAAGTGTGTGAACCTGCAGGTCTCTCTGTGGGACTGATGTGTGTGAACCTGCAGGTCTCTCTGTGAGACTGATATGTGTGAACCTGCAGGTCTCTGTAGGACTGATGTATGTGAACCTGCAGGTCTCACTGTGGGACAGATGTTTGTGAACCTGTAGGTCTCTGTGGGACTGAAGTGTCTGAACCTGCAGGTCTCTCTGTAGGACTGAATTGTGTGAACCTGCAGGTCTCTCTGTGGGACTGATGTGTGTGAACCTGCAGGTCTCTGTGGGACTGATGTGTGTGAACCTGCAGGTCTCTCTGTGGGACTGATGTGTGTGACCCTGCAGGTCTCTCTGTAGGACTGAATTGTTTGAACCTGCAGGTCTCTCTGTAGGACTGAATTGTGTGAACCTGCAGGTCTCTCTGTAGGACTGAAGTGCGTGAACCTGCAGGTCTCTGTGGGACTGATGTGTGTGAACCTGCAGGTCTCTTTGTGGGACTGATGTGTGTGAACCTGCAGGTCTCTCTGTAGGACTGAAGTGTGTGAACCTGAAGGTCTGTTTAGGACTGATGTGTGTGAGCATGCAGGTCTCTCTGTGGGACTGAAGTGTGTGAACCTGCATGTCTCTGTAGGACTGATGTGTGTGAACCTGCAGGTCTCTGTAGGACTCATGTGTGTGAACCTGCAGGTCTCTCTGTGGGACTGATGTGTGTGAACCTGCAGGTCTCTGTGGGACTGATGTGTGTGAACCTGCAGGTCTCATTGTGGGACTGATGTGTGTGAACCTGCAGGACTCATTGTGGGACTTATTTGTGTGAACATGCAGGTCTCTCTGTGGGACTGATGTGTGTGAACCAGCAGGTCTCTCTGTGGGACTGATGTTTGTGACCCTGAAGGTCTCTGTAAGACTGATGTGTGTGAACCTGCAGGTCTCTTTGTGGGTTTGATGTGTGTGAACCTGCAGGTCTCTGTGGGACTGATGAGTGTGAACCTGCAGGTCTCTGTGGGACTGATGAGTGTGAACCTGCAGGTCTCTGTGGGACTGATGAGTGTGAACCTGCAGGTCTCTGTGGGACTGATGTGTGTGAACCCGCAGGTCTCTTTGGGACTGATGTGTGTGAACCTGCAGGTCTCTGTGGGACTGATGTCTGTGAACCTGCAGGTCTCTTTGTGGGACTGATGTGTGTGACCCTGCAGGTCTTTCTGTAGGACTGAATTGTGTGAACCTGCAGGTCTCTCTGGGACTGAAGTGTGTGAACCTGCAGGTCTCTCTGTGGGACTGATGTGTGTGAACCTACAGGTCTCTCTGTGGAACTGATGTGTGTGAACCTGCAGGTCTCTTGTGGGACTGATGTGTGTGAACCTGCAGGTCTCTTGTGGGACTGAAGTGTGTGAACCTGCAGGTCTCTGTAGGACTGATGTGTGTGAACCTGCAGGTCTCTGTGGGACTGAAGTATGTGAACCTGCAGGTCTCTGTGGGACTGATGTGTTTGAAGCTGCAGGTCTCTGTAGGACTGAAGTGTGTGAACCTCCAGTCCCTGTAGGACTAAAGCGTGTGAACCTGCAGGTCTCTCTCTGGGACTGAAGTGTGTGAACCTGCAGGTCTCTCTGTGGGACTGAAGTGTGTGAACCTGCAGGTCTCTCTGTGGGACTGGTGTGTGTGAACCTGCAGGTCTCTCTGTGAGACTGATGTGTGTGAACCTGCAGGTCTCTGTGGGACTGATGTGTGTGAACGTGCAGGTCTCTGTGGGACTGATGTGTGTGAACCTGTAGGTCTCTCTGTGAGACTGGTGTGTGTGAACCTGCAGGTCTCTCTGTGAGACTGATGTGTGTGAACCTGCAGGTCTCTCTGTAGGACTGATGTGTGTGAACCTGCAGGTGTCTGTGGGACGGATGTGTTTGAACCTGCAGGTCTCTCTGTGGGACTGATGTGTGTGAACTTGCAGGTCTCTCTGTGGGACTGATGTGTGTGAACCTGCAGGTCTCTGTGGGACTGATGTGTGTGAACCTGCAGGTCTCTCTCTGGGACTGGTGTGTGTGAACCTGAAGGTCTCTGTGTGGGACTGATGTGTGTGAACCTGTAGGTCTCTGTGGGACTGATGTGTGTGACCCTGCAGGTCTCTGTAGGACTGATGTGTCTGAACCTGCAGGTCTCTGTGTGACTGAAGTGTCTGAACCTGCAGGTCTCTCTGTAGGACTGATGTGTGTGAACCTGCAGGTCTCTGTGGGACTGATGTGTGTGACCCTGCAGGTCTCTGTAGGACTGATGTGTGTGAACCTGCAGGTCTCTGTGGGACTGAAGTGTGTGAACCTGCAGGTCTCTGTAGGACTGAAGTGTGTGAACCTGCAGGTCTCTCTGTGGGACTGATGTGTGTGACCCTGCAGGTCTCTCTGTAGGACTGAATTGTGTGAACCTGCAGGTCTTTCTGTAGGACTGAAGTGTCTGAACCTACAGGTCTCTCTGTGGGACTGAAGTGTGTGAACCTGCAGGTCTCTCTGTGGGACTGATGTGTGTGAACCTGCAGGTCTCTAGGATATAAGTGTGTGAACCTGCAGGTCTCTCTGTGGGACTGATGTGTGTGAACCTGCAGGTCTTTCTGTGGGACTGAATTGTGTGAACCTGCAGGTCTCGGTGGGACAGATGTGTGAGAACCTGCAGGTCTCTCTGTAGGACTGACGTGTGTGAACCTGCAGGTCTCTGTAGGACTGAAGTGTGTGAACCTGCAGGTCTCTCTGTGGGACTGATGTGTGTGAACCTGCAGGTCTCTCTGTGGGACTGATGTGTGTGAACCTGCAGGTCTCTCTGTAGGACTGAATTGTTTGAACCTGCAGGTCTCTCTGTAGGACTGAATTGTGTGAACCTGCAGGTCTCTCTGTAGGACTGAAGTGCGTGAACCTGCAGGTCTCTGTGGGACTGATGTGTGTGAACCTGCAGGTCTCTTTGTGGGACTGATGTGTGTGAACCTGCAGGTCTCTCTGTAGGACTGAAGTGTGTGAACCTGAAGGTCTGTTTAGGACTGATGTGTGTGAACCTGCAGGTCTCTGTAGGACTGATGTGTGTGAACCTGCAGGTCTCTGTGGGACTGATGTGTGTGAACCCGCAGGTCTCTTTGGGACTGATGTGTGTGAACCTGCAGGTCTCTGTGGGACTGATGTCTGTGAACCTGCAGGTCTCTTTGTGGGACTGATGTGTGTGACCCTGCAGGTCTTTCTGTAGGACTGAATTGTGTGAACCTGCAGGTCTCTCTGGGACTGAAGTGTGTGAACCTGCAGGTCTCTCTGTGGGACTGATGTGTGTGAACCTACAGGTCTCTTGTGGGACTGAAGTGTGTGAACCTGCAGGTCTCTGTAGGACTGATGTGTGTGAACCTGCAGGTCTCTGTGGGACTGAAGTGTGTGAACCTGCAGGTCTCTGTGGGACTGATGTGTTTGAAGCTGCAGGTCTCTGTAGGACTGAAGTGTGTGAACCTCCAGTCCCTGTAGGACTAAAGCGTGTGAACCTGCAGGTCTCTCTCTGGGACTGAAGTGTGTGAACCTGCAGGTCTCTCTGTGGGACTGAAGTGTGTGAACCTGCAGGTCTCTCTGTGGGACTGATGTGTGTGAACCTGCAGGTCTCTGTGGGACTGATGTGTGTGAACCTGCAGGTCTCTCTGTGAGACTGATGTGTGTGAACCTGCAGGTCTCTGTGGGACTGATGTGTGTGAACGTGCAGGTCTCTGTGGGACTGATGTGTGTGAACCTGTAGGTCTCTCTGTGAGACTGATGTGTGTGAACCTGCAGGTCTCTCTGTGAGACTGATGTGTGTGAACCTGCAGGTCTCTGTGAGACTGGTGTGTGTGAACCTGCAGGTCTCTCTGTGAGACTGATGTGTGTGAACCTGCAGGTCTCTCTGTAGGCCTGATGTGTGTGAACCTGCAGGTGTCTGTGGGACGGATGTGTTTGAACCTGCAGGTCTCTGTAGGACTGATGTGTGTGAACCTGCACGTCTCTCTGTGGGACTGATGTGTGTGAACCTGCAGGTCTCTGTGGGACTGATGTGTGTGAACCTGCAGGTCTCTCTCTGGGACTGGTGTGTGTGAACCTGAAGGTCTCTGTGTGGGACTGATGTGTGTGAACTTGCAGGTCTCTGTAGGACTGATGTGTGTGAACCTGCAAGTCTCTCTCTGGGACTGGTGTGTGTGAACCTTAAGGTCTCTGTGTGGGACTGATGTGTGTGAACCTGTAGGTCTCTGTGGGACTGATGTGTGTGACCCTGCAGGTCTCTGTAGGACTGATGTGTCTGAACCTGCAGGTCTCTGTGTGACTGAAGTGTCTGAACCTGCAGGTCTCTCTGTAGGACTGATGTGTGTGAACCTGCAGGTCTCTGTGGGACTGATGTGTGTGAACCTGCAGGTCTCTGTAGGACTGATGTGTGTGAACCTGCAGGTCTCTGTGGGACTGAAGTGTGTGAACCTGCAGGTCTCTGTAGGACTGAAGTGTGTGAACCTGCAGGTCTCTCTGTGGGACTGATGTGTGTGACCCTGCAGGTCTCTCTGTAGGACTGAAGTGTGTGAACCTGCAGGTCTCGGTGGGACTGATGTGTGTGAACCTGCAGGTCTCTGTAGGATATAAGTGTGTGAACCTGCAGGTCTCTCTGTGGGACTGATGTGTGTGAACCTGCAGGTCTTTCTGTGGGACTGAATTGTGTGAACCTGCAGGTCTCGGTGGGACAGATGTGTGAGAACCTGCAGGTCTCTCTGTAGGACTGACGTGTGTGAACCTGCAGGTCTCTGTAGGACTGAAGTGTGTGAACCTGCAGGTCTCTCTGTGGGACTGATATGTGTGAACCTGCAGGTCTCTCTGTGGGACTGATGTGTGTGACCTTGCAGGTCCCTGTAAGACTGATATGTGTGAACCCGCAGGTCTCTGTAGGACTGATGTATGTGAACCTGCAGGTCTCACTGTGGGACAGATGTTTGTGAACCTGTAGGTCTCTGTAGGACTGAATTATGTGAACCTGCAGGTCTCTCTGTGGGACTGATGTGTGTGACCCTGCAGGTCTCTGTGGGACTGATGTGTGTGAACCTGCAGGTCTCTCTGTGGGACTGATGTGTGTGACCCTGCAGGTCTCTCTGTAGGACTGAATTGTTTGAACCTGCAGGTCTCTCTGTAGGACTGAATTGTGTGAACCTGCAGGTCTCTCTGTAGGACTGAAGTGCGTGAACCTGCAGGTCTCTGTGGGACTGATGTGTGTGAACGTGCAGGTCTCTGTGGGACTGATGTGTGTGAACCTGTAGGTCTCTCTGTGAGACTGGTGTGTGTGAACCTGCAGGTCTCTCTGTGAGACTGATGTGTGTGACCTTGCAGGTCCCTGTAAGACTGATATGTGTGAATCCGCAGGTCTCTGTAGGACTGATGTATGTGAACCTGCAGGTCTCACTGTGGGACAGATGTTTGTGAACCTGTAGGTCTCTGTAGGACTGAATTATGTGAACCTGCAGGTCTCTCTGTGGGACTGATGTGTGTGACCCTGCAGGTCTCTGTGGGACTGATGTGTGTGAACCTGCAGGTCTCTCTGTGGGACTGATGTGTGTGACCCTGCAGGTCTCTCTGTAGGACTGAATTGTTTGAACCTGCAGGTCTCTCTGTAGGACTGAATTGTGTGAACCTGCAGGTCTCTCTGTAGGACTGAAGTGCGTGAACCTGCAGGTCTCTGTGGGACTGATGTGTGTGAACGTGCAGGTCTCTGTGGGACTGATGTGTGTGAACCTGTAGGTCTCTCTGTGAGACTGGTGTGTGTGAACCTGCAGGTCTCTCTGTGAGACTGATGTGTGTGAACCTGCAGGTCTCTCTGTAGGACTGATGTGTGTGAACCTGCAGGTGTCTGTGGGACGGATGTGTTTGAACCTGCAGGTCTCTCTGTGGGACTGATGTGTGTGAACTTGCAGGTCTCTCTGTGGGACTGATGTGTGTGAACCTGCAGGTCTCTGTGGGACTGATGTGTGTGAACCTGCAGGTCTCTCTCTGGGACTGGTGTGTGTGAACCTGAAGGTCTCTGTGTGGGACTGATGTGTGTGAACCTGTAGGTCTCTGTGGGACTGATGTGTGTGACCCTGCAGGTCTCTGTAGGACTGATGTGTCTGAACCTGCAGGTCTCTGTGTGACTGAAGTGTCTGAACCTGCAGGTCTCTCTGTAGGACTGATGTGTGTGAACCTGCAGGTCTCTGTGGGACTGATGTGTGTGACCCTGCAGGTCTCTGTAGGACTGATGTGTGTGAACCTGCAGGTCTCTGTGGGACTGAAGTGTGTGAACCTGCAGGTCTCTGTAGGACTGAAGTGTGTGAACCTGCAGGTCTCTCTGTGGGACTGATGTGTGTGACCCTGCAGGTCTCTCTGTAGGACTGAATTGTGTGAACCTGCAGGTCTTTCTGTAGGACTGAAGTGTCTGAACCTACAGGTCTCTCTGTGGGACTGAAGTGTGTGAACCTGCAGGTCTCGGTGGGACTGATGTGTGTGAACCTGCAGGTCTCTGTAGGATATAAGTGTGTGAACCTGCAGGTCTCTCTGTGGGACTGATGTGTGTGAACCTGCAGGTCTTTCTGTGGGACTGAATTGTGTGAACCTGCAGGTCTCGGTGGGACAGATGTGTGAGAACCTGCAGGTCTCTCTGTAGGACTGACGTGTGTGAACCTGCAGGTCTCTGTAGGACTGAAGTGTGTGAACCTGCAGGTCTCTCTGTGGGACTGATGTGTGTGAACCTGCAGGTCTCTCTGTGGGACTGATGTGTGTGAACCTGCAGGTCTCTCTGTAGGACTGAATTGTTTGAACCTGCAGGTCTCTCTGTAGGACTGAATTGTGTGAACCTGCAGGTCTCTCTGTAGGACTGAAGTGCGTGAACCTGCAGGTCTCTGTGGGACTGATGTGTGTGAACCTGCAGGTCTCTTTGTGGGACTGATGTGTGTGAACCTGCAGGTCTCTCTGTAGGACTGAAGTGTGTGAACCTGAAGGTCTGTTTAGGACTGATGTGTGTGAACCTGCAGGTCTCTGTAGGACTGATGTGTGTGAACCTGCAGGTCTCTGTGGGACTGATGTGTGTGAACCCGCAGGTCTCTTTGGGACTGATGTGTGTGAACCTGCAGGTCTCTGTGGGACTGATGTCTGTGAACCTGCAGGTCTCTTTGTGGGACTGATGTGTGTGACCCTGCAGGTCTTTCTGTAGGACTGAATTGTGTGAACCTGCAGGTCTCTCTGGGACTGAAGTGTGTGAACCTGCAGGTCTCTCTGTGGGACTGATGTGTGTGAACCTACAGGTCTCTTGTGGGACTGAAGTGTGTGAACCTGCAGGTCTCTGTAGGACTGATGTGTGTGAACCTGCAGGTCTCTGTGGGACTGAAGTGTGTGAACCTGCAGGTCTCTGTGGGACTGATGTGTTTGAAGCTGCAGGTCTCTGTAGGACTGAAGTGTGTGAACCTCCAGTCCCTGTAGGACTAAAGCGTGTGAACCTGCAGGTCTCTCTCTGGGACTGAAGTGTGTGAACCTGCAGGTCTCTCTGTGGGACTGAAGTGTGTGAACCTGCAGGTCTCTCTGTGGGACTGATGTGTGTGAACCTGCAGGTCTCTCTGTGAGACTGATGTGTGTGAACCTGCAGGTCTCTGTGGGACTGATGTGTGTGAACGTGCAGGTCTCTGTGGGACTGATGTGTGTGAACCTGTAGGTCTCTCTGTGAGACTGATGTGTGTGAACCTGCAGGTCTCTCTGTGAGACTGATGTGTGTGAACCTGCAGGTCTCTGTGAGACTGGTGTGTGTGAACCTGCAGGTCTCTCTGTGAGACTGATGTGTGTGAACCTGCAGGTCTCTCTGTAGGCCTGATGTGTGTGAACCTGCAGGTGTCTGTGGGACGGATGTGTTTGAACCTGCAGGTCTCTGTAGGACTGATGTGTGTGAACCTGCACGTCTCTCTGTGGGACTGATGTGTGTGAACCTGCAGGTCTCTGTGGGACTGATGTGTGTGAACCTGCAGGTCTCTCTCTGGGACTGGTGTGTGTGAACCTGAAGGTCTCTGTGTGGGACTGATGTGTGTGAACTTGCAGGTCTCTGTAGGACTGATGTGTGTGAACCTGCAGGTCTCTCTCTGGGACTGGTGTGTGTGAACCTGAAGGTCTCTGTGTGGGACTGATGTGTGTGAACCTGTAGGTCTCTGTGGGACTGATGTGTGTGACCCTGCAGGTCTCTGTAGGACTGATGTGTCTGAACCTGCAGGTCTCTGTGTGACTGAAGTGTCTGAACCTGCAGGTCTCTCTGTAGGACTGATGTGTGTGAACCTGCAGGTCTCTGTGGGACTGATGTGTGTGACCCTGCAGGTCTCTGTAGGACTGATGTGTGTGAACCTGCAGGTCTCTGTGGGACTGAAGTGTGTGAACCTGCAGGTCTCTGTAGGACTGAAGTGTGTGAACCTGCAGGTCTCTCTGTGGGACTGATGTGTGTGACCCTGCAGGTCTCTCTGTAGGACTGAAGTGTGTGAACCTGCAGGTCTCGGTGGGACTGATGTGTGTGAACCTGCAGGTCTCTGTAGGATATAAGTGTGTGAACCTGCAGGTCTCTCTGTGGGACTGATGTGTGTGAACCTGCAGGTCTTTCTGTGGGACTGAATTGTGTGAACCTGCAGGTCTCGGTGGGACAGATGTGTGAGAACCTGCAGGTCTCTCTGTAGGACTGACGTGTGTGAACCTGCAGGTCTCTGTAGGACTGAAGTGTGTGAACCTGCAGGTCTCTCTGTGGGACTGATATGTGTGAACCTGCAGGTCTCTCTGTGGGACTGATGTGTGTGACCTTGCAGGTCCCTGTAAGACTGATATGTGTGAACCCGCAGGTCTCTGTAGGACTGATGTATGTGAACCTGCAGGTCTCACTGTGGGACAGATGTTTGTGAACCTGTAGGTCTCTGTAGGACTGAATTATGTGAACCTGCAGGTCTCTCTGTGGGACTGATGTGTGTGACCCTGCAGGTCTCTGTGGGACTGGTGTGTGTGAACCTGCAGGTCTCTCTGTGGGACTGATGTGTGTGACCCTGCAGGTCTCTCTGTAGGACTGAATTGTTTGAACCTGCAGGTCTCTCTGTAGGACTGAATTGTGTGAACCTGCAGGTCTCTCTGTAGGACTGAAGTGCGTGAACCTGCAGGTCTCTGTGGGACTGATGTGTGTGAACCTGCAGGTCTCTTTGTGGGACTGATGTGTGTGAACCTGCAGGTCTCTCTGTAGGACTGAAGTGTGTGAACCTGCAGGTCTGTTTAGGACTGATGTGTGTGAACCTGCAGGTCTCTGTAGGACTGATGTGTGTGAACCTGCAGGTCTCTGTAGGACTCATGTGTGTGAACCTGCAGGTCTCTCTGTGGGACTGATGTGTGTGAACCTGCAGGTCTCTGTGGGACTGATGTGTGTGAACCTGCAGGTCTCATTGTGGGACTGATGTGTGTGAACCTGCAGGACTCATTGTGGGACTTATTTGTGTGAACATGCAGGTCTCTCTGTGGGACTGATGTGTGTGAACCAGCAGGTCTCTCTGTGGGACTGATGTTTGTGACCCTGAAGGTCTCTGTAAGACTGATGTGTGTGAACCTGCAGGTCTCTTTGTGGGTTTGATGTGTGTGAACCTGCAGGTCTCAGTGGGACTGATGACTGTGAACCTGCAGGTCTCTGTGGGACTGATGAGTGTGAACCTGCAGGTCTCTGTGGGACTGATGTGTGTGAACCCGCAGGTCTCTTTGGGACTGATGTGTGTGAACCTGCAGGTCTCTGTGGGACTGATGTCTGTGAACCTGCAGGTCTCTTTGTGGGACTGATGTGTGTGACCCTGCAGGTCTTTCTGTAGGACTGAATTGTGTGAACCTGCAGGTCTCTCTGGGACTGAAGTGTGTGAACCTGCAGGTCTCTCTGTGGGACTGATGTGTGTGAACCTACAGGTCTCTCTGTGGAACTGATGTGTGTGAACCTGCAGGTCTCTTGTGGGACTGATGTGTGTGAACCTGCAGGTCTCTTGTGGGACTGAAGTGTGTGAACCTGCAGGTCTCTGTAGGACTGATGTGTGTGAACCTGCAGGTCTCTGTGGGACTGAAGTGTGTGAACCTGCAGGTCTCTGTGGGACTGATGTGTTTGAAGCTGCAGGTCTCTGTAGGACTGAAGTGTGTGAACCTCCAGTCCCTGTAGGACTAAAGCGTGTGAACCTGCAGGTCTCTCTCTGGGACTGAAGTGTGTGAACCTGCAGGTCTCTCTGTGGGACTGAAGTGTGTGAACCTGCAGGTCTCTCTGTGGGACTGATGTGTGTGAACCTGCAGGTCTCTCTGTGAGACTGATGTGTGTGAACCTGCAGGTCTCTGTGGGACTGATGTGTGTGAACGTGCAGGTCTCTGTGGGACTGATGTGTGTGAACCTGTAGGTCTCTCTGTGAGACTGGTGTGTGTGAACCTGCAGGTCTCTCTGTGAGACTGATGTGTGTGAACCTGCAGGTCTCTCTGTAGGACTGATGTGTGTGAACCTGCAGGTCTCTGTGGGACTGATGTGTGTGAACCTGCAGGTCTCTCTCTGGGACTGGTGTGTGTGAACCTGAAGGTCTCTGTGTGGGACTGATGTGTGTGAACCTGTAGGTCTCTGTGGGACTGATGTGTGTGACCCTGCAGGTCTCTGTAGGACTGATGTGTCTGAACCTGCAGGTCTCTGTGTGACTGAAGTGTCTGAACCTGCAGGTCTCTCTGTAGGACTGATGTGTGTGAACCTGCAGGTCTCTGTGGGACTGATGTGTGTGACCCTGCAGGTCTCTGTAGGACTGATGTGTGTGAACCTGCAGGTCTCTGTGGGACTGAAGTGTGTGAACCTGCAGGTCTCTGTAGGACTGAAGTGTGTGAACCTGCAGGTCTCTCTGTGGGACTGATGTTTGTGACCCTGCAGGTCTCGGTGGGACTGAATTGTGTGAACCTGCAGGTCTTTCTGTAGGACTGAAGTGTCTGAACCTACAGGTCTCTCTGTGGGACTGAAGTGTGTGAACCTGCAGGTCTCGGTGGGACTGATGTGTGTGAACCTGCAGGTCTCTGTAGGATATAAGTGTGTGAACCTGCAGGTCTCTCTGTGGGACTGATGTGTGTGAACCTGCAGGTCTTTCTGTGGGACTGAATTGTGTGAACCTGCAGGTCTCGGTGGGACAGATGTGTGAGAACCTGCAGGTCTCTCTGTAGGACTGACGTGTGTGAACCTGCAGGTCTCTGTAGGACTGAAGTGTGTGAACCTGCAGGTCTCTCTGTGGGACTGATGTGTGTGAACGTGCAGGTCTCTCTGTGGGACTGATGTGTGTGATCCTGCAGGTCTCTCTGTAGGACTGAATTGTTTGAACCTGCAGGTCTCTCTGTAGGACTGAATTGTGTGAACCTGCAGGTCTCTCTGTAGGACTGAAGTGCGTGAACCTGCAGGTCTCTGTGGGACTGATGTGTGTGAACCTGCAGGTCTCTTTGTGGGACTGATGTGTGTGAACCTGCAGGTCTCTCTGTAGGACTGAAGTGTGTGAACCTGAAGGTCTGTTTAGGACTGATGTGTGTGAACCTGCAGGTCTCTGTAGGACTGATGTGTGTGAACCTGCAGGTCTCTGTGGGACTGATGTGTGTGAACCCGCAGGTCTCTTTGGGACTGATGTGTGTGAACCTGCAGGTCTCTGTGGGACTGATGTCTGTGAACCTGCAGGTCTCTTTGTGGGACTGATGTGTGTGACCCTGCAGGTCTTTCTGTAGGACTGAATTGTGTGAACCTGCAGGTCTCTCTGGGACTGAAGTGTGTGAACCTGCAGGTCTCTCTGTGGGACTGATGTGTGTGAACCTACAGGTCTCTTGTGGGACTGAAGTGTGTGAACCTGCAGGTCTCTGTAGGACTGATGTGTGTGAACCTGCAGGTCTCTGTGGGACTGAAGTGTGTGAACCTGCAGGTCTCTGTGGGACTGATGTGTTTGAAGCTGCAGGTCTCTGTAGGACTGAAGTGTGTGAACCTCCAGTCCCTGTAGGACTAAAGCGTGTGAACCTGCAGGTCTCTCTCTGGGACTGAAGTGTGTGAACCTGCAGGTCTCTCTGTGGGACTGAAGTGTGTGAACCTGCAGGTCTCTCTGTGGGACTGATGTGTGTGAACCTGCAGGTCTCTCTGTGAGACTGATGTGTGTGAACCTGCAGGTCTCTGTGGGACTGATGTGTGTGAACGTGCAGGTCTCTGTGGGACTGATGTGTGTGAACCTGTAGGTCTCTCTGTGAGACTGATGTGTGTGAACCTGCAGGTCTCTCTGTGAGACTGATGTGTGTGAACCTGCAGGTCTCTGTGAGACTGGTGTGTGTGAACCTGCAGGTCTCTCTGTGAGACTGATGTGTGTGAACCTGCAGGTCTCTCTGTAGGCCTGATGTGTGTGAACCTGCAGGTGTCTGTGGGACGGATGTGTTTGAACCTGCAGGTCTCTGTAGGACTGATGTGTGTGAACCTGCACGTCTCTCTGTGGGACTGATGTGTGTGAACCTGCAGGTCTCTGTGGGACTGATGTGTGTGAACCTGCAGGTCTCTCTCTGGGACTGGTGTGTGTGAACTTGAAGGTCTCTGTGTGGGACTGATGTGTGTGAACTTGCAGGTCTCTGTAGGACTGATGTGTGTGAACCTGCAGGTCTCTCTGTGGGATTGATGTGCGTGAACCTGCAGGTCTCTCTGTGGGACTGGTGTGTGTGAACCTGCAGGTCTCTCTGTGGGACTGAAGTGTGTGTAGCTGCAGGTCTCTGTAGGACTGAAGTGTGTGAACCTGCAGGTCTCTGTAGGACTGATGTGTGTGAACCTTCAGGTCTCTGTGGGACTGATGTGTGTGAACCTGCAGGTCTCTCTGTGGGACTGATGTGTGTGAACCTGCAGGTCTTTGTGGGACTGATGTGTGTGAACCTGCAGGTCTCTGTGGGACTGATATGTGTGAACCTGCCGGTCTCTGTGGGACTGATGTGTTTGAACCTGCATGTCTCTCTGTGGGACTGATGTTTGTGAACCTGCAGGTCTCTGTGGGACTGATGTGTGTGAACCTGCAGGTCTCTCTGTAGGACTGAATTGTGTGAACCTGCAGGTCTCTCTGTAGGACTGAAGTGCGTGAACCTGCAGGTCTCTGTGGGACTGATGTGTGTGAACCTGCAGGTCTCTTTGTGGGACTGATGTGTGTGAACCTGCAGGTCTCTCTGTAGGACTGAAGTGTGTGAACCTGAAGGTCTGTTTAGGACTGATGTGTGTGAACCTGCAGGTCTCTGTAGGACTGATGTGTGTGAACCTGCAGGTCTCTGTGGGACTGATGTGTGTGAACCCGCAGGTCTCTTTGGGACTGATGTGTGTGAACCTGCAGGTCTCTGTGGGACTGATGTCTGTGAACCTGCAGGTCTCTTTGTGGGACTGATGTGTGTGACCCTGCAGGTCTTTCTGTAGGACTGAATTGTGTGAACCTGCAGGTCTCTCTGGGACTGAAGTGTGTGAACCTGCAGGTCTCTCTGTGGGACTGATGTGTGTGAACCTACAGGTCTCTTGTGGGACTGAAGTGTGTGAACCTGCAGGTCTCTGTAGGACTGATGTGTGTGAACCTGCAGGTCTCTGTGGGACTGAAGTGTGTGAACCTGCAGGTCTCTGTGGGACTGATGTGTTTGAAGCTGCAGGTCTCTGTAGGACTGAAGTGTGTGAACCTCCAGTCCCTGTAGGACTAAAGCGTGTGAACCTGCAGGTCTCTCTCTGGGACTGAAGTGTGTGAACCTGCAGGTCTCTCTGTGGGACTGAAGTGTGTGAACCTGCAGGTCTCTCTGTGGGACTGATGTGTGTGAACCTGCAGGTCTCTCTGTGAGACTGATGTGTGTGAACCTGCAGGTCTCTGTGGGACTGATGTGTGTGAACGTGCAGGTCTCTGTGGGACTGATGTGTGTGAACCTGTAGGTCTCTCTGTGAGACTGATGTGTGTGAACCTGCAGGTCTCTCTGTGAGACTGATGTGTGTGAACCTGCAGGTCTCTGTGAGACTGGTGTGTGTGAACCTGCAGGTCTCTCTGTGAGGCTGATGTGTGTGAACCTGCAGGTCTCTCTGTAGGCCTGATGTGTGTGAACCTGCAGGTGTCTGTGGGACGGATGTGTTTGAACCTGCAGGTCTCTGTAGGACTGATGTGTGTGAACCTGCACGTCTCTCTGTGGGACTGATGTGTGTGAACCTGCAGGTCTCTGTGGGACTGATGTGTGTGAACCTGCAGGTCTCTCTCTGGGACTGGTGTGTGTGAACCTGAAGGTCTCTGTGTGGGACTGATGTGTGTGAACTTGCAGGTCTCTGTAGGACTGATGTGTGTGAACCTGCAGGTCTCTCTGTGGGATTGATGTGCGTGAACCTGCAGGTCTCTCTGTGGGACTGGTGTGTGTGAACCTGCAGGTCTCTCTGTGGGACTGAAGTGTGTGTAGCTGCAGGTCTCTGTAGGACTGAAGTGTGTGAACCTGCAGGTCTCTGTAGGACTGATGTGTGTGAACCTTCAGGTCTCTGTGGGACTGATGTGTGTGAACCTGCAGGTCTCTCTGTGGGACTGATGTGTGTGAACCTGCAGGTCTTTGTGGGACTGATGTGTGTGAACCTGCAGGTCTCTGTGGGACTGATATGTGTGAACCTGCCGGTCTCTGTGGGACTGATGTGTTTGAACCTGCATGTCTCTCTGTGGGACTGATGTTTGTGAACCTGCAGGTCTCTGTGGGACTGATGTGTGTGAACCTGCAGGTCTCTCTGTGGGACTGATGTGTGTGAACCTGCATGTCTCTCTGTGGGATTGATGTGTGAGAACCTGCAGGTCTCTCTGTGGGACTGATGTGTGTGAACCTACAGGTCTCTCTGTAGGACTGATGTGTGTGAACCTGAAGGTCTCTGCGGGACTGAAGTCTTGAACCTGCAGGTCTCTCTGTGGGACAGATGTGTGAGAACCTGCAGCTCTCTGTAGGACTGATATGTGTGAACCTGCAGGTTTCTCTGTGGGACTGATGTGTGTGAACCTGCAGGTCTCTGTGTGACTGAAGTGTGTGAACCAGCAGGTCTCTGTGGGACTGATGTGTGTGAACCTGCAGGTCTCTGTGGGACTGATGTGTGTGAACCGGCAGGTCTCTGCGGGACTGATGTGTGTGAAACTGCAGGTCTCTGTGGGACTGATGTGTGTGAACCTGCAGGTTTCTGTAGGACTGATGTGTGTGAACCTGCAGGTCTCTGTGGGACTGATGTGTGTGAACCTGCAGGTCTCTCTGTGGGACTGATGTGTGTGAACCTGCAGGTCTTTGTGGGACTGATGTGTGTGAACCTGCAGGTCTCTGTGGGACTGATATGTGTGAACCTGCCGGTCTCTGTGGGACTGATGTGTGTGAGCCTGCAGGTCTCTCTGTGGGACTGATGTGTGTGAACCAGCAGATCTCTCTGTGGGACTGATGTGTGTGAAATTGCAGGTCTCTGTGGGACTGATGTGTGTGAACCTGCAGGTCTCTGTAGGATTGATATGTGTGAACCTGCCGGTCTCTGTGGGACTGATGTGTGTGAACCTGCAGGTCTCTCTGTGGGACTGATGTGTGTGAACCTGCCGGTCTCTCTGTGGGACTGATGTGTGTGAACCGGCAGGTGTCTGTGGGACTGATGTGTGTGAACCTGCCGGTCTCTCTGTGGGACTGATGTGTGTGAACCTGCAGGTCTCTGTGGGCCTGATGTGTGTGAACCTGCAGGTCTCTCTGTGGGACTGATGTGTGTGAACCTGCCGGTCTCTGTGGGACTGATGTGTGTGAACCTGCAGGTCTCTCTGTGGGACTGATGTGTGTGAACCGGCAGGTGTCTGTGGGACTGACGTGTGTGAACCTGCAGATCTCTCTGTGGGACTTAAGTGTGTGAACCTGCAGGTCTCTGTGGGACTGATGTGCGTGAAGCTGCAGGTCTCTGTAGGACTGATGTGTGTGAACCTGCAGGTCTCTCAGTGGGACTGATATGTGTGAACCTGAGGGTCTCTCTGCGGGACGGATGTGTGACCCTGCAGGTCTCTGTAGGACTGATGTGTGTGAACCTGCAGGTCTCTCTGTGGGATTGATGTGTGTGACACTGCAGGTCTCTGTGGGACTGAAGTGTGTGAAACTGCAGGTCTCTGTGGGAGTGATGTGTGTGAACCTGCAGGTCTCTCTGTAGGACTGATTTGTGTGAACCTTCAGGTCTCTGTGTGACTGATGTGTGTGAACCTGCAGGTCTCTCTGTGGGACTGGTGTGTGTGAACCTGCACGTCTCTCTGTGGGACTTATGTGTGTGAACCTACAGGTCTCTGTGGGACTGATGTGTGTGAACATGCGGATCTCTGTAGGACTGATGTGTGTGAACATGCAGGTCTCTCTGTGGGACTGATGTGTGTGACCCTGCAGGTCTCTGTGGGACTTAAGTGTGTGAACCTGCAAATGTCTCTGTAGGACTGATGTGTGTGAACCTGCAGGTCTCTCTGTGGGAATGATTTGTGTGAACCTGCATGTCTCTCTGTGGGACTGATGTGTGAGAACCTGCAGGTCTCTCTGTCAGACTGATGTGTGTGAAACTGCAGGTCTCTGTAGGACTGAACTGTGTGAACCTGCAGGTCTCTCTGTGGGACTGATGTGTGTGAACCTGTAGGTCTCTCTGTGGGACTGATGTGTGTGACCCTGCAGGTCTCTCTGTGGGACTGATGTGTGTGACCCTGCAGGTCTCTGTAGAACTGATGTGTGTGAACCTGCAGGTCTCTGTAGGACTTATGTGTGTGAACCTGCAGGTGTCTCTGTAGAACTGATGTGTGTGAACCAGCAGATCTCTCTGTGGGACTGATGTGTGTGAAATTGCAGGTCTCTCTGTAGGACTGATGTGTGTGAACCTGCAGGTATCCCTGTGGGACTGATGTGTGTGGACCTGCAGGTCTCTGTGGGACTATGTTTGTGAACCTGTAGGTCTCTGTAGCGCTGATGTGTGTGAACCTGCAGGTCTCTGTGGGACTGATGTGTGTGAACCTGCAGGTCTCTGTGGGACTGATGTTTGTGAAACTGCAGGTCTCTGTGGGACTGATGTGTGTGAACCTGTAGGTCTCTGTAGCGCTGATGTGTGTGAACCTGCAGGTCTCTGTGGGACTGATGTTTGTGAAACTGCAGGTCTCTGTGGGACTGATGTGTGTGAACCTGCAGGTTTCTGCAGGACTGATGTGTGTGAACCTGCAGGTCTCTCTGTGGGACTGATGTGTGTGAACCTGCAGGTCTTTGTGGGACTGATGTGTGTGAACCTGCAGGTCTCTGTGGGACTGATATGTGTGAACCTGCCGGTCTCAGTGGGACTGATGTGTGTGAACCAGCAGATCTCTCTGTGGGACTGATGTGTGTGAAATTGCAGGTCTCTGTGGGACTGATGTGTGTGAACCCGCAGGTCTCTCTGTGGGACTGATGTGTGTGAACCGGCAAGTCTCTGTGGGACTGACGTGTGTGAACCTGCAGATCTCTCTGTGGGACTTAAGTGTGGGAACCTGTAGGTCTCTGTGGGACTGATGTTTGTGAACCTGCAGTTCTCTCTGTGGGACTGATGTGCGTGAAGCTGCAGGTCTCTCAGTGGGACTGATATGTGTGAACCTGAGGGTCCCTCTGCGGGACTGATGTGTGACCCTGCAGGTCTCTGTGGGACTGATGTGTGTGAACCTGCAGGTCTCTCTGTGGGATTGATGTGTGTGACACTGCAGGTCTCTGTGGGACTGATGAGTGTGACCCTGCAGGTCTCTGTAGGACTGATCTGTGTGAACCTGCAGTCTCTCTGTAGGACTGATGTGTGTGAACCTGCAGGTCTCTGTTGGACTGATGTGTGTGAACCTGCAGGTCTCTCTGTGGGACTGATGTGTGTGAACCTGCAGGTCTCTGTGGGACTGAAGTGTGTGAAACTGCAGGTCTCTGTGGGAGTGATGTGTGTGAACCTGCAGGTCTCTCTGTAGGACTGATTTGTGTGAACCTGCAGGTCTCTGTGTGACTGATGTGTGTGAACCTGCAGGTCTCTCTGTGGGACTGGTGTGTGTGAACCTGCACGTCCCCCTGTGGGACTTATGTGTGTGAACCTACAGGTCTCTGTGGGACTGATGTGTGTGAACCTGCAGGTCTCTCTGTGCGACTGACATGTGTGAACCTGTAGGTCTCTCTGTGGGACTGATGTGTGTGACCCTGCAGGTCTCTCTGCGGGACTGATGTGTGTGACCCTGCAGGTCTCTGTAGGACTGATGTGTGTGAACCTGCAGGTCTCTGTAGGACTTATGTGTGTGAACCTGCAGGTCTCTCTGTAGAACTGATGTGTGTTAACCAGCAGATCTCTCTGTGGGACTGATGTGTGTGAAATTGCAGGTCTCTCTGTAGGACTGATGTGTGTGAACCTGCAGGTCTCTGTAGGACTGATGTGTGTGAACCTGCAGGTCTCTCTGTAGGACTGATGTGTGTGGACCTGCAGGTTTCTGTAGGACTGATGTGTGTGAACCTGCAGGTCTCTCTGTGGGACTGATGTGTGTGAACCTGCAGGTCTCTGTGGGACTGATGGGTGTGAACCTGCAGGTCTCTGTGAGACTGGTGTGTGTGAACCTGCAGGTCTCTCTCTGGGACTGATGTGTGTGAACCTGCAGGTCTCTCTGTGGGACTGATGTGTTTGAACCTGCAGGTCTCTGTGGGACTGATGTATGTGAACGTGCAGGTCTCTGTGGGACTGATGGGTGTGAACCTGCATGTCTCTCTGTGAGACTGGTGTGTGTGAACCTGCAGGTCTCTGTGGGACTGATGTGTGTGAACCTGCAGGTCTCTCTCTGGGACTGATGTGTGTGAACCTGCAGGTCTCTCTGTGGGACTGATGTGTTTGAACCTGCAGGTCTCTGTGGGACTGATGTATGTGAACGTGCAGGTCTCTGTGGGACTGATGTGTGTGAACCTGCAGGTCTCTCTGTGAGACTGGTGTGTGTGAACCTGCAGGTCTCTGTGGGACTGATGTGTGTGAACCTGCAGGTCTCTGTGGGACTGATGGGTGTGAACCTGCAGGTCTCTGTGAGACTGGTGTGTGTGAACCTGCAGGTCTCTCTCTGGGACTGATGTGTGTGAACCTGCAGGTCTCTCTGTGGGACTGATGTGTTTGAACCTGCAGGTCTCTGTGGGACTGATGTGTGTGAACCTGCAGGTCTCTGTGGGACTGATGTGTGTGAACCTGCAGGTCTCTCTGTGAGACTGGTGTGTGTGAACCTGCAGGTCTCTGTGGGACTGATGTGTGTGAACCTGCAGGTCTCTCTCTGGGACTGATGTGTGTGAACCTGCAGGTCTCTCTGTGGGACTGATGTGTTTGAACCTGCAGGTCTCTGTGGGACTGATGTATGTGAACGTGCAGGTCTCTGTGGGACTGATGGGTGTGAACCTGCATGTCTCTCTGTGAGACTGGTGTGTGTGAACCTGCAGGTCTCTGTGGGACTGATGTGTGTGAACCTGCAGGTCTCTCTGGGAGACTGATGTGTGTGAACCTGCAGGTCTCTCTGTGGGACTGATGTGTGTGAACCTGCAGGTCTCTGTGGGACTGATGTGTGTGAAACTGTAGGTCTCTCTGTAGGACTGATGTGTGTGAACCTGCAGGTCTCTCTGTGGGACTGATGTGTGTGAACCCGCAGGTCTCTGTGGGACTGATGTGTGTGAACCTGTAGGTCTCTCTGTAGGACTGATGTGTGTGAACCTGCAGGTCTCTCTGTGGGATTGATGTGCGTGAACCTGCAGGTCTCTCTGTGGGACTGGTGTGTGTGAACCTGCAGGTCTCTGTGTGGGGCTGATGTTTGTGAACCTGCAGGTCTCTCTGTGGGACTGATGTGTGTGACCCTGCAGGTCTCTCTGTAGGACTGAATTGTGTGAACCTGCAGGTCTCTCTGTGGGACTGATGTGTGTGAACCTGCAGGTCTCTCTGTGGGACTGATGTGTGTGAACCTGCAGGTCTCTCTGTAGGACTGAAGTGTGTGAACCTGCAGGTCTCTGTAGGACTGATGTGTGTGAACCTGCAGGTCTCTCTGTGGGACTGATGTGTGTGAACCTGCAGGTCTCTGTAGGACTGATGTGTGTGAACGTGCAGGTCTCTCTCTGGGACTGATGTGTGTGAACCTGCAGGTCTCTGTGGGACTGATGTGTGTGAACCTGCAGGTCTCATTGTGGGACTGATTTGTGTGAACCTGCAGGTCTCATTGTGGGACTGATGTGTGTGAACCTGCAGGTCTCTGTAGGACTGATGTGTGTGAACCTGCAGGTCTCTGTGGGACTGATGTGTGTGAACCTGCAGGTCTCTGTGGGACTGATGTGTGTGAACCTGCAGGTCTCTGTGGGACAGATGTTTGTGACCCTGCAGGTCTTTCTGTAGTACTGAATTGTGTGAACCTGCAAGTCTCTCTGGGACTGAAGTGTGTGAACCTGCAGGTCTCTCTGTGGGACTGATGTGTGTGACCCTGCAGGTCTCCCTGTGGGACTGATGTGTGTGAACCTGCAGGTCTCTCTGTGGGACTGATGTGTGTGACCCTGCAGGTCTCTCTGTAGGACTGAATTGTGTGAACCTGCAGGTCTCTCTGGGACTGCAGTGTGTGAACCTGCAGGTCTCTGTGGGACTGAAGTGTGTGAACCTGCAGGTCTCTCTGTGGGACTGAAGTATGTGAACCCGCAGGTCTCTCTGTAGGACTGATGTGTGTGAACATGCAGGTCTCTCTGTGGGACTGAAGTATGTGAACCCGCAGGTCTCTGTAAGACTGTGTGTGAACCTGCAGGTCTCTGTAGGACTGATGTGTGTGACCCTGCAGGTCTCGGTGGGACAAATGTGTGAGAACCTGCAGGTCTCTGTAAGACTGATGTGTGTAAACATGCAGGTCTCTCTGTGGGACTGAAGTATGTGAACCCGCAGGTCTCTCTGTAGGACTGAAGTGTGTGACCCTGCAGGTCTCTGTAGGACTGATGTGTGTGACCCTGCAGGTCTCTGTAGGACTGATGAGTGTGAACCTGCAGGTCTCTCTGTGGGACTGATGTGTGTGAACCTGCAGGTCTCTCTGTGGGACTGAATTGTGTGAACCTGCAGGTCTCTCTGTGGGACTGAATTGTGTGAACCTGCAGGTCACTCTGTGGGACTGATGTGTGTGACCCTGCAGGTCTCTCTGTAGGACTGAATTGTGTGAACCTGCAGGTCTCTCTGTAGGACTGAATTGTGTGAACCTGCAGGTCTCTCTGTGGGACTGAAGTGTGTGAACCTGCAGGTCTCTCTGTGGGACTGAAGTGTGTGAACCTGCAGGTCTCTGTGGGACTGATGTCTCTGTGGGACTGATGTGTGTGAACCTGCAGGTCTCCGTGGGACTGATGTCTCTGTGGGACTGATCTGTGTTAACCTGCAGGTCTCTTTGGGACTGATGTGTGTGAACCTGCAGGTCTCTGTTGGACTGATGTGTGTGAACCGGCAGGTCTCTGTGGGACTGATGTGTGTGAACTTGCAGGTCTCTGTAGGACTGAAGAGTGTGAACCTGCAGATCTCTGTGGGACTGAAGTGTGTGAACCTGCAGGTCTCTCTGTGGGACTGATGTGTGTGAACCTGCAGGTCTCTCTGTGGGACTGAAGTGTGTGAACCTGCAGGTCTCTCTGTGGGACTGAAGTGTGTGAACCTGCAGGTCTCTGTGGGACTGATGTCTCTGTGGGACTGATGTCTGTGAACCTGCAGGTCTCTGTGGGACTGATGTGTGTGAACCTGCAGGTCTCTGTGGGACTGATGTGTGTGAACCTGCAGGTCTCTCTATAGGACTGAATTGTTTGAACCTGCAGGTCTCTCTGTAGGACTGAATTGTGTGAACCTGCAGGTCTCTCTGTAGGACTGAAGTGCGTGAACCTGCAGGTCTCTGTGGGACTGATGTGTGTGAACCTGCAGGTCTCTTTGTGGGACTGATGTGTGTGAACCTGCAGGTCTCTCTGTAGGACTGAAGTGTGTGAACCTGAAGGTCTGTTTAGGACTGATGTGTGTGAACCTGCAGGTCTCTGTAGGACTGATGTGTGTGAACCTGCAGGTCTCTGTGGGACTGATGTGTGTGAACCCGCAGGTCTCTCTGTGGGATTGATGTGTGTGACACTGCAGGTCTCTGTGGGACTGATGAGTGTGACCCTGCAGGTCTCTGTAGGACTGATCTGTGTGAACCTGCAGTCTCTCTGTAGGACTGATGTGTGTGAACCTGCAGGTCTCTGTTGGACTGATGTGTGTGAACCTGCAGGTCTCTCTGTGGGACTGATGTGTGTGAACCTGCAGGTCTCTGTAGGACTGATCTGTGTGACCCTGCAGGTCTCTCTGTAGGACTGAATTGTGTGAACCTGCAGGTCTCTCTGTGGGACTGATGTGTGTGAACCTGCAGGTCTCTCTGTGGGACTGATGTGTGTGAACCTGCAGGTCTCTCTGTAGGACTGAAGTGTGTGAACCTGCAGGTCTCTGTAGGACTGATGTGTGTGAACCTGCAGGTCTCTCTGTGGGACTGATGTGTGTGAACCTGCAGGTCTCTGTAGGACTGATGTGTGTGAACGTGCAGGTCTCTCTCTGGGACTGATGTGTGTGAACCTGCAGGTCTCTGTGGGACTGATGTGTGTGAACCTGCAGGTCTCATTGTGGGACTGATTTGTGTGAACCTGCAGGTCTCATTGTGGGACTGATGTGTGTGAACCTGCAGGTCTCTGTAGGACTGATGTGTGTGAACCTGCAGGTCTCTGTGGGACTGATGTGTGTGAACCTGCAGGTCTCATTGTGGGACTGAATTGTTTGAACCTGCAGGTCTCTCTGTAGGACTGAATTGTGTGAACCTGCAGGTCTCTCTGTGGGACTGATGTGTGTGAACCTGCATGCCTCTCTGTGGGACTGATGTTTGTGACCCTGAAGGTCTCTGTAAGACTGATGTGTGTGAACCTGCAGGTCTCTGTGGGACTGATGAGTGTGAACCTGCAGGTCTCTCTGTGGGACTGATGTGTGTGAACCTGCAGGTCTCTGTGGGACTGATGTGTGTGAACCTGCAGGTCTCTGTGGGACTGATGTGTGTGAACCTGCAGGTCTCTGTGGGACAGATGTTTGTGACCCTGCAGGTCTTTCTGTAGTACTGAATTGTGTGAACCTGCAAGTCTCTCTGGGACTGAAGTGTGTGAACCTGCAGGTCTCTCTGTGGGACTGATGTGTGTGACCCTGCAGGTCTCCCTGTGGGACTGATGTGTGTGAACCTGCAGGTCTCTCTGTGGGACTGATGTGTGTGACCCTGCAGGTCTCTCTGTAGGACTGAATTGTGTGAACCTGCAGGTCTCTCTGGGACTGCAGTGTGTGAACCTGCAGGTCTCTGTGGGACTGAAGTGTGTGAAGCTGCAGGTCTCTCTGTGGGACTGAAGTATGTGAACCCGCAGGTCTCTCTGTAGGACTGATGTGTGTGAACATGCAGGTCTCTCTGTGGGACTGAAGTATGTGAACCCGCAGGTCTCTGTAAGACTGTGTGTGAACCTGCAGGTCTCTGTAGGACTGATGTGTGTGACCCTGCAGGTCTCGGTGGGACAAATGTGTGAGAACCTGCAGGTCTCTGTAAGACTGATGTGTGTAAACATGCAGGTCTCTCTGTGGGACTGAAGTATGTGAACCCGCAGGTCTCTCTGTAGGACTGAAGTGTGTGACCCTGCAGGTCTCTGTGGGACTGATGTCTCTGTGGGACTGATGTGTGTGAACCTGCAGGTCTCCGTGGGACTGATGTCTCTGTGGGACTGATCTGTGTTAACCTGCAGGTCTCTTTGGGACTGATGTGTGTGAACCTGCAGGTCTCTGTTGGACTGATGTGTGTGAACCGGCAGGTCTCTGTGGGACTGATGTGTGTGAACTTGCAGGTCTCTGTAGGACTGAAGAGTGTGAACCTGCAGATCTCTGTGGGACTGAAGTGTGTGAACCTGCAGGTCTCTCTGTGGGACTGATGTGTGTGAACCTGCAGGTCTCTCTGTGGGACTGAAGTGTGTGAACCTGCAGGTCTCTCTGTGGGACTGAAGTGTGTGAACCTGCAGGTCTCTGTGGGACTGATGTCTCTGTGGGACTGATGTGTGTGAACCTGCAGGTCTCTCTGTGGGACTGATGTGTTTGACCCTGCAGGTCTCTGTAGGACTGAATTGTGTGAACCTGCATGTCTCTCTGTGGGACTGATGTTTGTGAACCTGCAGGTCTCTGTGGGACTGATGTGTGTGAACCTGCAGGTCTCTCTGTGGGACTGATGTGTGTGAACCTGCATGTCTCTCTGTGGGACTGATGTGTGAGAACCTGCAGGTCTCTCTGTGGGACTGATGTGTGTGAACCTACAGGTCTCTCTGTAGGACTGATGTGTGTGAACCTGAAGGTCTCTGCGGGACTGAAGTCTTGAACCTGCAGGTCTCTCTGTGGGACAGATGTGTGAGAACCTGCAGCTCTCTGTAGGACTGATATGTGTGAACCTGCAGGTTTCTCTGTGGGACTGATGTGTGTGAACCTGCAGGTCTCTGTGTGACTGAAGTGTGTGAACCAGCAGGTCTCTGTGGGACTGATGTGTGTGAACCTGCAGGTCTCTGTGGGACTGATGTGTGTGAACCGGCAGGTCTCTGCGGGACTGATGTGTGTGAAACTGCAGGTCTCTGTGGGACTGATGTGTGTGAACCTGCAGGTTTCTGTAGGACTGATGTGTGTGAACCTGCAGGTCTCTGTGGGACTGATGTGTGTGAACCTGCAGGTCTCTCTGTGGGACTGATGTGTGTGAACCTGCAGGTCTTTGTGGGACTGATGTGTGTGAACCTGCAGGTCTCTGTGGGACTGATATGTGTGAACCTGCCGGTCTCTGTGGGACTGATGTGTGTGAGCCTGCAGGTCTCTCTGTGGGACTGATGTGTGTGAACCAGCAGATCTCTCTGTGGGACTGATGTGTGTGAAATTGCAGGTCTCTGTGGGACTGATGTGTGTGAACCTGCAGGTCTCTGTAGGATTGATATGTGTGAACCTGCCGGTCTCTGTGGGACTGATGTGTGTGAACCTGCAGGTCTCTCTGTGGGACTGATGTGTGTGAACCTGCCGGTCTCTCTGTGGGACTGATGTGTGTGAACCGGCAGGTGTCTGTGGGACTGATGTGTGTGAACCTGCCGGTCTCTCTGTGGGACTGATGTGTGTGAACCTGCAGGTCTCTGTGGGCCTGATGTGTGTGAACCTGCAGGTCTCTCTGTGGGACTGATGTGTGTGAACCTGCCGGTCTCTGTGGGACTGATGTGTGTGAACCTGCAGGTCTCTCTGTGGGACTGATGTGTGTGAACCGGCAGGTGTCTGTGGGACTGACGTGTGTGAACCTGCAGATCTCTCTGTGGGACTTAAGTGTGTGAACCTGCAGGTCTCTGTGGGACTGATGTGCGTGAAGCTGCAGGTCTCTGTAGGACTGATGTGTGTGAACCTGCAGGTCTCTCAGTGGGACTGATATGTGTGAACCTGAGGGTCTCTCTGCGGGACGGATGTGTGACCCTGCAGGTCTCTGTAGGACTGATGTGTGTGAACCTGCAGGTCTCTCTGTGGGATTGATGTGTGTGACACTGCAGGTCTCTGTGGGACTGAAGTGTGTGAAACTGCAGGTCTCTGTGGGAGTGATGTGTGTGAACCTGCAGGTCTCTCTGTAGGACTGATTTGTGTGAACCTGCAGGTCTCTGTGTGACTGATGTGTGTGAACCTGCAGGTCTCTCTGTGGGACTGGTGTGTGTGAACCTGCACGTCTCTCTGTGGGACTTATGTGTGTGAACCTACAGGTCTCTGTGGGACTGATGTGTGTGAACATGCGGATCTCTGTAGGACTGATGTGTGTGAACATGCAGGTCTCTCTGTGGGACTGATGTGTGTGACCCTGCAGGTCTCTGTGGGACTTAAGTGTGTGAACCTGCAAATGTCTCTGTAGGACTGATGTGTGTGAACCTGCAGGTCTCTCTGTGGGAATGATTTGTGTGAACCTGCATGTCTCTCTGTGGGACTGATGTGTGAGAACCTGCAGGTCTCTCTGTCAGACTGATGTGTGTGAAACTGCAGGTCTCTGTAGGACTGAACTGTGTGAACCTGCAGGTCTCTCTGTGGGACTGATGTGTGTGAACCTGTAGGTCTCTCTGTGGGACTGATGTGTGTGACCCTGCAGGTCTCTCTGTGGGACTGATGTGTGTGACCCTGCAGGTCTCTGTAGAACTGATGTGTGTGAACCTGCAGGTCTCTGTAGGACTTATGTGTGTGAACCTGCAGGTGTCTCTGTAGAACTGATGTGTGTGAACCAGCAGATCTCTCTGTGGGACTGATGTGTGTGAAATTGCAGGTCTCTCTGTAGGACTGATGTGTGTGAACCTGCAGGTATCCCTGTGGGACTGATGTGTGTGGACCTGCAGGTCTCTGTGGGACTATGTTTGTGAACCTGTAGGTCTCTGTAGCGCTGATGTGTGTGAACCTGCAGGTCTCTGTGGGACTGATGTGTGTGAACCTGCAGGTCTCTGTGGGACTGATGTTTGTGAAACTGCAGGTCTCTGTGGGACTGATGTGTGTGAACCTGTAGGTCTCTGTAGCGCTGATGTGTGTGAACCTGCAGGTCTCTGTGGGACTGATGTTTGTGAAACTGCAGGTCTCTGTGGGACTGATGTGTGTGAACCTGCAGGTTTCTGCAGGACTGATGTGTGTGAACCTGCAGGTCTCTCTGTGGGACTGATGTGTGTGAACCTGCAGGTCTTTGTGGGACTGATGTGTGTGAACCTGCAGGTCTCTGTGGGACTGATATGTGTGAACCTGCCGGTCTCTGTGGGACTGATGTGTGTGAACCAGCAGATCTCTCTGTGGGACTGATGTGTGTGAAATTGCAGGTCTCTGTGGGACTGATGTGTGTGAACCCGCAGGTCTCTCTGTGGGACTGATGTGTGTGAACCGGCAAGTCTCTGTGGGACTGACGTGTGTGAACCTGCAGATCTCTCTGTGGGACTTAAGTGTGGGAACCTGTAGGTCTCTGTGGGACTGATGTTTGTGAACCTGCAGTTCTCTCTGTGGGACTGATGTGCGTGAAGCTGCAGGTCTCTCAGTGGGACTGATATGTGTGAACCTGAGGGTCCCTCTGCGGGACTGATGTGTGACCCTGCAGGTCTCTGTGGGACTGATGTGTGTGAACCTGCAGGTCTCTCTGTGGGATTGATGTGTGTGACACTGCAGGTCTCTGTGGGACTGATGAGTGTGACCCTGCAGGTCTCTGTAGGACTGATCTGTGTGAACCTGCAGTCTCTCTGTAGGACTGATGTGTGTGAACCTGCAGGTCTCTGTTGGACTGATGTGTGTGAACCTGCAGGTCTCTCTGTGGGACTGATGTGTGTGAACCTGCAGGTCTCTGTGGGACTGAAGTGTGTGAAACTGCAGGTCTCTGTGGGAGTGATGTGTGTGAACCTGCAGGTCTCTCTGTAGGACTGATTTGTGTGAACCTGCAGGTCTCTGTGTGACTGATGTGTGTGAACCTGCAGGTCTCTCTGTGGGACTGGTGTGTGTGAACCTGCACGTCCCCCTGTGGGACTTATGTGTGTGAACCTACAGGTCTCTGTGGGACTGATGTGTGTGAACCTGCAGGTCTCTCTGTGGGACTGACATGTGTGAACCTGTAGGTCTATCTGTGGGACTGATGTGTGTGACCCTGCAGGTCTCTCTGCGGGACTGATGTGTGTGACCCTGCAGGTCTCTGTAGGACTGATGTGTGTGAACCTGCAGGTCTCTGTAGGACTTATGTGTGTGAACCTGCAGGTCTCTCTGTAGAACTGATGTGTGTTAACCAGCAGATCTCTCTGTGGGACTGATGTGTGTGAAATTGCAGGTCTCTCTGTAGGACTGATGTGTGTGAACCTGCAGGTCTCTGTAGGACTGATGTGTGTGAACCTGCAGGTCTCTCTGTAGGACTGATGTGTGTGGACCTGCAGGTTTCTGTAGGACTGATGTGTGTGAACCTGCAGGTCTCTCTGTGGGACTGATGTGTGTGAACCTGCAGGTCTCTGTGGGACTGATGGGTGTGAACCTGCAGGTCTCTGTGAGACTGGTGTGTGTGAACCTGCAGGTCTCTCTGTAGGACTTATGTGTGTGAACCTGCAGGTCTCTGTGGGACTGATGTGTGTGAACGTGCAGGTCTCTGTAGGACTGATGTGTGTGAACCTGCAGGTCTCTCTGTGGGACTGATGTGTGTGAACCTGCAGGTCTCTGTGGGACTGATGTGTGTGAACCTGCAGGTCTCTGTGGGACTGATGTGTGTGAACCTGCAGGTCTCTCTGTGAGACTGGTGTGTGTGAACCTGCAGGTCTCTGTGGGACTGATGTGTGTGAACCTGCAGGTCTCTCTCTGGGACTGATGTGTGTGAACCTGCAGGTCTCTCTGTGGGACTGATGTGTTTGAACCTGCAGGTCTCCGTGGGACTGATGTATGTGAACGTGCAGGTCTCTGTGGGACTGATGGGTGTGAACCTGCATGTCTCTCTGTGAGACTGGTGTGTGTGAACCTGCAGGTCTCTGTGGGACTGATGTGTGTGAACCTGCAGGTCTCTCTGGGAGACTGATGTGTGTGAACCTGCAGGTCTCTCTGTGGGACTGATGTGTGTGAACCTGCAGGTCTCTGTGGGACTGATGTGTGTGAAACTGTAGGTCTCTCTGTAGGACTGATGTGTGTGAACCTGCAGGTCTCTCTGTGGGACTGATGTGTGTGAACCCGCAGGTCTCTGTGGGACTGATGTGTGTGAACCTGTAGGTCTCTCTGTAGGACTGATGTGTGTGAACCTGCAGGTCTCTCTGTGGGATTGATGTGCGTGAACCTGCAGGTCTCTCTGTGGGACTGGTGTGTGTGAACCTGCAGGTCTCTGTGTGGGGCTGATGTTTGTGAACCTGCAGGTCTCTCTGTGGGACTGATGTGTGTGACCCTGCAGGTCTCTCTGTAGGACTGAATTGTGTGAACCTGCAGGTCTCTCTGTGGGACTTATGTGTGTGAACCTACAGGTCTCTGTGGGACTGATGTGTGTGAACCTGCAGGTCTCTCTGTGGGACTGACATGTGTGAACCTGCAGGTCTCTGTAGGACTGATGTGTGTGAACCTGCAGGTCTCTCTGTGGGACTGATGTGTGTGAACCTGCAGGTCTCTGTAGGACTGATGTGTGTGAACGTGCAGGTCTCTCTCTGGGACTGATGTGTGTGAACCTGCAGGTCTCTGTGGGACTGATGTGTGTGAACCTGCAGGTCTCATTGTGGGACTGATTTGTGTGAACCTGCAGGTCTCATTGTGGGACTGATGTGTGTGAACCTGCAGGTCTCTGTAGGACTGATGTGTGTGAACCTGCAGGTCTCTGTGGGACTGATGTGTGTGAACCTGCAGGTCTCATTGTGGGACTGAATTGTTTGAACCTGCAGGTCTCTCTGTAGGACTGAATTGTGTGAACCTGCAGGTCTCTCTGTGGGACTGATGTGTGTGAACCTGCAGGCCTCTCTGTGGGACTGATGTTTGTGACCCTGAAGGTCTCTGTAAGACTGATGTGTGTGAACCTGCAGGTCTCTGTGGGACTGATGAGTGTGAACCTGCAGGTCTCTCTGTGGGACTGATGTGTGTGAACCTGCAGGTCTCTGTGGGACTGATGTGTGTGAACCTGCAGGTCTCTGTGGGACTGATGTGTGTGAACCTGCAGGTCTCTGTGGGACAGATGTTTGTGACCCTGCAGGTCTTTCTGTAGTACTGAATTGTGTGAACCTGCAAGTCTCTCTGGGACTGAAGTGTGTGAACCTGCAGGTCTCTCTGTGGGACTGATGTGTGTGACCCTGCAGGTCTCCCTGTGGGACTGATGTGTGTGAACCTGCAGGTCTCTCTGTGGGACTGATGTGTGTGACCCTGCAGGTCTCTCTGTAGGACTGAATTGTGTGAACCTGCAGGTCTCTCTGGGACTGCAGTGTGTGAACCTGCAGGTCTCTGTGGGACTGAAGTGTGTGAACCTGCAGGTCTCTCTGTGGGACTGAAGTATGTGAACCCGCAGGTCTCTCTGTAGGACTGATGTGTGTGAACATGCAGGTCTCTCTGTGGGACTGAAGTATGTGAACCCGCAGGTCTCTGTAAGACTGTGTGTGAACCTGCAGGTCTCTGTAGGACTGATGTGTGTGACCCTGCAGGTCTCGGTGGGACAAATGTGTGAGAACCTGCAGGTCTCTGTAAGACTGATGTGTGTAAACATGCAGGTCTCTCTGTGGGACTGAAGTATGTGAACCCGCAGGTCTCTCTGTAGGACTGAAGTGTGTGACCCTGCAGGTCTCTGTAGGACTGATGTGTGTGACCCTGCAGGTCTCTGTAGGACTGATGAGTGTGAACCTGCAGGTCTCTCTGTGGGACTGATGTGTGTGAACCTGCAGGTCTCTCTGTGGGACTGAATTGTGTGAACCTGCAGGTCTCTCTGTGGGACTGAATTGTGTGAACCTGCAGGTCACTCTGTGGGACTGATGTGTGTGACCCTGCAGGTCTCTCTGTAGGACTGAATTGTGTGAACCTGCAGGTCTCTCTGTAGGACTGAATTGTGTGAACCTGCAGGTCTCTCTGTGGGACTGAAGTGTGTGAACCTGCAGGTCTCTCTGTGGGACTGAAGTGTGTGAACCTGCAGGTCTCTGTGGGACTGATGTCTCTGTGGGACTGATGTGTGTGAACCTGCAGGTCTCCGTGGGACTGATGTCTCTGTGGGACTGATCTGTGTTAACCTGCAGGTCTCTTTGGGACTGATGTGTGTGAACCTGCAGGTCTCTGTTGGACTGATGTGTGTGAACCGGCAGGTCTCTGTGGGACTGATGTGTGTGAACTTGCAGGTCTCTGTAGGACTGAAGAGTGTGAACCTGCAGATCTCTGTGGGACTGAAGTGTGTGAACCTGCAGGTCTCTCTGTGGGACTGATGTGTGTGAACCTGCAGGTCTCTCTGTGGGACTGAAGTGTGTGAACCTGCAGGTCTCTCTGTGGGACTGAAGTGTGTGAACCTGCAGGTCTCTGTGGGACTGATGTCTCTGTGGGACTGATGTCTGTGAACCTGCAGGTCTCTGTGGGACTGATGTGTGTGAACCTGCAGGTCTCTGTGGGACTGATGTGTGTGAACCTGCAGGTCTCTCTATAGGACTGAATTGTTTGAACCTGCAGGTCTCTCTGTAGGACTGAATTGTGTGAACCTGCAGGTCTCTCTGTAGGACTGAAGTGCGTGAACCTGCAGGTCTCTGTGGGACTGATGTGTGTGAACCTGCAGGTCTCTTTGTGGGACTGATGTGTGTGAACCTGCAGGTCTCTCTGTAGGACTGAAGTGTGTGAACCTGAAGGTCTGTTTAGGACTGATGTGTGTGAACCTGCAGGTCTCTGTAGGACTGATGTGTGTGAACCTGCAGGTCTCTGTGGGACTGATGTGTGTGAACCCGCAGGTCTCTCTGTGGGATTGATGTGTGTGACACTGCAGGTCTCTGTGGGACTGATGAGTGTGACCCTGCAGGTCTCTGTAGGACTGATCTGTGTGAACCTGCAGTCTCTCTGTAGGACTGATGTGTGTGAACCTGCAGGTCTCTGTTGGACTGATGTGTGTGAACCTGCAGGTCTCTCTGTGGGACTGATGTGTGTGAACCTGCAGGTCTCTGTAGGACTGATCTGTGTGACCCTGCAGGTCTCTCTGTAGGACTGAATTGTGTGAACCTGCAGGTCTCTCTGTGGGACTGATGTGTGTGAACCTGCAGGTCTCTCTGTGGGACTGATGTGTGTGAACCTGCAGGTCTCTCTGTAGGACTGAAGTGTGTGAACCTGCAGGTCTCTGTAGGACTGATGTGTGTGAACCTGCAGGTCTCTCTGTGGGACTGATGTGTGTGAACCTGCAGGTCTCTGTAGGACTGATGTGTGTGAACGTGCAGGTCTCTGTGGGACTGATGTGTGTGAACCTGCAGGTCTCATTGTGGGACTGATTTGTGTGAACCTGCAGGTCTCATTGTGGGACTGATGTGTGTGAACCTGCAGGTCTCTGTAGGACTGATGTGTGTGAACCTGCAGGTCTCTGTGGGACTGATGTGTGTGAACCTGCAGGTCTCATTGTGGGACTGAATTGTTTGAACCTGCAGGTCTCTCTGTAGGACTGAATTGTGTGAACCTGCAGGTCTCTCTGTGGGACTGATGTGTGTGAACCTGCAGGCCTCTCTGTGGGACTGATGTTTGTGACCCTGAAGGTCTCTGTAAGACTGATGTGTGTGAACCTGCAGGTCTCTGTGGGACTGATGAGTGTGAACCTGCAGGTCTCTCTGTGGGACTGATGTGTGTGAACCTGCAGGTCTCTGTGGGACTGATGTGTGTGAACCTGCAGGTCTCTGTGGGACTGATGTGTGTGAACCTGCAGGTCTCTGTGGGACAGATGTTTGTGACCCTGCAGGTCTTTCTGTAGTACTGAATTGTGTGAACCTGCAAGTCTCTCTGGGACTGAAGTGTGTGAACCTGCAGGTCTCTCTGTGGGACTGATGTGTGTGACCCTGCAGGTCTCCCTGTGGGACTGATGTGTGTGAACCTGCAGGTCTCTCTGTGGGACTGATGTGTGTGACCCTGCAGGTCTCTCTGTAGGACTGAATTGTGTGAACCTGCAGGTCTCTCTGGGACTGCAGTGTGTGAACCTGCAGGTCTCTGTGGGACTGAAGTGTGTGAACCTGCAGGTCTCTCTGTGGGACTGAAGTATGTGAACCCGCAGGTCTCTCTGTAGGACTGATGTGTGTGAACATGCAGGTCTCTCTGTGGGACTGAAGTATGTGAACCCGCAGGTCTCTGTAAGACTGTGTGTGAACCTGCAGGTCTCTGTAGGACTGATGTGTGTGACCCTGCAGGTCTCGGTGGGACAAATGTGTGAGAACCTGCAGGTCTCTGTAAGACTGATGTGTGTAAACATGCAGGTCTCTCTGTGGGACTGAAGTGTGTGACCCTGCAGGTCTCTGTAGGACTGATGTGTGTGACCCTGCAGGTCTCTGTAGGACTGATGAGTGTGAACCTGCAGGTCTCTCTGTGGGACTGATGTGTGTGAACCTGCAGGTCTCTCTGTGGGACTGAATTGTGTGAACCTGCAGGTCACTCTGTGGGACTGATGTGTGTGACCCTGCAGGTCTCTCTGTAGGACTGAATTGTGTGAACCTGCAGGTCTCTCTGTAGGACTGAATTGTGTGAACCTGCAGGTCTCTCTGTGGGACTGAAGTGTGTGAACCTGCAGGTCTCTCTGTGGGACTGAAGTGTGTGAACCTGCAGGTCTCTGTGGGACTGATGTCTCTGTGGGACTGATGTGTGTGAACCTGCAGGTCTCCGTGGGACTGATGTCTCTGTGGGACTGATCTGTGTTAACCTGCAGGTCTCTTTGGGACTGATGTGTGTGAACCTGCAGGTCTCTGTTGGACTGATGTGTGTGAACCGGCAGGTCTCTGTGGGACTGATGTGTGTGAACTTGCAGGTCTCTGTAGGACTGAAGAGTGTGAACCTGCAGATCTCTGTGGGACTGAAGTGTGTGAACCTGCAGGTCTCTCTGTGGGACTGATGTGTGTGAACCTGCAGGTCTCTCTGTGGGACTGAAGTGTGTGAACCTGCAGGTCTCTCTGTGGGACTGAAGTGTGTGAACCTGCAGGTCTCTGTGGGACTGATGTCTCTGTGGGACTGATGTGTGTGAACCTGCAGGTCTCTGTGGGACTGATGTGTGTGAACCTGCAGGTCTCTGTGGGACTGATGTGTGTGAACCTGCAGGTCTCTTTATAGGACTGAATTGTTTGAACCTGCAGGTCTCTCTGTAGGACTGAATTGTGTGAACCTGCAGGTCTCTCTGTAGGACTGAAGTGCGTGAACCTGCAGGTCTCTGTGGGACTGATGTGTGTGAACCTGCAGGTCTCTTTGTGGGACTGATGTGTGTGAACCTGCAGGTCTCTCTGTAGGACTGAAGTGTGTGAACCTGAAGGTCTGTTTAGGACTGATGTGTGTGAACCTGCAGGTCTCTGTAGGACTGATGTGTGTGAACCTGCAGGTCTCTGTGGGACTGATGTGTGTGAACCCGCAGGTCTCTCTGTGGGATTGATGTGTGTGACACTGCAGGTCTCTGTGGGACTGATGAGTGTGACCCTGCAGGTCTCTGTAGGACTGATCTGTGTGAACCTGCAGTCTCTCTGTAGGACTGATGTGTGTGAACCTGCAGGTCTCTGTTGGACTGATGTGTGTGAACCTGCAGGTCTCTCTGTGGGACTGATGTGTGTGAACCTGCAGGTCTCTGTGGGACTGAAGTGTGTGAAACTGCAGGTCTCTGTGGGAGTGATGTGTGTGAACCTGCAGGTCTCTCTGTAGGACTGATTTGTGTGAACCTGCAGGTCTCTGTGTGACTGATGTGTGTGAACCTGCAGGTCTCTCTGTGGGACTGGTGTGTGTGAACCTGCACGTCCCCCTGTGGGACTTATGTGTGTGAACCTACAGGTCTCTGTGGGACTGATGTGTGTGAACCTGCAGGTCTCTCTGTGGGACTGACATGTGTGAACCTGTAGGTCTCTCTGTGGGACTGATGTGTGTGACCCTGCAGGTCTCTCTGCGGGACTGATGTGTGTGACCCTGCAGGTCTCTGTAGGACTGATGTGTGTGAACCTGCAGGTCTCTGTAGGACTTATGTGTGTGAACCTGCAGGTCTCTCTGTAGAACTGATGTGTGTTAACCAGCAGATCTCTCTGTGGGACTGATGTGTGTGAAATTGCAGGTCTCTCTGTAGGACTGATGGGTGTGAACCTGCTGGTCTCTGTAGGACTGATGTGTGTGAACCTGCAGGTCTCTCTGTAGGACTGATGTGTGTGGACCTGCAGGTTTCTGTAGGACTGATGTGTGTGAACCTGCAGGTCTCTCTGTGGGACTGATGTGTGTGAACCTGCAGGTCTCTGTGGGACTGATGGGTGTGAACCTGCAGGTCTCTGTGAGACTGGTGTGTGTGAACCTGCAGGTCTCTCTGTGGGACTGATGTGTGTGAACCTGCAGGTCTCTGTGGGACTGATGTGTGTGAACCTGCAGGTCTCTGTGGGACTGATGTGTGTGAACCTGCAGGTCTCTCTGTGAGACTGGTGTGTGTGAACCTGCAGGTCTCTGTGGGACTGATGTGTGTGAACCTGCAGGTCTCTCTCTGGGACTGATGTGTGTGAACCTGCAGGTCTCTCTGTGGGACTGATGTGTTTGAACCTGCAGGTCTCTGTGGGACTGATGTATGTGAACGTGCAGGTCTCTGTAGGACTGATGGGTGTGAACCTGCATGTCTCTCTGTGAGACTGGTGTGTGTGAACCTGCAGGTCTCTGTGGGACTGATGTGTGTGAACCTGCAGGTCTCTCTGGGAGACTGATGTGTGTGAACCTGCAGGTCTCTCTGTGGGACTGATGTGTGTGAACCTGCAGGTCTCTGTGGGACTGATGTGTGTGAAACTGTAGGTCTCTCTGTAGGACTGATGTGTGTGAACCTGCAGGTCTCTCTGTGGGACTGATGTGTGTGAACCCGCAGGTCTCTGTGGGACTGATGTGTGTGAACCTGTAGGTCTCTCTGTAGGACTGATGTGTGTGAACCTGCAGGTCTCTCTGTGGGATTGATGTGCGTGAACCTGCAGGTCTCTCTGTGGGACTGGTGTGTGTGAACCTGCAGGTCTCTGTGTGGGGCTGATGTTTGTGAACCTGCAGGTCTCTCTGTGGGACTGATGTGTGTGACCCTGCAGGTCTCTCTGTAGGACTGAATTGTGTGAACCTGCAGGTCTCTCTGTGGGACTGATGTGTGTGAACCTGCAGGTCTCTCTGTGGGACTGATGTGTGTGAACCTGCAGGTCTCTCTGTAGGACTGAAGTGTGTGAACCTGCAGGTCTCTGTAGGACTGATGTGTGTGAACCTGCAGGTCTCTCTGTGGGACTGATGTGTGTGAACCTGCAGGTCTCTGTAGGACTGATGTGTGTGAACGTGCAGGTCTCTCTCTGGGACTGATGTGTGTGAACCTGCAGGTCTCTGTGGGACTGATGTGTGTGAACCTGCAGGTCTCATTGTGGGACTGATTTGTGTGAACCTGCAGGTCTCATTGTGGGACTGATGTGTGTGAACCTGCAGGTCTCTGTAGGACTGATGTGTGTGAACCTGCAGGTCTCTGTGGGACTGATGTGTGTGAACCTGCAGGTCTCATTGTGGGACTGAATTGTTTGAACCTGCAGGTCTCTCTGTAGGACTGAATTGTGTGAACCTGCAGGTCTCTCTGTGGGACTGATGTGTGTGAACCTGCAGGCCTCTCTGTGGGACTGATGTTTGTGACCCTGAAGGTCTCTGTAAGACTGATGTGTGTGAACCTGCAGGTCTCTGTGGGACTGATGAGTGTGAACCTGCAGGTCTCTCTGTGGGACTGATGTGTGTGAACCTGCAGGTCTCTGTGGGACTGATGTGTGTGAACCTGCAGGTCTCTGTGGGACTGATGTGTGTGAACCTGCAGGTCTCTGTGGGACAGATGTTTGTGACCCTGCAGGTCTTTCTGTAGTACTGAATTGTGTGAACCTGCAAGTCTCTCTGGGACTGAAGTGTGTGAACCTGCAGGTCTCTCTGTGGGACTGATGTGTGTGACCCTGCAGGTCTCCCTGTGGGACTGATGTGTGTGAACCTGCAGGTCTCTCTGTGGGACTGATGTGTGTGACCCTGCAGGTCTCTCTGTAGGACTGAATTGTGTGAACCTGCAGGTCTCTCTGGGACTGCAGTGTGTGAACCTGCAGGTCTCTGTGGGACTGAAGTGTGTGAACCTGCAGGTCTCTCTGGGACTGAAGTGTGTGAACCTGCAGGTCTCTCTGTGGGACTGAAGTATGTGAACCCGCAGGTCTCTCTGTAGGACTGATGTGTGTGAACATGCAGGTCTCTCTGTGGGACTGAAGTATGTGAACCCGCAGGTCTCTGTAGGACTGTGTGTGAACCTGCAGGTCTCTGTAGGACTGATGTGTGTGACCCTGCAGGTCTCGGTGGGACAAATGTGTGAGAACCTGCAGGTCTCTGTAAGACTGATGTGTGTAAACATGCAGGTCTCTCTGTAGGACTGAAGTGTGTGACCCTGCAGGTCTCTGTAGGACTGATGTGTGTGACCCTGCAGGTCTCTGTAGGACTGATGAGTGTGAACCTGCAGGTCTCTCTGTGGGACTGATGTGTGTGAACCTGCAGGTCTCTCTGTGGGACTGAATTGTGTGAACCTGCAGGTCTCTCTGTGGGACTGAATTGTGTGAACCTGCAGGTCTCTCTGTGGGACTGATGTGTGTGACCCTGCAGGTCTCTCTGTAGGACTGAATTGTGTGAACCTGCAGGTCTCTCTGTAGGACTGAATTGTGTGAACCTGCAGGTCTCTCTGTGGGACTGAAGTGTGTGAACCTGCAGGTCTCTCTGTGGGACTGAAGTGTGTGAACCTGCAGGTCTCTGTGGGACTGATGTCTCTGTGGGACTGATGTGTGTGAACCTGCAGGTCTCCGTGGGACTGATGTCTCTGTGGGACTGATCTGTGTTAACCTGCAGGTCTCTTTGGGACTGATGTGTGTGAACCTGCAGGTCTCTGTTGGACTGATGTGTGTGAACCGGCAGGTCTCTGTGGGACTGATGTGTGTGAACTTGCAGGTCTCTGTAGGACTGAAGAGTGTGAACCTGCAGATCTCTGTGGGACTGAAGTGTGTGAACCTGCAGGTCTCTCTGTGGGACTGATGTGTGTGAACCTGCAGGTCTCTCTGTGGGACTGAAGTGTGTGAACCTGCAGGTCTCTCTGTGGGACTGAAGTGTGTGAACCTGCAGGTCTCTGTGGGACTGATGTCTCTGTGGGACTGATGTCTGTGAACCTGCAGGTCTCTGTGGGACTGATGTGTGTGAACCTGCAGGTCTCTGTGGGACTGATGTGTGTGAACCTGCAGGTCTCTCTATAGGACTGAATTGTTTGAACCTGCAGGTCTCTCTGTAGGACTGAATTGTGTGAACCTGCAGGTCTCTCTGTAGGACTGAAGTGCGTGAACCTGCAGGTCTCTGTGGGACTGATGTGTGTGAACCTGCAGGTCTCTTTGTGGGACTGATGTGTGTGAACCTGCAGGTCTCTCTGTAGGACTGAAGTGTGTGAACCTGAAGGTCTGTTTAGGACTGATGTGTGTGAACCTGCAGGTCTCTGTAGGACTGATGTGTGTGAACCTGCAGGTCTCTGTGGGACTGATGTGTGTGAACCCGCAGGTCTCTTTGGGACTGATGTGTGTGAACCTGCAGGTCTCTGTGGGACTGATGTCTGTGAACCTGCAGGTCTCTTTGTGGGACTGATGTGTGTGACCCTGCAGGTCTTTCTGTAGGACTGAATTGTGTGAACCTGCAGGTCTCTCTGGGACTGAAGTGTGTGAACCTGCAGGTCTCTCTGTGGGACTGATGTGTGTGAACCTACAGGTCTCTTGTGGGACTGAAGTGTGTGAACCTGCAGGTCTCTGTAGGACTGATGTGTGTGAACCTGCAGGTCTCTGTGGGACTGAAGTGTGTGAACCTGCAGGTCTCTGTGGGACTGATGTGTTTGAAGCTGCAGGTCTCTGTAGGACTGAAGTGTGTGAACCTCCAGTCCCTGTAGGACTAAAGCGTGTGAACCTGCAGGTCTCTCTCTGGGACTGAAGTGTGTGAACCTGCAGGTCTCTCTGTGGGACTGAAGTGTGTGAACCTGCAGGTCTCTCTGTGGGACTGATGTGTGTGAACCTGCAGGTCTCTCTGTGAGACTGAAGTGTGTGAACCTGCAGGTCTCTGTGGGACTGATGTGTTTGAAGCTGCAGGTCTCTGTAGGACTGAAGTGTGTGAACCTCCAGTCCCTGTAGGACTAAAGCGTGTGAACCTGCAGGTCTCTCTCTGGGACTGAAGTGTGTGAACCTGCAGGTCTCTCTGTGGGACTGAAGTGTGTGAACCTGCAGGTCTCTCTGTGGGACTGATGTGTGTGAACCTGCAGGTCTCTCTGTGAGACTGATATGTGTGAACCTGCAGGTCTCTGTAGGACTGATGTATGTGAACCTGCAGGTCTCACTGTGGGAAAATGTTTGTGAACCTGTAGGTCTCTGTGGGACTGAAGTGTCTGAACCTGCAGGTCTCTCTGTAGGACTGAATTGTGTGAACCTGCAGGTCTCTCTGTGGGACTGATGTGTGTGAACCTGCAGGTCTCTGTGGGACTGATGTGTGTGAACCTGCAGGTCTCTCTGTGGGACTGATGTGTGTGACCCTGCAGGTCTCTCTGTAGGACTGAATTGTTTGAACCTGCAGGTCTCTCTGTAGGACTGAATTGTGTGAACCTGCAGGTCTCTCTGTAGGACTGAAGTGCGTGAACCTGCAGGTCTCTGTGGGACTGATGTGTGTGAACCTGCAGGTCTCTTTGTGGGACTGATGTGTGTGAACCTGCAGGTCTCTCTGTAGGACTGAAGTGTGTGAACCTGAAGGTCTGTTTAGGACTGATGTGTGTGAGCATGCAGGTCTCTCTGTGGGACTGAAGTGTGTGAACCTGCATGTCTCTGTAGGACTGATGTGTGTGAACCTGCAGGTCTCTGTAGGACTCATGTGTGTGAACCTGCAGGTCTCTCTGTGGGACTGATGTGTGTGAACCTGCAGGTCTCTGTGGGACTGATGTGTGTGAACCTGCAGGTCTCATTGTGGGACTGATGTGTGTGAACCTGCAGGACTCATTGTGGGACTTATTTGTGTGAACATGCAGGTCTCTCTGTGGGACTGATGTGTGTGAACCAGCAGGTCTCTCTGTGGGACTGATGTTTGTGACCCTGAAGGTCTCTGTAAGACTGATGTGTGCGAACCTGCAGGTCTCTTTGTGGGTTTGATGTGTGTGAACCTGCAGGTCTCTGTGGGACTGATGAGTGTGAACCTGCAGGTCTCTGTGGGACTGATGAGTGTGAACCTGCAGGTCTCTGTGGGACTGATGAGTGTGAACCTGCAGGTCTCTGTGGGACTGATGTGTGTGAACCCGCAGGTCTCTTTGGGACTGATGTGTGTGAACCTGCAGGTCTCTGTGGGACTGATGTCTGTGAACCTGCAGGTCTCTTTGTGGGACTGATGTGTGTGACCCTGCAGGTCTTTCTGTAGGACTGAATTGTGTGAACCTGCAGGTCTCTCTGGGACTGAAGTGTGTGAACCTGCAGGTCTCTCTGTGGGACTGATGTGTGTCAACCTACAGGTCTCTCTGTGGAACTGATGTGTGTGAACCTGCAGGTCTCTTGTGGGACTGATGTGTGTGAACCTGCAGGTCTCTTGTGGGACTGAAGTGTGTGAACCTGCAGGTCTCTGTAGGACTGATGTGTGTGAACCTGCAGGTCTCTGTGGGACTGAAGTGTGTGAACCTGCAGGTCTCTGTGGGACTGATGTGTTTGAAGCTGCAGGTCTCTGTAGGACTGAAGTGTGTGAACCTCCAGTCCCTGTAGGACTAAAGCGTGTGAACCTGCAGGTCTCTCTCTGGGACTGAAGTGTGTGAACCTGCAGGTCTCTCTGTGGGACTGAAGTGTGTGAACCTGCAGGTCTCTCTGTGGGACTGATGTGTGTGAACCTGCAGGTCTCTCTGTGAGACTGATGTGTGTGAACCTGCAGGTCTCTGTGGGACTGATGTGTGTGAACGTGCAGGTCTCTGTGGGACTGATGTGTGTGAACCTGTAGGTCTCTCTGTGAGACTGGTGTGTGTGAACCTGCAGGTCTCTCTGTGAGACTGATGTGTGTGAACCTGCAGGTCTCTCTGTAGGACTGATGTGTGTGAACCTGCAGGTGTCTGTGGGACGGATGTGTTTGAACCTGCAGGTCTCTCTGTGGGACTGATGTGTGTGAACTTGCAGGTCTCTCTGTGGGACTGATGTGTGTGAACCTGCAGGTCTCTGTGGGACTGATGTGTGTGAACCTGCAGGTCTCTCTCTGGGACTGGTGTGTGTGAACCTGAAGGTCTCTGTGTGGGACTGATGTGTGTGAACCTGTAGGTCTCTGTGGGACTGATGTGTGTGACCCTGCAGGTCTCTGTAGGACTGATGTGTCTGAACCTGCAGGTCTCTGTGTGACTGAAGTGTCTGAACCTGCAGGTCTCTCTGTAGGACTGATGTGTGTGAACCTGCAGGTCTCTGTGGGACTGATGTGTGTGACCCTGCAGGTCTCTGTAGGACTGATGTGTGTGAACCTGCAGGTCTCTGTGGGACTGAAGTGTGTGAACCTGCAGGTCTCTGTAGGACTGAAGTGTGTGAACCTGCAGGTCTCTCTGTGGGACTGATGTGTGTGACCCTGCAGGTCTCTCTGTAGGACTGAATTGTGTGAACCTGCAGGTCTTTCTGTAGGACTGAAGTGTCTGAACCTACAGGTCTCTCTGTGGGACTGAAGTGTGTGAACCTGCAGGTCTCGGTGGGACTGATGTGTGTGAACCTGCAGGTCTCTGTAGGATATAAGTGTGTGAACCTGCAGGTCTCTCTGTGGGACTGATGTGTGTGAACCTGCAGGTCTTTCTGTGGGACTGAATTGTGTGAACCTGCAGGTCTCGGTGGGACAGATGTGTGAGAACCTGCAGGTCTCTCTGTAGGACTGACGTGTGTGAACCTGCAGGTCTCTGTAGGACTGAAGTGTGTGAACCTGCAGGTCTCTCTGTGGGACTGATGTGTGTGAACCTGCAGGTCTCTCTGTGGGACTGATGTGTGTGAACCTGCAGGTCTCTCTGTAGGACTGAATTGTTTGAACCTGCAGGTCTCTCTGTAGGACTGAATTGTGTGAACCTGCAGGTCTCTCTGTAGGACTGAAGTGCGTGAACCTGCAGGTCTCTGTGGGACTGATGTGTGTGAACCTGCAGGTCTCTTTGTGGGACTGATGTGTGTGAACCTGCAGGTCTCTCTGTAGGACTGAAGTGTGTGAACCTGAAGGTCTGTTTAGGACTGATGTGTGTGAACCTGCAGGTCTCTCTGTAGGACTGATGTGTGTGAACCTGCAGGTCTCTGTGGGACTGATGTGTGTGAACCCGCAGGTCTCTTTGGGACTGATGTGTGTGAACCTGCAGGTCTCTGTGGGACTGATGTCTGTGAACCTGCAGGTCTCTTTGTGGGACTGATGTGTGTGACCCTGCAGGTCTTTCTGTAGGACTGAATTGTGTGAACCTGCAGGTCTCTCTGGGACTGAAGTGTGTGAACCTGCAGGTCTCTCTGTGGGACTGATGTGTGTGAACCTACAGGTCTCTTGTGGGACTGAAGTGTGTGAACCTGCAGGTCTCTGTAGGACTGATGTGTGTGAACCTGCAGGTCTCTGTGGGACTGAAGTGTGTGAACCTGCAGGTCTCTGTGGGACTGATGTGTTTGAAGCTGCAGGTCTCTGTAGGACTGAAGTGTGTGAACCTCCAGTCCCTGTAGGACTAAAGCGTGTGAACCTGCAGGTCTCTCTCTGGGACTGAAGTGTGTGAACCTGCAGGTCTCTCTGTGGGACTGAAGTGTGTGAACCTGCAGGTCTCTCTGTGGGACTGATGTGTGTGAACCTGCAGGTCTCTCTGTGAGACTGATGTGTGTGAACCTGCAGGTCTCTGTGGGACTGATGTGTGTGAACGTGCAGGTCTCTGTGGGACTGATGTGTGTGAACCTGTAGGTCTCTCTGTGAGACTGATGTGTGTGAACCTGCAGGTCTCTCTGTGAGACTGATGTGTGTGAACCTGCAGGTCTCTGTGAGACTGGTGTGTGTGAACCTGCAGGTCTCTCTGTGAGACTGATGTGTGTGAACCTGCAGGTCTCTCTGTAGGCCTGATGTGTGTGAACCTGCAGGTGTCTGTGGGACGGATGTGTTTGAACCTGCAGGTCTCTGTAGGACTGATGTGTGTGAACCTGCACGTCTCTCTGTGGGACTGATGTGTGTGAACCTGCAGGTCTCTGTGGGACTGATGTGTGTGAACCTGCAGGTCTCTCTCTGGGACTGGTGTGTGTGAACCTGAAGGTCTCTGTGTGGGACTGATGTGTGTGAACTTGCAGGTCTCTGTAGGACTGATGTGTGTGAACCTGCAGGTCTCTCTCTGGGACTGGTGTGTGTGAACCTGAAGGTCTCTGTGTGGGACTGATGTGTGTGAACCTGTAGGTCTCTGTGGGACTGATGTGTGTGACCCTGCAGGTCTCTGTAGGACTGATGTGTCTGAACCTGCAGGTCTCTGTGTGACTGAAGTGTCTGAACCTGCAGGTCTCTCTGTAGGACTGATGTGTGTGAACCTGCAGGTCTCTGTGGGACTGATGTGTGTGACCCTGCAGGTCTCTGTAGGACTGATGTGTGTGAACCTGCAGGTCTCTGTGGGACTGAAGTGTGTGAACCTGCAGGTCTCTCTGTGGGACTGATGTGTGTGACCCTGCAGGTCTCTCTGTAGGACTGAAGTGTGTGAACCTGCAGGTCTCGGTGGGACTGATGTGTGTGAACCTGCAGGTCTCTGTAGGATATAAGTGTGTGAACCTGCAGGTCTCTCTGTGGGACTGATGTGTGTGAACCTGCAGGTCTTTCTGTGGGACTGAATTGTGTGAACCTGCAGGTCTCGGTGGGACAGATGTGTGAGAACCTGCAGGTCTCTCTGTAGGACTGACGTGTGTGAACCTGCAGGTCTCTGTAGGACTGAAGTGTGTGAACCTGCAGGTCTCTCTGTGGGACTGATATGTGTGAACCTGCAGGTCTCTCTGTGGGACTGATGTGTGTGACCTTGCAGGTCCCTGTAAGACTGATATGTGTGAACCCGCAGGTCTCTGTAGGACTGATGTATGTGAACCTGCAGGTCTCACTGTGGGACAGATGTTTGTGAACCTGTAGGTCTCTGTAGGACTGAATTATGTGAACCTGCAGGTCTCTCTGTGGGACTAATGTGTGTGACCCTGCAGGTCTCTGTGGGACTGATGTGTGTGAACCTGCAGGTCTCTCTGTGGGACTGATGTGTGTGACCCTGCAGGTCTCTCTGTAGGACTGAATTGTTTGAACCTGCAGGTCTCTCTGTAGGACTGAATTGTGTGAACCTGCAGGTCTCTCTGTAGGACTGAAGTGCGTGAACCTGCAGGTCTCTGTGGGACTGATGTGTGTGAACGTGCAGGTCTCTGTGGGACTGATGTGTGTGAACCTGTAGGTCTCTCTGTGAGACTGGTGTGTGTGAACCTGCAGGTCTCTCTGTGAGACTGATGTGTGTGAACCTGCAGGTGTCTGTGGGACGGATGTGTTTGAACCTGCAGGTCTCTCTGTGGGACTGATGTGTGTGAACTTGCAGGTCTCTCTGTGGGACTGATGTGTGTGAACCTGCAGGTCTCTGTGGGACTGATGTGTGTGAACCTGCAGGTCTCTCTCTGGGACTGGTGTGTGTGAACCTGAAGGTCTCTGTGTGGGACTGATGTGTGTGAACCTGTAGGTCTCTGTGGGACTGATGTGTGTGACCCTGCAGGTCTCTGTAGGACTGATGTGTCTGAACCTGCAGGTCTCTGTGTGACTGAAGTGTCTGAACCTGCAGGTCTCTCTGTAGGACTGATGTGTGTGAACCTGCAGGTCTCTGTGGGACTGATGTGTGTGACCCTGCAGGTCTCTGTAGGACTGATGTGTGTGAACCTGCAGGTCTCTGTGGGACTGAAGTGTGTGAACCTGCAGGTCTCTGTAGGACTGAAGTGTGTGAACCTGCAGGTCTCTCTGTGGGACTGATGTGTGTGACCCTGCAGGTCTCTCTGTAGGACTGAATTGTGTGAACCTGCAGGTCTTTCTGTAGGACTGAAGTGTCTGAACCTACAGGTCTCTCTGTGGGACGGAAGTGTGTGAACCTGCAGGTCTCGGTGGGACTGATGTGTGTGAACCTGCAGGTCTCTCTGTGGGACTGGTGTGTGTGAACCTGCAGGTCTCTCTGTGAGACTGATGTGTGTGAACCTGCAGGTCTCTCTGTGAGACTGATGTGTGTGAACCTGCAGGTCTCTGTGGGACTGATGTGTGTGAACGTGCAGGTCTCTGTGGGACTGATGTGTGTGAACCTGTAGGTCTCTCTGTGAGACTGATGTGTGTGAACCTGCAGGTCTCTCTGTGAGACTGATGTGTGTGAACCTGCAGGTCTCTGTGAGACTGGTGTGTGTGAACCTGCAGGTCTCTCTGTGAGACTGATGTGTGTGAACCTGCAGGTCTCTCTGTAGGCCTGATGTGTGTGAACCTGCAGGTGTCTGTGGGACGGATGTGTTTGAACCTGCAGGTCTCTGTAGGACTGATGTGTGTGAACCTGCACGTCTCTCTGTGGGACTGATGTGTGTGAACCTGCAGGTCTCTGTGGGACTGATGTGTGTGAACCTGCAGGTCTCTCTCTGGGACTGGTGTGTGTGAACCTGAAGGTCTCTGTGTGGGACTGATGTGTGTGAACTTGCAGGTCTCTGTAGGACTGATGTGTGTGAACCTGCAGGTCTCTCTCTGGGACTGGTGTGTGTGAACCTGAAGGTCTCTGTGTGGGACTGATGTGTGTGAACCTGTAGGTCTCTGTGGGACTGATGTGTGTGACCCTGCAGGTCTCTGTAGGACTGATGTGTCTGAACCTGCAGGTCTCTGTGTGACTGAAGTGTCTGAACCTGCAGGTCTCTCTGTAGGACTGATGTGTGTGAACCTGCAGGTCTCTGTGGGACTGATGTGTGTGACCCTGCAGGTCTCTGTAGGACTGATGTGTGTGAACCTGCAGGTCTCTGTGGGACTGAAGTGTGTGAACCTGCAGGTCTCTGTAGGACTGAAGTGTGTGAACCTGCAGGTCTCTCTGTGGGACTGATGTGTGTGACCCTGCAGGTCTCTCTGTAGGACTGAAGTGTGTGAACCTGCAGGTCTCGGTGGGACTGATGTGTGTGAACCTGCAGGTCTCTGTAGGATATAAGTGTGTGAACCTGCAGGTCTCTCTGTGGGACTGATGTGTGTGAACCTGCAGGTCTTTCTGTGGGACTGAATTGTGTGAACCTGCAGGTCTCGGTGGGACAGATGTGTGAGAACCTGCAGGTCTCTCTGTAGGACTGACGTGTGTGAACCTGCAGGTCTCTGTAGGACTGAAGTGTGTGAACCTGCAGGTCTCTCTGTGGGACTGATATGTGTGAACCTGCAGGTCTCTCTGTGGGACTGATGTGTGTGACCTTGCAGGTCCCTGTAAGACTGATATGTGTGAACCCGCAGGTCTCTGTAGGACTGATGTATGTGAACCTGCAGGTCTCACTGTGGGACAGATGTTTGTGAACCTGTAGGTCTCTGTAGGACTGAATTATGTGAACCTGCAGGTCTCTCTGTGGGACTAATGTGTGTGACCCTGCAGGTCTCTGTGGGACTGATGTGTGTGAACCTGTAGGTCTCTCTGTGGGACTGATGTGTGTGACCCTGCAGGTCTCTCTGTAGGACTGAATTGTTTGAACCTGCAGGTCTCTCTGTAGGACTGAATTGTGTGAACCTGCAGGTCTCTCTGTAGGACTGAAGTGCGTGAACCTGCAGGTCTCTGTGGGACTGATGTGTGTGAACGTGCAGGTCTCTGTGGGACTGATGTGTGTGAACCTGTAGGTCTCTCTGTGAGACTGGTGTGTGTGAACCTGCAGGTCTCTCTGTGAGACTGATGTGTGTGAACCTGCAGGTGTCTGTGGGACGGATGTGTTTGAACCTGCAGGTCTCTCTGTGGGACTGATGTGTGTGAACTTGCAGGTCTCTCTGTGGGACTGATGTGTGTGAACCTGCAGGTCTCTGTGGGACTGATGTGTGTGAACCTGCAGGTCTCTCTCTGGGACTGGTGTGTGTGAACCTGAAGGTCTCTGTGTGGGACTGATGTGTGTGAACCTGTAGGTCTCTGTGGGACTGATGTGTGTGACCCTGCAGGTCTCTGTAGGACTGATGTGTCTGAACCTGCAGGTCTCTGTGTGACTGAAGTGTCTGAACCTGCAGGTCTCTCTGTAGGACTGATGTGTGTGAACCTGCAGGTCTCTGTGGGACTGATGTGTGTGACCCTGCAGGTCTCTGTAGGACTGATGTGTGTGAACCTGCAGGTCTCTGTGGGACTGAAGTGTGTGAACCTGCAGGTCTCTGTAGGACTGAAGTGTGTGAACCTGCAGGTCTCTCTGTGGGACTGATGTGTGTGACCCTGCAGGTCTCTCTGTAGGACTGAATTGTGTGAACCTGCAGGTCTTTCTGTAGGACTGAAGTGTCTGAACCTACAGGTCTCTCTGTGGGACGGAAGTGTGTGAACCTGCAGGTCTCGGTGGGACTGATGTGTGTGAACCAGCAGGTCTCTGTAGGATATAAGTGTGTGAACCTGCAGGTCTCTCTGTGGGACTGATGTGTGTGAACCTGCAGGTCTTTCTGTGGGACTGAATTGTGTGAACCTGCAGGTCTCGGTGGGACAGATGTGTGAGAACCTGCAGGTCTCTCTGTAGGACTGACGTGTGTGAACCTGCAGGTCTCTGTAGGACTGAAGTGTGTGAACCTGCAGGTCTCTCTGTGGGACTGATGTGTGTGAACCTGCAGGTCTCTCTGTGGGACTGATGTGTGTGAACCTGCAGGTCTCTCTGTAGGACTGAATTGTTTGAACCTGCAGGTCTCTCTGTAGGACTGAATTGTGTGAACCTGCAGGTCTCTCTGTAGGACTGAAGTGCGTGAACCTGCAGGTCTCTGTGGGACTGATGTGTGTGAACCTGCAGTTCTCTTTGTGGGACTGATGTGTGTGAACCTGCAGGTCTCTCTGTAGGACTGAAGTGTGTGAACCTGAAGGTCTGTTTAGGACTGATGTGTGTGAACCTGCAGGTCTCTGTAGGACTGATGTGTGTGAACCTGCAGGTCTCTGTGGGACTGATGTGTGTGAACCCGCAGGTCTCTTTGGGACTGATGTGTGTGAACCTGCAGGTCTCTGTGGGACTGATGTCTGTGAACCTGCAGGTCTCTTTGTGGGACTGATGTGTGTGACCCTGCAGGTCTTTCTGTAGGACTGAATTGTGTGAACCTGCAGGTCTCTCTGGGACTGAAGTGTGTGAACCTGCAGGTCTCTCTGTGGGACTGATGTGTGTGAACCTACAGGTCTCTTGTGGGACTGAAGTGTGTGAACCTGCAGGTCTCTGTAGGACTGATGTGTGTGAACCTGCAGGTCTCTCTGGGACTGAAGTGTGTGAACCTGCAGGTCTCTGTGGGACTGATGTGTTTGAAGCTGCAGGTCTCTGTAGGACTGAAGTGTGTGAACCTCCAGTCCCTGTAGGACTAAAGCGTGTGAACCTGCAGGTCTCTCTCTGGGACTGAAGTGTGTGAACCTGCAGGTCTCTCTGTGGGACTGAAGTGTGTGAACCTGCAGGTCTCTCTGTGGGACTGATGTGTGTGAACCTGCAGGTCTCTCTGTGAGACTGATGTGTGTGAACCTGCAGGTCTCTGTGGGACTGATGTGTGTGAACGTGCAGGTCTCTGTGGGACTGATGTGTGTGAACCTGTAGGTCTCTCTGTGAGACTGATGTGTGTGAACCTGCAGGTCTCTCTGTGAGACTGATGTGTGTGAACCTGCAGGTCTCTGTGAGACTGGTGTGTGTGAACCTGCAGGTCTCTCTGTGAGACTGATGTGTGTGAACCTGCAGGTCTCTCTGTAGGCCTGATGTGTGTGAACCTGCAGGTGTCTGTGGGACGGATGTGTTTGAACCTGCAGGTCTCTGTAGGACTGATGTGTGTGAACCTGCACGTCTCTCTGTGGGACTGATGTGTGTGAACCTGCAGGTCTCTGTGGGACTGATGTGTGTGAACCTGCAGGTCTCTCTCTGGGACTGGTGTGTGTGAACCTGAAGGTCTCTGTGTGGGACTGATGTGTGTGAACTTGCAGGTCTCTGTAGGACTGATGTGTGTGAACCTGCAGGTCTCTCTCTGGGACTGGTGTGTGTGAACCTGAAGGTCTCTGTGTGGGACTGATGTGTGTGAACCTGTAGGTCTCTGTGGGACTGATGTGTGTGACCCTGCAGGTATCTGTAGGACTGATGTGTCTGAACCTGCAGGTCTCTGTGTGACTGAAGTGTCTGAACCTGCAGGTTTCTCTGTAGGACTGATGTGTGTGAACCTGCAGGTCTCTGTGGGACTGATGTGTGTGACCCTGCAGGTCTCTGTAGGACTGATGTGTGTGAACCTGCAGGTCTCTGTGGGACTGAAGTGTGTGAACCTGCAGGTCTCTGTAGGACTGAAGTGTGTGAACCTGCAGGTCTCTCTGTGGGACTGATGTGTGTGACCCTGCAGGTCTCTCTGTAGGACTGAAGTGTGTGAACCTGCAGGTCTCGGTGGGACTGATGTGTGTGAACCTGCAGGTCTCTGTAGGATATAAGTGTGTGAACCTGCAGGTCTCTCTGTGGGACTGATGTGTGTGAACCTGCAGGTCTTTCTGTGGGACTGAATTGTGTGAACCTGCAGGTCTCGGTGGGACAGATGTGTGAGAACCTGCAGGTCTCTCTGTAGGACTGACGTGTGTGAACCTGCAGGTCTCTGTAGGACTGAAGTGTGTGAACCTGCAGGTCTCTCTGTGGGACTGATATGTGTGAACCTGCAGGTCTCTCTGTGGGACTGATGTGTGTGACCTTGCAGGTCCCTGTAAGACTGATATGTGTGAACCCGCAGGTCTCTGTAGGACTGATGTATGTGAACCTGCAGGTCTCTCTGTGGGACTGATGTGTGTGACCCTGCAGGTCTCTGTGGGACTGATGTGTGTGAACCTGCAGGTCTCTCTGTGGGACTGATGTGTGTGACCCTGCAGGTCTCTCTGTAGGACTGAATTGTTTGAACCTGCAGGTCTCTCTGTAGGACTGAATTGTGTGAACCTGCAGGTCTCTCTGTAGGACTGAAGTGCGTGAACCTGCAGGTCTCTGTGGGACTGATGTGTGTGAACCTGCAGGTCTCTTTGTGGGACTGATGTGTGTGAACCTGCAGGTCTCTCTGTAGGACTGAAGTGTGTGAACCTGAAGGTCTGTTTAGGACTGATGTGTGTGAACCTGCAGGTCTCTGTAGGACTGATGTGTGTGAACCTGCAGGTCTCTGTAGGACTCATGTGTGTGAACCTGCAGGTCTCTCTGTGGGACTGATGTGTGTGAACCTGCAGGTCTCTGTGGGACTGATGTGTGTGAACCTGCAGGTCTCATTGTGGGACTGATGTGTGTGAACCTGCAGGACTCATTGTGGGACTTATTTGTGTGAACATGCAGGTCTCTCTGTGGGACTGATGTGTGTGAACCAGCAGGTCTCTCTGTGGGACTGATGTTTGTGACCCTGAAGGTCTCTGTAAGACTGATGTGTGTGAACCTGCAGGTCTCTTTGTGGGTTTGATGTGTGTGAACCTGCAGGTCTCTGTGGGACTGATGAGTGTGAACCTGCAGGTCTCTGTGGGACTGATGAGTGTGAACCTGCAGGTCTCTGTGGGACTGATGAGTGTGAACCTGCAGGTCTCTGTGGGACTGATGTGTGTGAACCCGCAGGTCTCTTTGGGACTGATGTGTGTGAACCTGCAGGTCTCTGTGGGACTGATGTCTGTGAACCTGCAGGTCTCTTTGTGGGACTGATGTGTGTGAACCTGCAGGTCTTTCTGTAGGACTGAATTGTGTGAACCTGCAGGTCTCTCTGGGACTGAAGTGTGTGAACCTGCAGGTCTCTCTGTGGGACTGATGTGTGTGAACCTACAGGTCTCTCTGTGGAACTAATGTGTGTGAACTTGCAGGTCTCTGTAGGACTGATGTGTGTGAACCTGCAGGTCTCTCTCTGGGACTGGTGTGTGTGAACCTGAAGGTCTCTGTGTGGGACTGATGTGTGTGAACCTGTAGGTCTCTGTGGGACTGATGTGTGTGACCCTGCAGGTATCTGTAGGACTGATGTGTCTGAACCTGCAGGTCTCTGTGTGACTGAAGTGTCTGAACCTGCAGGTTTCTCTGTAGGACTGATGTGTGTGAACCTGCAGGTCTCTGTGGGACTGATGTGTGTGACCCTGCAGGTCTCTGTAGGACTGATGTGTGTGAACCTGCAGGTCTCTGTGGGACTGAAGTGTGTGAACCTGCAGGTCTCTGTAGGACTGAAGTGTGTGAACCTGCAGGTCTCTCTGTGGGACTGATGTGTGTGACCCTGCAGGTCTCTCTGTAGGACTGAAGTGTGTGAACCTGCAGGTCTCGGTGGGACTGATGTGTGTGAACCTGCAGGTCTCTGTAGGATATAAGTGTGTGAACCTGCAGGTCTCTCTGTGGGACTGATGTGTGTGAACCTGCAGGTCTTTCTGTGGGACTGAATTGTGTGAACCTGCAGGTCTCGGTGGGACAGATGTGTGAGAACCTGCAGGTCTCTCTGTAGGACTGACGTGTGTGAACCTGCAGGTCTCTGTAGGACTGAAGTGTGTGAACCTGCAGGTCTCTCTGTGGGACTGATATGTGTGAACCTGCAGGTCTCTCTGTGGGACTGATGTGTGTGACCTTGCAGGTCCCTGTAAGACTGATATGTGTGAACCCGCAGGTCTCTGTAGGACTGATGTATGTGAACCTGCAGGTCTCTCTGTGGGACTGATGTGTGTGACCCTGCAGGTCTCTGTGGGACTGATGTGTGTGAACCTGCAGGTCTCTCTGTGGGACTGATGTGTGTGACCCTGCAGGTCTCTCTGTAGGACTGAATTGTTTGAACCTGCAGGTCTCTCTGTAGGACTGAATTGTGTGAACCTGCAGGTCTCTCTGTAGGACTGAAGTGCGTGAACCTGCAGGTCTCTGTGGGACTGATGTGTGTGAACCTGCAGGTCTCTTTGTGGGACTGATGTGTGTGAACCTGCAGGTCTCTCTGTAGGACTGAAGTGTGTGAACCTGAAGGTCTGTTTAGGACTGATGTGTGTGAACCTGCAGGTCTCTGTAGGACTGATGTGTGTGAACCTGCAGGTCTCTGTAGGACTCATGTGTGTGAACCTGCAGGTCTCTCTGTGGGACTGATGTGTGTGAACCTGCAGGTCTCTGTGGGACTGATGTGTGTGAACCTGCAGGTCTCATTGTGGGACTGATGTGTGTGAACCTGCAGGACTCATTGTGGGACTTATTTGTGTGAACATGCAGGTCTCTCTGTGGGACTGATGTGTGTGAACCAGCAGGTCTCTCTGTGGGACTGATGTTTGTGACCCTGAAGGTCTCTGTAAGACTGATGTGTGTGAACCTGCAGGTCTCTTTGTGGGTTTGATGTGTGTGAACCTGCAGGTCTCTGTGGGACTGATGAGTGTGAACCTGCAGGTCTCTGTGGGACTGATGAGTGTGAACCTGCAGGTCTCTGTGGGACTGATGAGTGTGAACCTGCAGGTCTCTGTGGGACTGATGTGTGTGAATCCGCAGGTCTCTTTGGGACTGATGTGTGTGAACCTGCAGGTCTCTGTGGGACTGATGTCTGTGAACCTGCAGGTCTCTTTGTGGGACTGATGTGTGTGAACCTGCAGGTCTTTCTGTAGGACTGAATTGTGTGAACCTGCAGGTCTCTCTGGGACTGAAGTGTGTGAACCTGCAGGTCTCTCTGTGGGACTGATGTGTGTGAACCTACAGGTCTCTCTGTGGAACTAATGTGTGTGAACCTGCAGGTCTCTTGTGGGACTGATGTGTGTGAACCTGCAGGTCTCTTGTGGGACTGAAGTGTGTGAACCTGCAGGTCTCTGTAGGACTGATGTGTGTGAACCTGCAGGTCTCTGTGGGACTGAAGTGTGTGAACCTGCAGGTCTCTGTGGGACTGATGTGTTTGAAGCTGCAGGTCTCTGTAGGACTGAAGTGTGTGAACCTCCAGTCCCTGTAGGACTAAAGCGTGTGAACCTGCAGGTCTCTCTCTGGGACTGAAGTGTGTGAACCTGCAGGTCTCTCTGTGGGACTGAAGTGTGTGAACCTGCAGGTCTCTCTGTGGGACTGATGTGTGTGAACCTGCAGGTCTCTCTGTGAGACTGATGTGTGTGAACCTGCAGGTCTCTGTGGGACTGATGTGTGTGAACGTGCAGGTCTCTGTGGGACTGATGTGTGTGAACCTGTAGGTCTCTCTGTGAGACTGGTGTGTGTGAACCTGCAGGTCTCTCTGTGAGACTGATGTGTGTGAACCTGCAGGTCTCTCTGTAGGACTGATGTGTGTGAACCTGCAGGTGTCTGTGGGACGGATGTGTTTGAACCTGCAGGTCTCTCTGTGGGACTGATGTGTGTGAACTTGCAGGTCTCTCTGTGGGACTGATGTGTGTGAACCTGCAGGTCTCTGTGGGACTGATGTGTGTGAACCTGCAGGTCTCTCTCTGGGACTGGTGTGTGTGAACCTGAAGGTCTCTGTGTGGGACTGATGTGTGTGAACCTGTAGGTCTCTGTGGGACTGATGTGTGTGACCCTGCAGGTCTCTGTAGGACTGATGTGTCTGAACCTGCAGGTCTCTGTGTGACTGAAGTGTCTGAACCTGCAGGTCTCTCTGTAGGACTGATGTGTGTGAACCTGCAGGTCTCTGTGGGACTGATGTGTGTGACCCTGCAGGTCTCTGTAGGACTGATGTGTGTGAACCTGCAGGTCTCTGTGGGACTGAAGTGTGTGAACCTGCAGGTCTCTGTAGGACTGAAGTGTGTGAACCTGCAGGTCTCTCTGTGGGACTGATGTGTGTGACCCTGCAGGTCTCTCTGTAGGACTGAATTGTGTGAACCTGCAGGTCTTTCTGTAGGACTGAAGTGTCTGAACCTACAGGTCTCTCTGTGGGACTGAAGTGTGTGAACCTGCAGGTCTCGGTGGGACTGATGTGTGTGAACCTGCAGGTCTCTGTAGGATATAAGTGTGTGAACCTGCAGGTCTCTCTGTGGGACTGATGTGTGTGAACCTGCAGGTCTTTCTGTGGGACTGAATTGTGTGAACCTGCAGGTCTCGGTGGGACAGATGTGTGAGAACCTGCAGGTCTCTCTGTAGGACTGACGTGTGTGAACCTGCAGGTCTCTGTAGGACTGAAGTGTGTGAACCTGCAGGTCTCTCTGTGGGACTGATGTGTGTGAACCTGCAGGTCTCTCTGTGGGACTGATGTGTGTGAACCTGCAGGTCTCTCTGTAGGACTGAATTGTTTGAACCTGCAGGTCTCTCTGTAGAACTGAATTGTGTGAACCTGCAGGTCTCTCTGTAGGACTGAAGTTCGTGAACCTGCAGGTCTCTGTGGGACTGATGTGTGTGAACCTGCAGGTCTCTTTGTGGGACTGATGTGTGTGAACCTGCAGGTCTCTCTGTAGGACTGAAGTGTGTGAACCTGAAGGTCTGTTTAGGACTGATGTGTGTGAACCTGCAGGTCTCTGTAGGACTGATGTGTGTGAACCTGCAGGTCTCTGTGGGACTGATGTGTGTGAACCCGCAGGTCTCTTTGGGACTGATGTGTGTGAACCTGCAGGTCTCTGTGGGACTGATGTCTGTGAACCTGCAGGTCTCTTTGTGGGACTGATGTGTGTGACCCTGCAGGTCTTTCTGTAGGACTGAATTGTGTGAACCTGCAGGTCTCTCTGGGACTGAAGTGTGTGAACCTGCAGGTCTCTCTGTGGGACTGATGTGTGTGAACCTACAGGTCTCTTGTGGGACTGAAGTGTGTGAACCTGCAGGTCTCTGTAGGACTGATGTGTGTGAACCTGCAGGTCTCTGTGGGACTGAAGTGTGTGAACCTGCAGGTCTCTGTGGGACTGATGTGTTTGAAGCTGCAGGTCTCTGTAGGACTGAAGTGTGTGAACCTCCAGTCCCTGTAGGACTAAAGCGTGTGAACCTGCAGGTCTCTCTCTGGGACTGAAGTGTGTGAACCTGCAGGTCTCTCTGTGGGACTGAAGTGTGTGAACCTGCAGGTCTCTCTGTGGGACTGATGTGTGTGAACCTGCAGGTCTCTCTGTGAGACTGATGTGTGTGAACCTGCAGGTCTCTGTGGGACTGATGTGTGTGAACGTGCAGGTCTCTGTGGGACTGATGATAGTGAACCTGTAGGTCTCTCTGTGAGACTGATGTGTGTGAACCTGCAGGTCTCTCTGTGAGACTGATGTGTGTGAACCTGCAGGTCTCTGTGAGACTGGTGTGTGTGAACCTGCAGGTCTCTCTGTGAGACTGATGTGTGTGAACCTGCAGGTCTCTCTGTAGGCCTGATGTGTGTGAACCTGCAGGTGTCTGTGGGACGGATGTGTTTGAACCTGCAGGTCTCTGTAGGACTGATGTGTGTGAACCTGCACGTCTCTCTGTGGGACTGATGTGTGTGAACCTGCAGGTCTCTGTGGGACTGATGTGTGTGAACCTGCAGGTCTCTCTCTGGGACTGGTGTGTGTGAACCTGAAGGTCTCTGTGTGGGACTGATGTGTGTGAACTTGCAGGTCTCTGTAGGACTGATGTGTGTGAACCTGCAGGTCTCTCTGTGGGATTGATGTGCGTGAACCTGCAGGTCTCTCTGTGGGACTGGTGTGTGTGAACCTGCAGGTCTCTCTGTGGGACTGAAGTGTGTGTAGCTGCAGGTCTCTGTAGGACTGAAGTGTGTGAACCTGCAGGTCTCTGTAGGACTGATGTGTGTGAACCTTCAGGTCTCTGTGGGACTGATGTGTGTGAACCTGCAGGTCTCTCTGTGGGACTGATGTGTGTGAACCTGCAGGTCTTTGTGGGACTGATGTGTGTGAACCTGCAGGTCTCTGTGGGACTGATATGTGTGAACCTGCCGGTCTCTGTGGGACTGATGTGTTTGAACCTGCATGTCTCTCTGTGGGACTGATGTTTGTGAACCTGCAGGTCTCTGTGGGACTGATGTGTGTGAACCTGCAGGTCTCTCTGTGGGACTGATGTGTGTGAACCTGCATGTCTCTCTGTGGGACTGATGTGTGAGAACCTGCAGGTCTCTCTGTGGGACTGATGTGTGTGAACCTACAGGTCTCTCTGTAGGACTGATGTGTGTGAACCTGAAGGTCTCTGCGGGACTGAAGTCTTGAACCTGCAGGTCTCTCTGTGGGACAGATGTGTGAGAACCTGCAGCTCTCTGTAGGACTGATATGTGTGAACCTGCAGGTTTCTCTGTGGGACTGATGTGTGTGAACCTGCAGGTCTCTGTGTGACTGAAGTGTGTGAACCAGCAGGTCTCTGTGGGACTGATGTGTGTGAACCTGCAGGTCTCTGTGGGACTGATGTGTGTGAACCGGCAGGTCTCTGCGGGACTGATGTGTGTGAAACTGCAGGTCTCTGTGGGACTGATGTGTGTGAACCTGCAGGTTTCTGTAGGACTGATGTGTGTGAACCTGCAGGTCTCTGTGGGACTGATGTGTGTGAACCTGCAGGTCTCTCTGTGGGACTGATGTGTGTGAACCTGCAGGTCTTTGTGGGACTGATGTGTGTGAACCTGCAGGTCTCTGTGGGACTGATATGTGTGAACCTGCCGGTCTCTGTGGGACTGATGTGTGTGAACCTGCAGGTCTCTCTGTGGGACTGATGTGTGTGAACCAGCAGATCTCTCTGTGGGACTGATGTGTGTGAAATTGCAGGTCTCTGTGGGACTGATGTGTGTGAACCTGCAGGTCTCTCTGTGGGACTGATGTGTGTGAACCTGCCGGTCTCTCTGTGGGACTGATGTGTGTGAACCGGCAGGTGTCTGTGGGACTGATGTGTGTGAACCTGCCGGTCTCTCTGTGGGACTGATGTGTGTGAACCTGCAGGTCTCTGTGGGCCTGATGTGTGTGAACCTGCAGGTCTCTCTGTGGGACTGATGTGTGTGAACCTGCCGGTCTCTGTGGGACTGATGTGTGTGAACCTGCAGGTCTCTCTGTGGGACTGATGTGTGTGAACCGGCAGGTGTCTGTGGGACTGACGTGTGTGAACCTGCAGATCTCTCTGTGGGACTTAAGTGTGTGAACCTGCAGGTCTCTGTGGGACTGATGTGCGTGAAGCTGCAGGTCTCTGTAGGACTGATGTGTGTGAACCTGCAGGTCTCTCAGTGGGACTGATATGTGTGAACCTGAGGGTCTCTCTGCGGGACGGATGTGTGACCCTGCAGGTCTCTGTAGGACTGATGTGTGTGAACCTGCAGGTCTCTCTGTGGGATTGATGTGTGTGACACTGCAGGTCTCTGTGGGACTGAAGTGTGTGAAACTGCAGGTCTCTGTGGGAGTGATGTGTGTGAACCTGCAGGTCTCTCTGTAGGACTGATTTGTGTGAACCTGCAGGTCTCTGTGTGACTGATGTGTGTGAACCTGCAGGTCTCTCTGTGGGACTGGTGTGTGTGAACCTGCACGTCTCTCTGTGGGACTTATGTGTGTGAACCTACAGGTCTCTGTGGGACTGATGTGTGTGAACATGCGGATCTCTGTAGGACTGATGTGTGTGAACATGCAGGTCTCTCTGTGGGACTGATGTGTGTGACCCTGCAGGTCTCTGTGGGACTTAAGTGTGTGAACCTGCAAATGTCTCTGTAGGACTGATGTGTGTGAACCTGCAGGTCTCTCTGTGGGAATGATTTGTGTGAACCTGCATGTCTCTCTGTGGGACTGATGTGTGAGAACCTGCAGGTCTCTCTGTCAGACTGATGTGTGTGAAACTGCAGGTCTCTGTAGGACTGAACTGTGTGAACCTGCAGGTCTCTCTGTGGGACTGATGTGTGTGAACCTGTAGGTCTCTCTGTGGGACTGATGTGTGTGACCCTGCAGGTCTCTCTGTGGGACTGATGTGTGTGACCCTGCAGGTCTCTGTAGAACTGATGTGTGTGAACCTGCAGGTCTCTGTAGGACTTATGTGTGTGAACCTGCAGGTGTCTCTGTAGAACTGATGTGTGTGAACCAGCAGGTATCCCTGTGGGACTGATGTGTGTGGACCTGCAGGTCTCTGTGGGACTATGTTTGTGAACCTGTAGGTCTCTGTAGCGCTGATGTGTGTGAACCTGCAGGTCTCTGTGGGACTGATGTGTGTGAACCTGCAGGTCTCTGTGGGACTGATGTTTGTGAAACTGCAGGTCTCTGTGGGACTGATGTGTGTGAACCTGTAGGTCTCTGTAGCGCTGATGTGTGTGAACCTGCAGGTCTCTGTGGGACTGATGTTTGTGAAACTGCAGGTCTCTGTGGGACTGATGTGTGTGAACCTGCAGGTTTCTGCAGGACTGATGTGTGTGAACCTGCAGGTCTCTCTGTGGGACTGATGTGTGTGAACCTGCAGGTCTTTGTGGGACTGATGTGTGTGAACCTGCAGGTCTCTGTGGGACTGATATGTGTGAACCTGCCGGTCTCTGTGGGACTGATGTGTGTGAACCAGCAGATCTCTCTGTGGGACTGATGTGTGTGAAATTGCAGATCTCTGTGGGACTGATGTGTGTGAACCCGCAGGTCTCTCTGTGGGACTGATGTGTGTGAACCGGCAAGTCTCTGTGGGACTGACGTGTGTGAACCTGCAGATCTCTCTGTGGGACTTAAGTGTGGGAACCTGTAGGTCTCTGTGGGACTGATGTTTGTGAACCTGCAGTTCTCTCTGTGGGACTGATGTGCGTGAAGCTGCAGGTCTCTCAGTGGGACTGATATGTGTGAACCTGAGGGTCCCTCTGCGGGACTGATGTGTGACCCTGCAGGTCTCTGTGGGACTGATGTGTGTGAACCTGCAGGTCTCTCTGTGGGATTGATGTGTGTGACACTGCAGGTCTCTGTGGGACTGATGAGTGTGACCCTGCAGGTCTCTGTAGGACTGATCTGTGTGAACCTGCAGTCTCTCTGTAGGACTGATGTGTGTGAACCTGCAGGTCTCTGTTGGACTGATGTGTGTGAACCTGCAGGTCTCTCTGTGGGACTGATGTGTGTGAACCTGCAGGTCTCTGTGGGACTGAAGTGTGTGAAACTGCAGGTCTCTGTGGGAGTGATGTGTGTGAACCTGCAGGTCTCTCTGTAGGACTGATTTGTGTGAACCTGCAGGTCTCTGTGTGACTGATGTGTGTGAACCTGCAGGTCTCTCTGTGGGACTGGTGTGTGTGAACCTGCACGTCCCCCTGTGGGACTTATGTGTGTGAACCTACAGGTCTCTGTGGGACTGATGTGTGTGAACCTGCAGGTCTCTCTGTGGGACTGACATGTGTGAACCTGTAGGTCTCTCTGTGGGACTGATGTGTGTGACCCTGCAGGTCTCTCTGCGGGACTGATGTGTGTGACCCTGCAGGTCTCTGTAGGACTGATGTGTGTGAACCTGCAGGTCTCTGTAGGACTTATGTGTGTGAACCTGCAGGTCTCTCTGTAGAACTGATGTGTGTTAACCAGCAGATCTCTCTGTGGGACTGATGTGTGTGAAATTGCAGGTCTCTCTGTAGGACTGATGTGTGTGAACCTGCAGGTCTCTGTAGGACTGATGTGTGTGAACCTGCAGGTCTCTCTGTAGGACTGATGTGTGTGAACCTGCAGGTTTCTGTAGGACTGATGTGTGTGAACCTGCAGGTCTCTCTGTGGGACTGATGTGTGTGAACCTGCAGGTCTTTGTGGGACTGATGTGTGTGAACCTGCAGGTCTCTGTGGGACTGATATGTGTGAACCTGCCGGTCTCTGTGGGACTGATGTGTGTGAACCAGCAGATCTCTCTGTGGGACTGATGTGTGTGAAATTGCAGGTCTCTGTGGGACTGATGTGTGTGAACCCGCAGGTCTCTCTGTGGGACTGATGTGTGTGAACCTGAAGGTCTCTGCGGGACTGAAGTCTTGAACCTGTAGGTCTCTCTGTGGGACTGATGTGTGTGACCCTGCAGGTCTCTGTGGGATTGATGTGTGTGACCCTGCAGGTCTCTGTAGGCCTGATGTGTGTGAACCTGCAGGTCTCTCTGTAGAACTGATGTGTGTGAACCAGCAGATCTCTCTGTGGGACTGATGTGTGTGAAATTGCAGGTCTCTCTGTAGGACTGATGTGTGTGAACCTGCAGGTCTATCTGTGGGACTGATGTGTGTGAACCTGCAGGTCTCTGTGGGACTGATGTGTGTGAACCTGCAGGTCTCTCTGTGGGACTGATGTGTGTGAACCTGCAAGTTTCTGTGGGACTGAAGTGTGTGAACCTGCAGGTCTCTGTGGGACTGATGTGTGTGAACCTGCAGGTCTTCGTGGGACTGATGTGTGTGAACCTGCAGGTCTCTGTGGGACTGATATGTGTGAACCTGCCGGTCTCTGTGGGACTGATGTGTGTGAACCTGCAGGTCTCTCTGTGGGACTGATGTGTGTGAACCATCAGATCTCTCTGTGGGACTGATGTGTGTGAAATTGCAGGTCTCTGTGGGACTGATGTGTGTGAAATTGCAGGTGTCTGTGGGACTGATGTGTGTGAACCCCCAGGTCTCTTTGTGGGACTGATGTGTGTGAACCGGCAGGTCTCTGTGGGACTGACGTGTGTGAACCTGCAGATCTCTCTGTGGGACTTAAGTGTGTGAACCTGTAGATCTCTGTGGGACTGATGTTTGTGAACCTGCAGTTCTCTCTGTGGGACTGATGTGTGTGAACCTGTACATCTCTGTAGCGCTGATGTGTGTGAACCTGCAGGTCTCTGTAGGACTGATGTGTGTGAACCTGCAGGTCTCTCAGTGGGACTGATATGTGTGAACCTGCAGGTCTCTCTGCGGGACTGATGTGTGACCCTGCAGGTCTCTGTAGGACTGATATGTGTGAACCTGCAGGTCTCTCTGTGGGACTGATGTGTGTGACACTGTAGGTCTCTGTGGGACTGATGAGTGTGACCCTGCAGGTCTCTGTAGGACTGATCTGTGTGAACCTGCAGTCTCTCTGTAGGACTGATGTGTGTGAACCTGCAGGTCTCTGTGGGACTGATGTGTGTGAACCTGCAGGTCTCTCTGTGGGACTGATGTGTGTGAACCTACAGGTCTCTCTGTGGGACTGATGTGTGTGAAACTGCAGGTCTCTGTGGGAGTGATGTGTGTGAACCTGCAGGTCTCTGTGTGACTGATGTGTGTGAACCTGCAGGTCTCTCTGTGGGACTGGTGTGTGTGAACCTGAAGGTCTCTCTGTGGGACTGGTGTGTGTGAACCTGCAGGTCTCTCTGTGGGACTTATGTGTGTGAACCTACAGGTCTCTGTGGGACTGATGTGTGTGAATCTGCAGGTCTCTCTGTGGGACTTATGTGTGTGAACCTACAGGTCTCTGTGGGACTGATGTGTGTGAACCTGCAGGTCTCTCTGTGGGACTGACATGTGTGAACATGCGGATCTCTGTAGGACTGATGTGTGTGAACCTGCAGTTCTCTCGGTGGGACTGATGTTTGTGAACCTGCAGGTATCTCTTTAGGACCAATGTGTGTGAACCTGCAGGTATCTCTGTCGGACTGATGTGCGTGAAGCTGCAGGTCTCTGTAGGACTGATGTGTTTGAACCTGCAGAACTCTCTGTGGGACTGATGTGTGTGACCCTGCAGGTCTCTGTGGGACTTAAGTCTGTGAACCTGCAGGTGTCTCTGCAGGACTGATGTGTGTGAACCTGCAGGTCTCTCTGTGGGAATGATTTGTGTGAACCTGCAGGTCTCTCTGTGGGACTGATGTGTGAGAACCTGCAGGTCTCTCTGTGGGACTGAAGTGTGTGAACCTGCAGGTCTCTGTAGGACGGATGTGTGTGAATCTGCAGGTCTCTCTGTAGGACTTATGTGTGTGAACCTGCAGGTCGCTCTGTGGGACTGAAGTGCGTGAACCTGCAGGTCTCTCTGTGGGACTGATGTGTGTGAACCCACAGGTCTCTCTGTGGGACTGATGTGTGTAAACCTGCAGGTCTCTCTGTGGGACTGATGTGTGTGAAATTGCAGGTCTCTGTGGGACTGATGTGTGTGAACCCGCAGGTCTCTCTGTGGGACTGATGTGTGTGAACCTGAAGGTCTCTGCGGGACTGAAGTCTTGAACCTGTAGGTCTCTCTGTGGGACTGATGTGTGTGACCCTGCAGGTCTCTGTGGGATTGATGTGTGTGACCCTGCAGGTCTCTGTAGGCCTGATGTGTGTGAACCTGCAGGTCTCTCTGTAGAACTGATGTGTGTGAACCAGCAGATCTCTCTGTGGGACTGATGTGTGTGAAATTGCAGGTCTCTCTGTAGGACTGATGTGTGTGAACCTGCAGGTCTATCTGTGGGACTGATGTGTGTGAACCTGCAGGTCTCTGTGGGACTGATGTGTGTGAACCTGCAGGTCTCTCTGTGGGACTGATGTGTGTGAACCTGCAAGTTTCTGTGGGACTGAAGTGTGTGAACCTGCAGGTCTCTGTGGGACTGATGTGTGTGAACCTGCAGGTCTTCGTGGGACTGATGTGTGTGAACCTGCAGGTCTCTGTGGGACTGATATGTGTGAACCTGCCGGTCTCTGTGGGACTGATGTGTGTGAACCTGCAGGTCTCTCTGTGGGACTGATGTGTGTGAACCATCAGATCTCTCTGTGGGACTGATGTGTGTGAAATTGCAGGTCTCTGTGGGACTGATGTGTGTGAAATTGCAGGTGTCTGTGGGACTGATGTGTGTGAACCCCCAGGTCTCTTTGTGGGACTGATGTGTGTGAACCGGCAGGTCTCTGTGGGACTGACGTGTGTGAACCTGCAGATCTCTCTGTGGGACTTAAGTGTGTGAACCTGTAGATCTCTGTGGGACTGATGTTTGTGAACCTGCAGTTCTCTCTGTGGGACTGATGTGTGTGAACCTGTACATCTCTGTAGCGCTGATGTGTGTGAACCTGCAGGTCTCTGTAGGACTGATGTGTGTGAACCTGCAGGTCTCTCAGTGGGACTGATATGTGTGAACCTGCAGGTCTCTCTGCGGGACTGATGTGTGACCCTGCAGGTCTCTGTAGGACTGATATGTGTGAACCTGCAGGTCTCTCTGTGGGACTGATGTGTGTGACACTGTAGGTCTCTGTGGGACTGATGAGTGTGACCCTGCAGGTCTCTGTAGGACTGATCTGTGTGAACCTGCAGTCTCTCTGTAGGACTGATGTGTGTGAACCTGCAGGTCTCTGTGGGACTGATGTGTGTGAACCTGCAGGTCTCTCTGTGGGACTGATGTGTGTGAACCTACAGGTCTCTCTGTGGGACTGATGTGTGTGAAACTGCAGGTCTCTGTGGGAGTGATGTGTGTGAACCTGCAGGTCTCTGTGTGACTGATGTGTGTGAACCTGCAGGTCTCTCTGTGGGACTGGTGTGTGTGAACCTGAAGGTCTCTCTGTGGGACTGGTGTGTGTGAACCTGCAGGTCTCTCTGTGGGACTTATGTGTGTGAACCTACAGGTCTCTGTGGGACTGATGTGTGTGAATCTGCAGGTCTCTCTGTGGGACTTATGTGTGTGAACCTACAGGTCTCTGTGGGACTGATGTGTGTGAACCTGCAGGTCTCTCTGTGGGACTGACATGTGTGAACATGCGGATCTCTGTAGGACTGATGTGTGTGAACCTGCAGTTCTCTCGGTGGGACTGATGTTTGTGAACCTGCAGGTATCTCTTTAGGACCAATGTGTGTGAACCTGCAGGTATCTCTGTCGGACTGATGTGCGTGAAGCTGCAGGTCTCTGTAGGACTGATGTGTTTGAACCTGCAGAACTCTCTGTGGGACTGATGTGTGTGACCCTGCAGGTCTCTGTGGGACTTAAGTCTGTGAACCTGCAGGTGTCTCTGCAGGACTGATGTGTGTGAACCTGCAGGTCTCTCTGTGGGAATGATTTGTGTGAACCTGCAGGTCTCTCTGTGGGACTGATGTGTGAGAACCTGCAGGTCTCTCTGTGGGACTGAAGTGTGTGAACCTGCAGGTCTCTGTAGGACGGATGTGTGTGAATCTGCAGGTCTCTCTGTAGGACTTATGTGTGTGAACCTGCAGGTCGCTCTGTGGGACTGAAGTGCGTGAACCTGCAGGTCTCTCTGTGGGACTGATGTGTGTGAACCCACAGGTCTCTCTGTGGGACTGATGTGTGTGAACCTGCAGGTCTCTCTGTGGGACTGATGTGTGTGAACCTGCAGGTCTCTGTGGGACTGATGTGTGTGAACCTACAGGTCTCTCTGTGGGACTGATGTGTGTGAACCTGAAGGTCTCTGTGGGACTGAAGTCTTGAACCTGCAGGTCTCTCTGCGGGACTGAAGTGTGTGAACCTGCAGGTCTCTCTGTGGGACAGATGTGTGAGAACCTGCAGGTCTCTGTAGGACTGATGTGTGTGAACCTGCAGGTTTCTCTGTGGGACTTATGTGTGTGAACGTGCAGGACTCTGTACGACTGATGTGTGTGAACCTGCAGGTCTCTCTGTAGGACTAATGTGTGTGAACTTGCAGGTCTCTCAGGTGGGGCTGAAGTGTGTGAGCCCGCAGGTCTCACTGTGGGACTGATGTTTGTGACCCTACAGGTCTCTGTGGGAATGATGTGTGTGAACCTGCAGGTCTTTTAGGGACTGATGTGTGTGAACCTGCAGGTCGCTCTGTGGGACTGATGTTTGTGACCCTACAGGTCTCTGTGGAACTGAAGTGTGTGAACCTGAAGGTCTCTGTGGGACTGATGTGTGTGAACCTACAGTTCTCTGTGAGACTGATGTGTGTGAACCTGCAGGTCTCTGTAGGACTGATGTGTGTGAACCTGCAGGTCTCTCTGTGGGACTGATGTGTGTGAACCTACAGTTCTCTGTGAGACTGATGTGTGTGAACCTGCAGGTCTCTGTAGGACTGATGTGTGTGAACCTGCAGGTCTCTCTGTGGGACTGATGTGTGTGAACCTGCAGGTCTCTCTGTGGGACTGAAGTGTGTGAACCTGCAGGTCAATGTAGGACTAATGTGTGTGAATCTGCAGGTCTCTCTGTAGGACTTGTGTGGGAACCTGTAGGTCTCTCTGTGGGACTGATGTGTGTGAACCTGCAGGTCTCTCTGTGGGACTGATGTGTGTGAACCTGCAGGTCTCTGTGGGACTGATGTGTGTGAACCTGCAGGTCTCTCTGTGTGACTGAAGTGTGTGAACCTACAGGTCTCTCTGTGGGACTGATGTGTGTGACCCTGCAGGTCTCTGTGGGATTGATGTGTGTGACCCTGCAGGTCTCTGTAGGCCTGATGTGTGTGAACCTGCAGGTCTCTCTGTAGAACTGATGTGTGTGAACCAGCAGATCTCTCTGTGGGACTGATGTGTGTGAAATTGCAGGTCTCTCTGTAGGACTGATGTGTGTGAACCTGCAGGTCTATCTGTGGGACTGATGTGTGTGAACCTGCAGGTCTCTGTGGGACTGATGTGTGTGAACCTGCAGGTCTCTCTGTGGGACTGATGTGTGTGAACCTGCAAGTTTCTGTGGGACTGAAGTGTGTGAACCTGCAGGTCTCTGTGGGAGTGATGTGTGTGAACCTGCAGGTCTTCGTGGGACTGATGTGTGTGAACCTGCAGGTCTCTGTGGGACTGATATGTGTGAACCTGCCGGTCTCTGTGGGACTGATGTGTGTGAACCTGCAGGTCTCTCTGTGGGACTGATGTGTGTGAACCATCAGATCTCTCTGTGGGACTGATGTGTGTGAAATTGCAGGTCTCTGTGGGACTGATGTGTGTGAAATTGCAGGTGTCTGTGGGACTGATGTGTGTGAACCCCCAGGTCTCTTTGTGGGACTGATGTGTGTGAACCGGCAGGTCTCTGTGGGACTGACGTGTGTGAACCTGCAGATCTCTCTGTGGGACTTAAGTGTGTGAACCTGTAGATCTCTGTGGGACTGATGTTTGTGAACCTGCAGTTCTCTCTGTGGGACTGATGTGTGTGAACCTGTACATCTCTGTAGCGCTGATGTGTGTGAACCTGCAGGTCTCTGTAGGACTGATGTGTGTGAACCTGCAGGTCTCTCAGTGGGACTGATATGTGTGAACCTGCAGGTCTCTCTGCGGGACTGATGTGTGACCCTGCAGGTCTCTGTAGGACTGATATGTGTGAACCTGCAGGTCTCTCTGTGGGACTGATGTGTGTGACACTGTAGGTCTCTGTGGGACTGATGAGTGTGACCCTTCAGGTCTCTGTAGGACTGATCTGTGTGAACCTGCAGTCTCTCTGTAGGACTGATGTGTGTGAACCTGCAGGTCTCTGTGGGACTGATGTGTGTGAACCTGCAGGTCTCTCTGTGGGACTGATGTGTGTGAACCTACAGGTCTCTCTGTGGGACTGATGTGTGTGAAACTGCAGGTCTCTGTGGGAGTGATGTGTGTGAACCTGCAGGTCTCTGTGTGACTGATGTGTGTGAACCTGCAGGTCTCTCTGTGGGACTGGTGTGTGTGAACCTGAAGGTCTCTCTGTGGGACTGGTGTGTGTGAACCTGCAGGTCTCTCTGTGGGACTTATGTGTGTGAACCTACAGGTCTCTGTGGGACTGATGTGTGTGAATCTGCAGGTCTCTCTGTGGGACTTATGTGTGTGAACCTACAGGTTTCTGTGGGACTGATGTGTGTGAACCTGCAGGTCTCTCTGTGGGACTGACATGTGTGAACATGCGGATCTCTGTAGGACTGATGTGTGTGAACCTGCAGTTCTCTCGGTGGGACTGATGTTTGTGAACCTGCAGGTATCTCTTTAGGACCAATGTGTGTGAACCTGCAGGTATCTCTGTCGGACTGATGTGCGTGAAGCTGCAGGTCTCTGTAGGACTGATGTGTTTGAACCTGCAGAACTCTCTGTGGGACTGATGTGTGTGACCCTGCAGGTCTCTGTGGGACTTAAGTCTGTGAACCTGCAGGTGTCTCTGCAGGACTGATGTGTGTGAACCTGCAGGTCTCTCTGTGGGAATGATTTGTGTGAACCTGCAGGTCTCTCTGTGGGACTGATGTGTGAGAACCTGCAGGTCTCTCTGTGGGACTGAAGTGTGTGAACCTGCAGGTCTCTGTAGGACGGATGTGTGTGAATCTGCAGGTCTCTCTGTAGGACTTATGTGTGTGAACCTGCAGGTCGCTCTGTGGGACTGAAGTGCGTGAACCTGCAGGTCTCTCTGTGGGACTGATGTGTGTGAACCCACAGGTCTCTCTGTGGGACTGATGTGTGTGAACCTGCAGGTCTCTCTGTGGGACTGATGTGTGTGAACCTGCAGGTCTCTGTGGGACTGATGTGTGTGAACCTACAGGTCTCTCTGTGGGACTGATGTGTGTGAACCTGAAGGTCTCTGTGGGACTGAAGTCTTGAACCTGCAGGTCTCTCTGCGGGACTGAAGTGTGTGAACCTGCAGGTCTCTCTGTGGGACAGATGTGTGAGAACCTGCAGGTCTCTGTAGGACTGATGTGTGTGAACCTGCAGGTTTCTCTGTGGGACTTATGTGTGTGAACGTGCAGGACTCTGTACGACTGATGTGTGTGAACCTGCAGGTCTCTCTGTAGGACTAATGTGTGTGAACTTGCAGGTCTCTCAGGTGGGGCTGAAGTGTGTGAACCCGCAGGTCTCACTGTGGGACTGATGTTTGTGACCCTACAGGTCTCTGTGGGAATGATGTGTGTGAACCTGCAGGTCTTTTAGGGACTGATGTGTGTGAACCTGCAGGTCGCTCTGTGGGACTGATGTTTGTGACCCTACAGGTCTCTGTGGAACTGAAGTGTGTGAACCTGAAGGTCTCTGTGGGACTGATGTGTGTGAACCTACAGTTCTCTGTGAGACTGATGTGTGTGAACCTGCAGGTCTCTGTAGGACTGATGTGTGTGAACCTGCAGGTCTCTCTGTGGGACTGATATGTGTGAACCTACAGTTCTCTGTGAGACTGATGTGTGTGAACCTGCAGGTCTCTGTAGGACTGATGTGTGTGAACCTGCAGGTCTCTCTGTGGGACTGATGTGTGTGAACCTGCAGGTCTCTCTGTGGGACTGAAGTGTGTGAACCTGCAGGTCAATGTAGGACTAATGTGTGTGAATCTGCAGGTCTCTCTGTAGGACTTGTGTGGGAACCTGTAGGTCTCTCTGTGGGACTGATGTGTGTGAACCTGCAGGTCTCTCTGTGGGACTGATGTGTGTGAACCTGCAGGTCTCTGTGGGACTGATGTGTGTGAACCTGCAGGTCTCTCTGTGTGACTGAAGTGTGTGAACCTACAGGTCTCTCTGTGGGACTGATGTGTGTGAACCTGCAGGTCTCTCTGTGGGACTTATGTGTGTGAACCTGCAGGTCTCTCTGTGGGACTGATGTGTGTGAACCTGCAGGTCTCTGTAGAACTGAAGTGTGTGAACCTGCAGGTCTCTGTAGGACTGAAGTGTGTGAACCTGCAGGTCTCTCTGTAGGACTGAATTGTGTGAACCTGCAGGTCTCTGTGGGACTGAAGTGTGTGAACCTGCAGGTCTCTCTGTGGGACAGATGTGTGAGAACCTGCAGGTCTCTCTGTGGGACTTATGTGTGTGAACCTGCAGGTCTCTCTGTGGGACTGATGTGTGTGAACCTGCAGGTTTCTGTGGGACTGATGTGTTTGAACCAGCAGGTCTCTGTAGAACTGAAGTGTGTGAACCTGCAGATCTCTGTAGGACTGAAGTGTGTGAACCTGCAGGTCTCTCTGTAGGACTGAATTGTGTGAACCTGCAGGTCTCTGTGGGACTGAAGTGTGTGAACCTGCAGGTCTCTCTGTGGGACAGATGTGTGAGAACCTGCAGGTCTCTGTAGGACTGAAGTGTGTGGACCTGCAGGTCTCTCTGTGGGACTGATGTGTGTGAACATGCAGGTCTCTGTAGGACTGATGTGTGTGAACCTGCCGGTCTCTGTGGGACTGAAGTGTGTGAACCTGCAGGTCTCTCTGTGGGACTGATGTGTGTGAACCTGCAGGTCTCTGTAGGCCTGATGTGTGTGAACCTGCAGGTCTCTCTGTGGGACTGAAGTGTGTGAACCTGCAGGTCTCTGTGGGACTGATGCGTGTGAACCTGCAGGTTTCTGTGGGACTGATGTGTTTGAACCTGCAAGTCTCTGTAGAACTGAAGTGTGTGAACCTGCAGGTCTCTCTGTAGGACTGAATTGTGTGAACCTGCAGGTCTCTGTGGGAGTTAAGTGTGTGAACCTGCAGGTCCCTCTGTGGGACAGATGTGTGAGAACCTGCAGGTCTCTGTAGGACTGAAGTGTGTGAACCTGCAGGTCTCTGTAGGACTGATGTGTGTGAACCTGTAGGTCTCTCTGTGGGATTGATGTGTGTGACCCTGCAGGTCTCTGTAGGATTGATGTGTGTCAACCTGGAGGTCTCTCTGTGGGACTGATGTGTGTGAACCTGCAGGTCTCTGTGGGACTGATGTGTGTGAACCTGCAGGTCTCTCTGTGGGACTGATGTGTGTGACCCTGCAAGTCTCTCTGTAGGACTGAATTGTGTGAACCTGTTGTCATGAGTGCTAAAACCAAGGAGGACGAGCAGCAATATGTTCCCTCATTCTTCTTGGCAGACCAAACACTAAATGTGGTGAACAAAATGAGATTTGTGGGTCACGTGATCAGGAATGATCTATGTGATGACGATGATGTGCAGCGCCAGTGTTGCAGACTGTATGCACAAGCCAATATGCTGGCACGCAAAGTTCAAATGTGTACAGATGATGTTAAAACTGCTCTTTTTGGGGCCTACTGTACTCCACTCTGTACTGCCCACTTGTGGCGCACTTATAGCAAAGCAACAATGAAAAAGCTGCAGGTAGCATATAATGATGCATTCAGAATCTTGCTCAAGCTTCCAAGATGGACAAGTGCAGGTCACGTGTTTGTGACTAGTAATGTTCCCACTTTTCACGTTGTGTTGAGGAATGTTATGTACACATGTATGTGTCGATTAATTGACTCTAAGAATGTAATTATAATGCTGTTAACTGAGCCTACACAAAGTGACACCAGGTCCTCCTCTTGTTTCTGGGACACTGGAACAAATGTCTGTATAGCTTTTAATCATGGTGGACTTGTGAGCTGCTGTTTTAGCTATATTTTTGTGTTCTTGTCTTGTGTTGTATTTCTTTGTTGTTGTCTTTAAAATGGACCTGTCTTTGTGTCTGAATAAAGTAAGACTTGATTGAATGATTGATATATATCAATATGTTCACTGATATGTGAAGAACAACCTGGGACTGTGACCCTTTGCCACCTTGAATGGTGCAGATATTTTGCCTGGCCCATGGACGACATGTGTGTGAAATATTTCGTGTGTGTGTGTGTATGTGTGTGTGTTTAACCTCCACAGATGCATCAAACAATCTTAAAACGAGGGCAGAAGCCAAAGTAGAAAGATGTGCAGTGTGTTGCAGAAGTGATCACTGCCCATTCTGCGACAAAGTAGAAAATCCAAATGAAATCCATCACCTTCAAAAGCATGTAAGTAAGCACAGCAGTCTGGCAGCTCAGCATGGAGGTATGTAGAGTCTTTGTGTGTTATGGTTCTTTATTGATGCAGGCCTGTTACATTATCATTTTAACCTGTGTCAGCTCAACACAATATTAAACAGACATAAACATTTCCTTTTTAATTGAACTAATTATGGCCCTGTGTTAAGCGTCTCACTTACTTATGCTCCCTCTTCTACAAAGCTGTTATTATTTAGGCCCTGGGTGCATGTAAGGCAGGCATATGAAACAAATAGTGTATTCATACGGCCTACCCATGAACTTTAACCCTAACCTGCACCCTAAACCTTCAAAATAAAATAAAATAAAAGATTGATATCTTTGTAAAACAAATCCTAACTCTATGACCAGCAGAATACATCTTAAACACCTTGTGACTTATACATTATTAATAGGACTTTTATTGTTTTTTATCTTAATACTGAAAAGTTGACTTTATGGAGATGCAAGGTGCACAATGCCAAAGCTATGCAGGAGTGCTGTGTGCTCAGCCACTTGGATTATTTTAAACAAGACAGCTGATAAAACATTTTACATTTTACATTTAATCATCATCAAATGCAATCTGAAATGCAGACCCTCAGCACATCTTCACTGCTGCTACTGTCCCGCCACGGTACTGAGGAAGGTCCCACTCATTAAACATTCAATATTATGCAAAAAACATCCACCCACAACTCCAGCAGCACCCCCGTTTTCTCCCCCAGCACCCCCATTCTCTCCAGCACCCCCGTTTATTCCTCCAGCACCCCCATTCACTCCAGCACCCCTGTCTACTCCTCCAGCACCCCCGTCTTCTCCTCCAGCACCACCATTTACTCCTCCAGCACCCCTTTTTACTCCTCCAGCACCTCACTTTTTACTCCTCCAGCACCTCACTTTTCTCCTCCAGAACCCCCGTTTTTCCAGAACCACAGTTTTCTCCAGCATCCCAGTCTACTCCTCCAACATCACCACAGTTTACAGCAACCACATTTTCTTCATGTGCAACCCCAACTCCACTTCCAACACCAGTACCTCTATTCACCACCCCAGCAACATTCTCTCCATGCACTACCCTAACTCATCCATCGGAAAGCTTGCAGCAGCACCAGTAAGACTGCATGTGCGTCGGCAAGAAAGAGTGAAGTGCAGTCATTGTGGGCTCACAATAAACAGGAAGAACTTGTTGGTTCATATCAGGAAGAAGCACAAAAAAGGGTACAAGATGTCACAGAAAAACAACACTTCGCATGCCAGTGTGGTGACCCCAAAAATGGGATATTTGCAGTCGAAAAATCTTTTTTCAAGCCATGCACTCCTATCCATATTCCAAAAAAGAAAAACAAAACATGGGGTGCAAGCCATCAAGTCATTTGTGAAATGGAGGAATGCAATTCAAATACAGAATTTGCAGCAAGGACTGGAATTGTCCCATCTGAATGCAAACATTTAAAATCTCTACAATTCTGCCCCCAGTCTCAGACTACACCCGTGAATCTTCAAGAGGAGGTGCTGTCTGAAATGGTAGCTGCCAAGGTGTTTGCAGGGGACAGAAAGAGAACTTGTTTAAACAGACAAGAAGGAGCTAGCATTGCAGGCATTCCTCTTTCGGTTGAGGTGGCCATGGGGGGGGGGGGCTCCCGCGAAGAAATATGTTTCAGTGTATGAGTCAAAAGTCTCATATTATAGCAGACTTGGTAGGGTAGTAGCTGCTTATGATTCCCAAAGGAAGACTTGGCTCTGCCCATATTCCAAACCAAGACAATCTGTCTCCATGAAATCATTGCCAAGTGGCATCTTTTTCAGATGGACAGGCACATTTTTACAACTGTGAGGGCCACAGAGAGTGATGCTGGGGGAGAGACTGACCGACCAAGAAGCACAAAAAAAGAGTAATGCACAAAAAGATGGAGAAGGACCAGCATACCCTCCCGATGATGCAGGTCTCAAGAGGATGGTCAACTACTTTGGTAAAAAATAAACCCATACCTGCCCTGCTACCACAAAATCTGACCAGCGGCTCCTGAGCAGCTGAAGACTTCCCAAGACACGTTGGACCCAAGGAAGCAACGTGCAAAGAGTGGGCAGGGAACACAGCCCTTAATGAGCCAGTGCTGATCACACCAAAGGCAAGATTGGTCACATATACTGGTGTTCTAGAAGGTGAGCTCAAAAGAAAGGTAATCTAGATAAACGTAACTCATGTTAAAAAAGTAACCCTACACTAAATGTTATCTGTGCTCTGTCAACTTGCCAAATCTAGTATGACTGACATTTTTAGATCTAATATGACTGACGTTTTTAGATCTAATATGACTGACACTTTTTGGTAGGCATTTCTACCTACTGCAGGACGTGCAGTAACTGTGGCCTGATGTCTCGATACCAGGAGTGGAGTGATGGTGTTCATAATTTGAATGATCACATTCTGTTAACATTACATATGTGCATTTTCCTTCGTACATCACTCCAGGTAAGAAGCGATCATTTTGGAAGGTATGCTTTAGTATTGTTGTCCTTTGAGGATGTCCCTTACTGAGTCTTCTACACTGTCCTAGACCCACCATGCTGCTAGCCGAGCCATTGAAGTGTTGGAGAAGACTGAACAGAAGATATTTCCCAGTAAGGACACAATACTTCATGCATACATGCACTCTGAAGCCCTCACAAAGCACGACTACATGTATTCCTGCATTAAGTGTGGATACCATCCAGCAGTCGTCATGATAGACCTTCACAAAAGGCAGTTTTCAACATGCCTGGTAAGTCCCTAAAGTCATGGAAGTGCATCCTATTCTAGAGATACTTTTTTTTCATTTTAGTTTCACAATGTTTTCTTAATACTTGATTTTACAATAAGTGATGTGGAGGACCCACCAGAGGACTTTGATGGAAATGTGGATATAGAGGACTTTTGGGAGACTGTGACTTCCAAGTTTGTGTGCAGAGGCTTATTACCAAGTGAGTAATGTTTACTACAGTATACAAAATAATATAGCATTTTTGGGACACATACTGTATATTCCCCCAAGATCATCCACTACTGCAACAGAATGACTTTCCTTCATGCTTGATAACACTATTATTTATTGTCAGTCAGCCGTCTCTGTTCAATATTTCTTTAGTCAACAGATGGCCTAGATGTACCACTGTGGGTCCACTGTGCTCATATATCAACCGTTCTAATATATTGATGCTCAATCAGTCCAAATTATTTGTCATGATTTTACACTCTGAAGGCAATAGAAAGAACCCCTTACGATAGGATTATAAGTTAATTTCAGGTGTATTTTACACATATTTGCCTTCATTAGAAAATACCCCATTTCTTTCATTATTGGGGGTAATACGATGCTACGATGTGACCAACTTACCTTGGCTTCTGAGAGCCACGTCATAGAGAACCAGTTTTGCAACATGCTGTTGGTTTTCCACATGGAGCTATTAGCCTCGAAGTCGACGGACTGCTGGAAGGCTTCTGGTGTGTCGGCTGCAGCAATCGCCCTCAGCATCTTCAGCAGGGCACCCTGGTCCTCAATGCCGTGTGCCTGTTTTCAGACCCACTCCACCCATGCCTTCTCCCGGTGGAAATCACACAGCACAGCCTGTGTGCCTTGTTAGGTTCAAAATATTGAGACATTAGGATCTTTGTTGATACATGCAATTAAAAGCATTTCAACAGCCAATTACACTTTACAGACTGTTTCAGCATGTACGTATGTGAAGAGTCATTTCTGTCTCCCGAATAACCTTTATTTATGAGGGGCTAACATAATCAAGGTGGTGCAATAGGAAGGTCATAGTTGCCTACCTTCAAAGGTTGATTCCACAGCTTGGATTTCCACCTCGCTATAGTCCACCAAGAAGTGAGCTGGAGACCAATTTGTGTTCCACTCCTTAAAAACGCTCAGAGCCTCCTTGACTGATTCAGTCCGCTCATGCTGTACGACAAAGACACCCGCTACCACATAGCACACATTTGTGCGTACACACAAAAAAACCCAATGGCAATGCATAGCGTGTGGTGCGGTATGTTGCATCAAGTAAACAGATGTCTTTGCCATACAGCTGCAGGATCTTCTGCTGCCACTCGGACTGATAACAGAATAGAAGGTCCTCTGATTCGCTATTAAGCCGAAGATGGATGCTGTCTTTTGGGCCCTTCAGCTTGTCGCTTTCTACCAGCTCCTGTTTATTACATGTACGTATATTAAAACAGTAGAGATATGCATGAGTTTCCATTGTATATTATCGAATGTTTGATTTGAATGAACATTTCACTCACTTGCAAATTGACTTGATCAATTTTGGACTGTCGCCCCTTGTCTCTGGCCTTTGACATCACATTTTGTATGTCTTTGTCTAAGGGATGAAATCTCCTCCTTGTGAGTGGTGGTGGGCTGGCTCCCCTAAACAAGTCAGTGTTGACATACTGTGCAATGTGTCGACGCATCTCACTGCTCCTCTTGACCCCTTGCTTGGTGAGTTCTGAGATGCGCTGCTCCACCCTGCTGTCAATAGGCTCACGGATAGAGGGAGCCTTCAGGAAAGTACAGAGTACAAAGTGATTAGCGCCTTAATGATAGGGACTTCAGGAAACAACATTCCCTTTAGCTAATTAATTTACATGTCGACACTAAATGTATCAATATAACATAAGGGTTTTTTTAGTAGTGTAAAAATAAGTATGATAAGATTCAGCCTTAAGGCTAATTTATTCATCCTATCACAGCTGTGCAAAACTTATGAAGGCATCTGCAACCTTACAAAAATCAGCAGGTACACGACGCCCGTCGCCGACCCTCTAAAAGTGTCGGCTTGACGTCAAAACTGTCGAATTTGCATCATTTTTATCCAGCTGCGCGTCGCACTACACTTTGAAACATAAATTAGGCTTTAGTCCCATCTCTCTTAAGCACAGGTTTAATTTATCACCAGTCACTGCAGAATCATTCCTGAGGTGTAGACTATCTAGTCTACATAAACATTACCTAACATTCTTACTGTGTTCTACTGTGTTTATTACCATACCTCTCCCTCGACTGGGTGTCCCACATGTGCACCGGCTGTGGGTGTCTTCACAAAGAATACATTTTCCCAGACAATGGGGTCCCTTTTCAGAGCTTCTCTAAGCCTCACTGCAGCCGCCTTTCTCGCTCTCAGACTCTCCCTGTTCTCATTCAACGAACAGCAAAGTAGATTTGTACAACAACACAGGTAAACAGAGTTGTTCGTGTTCTTTGAAGCATTAATCAATTTCTTCATGTTCTCATTGTTTATAAACAGTCTATCTATAAGTTACATTTTGTACTGAAACCCCCCCCAAAAAACGGTTAAATAAAAAGGTTAGTTAATCTAACCTGAATGCTGGAAAACGGCCAATACCGACGAGGTGCACCCCAGCTGGGCATCCAACCTTCTTTGTATCTTGCAGGAGATACCTCCCTTTGCGAAAACTATGATCTTGAGTCTGCAACGAATAATACATGTTGGACATAATTCTACATGAAACCGGTGCTTATTTTTAGTGTGTTGACTAATATGGACAATAGTGCATTAAACAAGTCTGAGAATCCAAGACAGAAGTGACAACTTACTGTTTCCTTTGATTTCGCCTCAGCATAGTGCCTCGTTTCTTTGGCTCCCACATCCTTGCCCTGATGGCCCACCATCGTTTTGTACCCAACAAATACGAAGGGAACTCCACTGAAGGGGACTGATGGGGCCTTATCTTTCGACCGCTCCCAGTAAACTTGTTGGATCCCAATTGATGGCTGCCATTCTGTATCAAAAGGTCAACAGGTAAACACAATCTAGGCTACATGGTTACTTGTTATCTAACGTTACTGGCTATGTTGTAGGACATTAAATACGTTCCCGTTACCCCAAGTTATGCAGAGCAGAACCTGTTGTTCAACGACAGCGCAGTGAAAGCCCCTGTAGCGCCGCATTATGTAATAACGCCGCATTATGTAATAATGTAATACATTTTCACATCATTATGTAATAACGCCACATTTCGTAATAACTTGCCGCATTTTGTAATAAAATTCTTGAATGGAATATGTAATAAAGTTTGCCGCATTTTGTAATAAGTTGTTACATATTGCACCGGTTATTACAAAATGCGGATGTTACAGTTTTGTATGAAGAAAATGTAATAATTTGGTGCATTATGTAATAAACCACCAAAATTTATGTCTTAATTTGAAAAAAACATAACGTCAGAACAACATTGATTTTAAGCATTCTAGCATGACTCAACTAAGAATTAATTTTACAAACTAGTAAGATGTTTCATTAGTCAAAACTTATTCAAATATAACTGTGTATTATAATCATAGAGAATGTGTTTGAATGTTCAGAGACAAAAACTGCACTACATGCGTGTTACAGACACAAACATTATCAGTGTACTGAAATGTCAGGAGACATACACACATCTGCATTATGTTAAACAAATATTATGTGATTAGAAAGCAGACAAAAGATAAAAACAAATATGAAACAGAAAAAATAATGCAGTTTAATTAATTTAATAAACCATCAAAATTATTGTCCTTCATCTGCATTCATAATATGTATAACAATTAGGAAAAATTAAAATTCTCTAACTGGACTAGCATTATACATTATTTTTTGGTTTGGTTCACAACATAGTGGTGATAGCATGTGTGCGTGTACTAAAGCCAGCCACCAGGGGGAGATCCAAACACTTTGGCTTCAGTTTTGCCATGCCCTCTGACCACTTAAGATGGAAAATATTTGAAAGGCAACACGATGAAAGGTATGAACAAATATCAGATTTCAGATTCAGAGAATCTCTCAGAAATGTATGTTGATTGATTTGCAACTAATATGAAATGCTAACAGATTAAAGCCCAAACTTTTAAGTTAGTAACCATGATCTGATTAGCAATGGTAAGCTAAACTAGCAGATGCTAGATTGGTTTTAGAAAGTTTCTGAAATGACAGATTAATTTCGGGGACCAATAACAGCAATTCAGATTCAGAGAATCTCTCAGAAATGTATGTTGATTGATTTGCAACTAATATGAAATGCTAACAGATTAAAGCCCAAACTTTTAAGTTAGTAACCATGATCTGATTAGCAATGATAAGCTAAACTAGCAGATGCTAGATTGGTTTTAGAAAGTTTCTGAAATTACAGATTAATTTCGGGGACCAATAACAGCAATCTACTGTAAGTTACCGCTATAACATAATACAACAACGTGATATATTCAATTAAACAAAATATTTTTTGACAGCTCTACAGTTCAGCATAATTGTGGCCTGTACCCTTTGGGTTTTCTGCATGGGATATGGACAACAACAATCAATGACTAAAGATGTCTATGAAGTCATTGTGAAGAAATTAAAGGGAGAGTTCAATGTTCCTGTCAATGCACGTACAAGAGTGCAACAAAGTGCTCTGGTGAGGCTGTGGAGAAATAGGAATCTCTACTCTCTGAGCGAGGATGGAGAGACCTTGCTATGTGCCGGGAAGCCAGTAGCTATGAAGTCTGCAGTTGGTGGCATTGTAAAAAAAGGTCTGGATGACACAAAGGGATCAGGTGCGAGGAAGCTGAATAAGCGACTAAATGAGCAACACTCTGGCATTAGTGAAAGAAAGGTTCAAAAAACACTGGACTGCTCCAGACGCTACCAACTCCACAAGGCTAGATTTGGAAATAAACCCATTCCGAGGCCCATCAGGGCCAAAGAAGTACAGGATCGGCATCAGATTGACCTCCTTGATATGGGAAAGTGGAAGATCAAGCATGGCCATTTCACATATCGATACATCCTCACTGTGATTGATGTCTTTAGTCGATACACATGGCTTAAACCATTAAAAAGTAAAGACAGCTCAGAGATTGCAAGACACCTTTATGATATCTACACTGAACATGGCCCACCTCAAGTTTTGCAGCATGATCAAGGCAGAGAGTTTAAAGGAGCTGTGCGAAGGCTGATGGAATCAATGCAAGTGAGAATAATTGAGAGTTCACCGTAACATCCCCAAAGCCAAGGAAAGGTAGAGAGGACCCACAGAGTGCTGAGGGAAAAGATCATGTATGACCTTGTGAATTGTCAGAGGAAAGGGGTTAACTGGGTTAAACATTAAACATGAAGACCCAAAGGAAGTTTTAAGTTGGATGTCTCCATTTCAAGTATACTATGGGAGAAAAAGTAACACGGTGATGCATCCCCTGGCAGGTTCTCCATCCAGTGTCATTGGTAAACAATCCACGAATGATCCACAAAGTAATTTACCCTCCCTGAAACAGCGGCTCAGATTTGAGGAAAAACGAAGAAGACAACGACAAATGGCAAAGAAAGCCACTGAGCATTACAGTAAACGGATGATCCGGCATGCATCTAAACAAAATCCTCCATCTGTTTATCATGTCAGTGAAGCTGTTTTGGTGAGAGTGAAAGATGGTGCCCATCGAGTTTCAAAACGGTATCGCGTGTTGCCTGGTAGGATCATGAAACGTAACATAAAGCTTTCAAAATACAAAGTTCAGTTCAAGATTCCTGGTGATGCTAAAGTGCAAGAAAAATGGTTCTTTGTTTCTGATGTGACCAGTACAACACGGCAACGAGAAAAAAAGCGCTCTAAATCTTCGAAGTCAGTTCTAACTTTGCATCCACTTTTGATGACATACACACATGAAGACAGACTGAGGGACTATAACTCCTTAGACGTGAGTGTACGGTTTGACCCAGCACCCGATGGAAATTGCCAGTTTAGTGCCATAGCTGATCAGCTTGCTTCATTAGGAATATTCAGATCAGCAGCAACCCTAAGGGATGAAATAGTTGAAGATCTCAGGTCTAATCCATTTACCGTAAATGGAACACCTTTGTCTCACTATGTTGATGGAAATGACTTGGATGTATACTTGGATAGCATGTCACAATTTGGGACCTACGGAGATCACATCACACTACAAAGGGCAGCTGAGATTTTCAGTGTCCAATTTCTCATTATCTCCACACTGGGAACTGATGCCTCTTCTATTATATCTCAGTCTAACACATACTCAGAAAGCTTGCCATTGCTGGTCCTTGGACATATTGCAGAGGAGCATGGAGGGGTCAGTGTCTTCATTCATTGAGAATATTGTGGAAGCTGAGAGGGAAAGGACATGTCAAAGATATGAGAATGGATCAAACCAAGAAGATGATGAACCAGATGTTCTCCATGATGATGCCCTGAATGAATGCCATGATGCTACGTTTGTTGAAAACCATCACCATTTCACGGATGAACCAGATGACTGTGCTCTGGATGAACACCATCATGATCCCCTGGATATACCCCATGATGATGCCCTTCTTTATGATGATGGAAATTGTGACATGCCCAACCTGCCGACAGAATTGCTGGCATATGTTATTCAGTTGACACTACATGCTGACATGTCAATGCTCGGTGTATTCAACAGGGTTTCTAAACTTTTGCAAGACCTTGCATCACGATTTCTTCCTCAAATCTACATCAGGGAATATTTAGCTGAAAGCCTTCAGTTGGAACATGACAGTGTCATTAGTATTATGAAGCTATATAAATCAGCTGGATGTGGGAGTGGTCCCTCAGTGAGATTAAAGGAGCTATTTGGAAAAAATAGCAAGTGGATGAGGGCCTGGGTCTTGTTGAGGCACACAAGCTGTGGACATTTCAAAATCAAGGACATTTTTTGGGAAACATAGTATGGGAAGGAAGGAAGGAAGGAAGGAAGGAAGGAGAGATATGATGTAAATAGTGAATGAATAAAGGAAAGAATGATAGGAGGAACCTCCAAATGTGACAGATCACATTTAACCTTGAACAGTATGTGTCTGTTGTACCTAGTTCAATAATTTTCTGACTGTTTATCTTTAATCTTACTAAGTGATGGTTGTTTTAAGAGACGTTTATGTTGGAGGAAAAGGTATTTCTACTGTTGCTACTAGAGAAGATGTTTTTTTTCAAGTCGTAAGTAAATTTCATGTATATTGGAAATATTGCAAATCTTTTTGTTAATCGGCAAGTGTGGCTAGCCTTCTTTTTTTATTTTAATAACATGATTAGAAATATCTCATTTTGATTTGAAAGATTGTTTAGGCTGTTTTTAGTCAGTTTATACTATTGTTAACCACTATAGAAAAGGACATCTATGTTGCATTAACACAAATGGAACTGGAATACAGTTTTTCTATTCCATATTTGTTCCTGACTTTTGTCTGCTTTCTAATCGCATAATATTTGTTTAACATAATGCAGATGTGTGTATGTCTCCTGACATTTCAGTGCACTGACAATGTTTGTGTCTGTAACACGCATGTAGTGCAGTTTTTGTCTCTGAACATTCAAACACATTCTCTATGATTACAATAAACAATTATATTCGAATAAGTTTTGACAAATGAAACATCTTACTAGAAAAATTCATTCTTAGTTGAGTCATGCTAGAATGCTTAAAGTCAATGTTGTTCTGACGTTATGTTTTTTTCAAATCAAGACATAAATTTTGGTGGTTTATGACACAATGCACCAAATTATTACATTTTCTTCATAAAAAAGTGTAACATCCGCATTTTGTTATAACCGGTGCAATATGTAACAACTTATTACAAAATGCGGCAAACTTTATTACATATTGCGTTCAAGAATTTTATTACAAAATGCGGCAAGTTATTACGAAATGTGGCGTTGTTACATAATGATGTGAAAATTTATTACGTTATTACATAATGCGACGTTATTACGTAATGCGGCGCCACAGCCCCTTTCCACCTGGCCAAAACACCCGCGTACACCCGGCTTTTTGGCCAGTGGCAAACGGTACAATGGGCATCCAGTCCGGGTGAAATGACTGCAATAAACACGGGTTTTATCGGCTTCAGCTCCGCTCGGCATTGATGTTAGCAGGACACCCGGGTAGACCCGCTCATTCCCGCCCCTTATCCGGCGCGTTCGTGAATAACTCGTTTTCAGGGCAGCTTTCCATGGCGTTAATTAGCAGCATTTAGATGCAGTCACTTTGACAAGCAAATCTGTTGGTTCTGCCGAAGTACTGCTTGGCCAGGCAGTCACAGACATTCGCGTTGGTGTTGCTGCGATCAGCCAAACAAAGCAAACAGAAAGGCGGAGGCCTACTCGGCTAGTGGCCGTGTGAAAGCTGCCATTCGGCAAGTTTTAACGGCTTCTCGGCCGTTTAAAACAACCCGGCTTTACCCGCTAATTTAAGTGGAAAAGGGGGTAGGATAAAGATAGCCTAACATACCTTTGTCTTTACATAATGCATCCACACATTTTACGATGAACCTCGTTTTTGTTTCCTCTTGAAATGCTTTTAAAAAGGAACCGCTTTCGTCCATTAGGGCCATTATTACTAGCTAGCTTAGTTTACTAGCTAGCTACCGGTGTGCTGTCGCTAGGTAACGGACCAATCGTTAACCACCATCTCGACGCATGCTCAGTTGACCGTCCTCTGCATCGATGGGAACTAGCCTCTACCTCAGTAAGTGGCAACTGCATCCGGGTATTTGAGAGAAGCTGTTATAACCAGTTAGTCGTAATAGTTCATATCATGTCCACCAAGCAGCTCAGCGAAGCGCTTTAATGTGTTTTAGCTCAGGTTTAAATCACCATTAGGGCAACGTGGCGCGCGCCCACATTGTTGGCGGGTGGGGGGATTCGCAATACAACGCGGAAGCAAACGCACAACGTGTCGTACCGTAATGGCTGCATGCAAGAACATCCGGGGATTTAGACCAAGCTAGCTTCCGGAAACACGGGGCCGTGCCTATAGTCCCCAGGTCCTAGATTTCGAAAAAAAGGGTCCCATATTCCCCGTTTTCCCCTAAAAAGGTCCTATAATCCCGGTTGCAATAGACACCGGGGAACATAGAACCCTCTTTTGGAAAAAGGGTCCTATATTCCCCGCTGTTTCCAGGGGAACATAGGACCTTTTTCCAAATAAAGGGTCCTATATTCCCCGCTGTTGCCAATCGAGGAACAAACCGGGGAACTTAGAACCCTTTTTGCAAATTATTTCCTTAACGGGTCCAAAATAATAAAAACTGGGGTCATGGCTGAGTTGTAGGCTACGACAATCTATTCCTCCGCTGATTAAATTAGGCCGTATTACCATTGTTGGCTGTTGTATATCGCAGGCCACCTTGAGTGCGTATCCAAATTCGGCCTAGAGGAGGCTGTAATTTGCTTTATTATTATTTCTTGCCAATATTTACTGCAGTAGGCCTAGTTAGTTGGCTCTCCGGCTAAGCATGGACAGTCGGCAATCAACGCAAGTTTGTCTTGCAGTAGGCCCGCCTACCAGTATAACCAGTAGCCATTACCACCTTCGCTCAAAGTTCAATTTGCACAGCACTGGACACTTCAGCCACTTTCTTGTTACTTTGCAGTTCGTTTTCCATATTAAATCACTTGGCAGACTTTCTTTCAAAAAGACTTTAATGATGAACTTTTTAGGCAGAGAACTTAGACCAGGACTTGGAATTTAGGACCAGCACAAAGTATCCATCAACGGGGGCCGCCTACCTTACACAATAGGCTAATTGCCTAATAATAATAATAATATGTGCTTCTCAAAAAACTAAAGGCTTGTGGAGGTGCGAAACCAAAAACATGAATCAAAGACGAACATCAAAGGATGTAAGGTAACACTCACCAAATGGTAAAAAAATAACAGAGGCAGTCCTCTGTTTCACCATTTTATTGTTTGGCATCAGTCATTAAGGTTTCTGAAGAAGACCACCCGGCCAAGTTAATGACTGATGCCAAACAATGAAATGGTAAAATAGAGAATTGTGTCTTTTTTTTTTCATTTGATGAGTGCTACCTTACATCCTTTGATGTTCTTCTTTAATGATAATAATAATAATAATAATTGTAATAATATCAATAATAATAATAACAACAGCCTAATAATAATAATAATAATGATAATAATAATAATAATAGCCTAATTATAAAAGAGGCCTGATAACAAATAACAATTACAGGCATAATACCATCAATAGTAACACTGATAATAGGCTATTAATAACAAAATGCTTCTAGTAAAAGCTTGGCTGAAAAAGGGTTGGTCTATGGCAGAAGCCCCCCAGAAAAGGCATGGTCTAAAACAAAAATCTCCAAGGCCTAACTCGCCTAACGTTAAGGCTTTTTTCTTCTTCAAAAAAGCAAAATGAGTAGTCCTAGTCCATTAGGCTACTCAACAAAGAGGGGCTAAAACCCTGGATTTGACGTTGCCGACGCTGCAGGACCCTTTGCGCATTATAGATCCTTCTGATTGGGACTGTTGGCTCCCTCGCAACTTCTGCAATCACCCCCTGTCGGACGGTGCATCATTTCTCCGTCAGGGGGATGCACGTGTTCCCCAACATCGTGCACAATAATGTTAGCATCCACGTCCTCCACTTCAAATCTATTTGTGATCAGTGGCACTCTACAGTTCCACCTCCAGCACCTCCATCTAATGGTGTCTTGATTGGTGCGGTGCTTCTGATATCTGAAGTTCTCATGTACCAACACTTTGCCGCCTCGATCACCATCCATAACTATCGCCATTGTTTGTCTTCTTGTAGGCTAGTAAGCACATGACAGTGAGTCCACAAGTTATCATCGATAACAACCGATTGTTGCAAACTGTTGCAAGTTGGCGGGCGGTTTAGACATTGCTGAATTTTGATCATGTGGTTTAGAACGCCAGGAAACTTGCGTGCAGATGACCACACATCCACGACAAGTTTTAAATATTTCCAAACTCGAAATCATGTGTGCCTTTGGCTATTTATAAATTATTTTTCGAGCAATATGTGTTTTGTGATTCAGCTTTAGCGTTGTTGATTAGCCTTTCATTCATATTTTGTCAAAAAGGCGTATTCATTAGCCTAGGCCTATGTCCCGTTATTTCTGTAGCATACAGCATCTTAGAATCTTAAGAGACCAGGCAGATATTGTTATGATTTTATTGTTATTACCATGCTATATTAGCCTACTTTATAATTATAAATATTTCAATTATCCAATTTTTAGCATTTCTAATATAAGGCTATATTGTTATTATTATCATCATCATCATCATCATCATTATTATTAGGCTATTATCATTATTATTATTATTATTATTATTATCATTATAATTATGATGCTTAAAGGGCCTTACTGAGCAGATGGTTTCTATCTAATATCTGTCAGATGCTTTCCCCAATAAGCTGGTGTGGTTATGATGGGAACGACGGCTTTCTAGGGAACATAGAAGAAGTGGGTCAGAATTGGCCTATTGTCGGTATCAGCCAGCTTACGCAGGAGTCTATCCCTGGTACAATGCGCTAGACCTCTGGGAGATGGACTGCTGAGGACGGAACACAACATCTATACTCAGCTCCCGGCACTTCTCGCACAATGTGCTACTCATACGCTGAGTTGGCGGCACCCGGGATCGAACTCACGACCTTGCGATCCATAGGCGAGAGCTCTACCGACTGAGCTATGCCCGGGTACAATTGCCCAAGGAGCACAGGCTTACTATATTACATTCAGACACAGACGAGCCAGCTCACCTACTCGGCGAGGCGCATTTTCCTCGATAAGTGACACATTTCACGCATAAATATCAGAGAACTGCCGGGGTGGGTTATGCGCCCAAATATAGGCTATAGCCTAATAAGTTGAAATTGGTTTAGTGTCGAAAGTTTCCACATACTTTAGCCAACCTGGACTTTGTGAGTTCGTTTTTGTGATATAAAAATAGAAATCGTATGATTCATTGTCTTCTTAATAATCTGCCCTAAATAATGCATTATTGAAAATGCACTTTTTGCGCCAAACAGCGTCAAACCTGCTGACCGGGGAACATAGGACCTTTCTTTATAAAAAGGGTCCTATGTTCCCCTAGGGCACCCGGGGAACATAGGACCCTTTTTATAAAGAAAGGTCCCATGTTTCCCTGCACATACAAAACGGGGAACATAGGACCCTTTTGGGGAAAAGTGGGGAATATAGGGCCCTCTGTATACAAAAAGGTCCGATATTCCCCGGTCTCATACAAAGCGGGGAACATAGGACCCGGGGACTATAGGGAGGACCCCGGAAACACCAGGGTTGCCAACGTTGGCCAAATGTTTAGTGTGAGGTTTCTGGCGTGCTCCGGAACTGGTGACGGGGTTCAGTGGTCCTACGTTGTTCTCCACATCACAATGAACACATGTGTATATGACAGACGTGTCAAAAGAGCAGCTAAATAGACGTTATAAGCCGTAATAGACCCGGACGTGCAGCAACACCCAGCAGAGTACACCAAGTGGCGAGCTCTCTCTCTCTCTCTCTCTCTCTCTCTCTCTCTCTCTCTCTCTCTCTCTCTCTCTCTCTCTCTCTCTCTCTCTCTCTGTCTCTCTCTCTCTCTCTCTCTCTCTGTCTCTCTCTCTCTCTCTCTGTCTCTCTGTCTCTCTCTGTCTCTCTCTCTGTCTCTCTCTCTCTCTCTCTGTGTCTCTCTCTCTCTCTCTCTATCGCAGCAGACGATAAATACACGTTATGTTACACCCTGCAATGCACGCTGAGCTGGCTCTAACCAAAAAGAGAAGGAAACGGGACAAAACTGTTAGTTTAAGGACATTTTGTGCCGCTAGTTTTGACATTAACTAGCCAGTCCTGTCCATTCTACATGGTGGCTTGATAGGCAAACGACAGAGCAGCTAAATTAGTTGGCTATTGTTGCTAGCTTGCAGGCACATCAGAAGTCAGAAGCAGTTTGTTGTCATCTCAGTCATGCACTTTCATACACAAAAGAGACGACATGTCCTTTCTCCCAGCCCACAGCAGTGCAAAACAAAAGACACAAAACACATCCAAAAGAAAACGACACCAGCAAAAACATACAACTATGGGGAGAACAACGCAAAATAAATGAATAAACCCACACTAACAGCCAGCAACACAGTGCATCCAGTAAACTGCAGCACAGTCCAAAATGTCCCTGTCCAGAGAACGAACGCCAGCCAGCATGAGTGTCGGGACCGCCGGTCTGCATGGTCTAGCAGCTAGCCCAGCCTGCCCCACTCCCACGTCCAGTCACACCGCCCTCGGTGCTTCCTCCTCGGGCGCAGCTCCAGGCGGCAGCGGCCGTGGCCCCTGGGCCCACCGGACACGGCCTGGTCTGCTATATGTATAAGGTATGATACAACTGTGAAATGTCTAAATAATGGCAGTAAATCATTCCACCAAAAAAGGGCTAAACAACATGATGTCAGGCCAGGGTGGAATGAATATGGAGCTGAACTGCATGTAGCGGCCAAAGAAGCTTCTAGAAACTGGGTCTCATCAGGAAGAGCCAGGCGTGGGCCAGAGTGTGAACACAAGAAACAGGCTAACGCTAGACTTCAATATGCTGTACGTTTTATTAAAAGAAATGAGCAGGCCATGAGGGCAAACTCCATGGCCACAAAGCCTCAGCAGAATAATGTCTATGACTTCTGGAAGGAAGTTGAGGTTATTAATAATAGTGAGATGCCCTACCATCCAGCATTGATGGGATTACTGGGCCTGGAAATATTGCTGAACTGTGGAGAAAACACTATGGAGACATTTTTATTTGTGTAAAGAGTGATGGATTTAATGTTGGTGACGTCTCTAACAATGATGATGTGGTTATTAGACCTGATGAAGTGTGCTACGCCATTGAGAAATTGTCAGTGAACAAAGCATGTGGCCTTGACCAAATAACAGCAGGACATCTGAAGCATGCTAGCCACAGAATCTCAGTGTTACTGGCTGTGTGTTTTTCTGGATTGTTAATGCAGGGCATCCTACCTGACTCTATGTTGTCTGTCTTACTAGTGCCAGTAATCACAGACAAAACTGGTAAAATATCCAGCATAGAACATTACAGGCCAGTTGCTCTGGCTAGCATACTTTCCAAAGTATTGGAACCAATTCTCTTGGATAGGCTTCAAGAATACATATCAACTACTGGCAATCAGTTTGGCTTTAAAAATAAACACGGCACAGATTTGTGCATATATGCACTGCAGGAAGTTGTTAGTAAATATAGAAGACACAACACTACACTATGTATGTGTTTTTTGATGCATCAAAAGCTTTTGACCGAGTTAATCATGGTAAATTATTTGTTAAACTACAAGAGTGAGGGGTCCCCTCTTATTTGATCAGGACCTTGCATTTTTGCTATTCATATCAAACCATGCAAGTCAGATGGGGTAAGAGTATATCTGCCCCCTTCCCAGTGACCATTGGGGTCTGACAAGGTGGAATATTGTCGCCTGTTCTCTTCAGTGTGTATATGGATGATCTCTCCAAAAAGTTAAGAGTGTAAGACTGGCACTATGGTGGGGTAGTCTTATTAATCATCTGATGTGTGCTGATGACTTAGTCCTCCTGTGTGCTTATAGTGCTGGCCTACAGCAACTGCTCAGAGTCTGCTCAAGTTATGCTGTGCAGCAGGACATCACATTTAACTCCAAAAAGAGTGTTGTCATGAGTGCTAAAACCAAGGAGGACGAGCAGCAATATGTTCCCTCATTCTTCTTGGCAGACCAAGCACTAAATGTGGTGAACAAAATGAGATTTGTGGGTCACGTGATCAGGAATGATCTATGTGATGACGATGATGTGCAGCGCCAGTGTTGCAGACTGTATGCACAAGCCAATATGCTGGCACGCAAAGTTCAAATGTGTACAGATGATGTTAAAACTCCTCTTTTTGGGGCTTACTGTACTCCACTCTGTACTGCCCACTTGTGGCGCACTTATAGCAAAGCAACAATGAAAAAGCTGCAGGTAGCATATAATGATGCATTCAGAATCTTGCTCAAGCTTCCAAGATGGACAAGTGCAGGTCACGTGTTTGTGACTAGTAATGTTCCCACTTTTCACGTTGTGTTGAGGAATGTTATGTACACATGTATGTGTCGATTAATTGACTCTAAGAATGTAATTATAATGCTGTTAACTGAGCCTACACAAAGTGACACCAGGTCCTCCTCTTGTTTCTGGGACACTGGAACAAATGTCTGTATAGCTTTTAATCATGGTGGACTTGTGAGCTGCTGTTTTAGCTATATTTTTGTGTTCTTGTCTTGTGTTGTATTTCTTTGTTGTTGTCTTTAAAATGGACCTGTCTTTGTGTCTGAATAAAGTAAGACTTGATTGAATGATTGATATATATCAATATGTTCACTGATATGTGAAGAACAACCTGGGACTGTGACCCTTTGCCACCTTGAATGGTGCAGATATTTTGCCTGGCCCATGGACGACATGTGTGTGAAATATTTCGTGTGTGTGTGTGTATGTGTGTGTGTTTAACCTCCACAGATGCATCAAACAATCTTAAAACGAGGGCAGAAGCCAAAGTAGAAAGATGTGCAGTGTGTTGCAGAAGTGATCACTGCCCATTCTGCGACAAAGTAGAAAATCCAAATGAAATCCATCACCTTCAAAAGCATGTAAGTAAGCACAGCAGTCTGGCAGCTCAGCATGGAGGTATGTAGAGTCTTTGTGTGTTATGGTTCTTTATTGATGCAGGCCTGTTACATTATCATTTTAACCTGTGTCAGCTCAACACAATATTAAACAGACATAAACATTTCCTTTTTAATTGAACTAATTATGGCCCTGTGTTAAGCGTCTCACTTACTTATGCTCCCTCTTCTACAAAGCTGTTATTATTTAGGCCCTGGGTGCATGTAAGGCAGGCATATGAAACAAATAGTGTATTCATACGGCCTACCCATGAACTTTAACCCTAACCTGCACCCTAAACCTTCAAAATAAAATAAAATAAAAGATTGATATCTTTGTAAAACAAATCCTAACTCTATGACCAGCAGAATACATCTTAAACACCTTGTGACTTATACATTATTAATAGGACTTTTATTGTTTTTTATCTTAATACTGAAAAGTTGACTTTATGGAGATGCAAGGTGCACAATGCCAAAGCTATGCAGGAGTGCTGTGTGCTCAGCCACTTGGATTATTTTAAACAAGACAGCTGATAAAACATTTTACATTTAATCATCATCAAATGCAATCTGAAATGCAGACCCTCAGCACATCTTCACTGCTGCTACTGTCCCGCCACGGTACTGAGGAAGGTCCCACTCATTAAACATTCAATATTATGCAAAAAACATCCACCCACAACTCCAGCAGCACCCCCGTTTTCTCCTCCAGCACCCCCATTCTCTCCAGCACCCCCGTTTATTCCTCCAGCACCCCCATTCACTCCAGCACCCCTGTCTACTCCTCCAGCACCCCCGTCTTCTCCTCCAGCACCACCATTTACTCCTCCAGCACCCCTTTTTACTCCTCCAGCACCTCACTTTTTACTCCTCCAGCACCTCACTTTTCTCCTCCAGAACCCCCGTTTTTCCAGAACCACAGTTTTCTCCAGCATCCCAGTCTACTCCTCCAACATCACCACAGTTTACAGCAACCACATTTTCTTCATGTGCAACCCCAACTCCACTTCCAACACCAGTACCTCTATTCACCACCCCAGCAACATTCTCTCCATGCACTACCCTAACTCATCCATCGGAAAGCTTGCAGCAGCACCAGTAAGACTGCATGTGCGTCGGCAAGAAAGAGTGAAGTGCAGTCATTGTGGGCTCACAATAAACAGGAAGAACTTGTTGGTTCATATCAGGGAGAAGCACAAAAAAGGGTACAAGATGTCACAGAAAAACAACACTTCGCATGCCAGTGTGGTGACCCCAAAAATGGGATATTTGCAGTCGAAAAATCTTTTTTCAAGCCATGCACTCCTATCCATATTCCAAAAAAGAAAAACAAAACATGGGGTGCAAGCCATCAAGTCATTTGTGAAATGGAGGAATGCAATTCAAATACAGAATTTGCAGCAAGGACTGGAATTGTCCCATCTGAATGCAAACATTTAAAATCTCTACAATTCTGCCCCCAGTCTCAGACTACACCCGTGAATCTTCAAGAGGAGGTGCTGTCTGAAATGGTAGCTGCCAAGGTGTTTGCGGGGGACAGAAAGAGAACTTGTTTAAACAGACAAGAAGGAGCTAGCATTGCAGGCATTCCTCTTTCGGTTGAGGTGGCCATGGGGGGGGGGGGGGGGCTCCCTCGAAGAAATATGTTTCAGTGTATGAGTCAAAAGTCTCATATTATAGCAGACTTGGTAGGGTAGTAGCTGCTTATGATTCCCAAAGGAAGACTTGGCTCTGCCCATATTCCAAACCAAGACAATCTGTCTCCATGAAATCATTGCCAAGTGGCATCTTTTTCAGACGGACAGGCACATTTTTACAACTGTGAGGGCCACAGAGAGTGATGCTGGGGGAGAGACTGACCGACCAAGAAGCACAAAAAAAGAGTAATGCACAAAAAGATGGAGAAGGACCAGCATACCCTCCCGATGATGCAGGTCTCAAGAGGATGGTCAACTACTTTGGTAAAAAATAAACCCATACCTGCCCTGCTACCACAAAATCTGACCAGCGGCTCCTGAGCAGCTGAAGACTTCCCAAGACACGTTGGACCCAAGGAAGCAACGTGCAAAGAGTGGGCAGGGAACACAGCCCTTAATGAGCCAGTGCTGATCACACCAAAGGCAAGATTGGTCACATATACTGGTGTTCTAGAAGGTGAGCTCAAAAGAAAGGTAATCTAGATAAACGTAACTCATGTTAAAAAAGTAACCCTACACTAAATGTTATCTGTGCTCTGTCAACTTGCCAAATCTAGTATGACTGACATTTTTAGATCTAATATGACTGACGTTTTTAGATCTAATATGACTGACACTTTTTGGTAGGCATTTCTACCTACTGCAGGACGTGCAGTAACTGTGGCCTGATGTCTCGATACCAGGAGTGGAGTGATGGTGTTCATAATTTGAATGATCACATTCTGTTAACATTACATATGTGCATTTTCCTTCGTACATCACTCCAGGTAAGAAGCGATCATTTTGGAAGGTATGCTTTAGTATTGTTGTCCTTTGAGGATGTCCCTTACTGAGTCTTCTACACTGTCCTAGACCCACCATGCTGCTAGCCGAGCCATTGAAGTGTTGGAGAAGACTGAACAGAAGATATTTCCCAGTAAGGACACAATACTTCATGCATACATGCACTCTGAAGCCCTCACAAAGCACGACTACATGTATTCCTGCATTAAGTGTGGATACCATCCAGCAGTCGTCATGATAGACCTTCACAAAAGGCAGTTTTCAACATGCCTGGTAAGTCCCTAAAGTCATGGAAGTGCATCCTATTCTAGAGATACTTTTTTTTCATTTTAGTTTCACAATGTTTTCTTAATACTTGATTTTACAATAAGTGATGTGGAGGACCCACCAGAGGACTTTGATGGAAATGTGGATATAGAGGACTTTTGGGAGACTGTGACTTCCAAGTTTGTGTGCAGAGGCTTATTACCAAGTGAGTAATGTTTACTACAGTATACAAAATAATATAGCATTTTTGGGGACACATACTGTATATTCCCCCAAGATCATCCACTACTGCAACAGAATGACTTTCCTTCATGCTTGATAACACTATTATTTATTGTCAGTCAGCCGTCTCTGTTCAATATTTCTTTAGTCAACAGATGGCCTAGATGTACCACTGTGGGTCCACTGTGCTCATATATCAACCGTTCTAATATATTGATGCTCAATCAGTCCAAATTATTTGTCATGATTTTACACTCTGAAGGCAATAGAAAGAACCCCTTACGATAGGATTATAAGTTAATTTCAGGTGTATTTTACACATATTTGCCTTCATTAGAAAATACCCCATTTCTTTCATTATTGGGGGTAATACGATGCTACGATGTGACCAACTTACCTTGGCTTCTGAGAGCCACGTCATAGAGAACCAGTTTTGCAACATGCTGTTGGTTTTCCACATGGAGCTATTAGCCTCGAAGTCGACGGACTGCTGGAAGGCTTCTGGTGTGTCGGCTGCAGCAATCGCCCTCAGCATCTTCAGCAGGGCACCCTGGTCCTCAATGCCGTGTGCCTGTTTTCAGACCCACTCCACCCATGCCTTCTCCCGGTGGAAATCACACAGCACAGCCTGTGTGCCTTGTTAGGTTCAAAATATTGAGACATTAGGATCTTTGTTGATACATGCAATTAAAAGCATTTCAACAGCCAATTACACTTTACAGACTGTTTCAGCATGTACGTATGTGAAGAGTCATTTCTGTCTCCCGAATAACCTTTATTTATGAGGGGTTAACATAATCAAGGTGGTGCAATCGGAAGGTCATAGTTGCCTACCTTCAAAGGTTGATTCCACAGCTTGGATTTCCACCTCGCTATAGTCCACCAAGAAGTGAGCTGGAGACCAATTTGTGTTCCACTCCTTAAAAACGCTCAGAGCCTCCTTGACTGATTCAGTCCGCTCATGCTGTACGACAAAGACACCCGCTACCACATAGCACACATTTGTGCGTACACACAAAAAAACCCAATGGCAATGCATAGCGTGTGGTGCGGTATGTTGCATCAAGTAAACAGATGTCTTTGCTATACAGCTGCAGGATCTTCTGCTGCCACTCGGACTGATAACAGAATAGAAGGTCCTCTGATTCGCTATTAAGCCGAAGATGGATGCTGTCTTTTGGGCCCTTCAGCTTGTCGCTTTCTACCAGCTCCTGTTTATTACATGTACGTGTATTAAAACAGTAGAGATATGCATGTGTTTCCATTGTATATTATCGAATGTTTGATTTAAATGAACATTTCACTCACTTGCAAATTGACTTGATCAATTTTGGACTGTCACCCCTCGTCTCTGGCCTTTGACATCACATTTCGTATGTCTTTGTCTAAGGGATGAAATCTCCTCCTTGTGAGTGGTGGTGGGCTGGCTCCCCTAAACAAGTCAGTGTTGACATACTGTGCAATGTGTCGACGCATCTCACTGCTCCTCTTGACCCCTTGCTTGGTGAGTTCTGAGATGCGCTGCTCCACCCTGCTGTCAATAGGTTCACGGATAGAGGGAGCCTTCAGGATAATACAGAGTACAAAGTGATTAGCGCCTTAATGATAGGGACTTCAGGAAACAACATTCCCTTTAGCTAATTAATTTACATGTCGACACTAAATGTATCAATATAACATAAGGGTTATTTTAGTAGTGTAAAAATAAGTATGATAAGATTCAGCCTTAAGGCTAATTTATTCATCCTATCACAGCTGTGCAAAACTTATGAAGGCATCTGCAACCTTACAAAAATCAGCAGGTACACGACACCCGTCGCCGACCCTCTAAAAGTGTCGGCTTGACGTCAAAACTGTCGAATTTGCATCATTTTTATCCAGCTGCGCGTCGCACTACACTTTGAAACATAAATTAGGCTTTAGTCCCATCTCTCTTAAGCACAGGTTTAATTTATCACCAGTCACTGCAGAATCATTCCTGAGGTGTAGACTATCTAGTCTACATAAACATTACCTAACATTCTTACTGTGTTCTACTGTGTTTATTACCATACCTCTCCCTCGACTGGGTGTCCCACATGTGCACCGGCTGTGGGTGTCTTCACAAAGAATACATTTTCCCAGACAATGGGGTCCCTTTTCAGAGCTTCTCTAAGCCTCACTGCAGCCGCCTTTCTCGCTCTCAGACTCTCCCTGTTCTCATTCAACGAACAGCAAAGTAGATTTGTACAACAACACAGGTAAACAGAGTTGTTTGTGTTCTTTGAAGCATTAATCAATTTCTTCATGTTCTCATTGTTTATAAACAGTCTATCTATAAGTTACATTTTGTACTGAAACCCCCCCAAAAAACGGTTAAATAAAAAGGTTAGTTAATCTAACCTGAATGCTGGAAAACGGCCAATACCGGTGAGGTGCACCCCAGCTGGGCATCCAACCTTCTTTGTATCTTGCAGGAGATACCTCCCTTTGCGAAAACTATGATCTTGAGTCTGCAACGAATAATACATGTTGGACATAATTCTACATGAAACCGGTGCTTATTTTTAGTGTGTTGACTAATATGGACAATAGTGCATTAAACAAGTCTGAGAATCCAAGACAGAAGTGACAACTTACTGTTTCCTTTGATTTCGCCTCAGCATAGTGCCTCGTTTCTTTGGCTCCCACATCCTTGCCCTGATGGCCCACCATCGTTTTGTACCCAACAAATACGAAGGGAACTCCACTGAAGGGGACTGATGGGGCCTTATCTTTCGACCGCTCCCAGTAAACTTGTTGGATCCCAATTGATGGCTGCCATTCTGTATCAAAAGGTCAACAGGTAAACACAATCTAGGCTACATGGTTACTTGTTATCTAACGTTACTGGCTATGTTGTAGGACATTAAATACGTTCCCGTTACCCCAAGTTATGCAGAGCAGAACCTGTTGTTCAACGACAGCGCAGTGAAAGCCCCTGTAGCGCCGCATTATGTAATAATGCCGCATTATGTAATAATGTAATAAATTTTCACATCATTATGTAATAACGCCACATTTCGTAATAACTTGCCGCATTTTGTAATAAAATTCTTGAATGCAATATGTAATAAAGTTTGCCGCATTTTGTAATAAGTTGTTACATATTGCACCGGTTATTACAAAATGCGGATGTTACAGTTTTGTATGAAGAAAATGTAATAATTTGGTGCATTATGTAATAAACCACCAAAATTTGTCTTAATTTGAAAAAAACATAACGTCAGAACAACATTGATTTTAAGCATTCTAGCATGACTCAACTAAGAATTAATTTTACAAACTAGTAAGATGTTTCATTAGTCAAAACTTATTCAAATATAACTGTTTATTATAATCATAGAGAATGTGTTTGAATGTTCAGAGACAAAAACTGCACTACATGCGTGTTACAGACACAAACATTATCAGTGTACTGAAATGTCAGGAGACATACACACATCTGCATTATGTTAAACAAATATTATGTGATTAGAAAGCAGACAAAAGATAAAAACAAACATGAAACAGAAAAAATAATGCAGTTTAATTAATTTAATAAACCATCAAAATTATTGTCCTTCATCTGCATTCATAATATGTACTATAACAATTAGGAAAAATTAAAATTCTCTAACTGGACTAGCATTATACATTATTTTTTGGTTTGGTTCACAACATAGTGGTGATAGCATGTGTGCGTGTACTAAAGCTAGCCACCAGGGGGAGATCCAAACACTTTGGCTTCAGTTTTGCCATGCCCTCTGACCACTTAAGATGGAAAATATTTGAAAGGCAACACGATGAAAGGTATGAACAAATATCAGATTTCAGATTCAGAGAATCTCTCAGAAATGTATGTTGATTGATTTGCAACTAATATGAAATGCTAACAGATTAAAGCCCAAACTTTTAAGTTAGTAACCATGATCTGATTAGCAATGGTAAGCTAAACTAGCAGATGCTAGATTGGTTTTAGAAAGTTTCTGAAATGACAGATTAATTTCGGGGACCAATAACAGCAATTCAGATTCAGAGAATCTCTCAGAAATGTATGTTGATTGATTTGCAACTAATATGAAATGCTAACAGATTAAAGCCCAAACTTTTAAGTTAGTAACCATGATCTGATTAGCAATGATAAGCTAAACTAGCAGATGCTAGATTGGTTTTAGAAAGTTTCTGAAATTACAGATTAATTTCGGGGACCAATAACAGCAATCTACTGTAAGTTACCGCTATAACATAATACAACAACGTGATATATTCAATTAAACAAAATATTTTTTGACAGCTCTACAGTTCAGCATAATTGTGGCCTGTACCCTTTGGGTTTTCTGCATGGGATATGGACAACAACAATCAATGACTAAAGATGTCTATGAAGTCATTGTGAAGAAATTAAAGGGAGAGTTCAATGTTCCTGTCAATGCACGTACAAGAGTGCAACAAAGTGCTCTGGTGAGGCTGTGGAGAAATAGGAATCTCTACTCTCTGAGCGAGGATGGAGAGACCTTGCTATGTGCCGGGAAGCCAGTAGCTATGAAGTCTGCAGTTGGTGGCATTGTAAAAAAAGGTCTGGATGACACAAAGGGATCAGGTGCGAGGAAGCTGAATAAGCGACTAAATGAGCAACACTCTGGCATTAGTGAAAGAAAGGTTCAAAAAACACTGGACTGCTCCAGACGCTACCAACTCCACAAGGCTAGATTTGGAAATAAACCCATTCCGAGGCCCATCAGGGCCAAAGAAGTACAGGATCGGCATCAGATTGACCTCCTTGATATGGGAAAGTGGAAGATCAAGCATGGCCATTTCACATATCGATACATCCTCACTGTGATTGATGTCTTTAGTCGATACACATGGCTTAAACCATTAAAAAGTAAAGACAGCTCAGAGATTGCAAGACACCTTTATGATATCTACACTGAACATGGCCCACCTCAAGTTTTGCAGCATGATCAAGGCAGAGAGTTTAAAGGAGCTGTGCGAAGGCTGATGGAATCAATGCAAGTGAGAATAATTGAGAGTTCACCGTAACATCCCCAAAGCCAAGGAAAGGTAGAGAGGACTCACAGAGTGCTGAGGGAAAATATCATGTATGACCTTGTGAATTGTCAGAGGAAAGGGGTTAACTGGGTTAAACATTAAACATGAAGACCCAAAGGAAGTTTTAAGTTGGATGTCTCCATTTCAAGTATACTATGGGAGAAAAAGTAACACGGTGATGCATCCCCTGGCAGGTTCTCCATCCAGTGTCATTGGTAAACAATCCACGAATGATCCACAAAGTAATTTACCCTCCCTGAAACAGCGGCTCAGATTTGAGGAAAAACGAAGAAGACAACGACAAATGGCAAAGAAAGCCACTGAGCATTACAGTAAACGGATGATCCGGCATGCATCTAAACAAAATCCTCCATCTGTTTATCATGTCAGTGAAGCTGTTTTGGTGAGAGTGAAAGATGGTGCCCATCGAGTTTCAAAACGGTATCGCGTGTTGCCTGGTAGGATCATGAAACGTAACATAAAGCTTTCAAAATACAAAGTTCAGTTCAAGATTCCTGGTGATGCTAAAGTGCAAGAAAAATGGTTCTTTGTTTCTGATGTGACCAGTACAACACGGCAACGAGAAAAAAAGCGCTCTAAATCTTCGAAGTCAGTTCTAACTTTGCATCCACTTTTGATGACATACACACATGAAGACAGACTGAGGGACTATAACTCCTTAGACGTGAGTGTACGGTTTGACCCAGCACCCGATGGAAATTGCCAGTTTAGTGCCATAGCTGATCAGCTTGCTTCATTAGGAATAATCAGATCAGCAGCAACCCTAAGGGATGAAATAGTTGAAGATCTCAGGTCTAATCCATTTACCGTAAATGGAACACCTTTGTCTCACTATGTTGATGGAAATGACTTGGATGTATACTTGGATAGCATGTCACAATTTGGGACCTACGGAGATCACATCACACTACAAAGGGCAGCTGAGATTTTCAGTGTCCAATTTCTCATTATCTCCACACTGATAACTGATGCCTCTTCTATTATATCTCAGTCTAACACATACTCAGAAAGCTTGCCATTGCTGGTCCTTGGACATATTGCAGAGGAGCATGGAGGGGTCAGTGTCTTCATTCATTGAGAATATTGTGGAAGCTGAGAGGGAAAGGACATGTCAAAGATATGAGAATGGATCAAACCAAGAAGATGATGAACCAGATGTTCTCCATGATGATGCCCTGAATGAATGCCATGATGCTACGTTTGTTGAAAACCATCACCATTTCACGGATGAACCAGATGACTGTGCTCTGGATGAACACCATCATGATCCCCTGGATATACCCCATGATGATGCCCTTCTTTATGATGATGGAAATTGTGACATGCCCAACCTGCCGACAGAATTGCTGGCATATGTTATTCAGTTGACACTACATGCTGACATGTCAATGCTCGGTGTATTCAACAGGGTTTCTAAACTTTTGCAAGACCTTGCATCACGATTTCTTCCTCAAATCTACATCAGGGAATATTTAGCTGAAAGCCTTCAGTTGGAACATGACAGTGTCATTAGTATTATGAAGCTATATAAATCAGCTGGATGTGGGAGTGGTCCCTCAGTGAGATTAAAGGAGCTATTTGGAAAAAATAGCAAGTGGATGAGGGCCTGGGTCTTGTTGAGGCACACAAGCTGTGGACATTTCAAAATCAAGGACATTTTTTGGGAAACATAGTATGGCAAGGAAGGAAGGAAGGAAGGAGAGATATGATGTAAATAGTGAATGAATAAAGGAAAGAATGATAGGAGGAACCTCCAAATGTGACAGATCACATTTAACCTTGAACAGTATGTGTCTGTTGTACCTAGTTCAATAATTTTCTGACTGTTTATCTTTAATCTTACTAAGTGATGGTTGTTTTAAGAGAAGTTTATGTTGGAGGAAAAGGTATTTCTACTGTTGCTACTAGAGAAGATGTTTTTTTTCAAGTCGTAAGTAAATTTCATGTATATTGGAAATATTGCAAATCTTTTTGTTAATCGGCAAGTGTGGCTAGCCTTCTTTTTTTATTTTAATAACATGATTAGAAATATCTCATTTTGATTTGAAAGATTGTTTAGGCTGTTTTTAGTCAGTTTATACTATTGTTAACCACTATAGAAAAGGACATCTATGTTGCATTAACACAAATGGAACTGGAATACAGTTTTTCTATTCCATATTTGTTCCTGACTTTTGTCTGCTTTCTAATCGCATAATATTTGTTTAACATAATGCAGATGTGTGTATGTCTCCTGACATTTCAGTGCACTGACAATGTTTGTGTCTGTAACACGCATGTGGTGCAGTTTTTGTCTCTGAACATTCAAACACATTCTCTATGATTATAATAAACAATTATATTCGAATAAGTTTTGACTAATGAAACATCTTACTAGAAAAATTCATTCTTAGTTGAGTCATGCTAGAATGCTTAAAGTCAATGTTGTTCTGACGTTATGTTTTTTTCAAATCAAGACATACATTTTGGTGGTTTATGACACAATGCACCAAATTATTACATTTTCTTCATAAAAAAGTGTAACATCCGCATTTTGTTATAACCGCTATAATATGTAACAACTTATTGCAAAATGCGGCAAACTTTATTACATATTGCGTTCAAGAATTTTATTACAAAATGCGGCAAGTTATTACGAAATGTGGCGTTATTACATAATGATGTGAAAATTTATTACGTTATTACACAATGCGGCGTTATTACGTAATGCGGCGCCACAGCCCCTTTCCACCTGGCCAAAACACCCGCTTACACCCGGCTTTTTGGCCAGTGGCAAACGGTACAATGGGCATCCAGTCCGGGTGAAATGACTGCAATAAACACGGGTTTTATCGGCTTCAGCTCCGCTCGGCATTGATGTTAGCAGGACACCCGGGTAGACCCGCTCATTCCCGCCCCTTATCCGGCGCGTTCGTGAATAACTCGTTTTCAGGGCAGCTTTCCATGGCGTTAATTAGCAGCATTTAGATGCAGTCACTTTGACAAGCAAATCTGTTGGTTCTGCCGAAGTACTGCTTGGCCAGGCAGTCACAGACATTCGCGTTGATGTTGCTGCGATCAGCCAAACAAAGCGAACAGAAAGGCGGAGGCCTACTCGGCTAGTGGCCGTGTGAAAGCTGCCATTCGGCAAGTTTTAACGGCTTCTCGGCTGTTTAAAACAACCCGGCTTTACCCGCTAATTTAAGTGGAAAAGGGGGTAGGATAAAGATAGCCTAACATACCTTTGTCTTTACATAATGCATCCACACATTTTACGATGAACCTCGTTTTTGTTTCCTCTTGAAATGCTTTTAAAAAGGAACCGCTTTCGTCCATTAGGGCCATTATTACTAGCTAGCTTAGTTTACTAGCTAGCTACCGGTGTGCTGTCGCTAGGTAACGGACCAATCGTTAACCACCATCTCGACGCATGCTCAGTTGACCGTCCTCTGCATCGATGGGAACTAGCCTCTACCTCAGTAAGTGCCAACTGTATCCGGGTATTTGAGAGAAGCTGTTATAACCAGTTAGTCGTAATAGCTCATATCATGTCCACCAAGCAGCTCAGCGAAGCGCTTTAATGTGTTTTAGCTCAGGTTTAAATCACCATTAGGGCAACGTGGCGCGCGCCCACATTGTTGGCGGGTGGGGGGATTCGCATTACAACGCGGAAGCAAACGCACAACGTGTCGTACCGTAATGGCTGCATGCAAGAACATCCGGGGATTTAGACCAAGCTAGCTTCTGGAAACGGGACTCTTTAAAATGTCTCTCTCGCATAGTGTCGCCTCCTGCTGCATTTAAAGCAAGTAAACTCAGGACACTCTCTAAACATGTGCCCAGGTTTAGTGCAGAGTCTGCACACACCAACTTGTGTGTGGTGAAAGACTCCAACATATTCTGCACCTCTGAGAGTCTCACATTGTGTGGAGTAGGGGAGTGAGCGGACCAGGTCGTTGAAACGTACCTTTAAGAATCTCGTTCCGTCAGCTATTTCTGTACCAGGCCACATGCCTGGTGTAGTTGGCGATAACGCCCCCCCCCCATTCTTCCAGCTTTGCCAGCATCTTCCAGTCTTCCAGATAGACAGGCAGGTTGGAGTCTGCAGGTTTTCTCTGGCCATGTGGAGGCTTGTTCACTAATGCCCCTCTCCATTCTACCTCTTTCCTCTCACAAGTCCACACACACAAACACACACACACTGTGCTCTCCTTTTACCTCTCTGGAAGAGCTTTTGTGTCTCTTCCCAGAGATCCTCTATTGTTCTGATGTGGCTGTCTTATGAGATGCTGGGTTGTCAGTATGCATTACACAATAATAATAATAATAATCATCATCATCATTACATGTATAATATGTAATGATTATTATTATTATTATTATTATTGGTCAAGCCAATAATAATAATAATCATTGGTGTAAGTGTGGCGGGTCAATAAATGATTCTGTTACATCTTTACCCTTCTCTGCTGGACAATTTACTACTACTACACATACTACTAGTATGAAGTACTACTACTACCACTACTACTACTACACATACTACTAGTATGAAGTACTACTACTACTGCTACTACCACTACTACTACTACACATACTACTAGTATGGAGTACTACTACTACTGCTACTACTACTACCACCACTACTACTACACATACTACTAGTATGAAGTACTTATTGTTACACTTACACAATGCCTGACCTGTCCACTTTGGCCTCTTTCTCCTTTATCATTACCATTCTCTCCCTCTCTCTCTGTCTGTCTGTCTCTCTCTCTCTCTCTGTCTGTGAGGATCATCAACAAGCTGCTTGACCACTGGAGGCGCAGTCTGACGGGACATGAGGCCCTCCTGTTAAGTGAATACAGCAATGGTTTGATGGTGCCTAATGGAGATGATCCTTTTCCTTGTGTAAGTATTCGTCCCAGCTTTGAGGACTGTTCAGGTCCTGTTCTGAATGAGAAGAGGAGTACGTTTCTACATTTAGAAGAGGTAAAAGGCAAATTACTGTATGGAACGATGGTTAAATGTCTAAACAAGGGTAGACTACACAATCGTGTTGACACACCTTGCCGAAGTCATCTGGGCTTGGGAGTTGGCGTCAGACCTGCTTGGAGGGGTCTATACAAACCACCATTAACAAAGAAGGTTGCTGACTCACAGTGGAGACTGGTACAGGGGGCAGTAGCAGTTAATGCTTTTCTTCCTGTTATTGGTCAGGGTGTGAGTGACTCTTACAGAGAAACTGTTTTCCACTGTTAGCTGGAGTGTGTGCGCCTGGCACCACTGTTCATGTTGTTGGAGAGTTTATTCAGCAGGGTAGGGCAGGTTTTCTCCAAGCACATGTTCATTCTGGGCTTTAAGTACAAACAAACTGTAAAAGAAAAACATCAACTGGTGAATTTCCTGCTGGGACAAGCAGAAATGGCCATATATGTAAGCAGAAAGAGGAAGATGGACAACTCAGTAGACACTGATGTAAAGCTGCTGTTTACTGGCATGGTGAAGGCCAGGATGACGACTGACTTCAGTTATTACAGGCATGTGGAAGATACCCAGCAGCTCAGTGTTGTCTGGGCTCACAGAGACGTGTTGTCTTGTCTGGGCTCATGGGGACGTGTTGTCTTGTCTGGACTCATGGGGACGTGTTGTCTTGTCTGGAGTCATGGGGACATGTTGTCTTGTCTGGGCTCATGGGGACGTGTTGTCTTGTCTGGGCTCATGGGGACGTGTTGTCTTGTCTGGCCTCATGGGGACGTGTTGTCTTGTCTGGGCTCATGGGGACGTGTTGTCTTGTCTGGAGTCATGGGGACATGTTGTCTTGTCTGGGCTCATGGGGACGTGTTGTCTTGTCTGGGCTCATGGGGACGTGTTGTCTTGTCTGGGCTCATGGGGACGTGTTGTCTTGTCTGGCCTCATGGGGACGTGTTGTCTTGTCTGGGCTCATGGGGACGTGTTGTCTTGTCTGGGCTCATGGGGACGTGTTGTCTTGTCTGGGCTCATGGGGACGTGTTGCCTTGTCTGGGCTCACAGAGACGTGTTGTCTTGTCTGGGCTCATGGGGACGTGTTGTCTTGTCTGGACTCACAGAGACGTGTTGTCTTGTCTGGGCTCATGGGGACGTGTTGTCTTGTCTGGACTCACAGAGACGTGTTGTCTTGTCTGGGCTCATGGGGACGTGTTGTCTTGTCTGGAGTCATGGGGACATGTTGTCTTGTCTGGGCTCATGGGGACGTGTTTTCTTGTCTGGGCTCATGGGGACGTGTTGTCTTGTCTGGGCTCATGGGGACGTGTTGTCTTGTCTGGCCTCATGGGGACGTGTTGTCTTGTCTGGGCTCATGGGGACGTGTTGTCTTGTCTGGGCTCATGGGGACGTGTTGTCTTGTCTGGGCTCACAGAGACGTGTTGTCTTGTCTGGGCTCATGGGGACATGTTGTCTTGTCTGGGCTCATGGGGACATGTCTTGTCTGGGCTCATGGGGACATGTTGTCTTGTCTGGGCTCATGGGGACGTGTTGTCTTGTCTGGGCTCACAGAGACGTGTTGTCTTGTCTGGGCTCATGGGGACATGTTGTCTTGTCTGGCCTCATGGGGACATGTTGTCTTGTCTGGGCTCATGGGGACATGTTTTCTTGTCTGGGCTCATGGGGACGTGTTGCCTTGTCTGGGCTCACAGAGACGTGTTGTCTTGTCTGGGCTCATGGGGACATGTTGTCTTGTCTGGCCTCATGGGGACATGTTGTCTTGTCTGGGCTCATGGGGACATGTTGTCTTGTCTGGGCTCACAGAGACGTGTTGTCTTGTCTGGGCTCATGGGGACATGTTGTCTTGTCTGGCCTCATGGGGACATGTTGTCTTGTCTGGGCTCATGGGGACATGTTGTCTTGTCTGGGCTCATGGGGACGTGTTGCCTTGTCTGGGCTCACAGAGACGTGTTGTCTTGTCTGGGCTCATGGGGACGTGTTGTCTTGTCTGGACTCACAGAGACGTGTTGTCTTGTCTGGGCTCATGGGGACGTGTTGTCTTGTCTGGGCTCATGGGGACGTGTTGCCTTGTCTGGGCTCATGGGGACGTGTTGCCTTGTCTGGGCTCATGGGGACGTGTTGCCTTGTCTGGGCTCATGGGGACATGTTGTCTTGTCTGGCCTCATGGGGACGTGTTGTCTTGTCTGGGCTCATGGGGACGTGTTGTCTTGTCTGGGCTCATGGGGACGTGTTGTCTTGTCTGGGCTCACAGAGACGTGTTGTCTTGTCTGGGCTCATGGGGACATGTTGTCTTGTCTGGGCTCATGGGGACGTGTTGTCTTGTCTGGACTCACAGAGACGTGTTGTCTTGTCTGGGCTCATGGGGACGTGTTGTCTTGTCTGGACTCACAGAGACGTGTTGTCTTGTCTGGGCTCATGGGGACGTGTTGTCTTGTCTGGAGTCATGGGGACATGTTGTCTTGTCTGGGCTCATGGGGACGTGTTGTCTTGTCTGGGCTCATGGGGACGTGTTGTCTTGTCTGGCCTCATGGGGACGTGTTGTCTTGTCTGGGCTCATGGGGACGTGTTGTCTTGTCTGGGCTCATGGGGACGTGTTGTCTTGTCTGGGCTCACAGAGACGTGTTGTCTTGTCTGGGCTCATGGGGACATGTTGTCTTGTCTGGGCTCATGGGGACATGTTGTCTTGTCTGGGCTCATGGGGACATGTTGTCTTGTCTGGGCTCATGGGGACGTGTTGTCTTGTCTGGGCTCACAGAGACGTGTTGTCTTGTCTGGGCTCATGGGGACATGTTGTCTTGTCTGGCCTCATGGGGACATGTTGTCTTGTCTGGGCTCATGGGGACATGTTGTCTTGTCTGGGCTCATGGGGACGTGTTGCCTTGTCTGGGCTCACAGAGACGTGTTGTCTTGTCTGGGCTCATGGGGACATGTTGTCTTGTCTGGCCTCATGGGGACATGTTGTCTTGTCTGGGCTCATGGGGACATGTTGTCTTGTCTGGGCTCACAGAGACGTGTTGTCTTGTCTGGGCTCATGGGGACATGTTGTCTTGTCTGGAGTCATGGGGACATGTTGTCTTGTCTGGGCTCATGGGGACATGTTGTCTTGTCTGGGCTCATGGGGACGTGTTGCCTTGTCTGGGCTCACAGAGACGTGTTGTCTTGTCTGGGCTCATGGGGACATGTTGTCTTGTCTGGCCTCATGGGGACATGTTGTCTTGTCTGGGCTCATGGGGACATGTTGTCTTGTCTGGGCTCACAGAGACATGTTGTCTTGTCTGGGCTCATGGGGACATGTTGTCTTGTCTGGCCTCATGGGGACATGTTGTCTTGTCTGGGCTCATGGGGACATGTTGTCTTGTCTGGGCTCATGGGGACGTGTTGCCTTGTCTGGGCTCACAGAGACGTGTTGTCTTGTCTGGGCTCATGGGGACGTGTTGTCTTGTCTGGACTCACAGAGACGTGTTGTCTTGTCTGGGCTCATGGGGACGTGTTGTCTTGTCTGGGCTCATGGGGACGTGTTGCCTTGTCTGGGCTCATGGGGACGTGTTGCCTTGTCTGGGCTCATGGGGACGTGTTGCCTTGTCTGGGCTCATGGGGACGTGTTGTCTTGTCTGGGCTCATGGGGACGTGTTGTCTTGTCTGGACTCATGGGGACGTGTTGTCTTGTCTGGAGTCATGGGGACGTGTTGTCTTGTCTGGGCTCATGGGGACGTGTTGCCTTGTCTGGACTCATGGGGACGTGTTGTCTTGTCTGGACTCATGGGGACGTGTTGTCTTGTCTGGACTCATGGGGACGTGTTGTCTTGTCTGGGCTCATGGGGACGTGTTGTCTTGTCTGGACTCATGGGGACGTGTTGTCTTGTCTGGACTCATGGGGACGTGTTGTCTTGTCTGGAGTCATGGGGACATGTTGTCTTGTCTGGGCTCATGGGCACGTGTTGTGCTCAGTAAAACACAACCAACTTGTTTTTCCTGGAGAATTGATGTGATTTACTTTTTATTTTTACAAGTTTATTATTTGCTTGTGGTTTGAATGTGATTGTTACTGAAATCAGTCGTGACACTAAAAGAATCATTTGTGTTGATGGAGGCTGACAGAGTAACGTCTTAATATAACTGTTAGTCACTGAGATGCTTCTTCACATGTACACAACACCACTACTGACTGTCTTGACACCAGCTCAGCACACAATGACTGATGGGGGGACAACACAACAGCTGCAGGTGTTGCCGTCCTGTATTTTCAGAACTAATCAGATGTCGCCACCTAGCGGTTGATCTCTTCCATGCACTGTGTTTCAGAATGTGGTGGTCAACATGTGGTGGCAGCAAATGAGACTAATACTAATAACTTCCACGTGACTGACTTGATTTGTGCTTTCACCTTTTAAACTTGGCTCAGGTGGATCTGTTAGTCCCGTTGTCATGGCTACACCTCCGTCAGGATTACTTCACCCTTCTTTTCTGGTGGTGGGGCCACGTGTGGTCCGCTGGCCCCCACACTGGCACCTCATACCCAGTTTTGACACCTTCAGCTCTGAGTCCACACTTCAGTCTTCTGTAAACCCTTGTCAACAATGTGCAGCCAGTCTTCTAGATGAGGATGCAGAGGACACAGAGGAGATGGTCATAGATGCTGGTGAAGCACCACCCACCTACTACACCTTACTACTGCACTACACCCACACAGGAAGTGGAGCATCTACTACACCTTACTACTGCACTACACCCACACAGGAAGTGGAGCATCTACTACACCTTACTACTGCACTACACCCACACAGGAAGTGCAGCATCTACTACACCTTACTACTGCACTACACCCACACAGGAAGTGCAGCATCTACTACACCTTACTACTGCGCTACACCCACACAGGAAGTGGAGCATCTACTACACCTTACTACTGTACTACACCCACACAGGAAGTGCAACATCTACTACACCTTACTACTGCGCCACACCCACACAAGAAGTGGAGCATCTACTACACCTTACTACTGCAATACAACCACACAGGAAGTGCAGCTGGCGACCATTACAGCAACACTTTATTATTTGTCATTTCCCTTCATGCACTTGTGTACATGAAATGAAACAAAATTCTGTTTCCCCAAACACACAACAGTACAACACAAAGACAACAACACACCCAAACACTACAAGAACACACATACCCACACTAACACACATACCCACAGTAACACACATATCCACACTAACACATATCCCCACACTAACACATATCCCCACACTAACACACATACCCACACTAACACACATACCCACAGTAACACACATATCCACACTAACACATATCCCCACACTAACACACGTATCCACACTAACACACATACCCACACTAACACACATACCCAAACTAACACATATCCAAACTAACACATATCCACACTAACACACATACCCAAACTAACACACATACCCACACTAAAACATATATCCACACAAACACACATATCCACACTAACACATATATCCACACAAACACACATATCCACACAAAAACATATATCCACACTAACACACATACCCACACTAACATATATATCCACAGTAACACACACATCCACACATACCCACACTAACACATATATCCACACTAACACACACACACACACACACACACTAACACACATACCTACACTAACACACCTACCCACACTAACACATATATCCACACTAACACATATATCCACCCTAACACACATACCCACACTAACACACATACCCACACTAACACATATATCCACACTAACACACATATCCACACTTACACAGAAACCTAAACTAACACACATATCCACATTAACACGCATATCCTATCTAAACAACATCACTGTCCAAGGGAACGAACACCATCCAGGATGACTGTTGGAACTGCCGGTCTGCATGGGCTAGCAGTTAGCTTAGCCCGCCCCGCTTCCATGTCCTGTCAGACCGTCCTTGGTGTTTCCTCCTTGGGTGCAGCTCCAGGCAGGGACATGGTCCACAGCCCACCGGACAAAGCAGACCAAGTTCTCCCAGCCTACCTGGCACCAGCTCTCCCAGCCAGACACCCTCGACACACAACCCCACACTCCTCACGACGACATCAAAAACACCACAGTCAACACCAGGCAAGGCCATCACCAGACCGTGGACAAAGACACTGCATGGACGGTACTGGGTGAGGCTGCTGCATCTTCCCACACGGGAAGCGACACACAGCAAACTGACCTTTGAAACCAAGTGCACGCCCAATGACAATCAAGGCTGTTTTTCCTTATCAAGCCCACAAGACTTAATGTCAACTAGTCAGTCCTCAGTAGATGTTACACCTGCTTTACTGAGTCAGCAGTGACCTTCAGTTCAACAGTTTGGCATGGCTCTCTTAGTAAGGTGAAGCTAAAGAGGGGGATATTGCAGTTCAGAAACAAGACCATGTCTTCTAAAATTGGTGTCAATCCGTTAAAGCTTAGAAACATCAATAGAGCAACTTCAACCCAGAACCCATGAGAGTAAGAATATTCATAGAATAAGTGAGAAATAGATTCAATTTCTGTTTTGTAGAAATAACATCCTGAATATCTTCTTTAAATCTATACAAGAATTTAGTGTAAGGGTAGTATCTACATAATACCTTCGTGTGAACTTTTTTTATTTCGTTTGGAAAGAGGAAGTTATTAAGGTCTGACCAAACTTTCTCTGCTAAGATTTCTGGAGAACTTAGTTTCCATAATAGAGTCGATTTGGGAAAATAACGCTGATCTGAGGTTAGTATTTCTCTGATATGGTGATTATTACATGTAGGATCTGATAGATCTTTCCCACCGATTAAGAGCTTGGGAATTTCTCCACTCAAAGGGCCATCTATTAATGCACTTTTGATGAGAAACAGGAACTTTGGTGATATACTTTTTATAACATCGTTATGTGCTTTTCAAGAAATATTCATATCCTTGATACTACTACCATTACTACTACTACTACTACTACTTTTGGGTGCTCCGGTTAGGAGTCATCACAGCCGATCATCCGTTTCCATCTCTTCCTGTCCTCTGCATCTTCCTTTGTCACACCAGCCACCTGCATGTCTTCCCTCACCACATCCATAAACCTCCTCTTTGGCCTTCCTCTTCTCCTCTTCCCTGGCAGCTCCATATTCAGCATCCTTCTCCCAATATACCCAGCATCTCTCCTCCACACATGTCCAAACCATCTCAATCTTGTCTCTCTTGCTTTGTCTCCAAACCGTGCAACCTGAGCTGTCCCTCTAATGTACTCATTCCTAATCCTGTCCTTCTTCATCACTCCCAGTGAAAATCTTATCATCTTCAACTCTGCCACCTCCTGCTCCACCTCCTGTCTTTTCATCAGTGCCACTGTCTCCAAACCATATAACATAGCTTGTCTCACAACCGTCTTGTAATCCTTCCCTTTAACTCTTGCTGATACACTTCTGTCACAAATCACTACAGTCACTCTTCCCCACCCACTCCACCCTGCCTGCACTCTCCTCTTCCCCTCTCTTCTGCACTCTCCATTACTTTGGACAGTTGACCCCAAGTATTTAAACTCAACCACCTTCTTCACCTCTACTGCTTGCATCCTCACCATTCCACTGTCCTCCCTCTCATTCACTCGCTCGCTGATCATCACCTCTCCTCTTAACCTAGCTTCTATTACTCTTTCCCATATCTTCATGCTGTGGCTGATCAACTTTATACCTCTGTAGTTGCTACAGTTCTGCACATCCTCCTTCTTCTTGAAAATCGGTACCCGTATGCTTCTTCTCCACTCCTCAGGCATCCTCTCACTTTCCAAGATTGTGTTAAACAATCTAGTTAAAAACCCCACTGCCATCTCTCCTAAACATCTCCATGCCTCCACAGGTATGTCATCTGGACCAATGGCTTCTCCACTCTTCATCCTCTTCAAAGTTCCACGTTCGAGCCACTCACTCACGCCACAGTGTTCACCAAGCTAGACCTGCGCAGCGCGTACCACCTGCTGCACATCTGGGAAGGAGATGAATGGAAGACAGCCTTCAACACCCACCTAGGGCATTTCGAGTACCTCGTTATGCCCTTCGGCCTCACCAACGCCCCGGCCGTCTTCCAGGCGTTGGTCAACGACGTGCTGCAGGACATGCTGAACACGTTCGCGGTGGTGTACCTGGATGACATTCTCGTGTTCTCCAGGACTGAGGAGGAACACCACCAGCATGTCCGCCTGGTCCTCCAACGACTGCTGGAGAACAGGCTCTTCGTGAAGGCCGAGAAGTGTGTGTTCCACTCCGCCTCCGTGGAGTTCCTTGGCCACATCGTGGAGAAGGGGCTCGTCCGCACCGACCCCAGGAAGACCCGAGCGGTGGAGGAGTGGGCACGGCCCACCAACAGGACGCAACTCCAGCGCTTCCTGGGGTTTGCAAACTTCTACTGGCGCTTCATCAGGGGGTTCAGCCGTGTGGCCGACCCCCTCACCGCACTCACCTCCACCCTCCGCCCCTTCTCCTGGACCTTGGAGGCAGAGGCCGCCTTCTCGGCCCTGAAGAGGCTGTTCACAACGGCTCCGGTGCTCGCCCACCCGGACCCGTCCAGGCAGTTCATTGTGGAGGTGGACGCATCGGACACGGGCATCGGAGCTGTCCTCTCCCAGCGGTCGGAGGAGGACCAGAAGATCCACCCGTGCGCCTTCTTCTCCCGGCGTTTCAGTCCTGCAGAGAAGAACTATGACATCGGCAACAGGGAGTTGCTGGCTGTCCACGCCGCCCTAGAGGAGTGGAGACACTGGCTGGAGGGAGCAGGGCAGGCGTTCATCCTATGGTCCGATCACAAGAACCTGACCTACGTGCGGACGGCTAAGAGGCTCAACCCCAGGCAGGCGCGCTGGGCTCTCTTCTTCAGCCGGTTCGACTTCACCCTCACCTACCGCCCGGGCACCAAGAACGTCAGGGCAGACGCCCTCTCCCGTCTGTTTCCCGAGGAGTCCCCTGACGCCCCAGACACCATCCTTCCCCCGGCCCGGGTGGTGGGTGTCATCACCTGGGCCATCGAATCGGTGGTGAAAAGGGCCCAGGCAATGGACCCCAGCCGTTTTGCCTGCCACCCCGGTGTCCACCGAATGGCGGCCTTCATCCGCGGGGGTTTCTGGTGGCCCACCATGGAGGCAGACACCAGAGAGTTCGTGGCTGCCTGCACCACCTGTGCCCGCAGCAAGGCTCTCCATCGCCCTCCAGCAGGTCTCCTGCGCCCCCTTCCTGTCCCACATTGCCTTGGACTTTGTAACTGGCCTCCCCCGTGTCCCAAGGCAATGACACCATTCTGACCATTGTCGACCGGTTTTCCAAGGCCGTCCACTTTGTTGCCCTCACCAAACTCCCCTCTGCAGCCGAGACGGCGGACCTTCTCGTCTCCCACATAGTCCGACCCCATGGGATTCCCCTGGGCATTGTCTCTAACCTTGGTCCCCAGTTCACTTCTAAGGTGTGGCAGGCCTTCTGTAAGGGGATTGGGGCCACGGTCAGCCTCTCCTCTGGGTATCACCCCCAGACCAATGGGCAGGCAGAGCGGGCCAATCAAGCCCTGGAGGTGGCTGTGCGTTGCGTTACCACCAGCAACCCCGCCTCCTGGAGCAAGTACCTGCCCTGGGTGGAGTACTCGCTCAACTCCATGGAGAGTTCGGCTACCGGTTTGTCCCCCTTCGAGTGTTCCCTTGGCTATCAACCCCCTCTGTTCCCCCATCAGGAGTTGGAGGTGGCGGTCCCGTCCACGGGGGCCCATCTCCGCCGATGTCGGCGTGTTTGGAAGACCGCCCGGGCCGCTATGTTGCGAGCTACAGAGTGGGCCCAGCGCAGCGCCAACCGGCGGAGAGTGCCGGCCCCAGCCTATCGACCTGGCCAGAGGGTATGGCTCCTGGCCCGGGACCTGCCCCTCCCTACCCTCAACCGGAAGCTGGCTCCCCGCTACGTCGGTCCCGACACCATCGACCGCATCGTCAACCCATTGGCGGTGTGTCTCCATCTCCCTACCTCACTCAAGATCCATCCCGTCTTCCATGTCTCACGCCTCAAACCGGTAGCCTCCTGCCCCCTGTCTCCCCCTGTCCAAGCTCCTCCACCCCCCAGGGTCCTCGACGGTGGTCACATGGTCTGGGATGTCGACCGGCTGCTCGCCGTACGCCGCCGGGGGCGTGGGTACCAATACCTGGTGGACTGGGTCTGCTATGGGCCCGAGGACTGCAGCTGGGTTCCCCGGTCCTACCTGGCCGACCCCGCACTGCTGGAGGAGTTCTATCGGGCCCACCCCAACGCCATCGGACGGTCGCCCGGTGTCTCCCGTAGGAGGGGGGGGTCCTGTTGTGGTTACACCGCCCTGAGCTACCTCCCCGGCACATTCAAGCCACTCCCCCGGCTCGGACGTGCCGGAAACATCCGAGCGCTCGGCTCGCGCTCTGAGGAGACGAGCGCTGCACTGCACCAGGTGTTTGCCATCATCCATCAGGCACAACTTTGGCCACCAGGCAGCCCTCTACAAGAAGTCTCCCAGAACACCACTCCGTGCTTCGACGTACTGAACCCTGTGACTCTCCCTCCGCGACTTCCACGCCTCCCCGCGTCTCCCTCTTCCCCAGTGACCTTCACGTTTTTCCTCGGACCTCTCCAGCGATCTCCCCCCGTGTCCCTCTACCTGGACCCCTCCTTTCGGACTCGACTTCCCGGATCTCGGACCCGGACTTCCTCGGACAACCCCTCTCGGATCACGGACTGGACTTTCTTGCTAGGTGCACGCACATTATTTCAACACCCCCTTGTCATTTACATACTGCACCACACATAGGCTAAGAACACTCACACATAGTTATACACGCAAACCACGGGACACCACACACAGTTTAGTCACACATCCCATTAACGGAACGCTTTTTGCACCATACATTCCCCTCCCCCAATAAAACCGCCCTTTTTGGATTGCGAAGTCATCCTGTGTCTGTCTGCCTTGGGTTTCGCCACACTGGTTGGGTTCTGGTGCGCGAGCATAACAGTGTGTTCCCTATTGCAAAGTCCATACTGTCTGTGAAGGCTTGGTAGGAGGTATGTAAAGGCAACCTGAGGCAGTTGATGCAAGTATTGGCCAGTGGTAACCTTGACTCGAGCAATTCATGAAGAAAAGTGATGGATGGCTCGGGGGAGAAACTGATCGGAGGGATCTCACTGGCTCCAGTTGCGAAGGCCAGGATTTTCTGAAGCTTAGATGATCCTTGTGCCTCTACCGAAATAAACACACCAGAGAATGTTAATTGAAACAATAACATAAATAAAACATAATAACGTTGATTATCAGCATCAATTCAATTCAATTCAATTTATTGTCATTAAAAACAATGGGCAGGCACATGTTAAAAATGAAATGAGGGCTGTGGCTTAACCAAACAGTGCAAGACAGACACAGACAAACAAAGCAAACACAATATAAGATATACAAACATGAAGACCAAAAGCTAAAAATAAGTTAAAAAAGAGCTGGAGTACAAAATATTTAAAAATATCTACAGACATTCAGTGGGTAGCCAGGTTCAGGTGGGCAACAGCATGTGGAAAGAAGCTGTTTTTGAGCCTGGTAGTGTGGGCTCTGAGGCTCCTGTAGCGCCTCCCAGGGCGCAGGGGGGAGAACAGTCCCCCCTGAGGACAGTCCCCCCATGAGGAGCAACACACAGAAGCCTACCCAGCAAGCATTGTAAATAGGGGCAATTCTTACAGCATGGTATTGCTTACCTTCTACCTCCTGCAAATAGTCCCTCCAGAAGGGAATGACGGTCTCTTCAGCTGCTCTCTTGTTTGTTCCTCGTTCAGAAGATCGAATATGGAAGAGATCCTCCAATATGTCAGCAGTGAGTGTATGTGGCTCATGGCAGAGCAAAGGACAGAAGCTCTCTGGGTGCTGTTGGATCACATCTAACACGACAAGTGTCCTCATTCCTACCCTGAATCTGCATTCAAGAAAAGACAGTGAGCATGACTACTGCACACTTGGCACAATCCTTAGCACACACAATAATCTGCCCACTGAGTTAAGTTGATTCAGTAAAATTAAATTCCATAAAATGCCCTAATTCAACATGCTGCTATTACAAATAAAGCGGACTGAACTTGAAATCAAGACAAACCTTTCAAATGGTCCACGGACCCTGTAGATCACTTGAAACATGAGGATGTCCTGAACAAGCAAATCTCTGTCCTCTATACTCGTCAGTGGCCTGAGACAGCCTGCATTTGCCAAGTAGTCCAGTAGTGGCGCTGTAGCCCGTTTCAGGTCATCCAGGGCAGTGCACTCTGAGATATGACATCAGAAATACACAAAGGTCGCAAAGAATGGTTAATGTGACATATATGAGAGATATATGAAGCAACTTTTAACAGTGCTCTTCTCATAACCCTCAATGCCGAGAGTGTCCACATACCATTTTTGTTACAACCAGAAATCTTAATGCAATCATTACTCATTGCAGTTGATATACTACAGCTAACAAGTCAAACAAATCCATCTAACCATTTTTGGGTGGTTCCATTAACATGCGGATTAAAATGACATTATCCGTAGAACAACAATCTGCACAATTACCTTTTTGACCTTGTCATGTAGGTCAGTATCAGAAATGTCTTACAGGACAGGCTTGGCTGACTCTGGGCCACCAACGAGGCAGGAAAAAAGAGTTGGAGAGAGGAATCCAGGACTAGGACCGCCATGCGCAAGGCTCACAGCAATTGCTCTGCCGGCAATGAAATACCTGTCCTCTCTCAGAGCTGGGGAAACATAGGTAGCATTACCTCATCAAATGGATAGTTCACTCTAAAATCCTATTATTAATGTCATCAAGCACATATGCTCATAACAGTCAATTCCCCAAATGTGTATGGTTAATAAATGAAATAAATACCTGCACTATCAAGAGCCAAATTCAGTTTCCCCTCCTTTCCTTCAAACATAGATGAAACTGCCATGGCTTCAAAGAGTAGTCTCAAGAACTCTCTTCTGGGACCGCCCAAATCCACAGCCTCTTCTTCTCTGCCCATGGCGTCAGAAAACTTGATTGACATCCTGTAGTTTGGATTGTAGGATGATCTCTTGAAGCCATGTACAGCTCCATCCATCACGGAAGCCCGATGTATGTTGAACTTGCATTTTTCGTCGGTGTCAATTCTACTCGCAAGATTGAGCAGTAAGTCACGTGCCGGCATCTTATCAGGGGCTCCTGCCTCCCTGGTGAATAGAAGACAAAACTTTTTTTTAAAACCTGTAATATGTTGTATGTTCCAACGGTAAGAAATACAACTGAGATGGATCTGCTGGATGACATATGGGGAGACATGAGGTTGAAAACATCAAATCTAGACAAAATATCCAACGCACCATTGCAACACAATCAGATTGTGTATCAGAGCATACAATGACAAACCAGTGCTCAGGGTCCACCGTCCTCACTACATTTGGTCTTTTCCTGCACCAGCATACCTGATTCGACCAATCAACTGGTTGCTCATGAGCTGAATGTAATGTGCTGGTGGCAGGATAGATATATATGGTTGGGATAGTGGGACTTGAGGACTGGGTCCTAGATCCTCCTAGGTATCTGAAGATGACAAGACTATAAAATTAATCCCACAACGTGACTGCTATTTGCACATTTAAGCAATAAAACACGAGAGGGAGTGCTTTTTCAGTGGTTATTGGCACGGCTGTGCTGGCTTCCGTACTCAAGCTAGTGGGGATGCTGCATTCTAAACACTGGGCACATTATTAGCTACGTCTCCTTGTGTTGAACACGAGAGGGCAGAACGCAGCATGTCCACTGACCAGTTATCAAAATGAAATGCCAACACACTTGGCAATTGCCTTCCGTTTACACTGAAATTACTCTCACACATACTACTGAAAATGCTCTTATATACAACTATTGCATTTCAGTAGTATGTGAGAGGATTTTCAGTAGTATGTGAGAGTATTTCACATGTGTATGTGAGAAGATTTCACATGTGTATGTGAGAACATTTTCAGTAGTATGTGAGAGGATTTTCAGTAGTATGTGAGAGTATTTCACATGTGTATGTGAGAAGATTTCACATGTGTATGTGAGAACATTTTCAGTAGTGTATGTGAGAGGTAAAGTATGGAATATGGCCTATACTGCCTCTCATAAAGATCAGCCTCGCTCCTCAACTAAAGTCTCCTGTGTTGACCAACATGGCTGGTCCTCTTCTCAAACCCTGAAATCTTTTTTTGTTTGTTTAATTTGCAGGGAAATGTGTAATCATGGCAACAGTTCTTGATCATGTGACTACTAATTTGTTAAAGTAGTGCTTCATCAGCGCGCTAAAGAAAATAAAATTGTCTTGTACTTTATAGTACTTATATTAGTAATGAATGGACCGGAGACCAAGGCATAACGTTGACCTTTTACTAGGCATATCTTCAAGTCTTCACACTCGCGCATGCGCGCTCATTACATATCAAAACCTGCTCACTACATCTCCCCCTTTTAAACTGATACTTTCAGGATCTTTACAGAAAAATTAAATCACATGTTAATAAAGCCTAATGCTGATTTTACCAACGAGGCAGGGGAACAGCTGGCACCTTAAACATCTCTGTAAACGTGAGCAAATGTAAACTGGTTAAATGAACTTCACATTTCACATCTCATATCTAGACACACATTTCACAACACATTTCTTTTTTTTTGACCTATGAACATATCAAGACAAGTACATAACCTAACTGAGAGGTAGGGTAGACTACCTGATCCTCTCTGTTGTGGTATGGAGGTTATTCTGCTCCATGTATACTCACAACACTAAACTACAAATTCAGTCTTTTAACAGGCTTGACTGCCCTGCCAACTCTGGTGTGTAGTCCAGAGTCCGGCTGGCTTCCAGACGGTGAAGGCACTACTCGCAAATGAGAACGGTTTCTTCGGAGACTGCCTGTTGAGGTTTGGGTCACGTATGAACGTGGTGTCCCTGCTGATCCAGAGACGACTCCTGTGTGTGGAACATTCCGTCTCCAAACTCTCTGACCTGGCTGGAGTGGTGGTGTCTCCCGTGCTCTATGTCGTCTGTTGTATCCTTCAGCCTGTTGTCTTTTAAGCTCCTGGTCTTTCAACTCAAAAGCTCTCAAGTCTGGCCATGCTGGTTTGAGAGTGCGTGGACACACCGGAAGGGGTGTTTGGATGTTGCGTCCCATCAGGAGCTCTGCCGGTGATACTCCATGGGCAAGAGGAGTTGATCTGTACACCATACGCGCTTTGTGAGGGTCCTCACTCTTCTGCAACAAGGATTTCCCAGTCTTTACTGCACGTTCAGCTTCCCCATTGCTTTGAGGGTAACGGGGGCTACTGGTACCATGTTGAAAGTTATAATCTTTAGCAAAATCTGCGAACTCTGCAGCAACAAACTGCGGTCCATTGTCTGTGACGAGTGTATCCGGCACCCCGTGGCGGCTAAAGATGACTTTTATTTTCACAATCACAGCTGTTGCTGAAGTGCTTGTTAAATTGGCAACCTCAGTGTATCTTGAATAGTAATCAATGACTACTAAATACTGACCCTTCTTCCACTCAAATAAGTCAGCTGGTAGCCATTCCCATAGGTGTGATGGCAAGGGTGTGGTCATCAGAGGTTCCATGGCATTTTGACTCTCTTAAGCACAAATTTCACACTGACGTACCTTCTATCTGATCTGTTTTGTCAGCCCAGGCCGCCACACTGATTCATGGGCCCTGGCCATGCATTTCACCATTCCCTGGTGACCCTGGTGAATTTTGTCCAAGATGTCCTGTTGCATGCTTGCTGGAATCAGTATTCTCTTTCCTTTCATCAACAGGCCATCCACCATCAACAGGTCGTTTCTGTATTGCCAGAAAGGCTTTAACTGTGGCACAGAACTGCTTCTTTCCCATCCTTTGTGGATCAGGGAGGACAGCTGCTTACACACTGGATTTTCTTCTTGTGCTCTTCTTATTTGTAGCAACTTCTCAGGTGAGGCCGGGAGTTGCTGAATGACCTCATTGATTTGAGCTGTGATGTCATTCTGAAGCGGGAGGTCTTCCTCTGTTGTAGTACGCTGGAGTGGAGCTCTTGATAGAGCGTCAGCTGCAATAAGATTTTTCCCTGGTACATGTACGATTGAGTAGGAAAAACGCAGAAGTCTTGATCTGAAGCGCATTATACGAGGCGGGACGTCATCCAGTGGCCTTGAGCTGAGAAGACTGGTCGGTTCGCATCACAAAGTGTAGGCCCAGGAGGTAGGTCTGAAATCTTTCACAAGTCCAGGTGACAGCAAGGGCCTCCTTTTCAATTTGGCATATCTTCACTCTGTTTCCGTCATGCTGCGAGATATGAAAGCCACTGGCCTCCAGTCTCCAGGTTCTTGAAGCTGAGATAAGACCCCTCCTAATCCGTAAGACGATGCATCTGCTGACACTCTGGTCGGTTTCTCTGGACTGTACTGGGCAAGGACAGTAGATGAGCTGAGCTCGTTTTTCAACTTTGCAAAGGCACACTGCTGCGCTGCTCCCCACATCCACATGTTTTCTGCTTTCAGTAGTTCTCTGATTGGCCCAGTGAGCTCTGCGATGTTGGGAGAGAATTTCCCCACATAGTTGACCATCCCCATGAAGCGTTTTACGTCAGCCACATCTTTGGGTGGTGGCGTCTCTCTAATTGCCCTAATCTTCTCAGGATCTGCTTGTATGCCCTCTGAACTGACAACGTGTCCGAGAAATTTGACCTGCTTCACTGCGAACTGACATTTGTCATTCAGAGTTAGGCCCCGCTGCTGCAGTCTTTGCAACACTTGATGCACCCTGTCCTCATGCTCTTTGGGCGTGGCACCAAACACCAGGATGTCATCCGCATGACACAAAGTTCCTTCTAGGCCGTCAAGCATCTGCGTTAAATGCTTCTGAAAGTGTTCTGGCGTGGATGATATTCCAAAGGGAAGCCGATTAAAACAATAACGGCCAAATGGTGATGAAGGTGGTGAGTGGGGTTGAATCTTTGTGCAAAGGCACCTGCCAAAAACCGGCAGTGGCATCAAGTTTGGAAAGAATCCTAGCTCCAGCTAGCTTAGCTAGCGTCTCATCAACAGCTGGAAGAATACTATGTCGCTCCCTGCCCACATTTTCGTTCAGGCGGGTTAGGTCGACACATATTCTAATTTTTCTATTAGCTTTTGGTACTACGACCATTCCTGAGCACCACTCTGTAGCTTCCTCTATGGGAGAAATAACGCCCATTTCCTCCATCCTTTTTAACTCTTCTTGAACTTTTCCTCTTAAGGGCAATGGCACACGGCGTAGCACAGCGAGGGCAAAGGGAGTGGTATTTTCTTTTAATTTAATTTTGTATTCTCCCTCTAGCTTATCTAAGCCTGTGAAAACTCTGGGATATTGTTCTTTGTAGCTTACCTCAGCTGCTGTGATAGCTTGCACAGGGCTGAGCAGGCAGAGGTCTTGTATCGCTGGTAAGCCAAGCAAAGGAGTCACTAACCCTGACACAACATACACTTGCTGCTTCGCTACAATTCCATTGTGACTAATATTCGCAGTAAAATGTCCCTTCACTTCTATGGGAGAGTTACTTGGTCCACAGTCTTTTGGTTGTCAGTAGCAGCTTTCCATGTCGCTTTTGTGAATACAAATGTGCCGGGATAGCTGTCACTGCAGCGCCCGTGTCCAACTTAAACGTCATCTGCTGACCATTCACTGCAACCGATTTCTGCCAGAATGTGTTGGATTTTGTACAATTCACTGTGCCCAGGAACAATGTCTCTACGCTTTCATCCAAGTCATGTTCCTTCATTTCTTCCACTCTCATTTTCGTTTTACAAACAGCGGCAAAATGCCCCCTTTTCTTACATTTCTTGCACTCAGCAGTGCGCGCGGGACATGCATTGAACGAATTTTCATGTGTCTTCCCACATCTGCCACATTTAGTATTTGCATTATTTTGCACTCTTTCCTTTGGTTTAAAACCACCTTTTCCGTGTGGAGAGTATTTCTGTTTGAACTTGAATCTAACTGCATCCATGTTTGCCTCTGTGCCATCTGTGCTACTCTGTCTCAATGCAGGCTGTTGCATTTTAATTTCCTCACTCTGGCGGATTTGTGTGACAGCTTTCACGAGAGTCAACTCAGAATCTAGCTGTAACTTCTCTGCAGGTCCATGGTCTCTGGTACCCACGGCAAGGCGGTCTCTGATCATCTCGTCTTGGAGAAGTCCATACTGAGAATGCTCAGCCAGTTGATGCACAGCAGTAATAACGCTTCAGCCGTCTCACCAGGCTCCTGGCTACGTTTGCTGAATTTAGCTCTTTCCTAGATCACATTATGCTTGCATATGAAATGTTTATGAACGCTTGCTTTACTTGGTCCTACTTTTTCTTGCCCTCCTCCGTCAGTTCTGACGTGTTCAGAACGTCCTCCGCCATGTCTCCAATAGTGTAAACTAGCGAGTTAGCTTGATACTCTTGACTCTTTGCATTTAGTCCTGCTGCCGCTATGCGGAATCTTTCTAAACCTCGCATCCAATTAGGCCACTACCGAAGTCTCCCAAGTCAAATGCTTCAGGCGGACTTACTGAAAATAGAGAATCCATTCTGTTTTACCTTCCCAATGCTCCTCTCCAACGTTGCATCAACGCAGCTCCACGTTAGCGTTAGCTCTGATAGCTCACTCGGCCAATTCAGAAGCTCTTTTCTCACGTAGTCAAACTGCACGGATCATTCCGCTCACTTGTGTCGGGTGATGGTATTTATCTCAGAGGCGAGGACGACGACTTCTGACACCATGTCTTGTACTTTATAGTACTCTGGATCTTTGGTTTTAACACAGCTGTGTTAAAACCAAAGATCCAGAGTACTGCGTGGTAGTAGTAGTACACAGGCAGGGATGAGTATGGACACTGATGTCAATTTGGCCAACATACACAGTAAAAAACGGAATGTTAATTTAACTCTGAGAGTGTACAAATGGACTAACACGCAGGAAATTAAATGAACACTCAGGATTTTACTGTGTACACATAGATTTGAGAGTGTTTTAAACACAAAAATCGTAATGCTTTTTCAAACTGGACATTCAAAAAAACATCCAAGTGTTTCAAAGTCATGCCCAGAAAAGTAAGAGGTGCACCATCTCTTTCTAGGGTGTCATAAGTGCGGTGGGATGGATCTGTTATGTCTGCACACATCGACAGTGCTACATTTGATTTGGCGCTGTTCTATTGTGCTGGGATCGATTGGTGATGCCTGCGGGCTCTGGGTTGTTTGATCGGGTCTGCCTGTGACGCTGTGTGAGTCTAAATAAGCAATGCAATGCAGAGGTTGTGTCGAGCGACAGCACTGTGTCCTGACCTGATTTCTAAACACAATACTGGCGACGAGGATGGCTGCTATCTCTCTCCCACCACCTGCCCCCTTCCTGGCATTACCTGGCGAGCCTCCGGTACCATGGACTCGCTGGCTACACAGTTTTGAAAATTACCTCATAGCCTCAGGGCTCGACGACGTGAGCCAGGCTAGGGAGACGGCTCTGTTGCTACACTGCTTGGGAGCAGAGGGTCATCGTGTGCTCGGGACTCTGGGGAACTTCACAAACTTTGACGAAGCTGTGGGACTTATGAGCACCCATTTCGCTGCTCCACAGAGTGCCCTCCTTCGGCGATTTATATTCCGTCAGCGACACCAACTGCCTGGTGAGTCTGTGCGGCAGTACGTAGCTAATTTGCGAGGGCTAGCTAGCTCATGCAAGCTTGGCGCGCTTCAGGACGAGATGGTCCGCGACCAGCTAATCGAACACACCAACAACGCAAAGGTGCGTGAGACTCTCCTGCTGAAAACAGACGATCTGCTGCTGTCCAGAGCAATTACCATCGCACTACAGGTTGAGAGAGCAGCTGAGTGTGTTGCTATGCTAAATACACAGCAAGTGGCCACCTCCAGTCAAGCTGCCAACGAGTTCTCCCTCTACTCACGGCTGCCCCCCCGGACGCAACCCAGCCAGAGCGAGGCGGGCGCCGACTCGACTGAGGACGTCCTGCAACTGCAACGACAGTGTTCTCGGCCCCGCCCTCTACAGTCCTGTGGTAACTGTGGATCTCGGTCTCATGTTTCAAGGGCTCAGAACTGTCCTGCCCGTGGCCAGACATGCCGTAGCTGCGGTAAGCAAAATCACTTTGCCAACGTCTGTCGATCTTCCCCGGCTGGGTCAGAGGGCCACACCCCCCAGTCTTCAACCGCCATCATTCACAAGGTGAGCTCTGGGCCAGTGTCACTCAAATCATGCACAGTCAAATCATGCACAGTCAACATTAATGATGTGTGCATTCCCCTGTTGTTGGACACCGGTGCAGGTGTGTCTCTCCTGAATGTTGATAGCTACAGTCAATTTTTCAGTTCACTGCCACCGTCAGCACCCTCAGCTGTCCTCTGTGGGTATGGTGACTCCAAAATCGATCTGTTTGGCTCTCTCCAAGTGACTGTCCGCTATGGAACCAAGTTGGTGCCCAAGGCAGTTTTTCATGTGGCACGCCGTGGGGCCAACCTGATAGGCCTGGACCTGTTCTCCGCTCTGGGGTTCTCCCTCTTAGACACAAGGGGGGCAGCAATCCTGACTGTTGCCATGCCTTGGCAGCAGAAGTGGCCATCACTGTTTGTGGGGCTTGGCTGCCTCTCCGCCTTCGCCCATCAACCTCTCCTCAACCCTGCTGTGAAACCTGTCATCCAACCACTGCGCCGCATCCTGTTGGCTCTCCGTGATGGGGTCTCCGCCGAGCTGCAACAACTCCTGGAAGTTGGCATCATTGGACCGGTGGACGCATCACCCTGGGTCTCAAACCTCGTGGTGGCTAAGAAGAAGTCGGGGGGCCTGCGTGTCTGCGTCGATCTACGTGCAGTAAATAAGGCATTGGTCCCTGATAAGTATCCACCGCCCACCTCAGGAGAACTCACTGCTCAGTTCTATGGCTCTGAGGTGTTCTCCAAGCTCGACCTTAGACAGGGGTACTTACAGGTGCCCCTCCACCCCAGCAGCTGAAACCTCACAGCCTTTGCGACACATGCAGGAGTGTTTCGCTACACCAGGATTCTTTCGGTCTCAGCTCCGCCCCTAGCTGCTTCCAGAAAATCATGGTCTCCGTGCTGGCTGGCATAGCCGAAACCTCATAGCCTTTGTGACACATGCAGGAGTGTTTCGCTACACCAGGATGCCTTTCGGTCTCAGTTCCGTCCCTAGCTGCTTCCAGAAAATCATGGTCTCCGTGCTGGCTGGCATACTGGGCGTGACCATTTATCTGGACGATATAGTGGTACACGGGCCCACCAGTGAAATCCACGACAAGCGCCTCAACATGGTCTTCGCAGCCCTGTCCAAGCACAAGCTAACTCTCAATGCTGAGAAATGTGTCCTATGTGTTCAGCCATCGAGTTCGTGGGGTTCTGGCTGTCAGCGAGCGGTGTAACTCCACTACAATCCAACGTGGATGCCATTCAGGCCATCCCTGAGCCCAGCTCGACCGCCCAGGTCGCCTCCTTCCTGGGTATGACAAGTTACTACCTGAGGTTTCTTCCCCACTACTCTGTGACCACAGCCCCCCTGCGCCAGCTGCTGCATAAGGACGAGCCATGGGTGTGGTCAAAGGCATGCAGTGACGCTGTGCGTGATCTCAAGACTCAACTGACTTCACCACCAGCATTGGCTCACTTCGACATCTCCAGCTCCACCTTTGTGACCTGTGACGCGTCAGCCACAGCGATAGGGGCTGTGCTGTCTCAAACCCAGAACGGTGTGGAGAAGCCCATCGCCTTCGCCTCCCGTGCCCTCAACCTGACCGAGCAGCGGTACTCCGTGGGTGAGCGTGAGGCGTTAGCCTGCATCTGGGATGGTGAAAGGTGGCACCTATACCTCTATGGCCGCTCCTTCACCCTCAGGGCAGATCACCAGGCCCTGACAGCGCTGCTGTCCACATCTGGCACAGGCCACAAACCCCTGAGGCTGCACCGCTGGTCTGACCGCCTCCGCCAGTACAACTTCAGCCTGCAGCTCACTCCAGGCAGAGACAATGTTGTCACCGACCTGTTCTCTCGCTCTGTCTCCACCTCAGCTACACAGACGGACACTGACTGTGTGGAAAAGGACATTGTCCAAATGCTACACACACCCCTTCAGGCCACTGTCTCTCTGCAGGAGCTGAGGGCAGCCTCCGAACAGGACCCTGTCCTCTCCCAGCTCCGCACCTACATCCAGAACGGCTAGCCTCACAAGGTCCCAGAGGAGCTGGCTGCGTTCTCCCGAGTCAGACAGGAGCTCTCCTGCTGGAATGACACCTGCGTGGCACGAGGGTTTTGCACAGTGGTCCCAGGTGCTCTCCGTGCGCGTGTTTTGAATATGGCGCATGAAGACCACCTGGGCATTGTGAAACTGAAACAGCGCTGCCGAGACATGGTGTGGTGGCCGGCGATAGACAGAGATATTGAGGCTCTGGTGAAGGACTGTTTTGCCTGCCTTGTGCGTGGCAAGACTGGCCACCAGGCTCCCCCACCCCTGCAACCTCTTGCCTGGCCCTCTCAGCCCTGGGAACACCTGCAGTTGGACATCTGTGGTGAGATCCATGGAGTTCCCCACCACCAACGCTTCCTGGTGGTCGCCTACGATCTATACTCAAAATGGCCTGAACTCACCACTTCCGGCACTGTGACCTCACAGGTCATCATCGACTTCCTGAACTCTCTCTTCTCTCGCTGGGGCCTCCCAAAGACCATCACCACTGACAACGGTCCTCAGCTGGTCTCTGCTGAGTTCCCTGCTGATCTCGAAAACAAGGGCATCCGTCATATACGCACTGCGTATTACCACCCCCAGGCCAATGGCGGCATTGAACGTTTTCACCAGTCACTGAAGAACAGCCTCAGAGCACACATGGCCCAAGGGTGCTCTTTCACGCAGGCCATCCATCACACTCTGCTGCACTATCGGGCCACACAGCACCCAACCACAGGCGTCTCCCCAGCCTCTCTCATGTTGGGCCGGGAACTTTGCATGCCCCTTGACAGGCTCCGCCCCTCCACACCCCAGGCATCCCCTCTGGGGTCAGAGCCTCAGTCACTCGTCAGCAGACACAGATGAAGCAACGGTTTGACTAGTCAAAACGAACCAGGGTGCCAGACATCAATGCGTCAGACTGGGACAGGGTCCGCAGGCCCCACAGGGACAATAAAATTGCTTCATACTGGCCCTCTCCTCTCCAAGTCACCCGTCAGCTGGGCCCAGCCACCTACATCCTCAGCGATGGCACTCGGTGGCACTCCAGTCGTCTGCGGAAGGTGTCAGCTCCGCCACACACAGCTGGTGACACAACCTTAGCCATTCCCTCAGCATGGCAAGACGCCCCGGGGCTTCATGCAGCTCCTACACGGGCCCCAGACATTCCTGGACCTCAGCTTCCCCTGCCTTCCCCCTCCCTACCTCGGCCTGCCCAGCCTCAGGCCGCCTCGCGAGCTGTTCGCACACGTTTATGCCCTGGCCACCTAGAGGACTTTTTCTCAACCTTTCATGTTTGAAATCCTGCCAGGGGTGGGGATGTTATGTCTGCACACTGGATCACCAGTGCTGCAATTAGTTAATGATAGCATCATTCTATTGCGCCTTGATTGATGTGTGATGCCCAGTAGTTCTGTTCTTGTTAAATCCTGCCGGGGGGGCGGGTGTTATGTCTGCACACATCGACAGTGCTGCATTTGATTTGGCGCTATTCTATTGTGCTGGGATCGATTGGTGATGCCTGCGGGCTCTGGGTTGTTTGATCGGGTCTGCCTGTGACGCTGTGTCAGTCTAAATAAACAATGCAACGCAGAGGTTGTGTCGAGCGACAGCGCTGTGTCCTGACGTTATTTCTAAACACAATAGGATCATTTCTCAAAAGTGTGCCTGACAAATCGCAGGCCTACAAAGAAATTGTCAACAGTGTAGAAGGAAACATGACTTTACATTTGTGATTAATGGAAATGACTGAGAGACTTCCCTTTTGTGTTGGGGGAGTAAATCTGAAAATGGTTGTTGACTCTGGTGCAACCAGTAATGTTATTGATCAAACACATGGGAATGGTTAAAGTTAGAACGCATTGTTATCAATGTATCCCATAACAAGGGCAAATATTTTATTTGAAATTTGTTCTGCAATGGCTTTCAACTCACTGCTGGAGGTGTGAGTCTCAGATTTTTTTTGTTCTCCACCCTCGTCCTCTGGCTCCAGAACATTCCCCACCAGCCATTCAGTTACCTCACTGATATCCTCCTCCTTGTCTACAGAGTCCAAAGCATTAATGCTAAGGACTGAGACTCTCCTAGTAGGAGGAAAGCTGTCAAGGGTGCTGGTTGTGGTTGAGTCACATGCAGCCTCTGGTTGGACAAAACATGACTGAAGGAATGATGGGGCTGCGTAAGGCCTGCATGGGCTCTGACTCAGCTTCCATGTCCCCTGGAATCTGTTTTGTAGAACCCACCATTGCACAGACCACATAGAGATCCCTTTAGTGCATCTGAAAACGAAAGAAAAACTCAATGTTTAACCAATGTATTTTTCTACAAACTGTGCAAACATTGCCCTATGTGTCGCATTTGTGGTGTAGTGACTTGGGCCACCACTTTGTGAGAACAAGGTCTGAGGTTCTGACAAGCAAGGTGTTGCACGCCTGGATCTATGGCTGCCATGGCTTGAGGAACAAAATGATGAGCTGGCTGCCACTGTCTTCTCAAAAGTGGTAGCAACCATGGTATCCGTCAGCTCCATGCATGGGTGGTCTCTCTCGGAATCGATGACATCAAGGTCAGACATCATCGAAGCGTCCTCAACACTTTGGGGTTCCTCCTATGCTGAGGGGTCAGTGGTGGCTATGGCTGTAGACTGGAATATTGTGCAGCAGCCCATCATCTTTTCTAGGCATCCTCTCACGGTGGTGCCCATGGCGGTAACAGTGCCGTGGAGAGTGTGGGTTTTGTGAACACGTCCACCCACAAATGCCTTAGGGCTCCAGCACTTGCTTCTGAGCGATCTCAGAGAGGATAGAGTTAATCTCAGCGGCCTCAATGGCCACCAGTCGGTTGAGCTCATTTGAGACCCCTGACTTGGTCTCTGTCACACTCATGATTTCTGACATTGACTGGAGGATGACATTATGATGGACACAATGATGGAAGATTTTCGATCTCTTCCCAGTACACCGTCTATGTCTCCTGCCATTAAACAGAGAAGAACTGAAAACGAGGAAGCCAATCCATTCTCTCCCAGCTCTCGTTTCTCTCCTTGCTGATAAACAACAGATCCAACACCTTGGAAAAGATGGTAAGTGACAACTCCAGTGTGATTGCAGAAGTGAAGGAAGCCGTTAAGGAAAACCCTAGGCAGATTGCAGGTATTAAAGAATCGTTTGACTCTGTGTGTGCTGAGATCAAACCATGAAGGATGGAGTGGAAGACACTGAGTCACAGATCATAAAACATGAAGCAATCTCTGACACGCCTGAGAAACGGATATCTCATTTGGAAAGCTACTCGCGCCACTGGAATCTATAACTCTATGGCTTAAATGAAAAGGAGAAACGGGACGTGCGAAAGAAGTCATCCATGTGTGCCAAGCTCTTCTTCCGGAGGCCAAAGATAAAATACCAGACGTCATTGACACGGTGCATCGCCTTGGTCCCAGGAAGCCGAACAACACCCAACCCAGAGGCATCATCCCGCAAGTCACCTCTCGGATCTACCGCAACACTGTTTGGCGTTCTGCCAAAAATTCGACCTTCCTGAAGAATAACAATTCTGGCAGAGGACTTGTCTGCAGAAGACAGGGAAAGGAGAAATAGACGTTGGGCCACCATAGAAAAGGCACAGAAAGAAAACAAGCTGGCTTCCTTTGTTGGAGGCCGTGCTTTTGTGAATGGATCAGAAATCTTCCAACTTAGAGTCACGGTTGGTGAGCCAAACTTAGCACAGGTACAGCCAAGGTACAGTTTACAGTGTCACTCACTTTTTCTATTTTTTTTATTTTCTGCATTAATGTCAGAGATTATTTTTTAATGATACTTTAATTGCTCTACCAAGTTAATTAGCAGCGAGATTCCATAACTTATGCTAAAAGCTACTAAGCTGGATATTCAAATATGTTGATATGTACAAATGCTACATAAAAGATAACACATGGTACAGTTAAAACCAGCTTGGTTTATGTACCTCTTTTTTTTAAGAGAAATGAGTAAAATAGTGTTCTTAAGACTGTCCAGAGGATATTTGCCACATTGAGCACGCTGGTATTTATCCTCATGTTCACACTGTTATTTGATTCCGCACCTTACGTTCACATTGTTAAGGTTTGTGGAAGACCCCAAGCACACGACACCAAGCAGAGATAAGAGTTCGCCGAAACTGGCGTACTTTATTAGCAGTTCATGCAAAGGTCCAACTGGACAACATGCAAGGCAAAGAACAGAGTCCGGCGAGTCGCTTTGGAGGCGATTGAAGGTTCGCCGCTCGGGGAGTAGTCTTCGGAGGTGGCGTGAGGGCCGCTCGGGAAACAGACCTCAGGCGCGGTATGCGGGACGCTCGGGAAACAGACACCTTAGGTGGCGGAAGGGCCACTTGGGAACCATACGTCGGAAGCAGCGGAAGATCTGCTGCTAGGGGACCAGACTTTGGAGGAGATGGAAGGGCCGCCGCTCGGGGAGTAGTCTTCGGAGGTGGCGTGAGGGCCGCTCGGGAAACAGATCTCAGGCGCGGTATGCGGGACGCTCGGGAAACAGACACCTGAGGTGGCGGAAGGGCCACTTGGGAACCAGACGTCGGAAGCAGCGGAAGATCTGCTGCTAGGGGACCAGACTTTGGAGGAGATGGAAGGGCCGCCGCTCAGGGAGTAGTCTTCGGAGGTGGCGTGAGGGCCGCTCGGGAAACAGACCTCAGGCGCGGTATGCGGGACGCTCGGGAAACAGAAACCTGTGGCGGAGTACGGACCACTTGGGAAACAGATTTTGGAGGCGTCGGAAGGTCCGCCGCTCGGGGACCAGATTTCGGAGGCAGCGGAAGGTCTGCCACTAGGGGATCAGACTTTGGAGGCGATTGAAGGGCCGCTGCTCGGGGAGTAGTCTTCGGAGGTGGCAGAAGGGTCGCTCGGGAAACAGACCTCAGGACTGGCTCCGAAGTTGACAATGTAGGAAGCGCCATCCTTCGTCTCACTGTGGACATTGAACACTCCTCCCCCTAGAGTTTTAATATCCTCTGCCCCCAAGGAAGTGTCCATTCTCTGAAGAACATGTTTGACCATGTCCTTCGGCCGATTGTTTAGAAAGGCTGGCACTGACTTACTGTATTGCTTGTACCCCGATGAGCACCTCACACTGAGCTCAGTGTACCTGGAAAATAAAAGTCACTTAAGTAAACTCGTAGAAACAAGCATAATGGGGAATTCTTAAATTTAGTCTTTAGATGATTTGCATAATAACTGGGATCTTACTTTTTTTGCATGTATGGGACATAGCTGTTGATAACTATAGTCACCATCTCAGTTAAGGTGCTGTCCTTGTACCCGTCCAAGAAGCGGTGTTTGAATGTCTCATTTTGTCGTTCAACACCATTATTCGTAGTGATGGTGACATGTAGAGTCTCATCCCTAAACACTGGGACCCATCTCTAAAGATGTAATAAAAAGTAATTTGACAATGTGAACATATATATCACAGCTAATAAAACAGTATTATCAAATAACATACTCAAGGTCGTGCTAAACTGTGATAGTTACGATAGGATTATAAGTTAATTTCAGGTGTATTTTACACATATTTGCCTTCATTAGAAAATACCCCATTTCTTTCATTATTGGGGGTAATACGATGCTACGATGTGACCAACTTACCTTGGCTTCTGAGAGCCACGTCATAGAGAACCAGTTTTGCAACATGCTGTTGGTTTTCCACATGGAGCTATTAGCCTCGAAGTCGACGGACTGCTGGAAGGCTTCTGGTGTGTCGGCTGCAGCAATCGCCCTCAGCATCTTCAGCAGGGCACCCTGGTCCTCAATGCCGTGTGCCTGTTTTCAGACCCACTCCACCCATGCCTTCTCCCGGTGGAAATCACACAGCACAGCCTGTGTGCCTTGTTAGGTTCAAAATATTGAGACATTAGGATCTTTGTTGATACATGCAATTAAAAGCATTTCAACAGCCAATTACACTTTACAGACTGTTTCAGCATGTACGTATGTGAAGAGTCATTTCTGTCTCCCGAATAACCTTTATTTATGAGGGGTTAACATAATCAAGGTGGTGCAATAGGAAGGTCATAGTTGCCTACCTTCAAAGGTTGATTCCACAGCTTGGATTTCCACCTCGCTATAGTCCACCAAGAAGTGAGCTGGAGACCAATTTGTGTTCCACTCCTTAAAAACGCTCAGAGCCTCCTTGACTGATTCAGTCCGCTCATGCTGTACGACAAAGACACCCGCTACCACATAGCACACATTTGTGCGTACACACAAAAAAACCCAATGGCAATGCATAGCGTGTGGTGCGGTATGTTGCATCAAGTAAACAGATGTCTTTACCATACAGCTGCAGGATCTTCTGCTGCCACTCGGACTGATAACAGAATAGAAGGTCCTCTGATTCGCTATTAAGCCGAAGATGGATGCTGTCTTTTGGGCCCTTCAGCTTGTCGCTTTCTACCAGCTCCTGTTTATTACATGTACGTATATTAAAACAGTAGAGATATGCATGTGTTTCCATTGTATATTATCGAATGTTTGATTTAAATGAACATTTCACTCACTTGCAAATTGACTTGATCAATTTTGGACTGTCGCCCCTTGTCTCTGGCCTTTGACATCACATTTCGTATGTCTTTGTCTAAGGGATGAAATCTCCTCCTTGTGAGTGGTGGTGGGCTGGCTCCCCTAAACAAGTCAGTGTTGACATACTGTGCAATGTGTCGACGCATCTCACTGCTCCTCTTGACCCCTTGCTTGGTGAGTTCTGAGATGCGCTGCTCCACCCTGCTGTCAATAGGCTCACGGATAGAGGCAGCCTTCAGGATAATACAGAGTACAAAGTGATTAGCGCCTTAATGATAGGGACTTCAGGAAACAACATTCCCTTTAGCTAATTAATTTACATGTCGACACTATATGTATCAATATAACATAAGGGTTATTTTAGTAGTGTAAAAATAAGTATAATAAGATTCAGCCTTAAGGCTAATTTATTCATCCTATCACAGCTGCGCAAAACTTATGAAGGCATCTGCAACCTTACAAAAATCAGCAGGTACACGACGCCCGTCGCCGACCCTCTAAAAGTGTCGGCTTGACGTCAAAACTGTCGAATTTGCATCATTTTTATCCAGCTGCGCGTCGCACTACACTTTGAAACATAAATTAGGCTTTAGTCCCATCTCTCCTAAGCACAGGTTTAATTTATCACCAGTCACTGTAGAATCATTCCTGAGGTGTAGACTATCTAGTCTACATAAACATTACCTAACATTCTTACTGTGTTCTACTGTGTTTATTACCATACCTCTCCCTCGACTGGGTGTCCCACATGTGCACCGGCTGTGGGTGTCTTCACAAAGAATACATTTTCTCAGACAATGGGGTCCCTTTTCAGAGCTTCTCTAAGCCTCACTGCAGCCGCCTTTCTCGCTCTCAGACTCTCCCTGTTCTCATTCAACTAACAGCAAAGTAGATTTGTACAACAACACAGGTAAACAGAGTTGTTCGTGTTCTTTGAAGCATTAATCAATTTCTTCATGTTCTCATTGTTTATAAACAGTCTATCTATAAGTTACATTTTGTACTGAAAAAAACCCCAAAAACCGGTTAAATAAAAAGGTTAGTTAATCTAACCTTGAATGCTGGAAAACGGCAAATACGGGTGAGGTGCACCCCAGCTGGGCATCCAACCTTCTTTGTATCTTGCAAGAGATACCTCCCTTTGTGAAAACTATGCTCTTGAGTCTGCAACGAATAATACATGTTGGACATAATTCTACATGAAACCGGTGCTTATTTTTAGTGTGTTGACTAATATGGACAATAGTGCATTAAACAATTCTGAGAATCCAAGACAGAAGTGACAACTTACTGTTTCCTTTGATTTCGCCTCAGCATAGTGCCTCGTTTTTTGGCTCCCACATCCTTGCCCTGATGGCCCACCATCGTTTTGTACCCAACAAATACGAAGGGAACTCCACTGAAGGGGACTGATGGGGCCTTATCTTTCGACCGCTCCCAGTAAACTTGTTGGATCCCAATTGATGGCTGCCATTCTGTATCAAAAGGTCAACAGGTAAACACAATCTAGGCTACATGGTTACTTGTTATCTAACGTTACTAGCTATGTTGTGGACATTAAATACGTTCCCGTTACCCCAAGTTATGCAGAGCAGAACCTGTTGTTCAACGACAGCGCAGTGAAAGCCCCTTTTCACCTGGCCAAAACACCCGCTTACACCCGGCTTTTTGGCCAGTGGCAAATGGTACAATCGGCATCCAGTCCCGGGTGAAATGACTGCAATAAACACAGGTTTTATCGGCTTCAGCTCCGCTCGGCATTGATGTAAACGGGACACCCGGGTAGACAGTGTCGGCGCCAGAACAAATCTGACGGCCGGGCCTACGGTTTTCACGGGGGGCACGAGCATTAGGCTGTCAAATTTACGTTCTATATTTGAATATTCTTCGATTGTGAATTTAATTATTTGCTAAATTAACCTTCGAATGTGCGCTTAGAATCCTTACTTGTGCTCTGCTCTTTTCCCCCCTTGTTTTCCATTAGCGCACAGACGCTACAGCAGACGGCGCGAGCTTACTCGCAGCAGACCGCCCACTATAACAACACACTGCTATGCTCGCTGCACTGCGTCACAGTAGGCTACTAAATGGCTAAGCCGAAAGAACCTCGAATCAAAGTAAAAAAGAAGTGGTGTGTAAGGTATGCCATTTTTGAGCAAGTGTAACACTCCACAACTAAGTTACGAATTTAAAGCAACATCTTCAAACTAAGCACCCATCAGAATCCGCGCAGAGCTGTGACGAGGCGCCGGCTTCAAAACAGCCGCGCCTGACAGCGTTTTCCCAACAACACGTTGCCTCCCCGCCCCGCACTTCTGCGCGATCACAACGCGTTTTCCCAATGCTGGGAACGTCGTTAACAAAACACGTGCAGCACTCGCCTCTGACCAAGTAAACCACCTTGTATTTTTAGCAAACAATCTCTAAAATAGTCATGCGAGCTGCGAAGTTGTCAAACTCGAATGTCGATTTTGCCGCGTTTTTAAAGTATCCTTTTCCTGTGTGTCACACGCAATGACCACCGGAATGGACAAAATCACACACTGATGTTCCGCTCCGGTGTCCCGCTAACCCCGCTCCTCCACGATCACGAAATTTAAGCATTTTATTACATTGATTGTTAAGGAAAACCCTAGGCAGATTGCAGGTATTAAAGAATCGTTTGACTCTGTGTGTGCTGAGATCAAACCATGAAGGATGGAGTGGAAGACACTGAGTCACAGATCATAAAACATGAAGCAATCTCTGACACACCTGAGAAACGGATATCTCATTTGGAAAGCTACTCGCGCCACTGTAATCTATAACTCTATGGCTTAAATGAAAAGGAGAAACGGGACGTGCGAAAGAAGTCATCCATGTGTGCCAAGCTCTTCTTCCGGAGGCCAAAGATAAAATACCAGACGTCATTGACACGGTGCATCGCCTTGGTCCCAGGAAGCCGAACAACACCCAACCCAGAGGCATCATCCCGCAAGTCACCTCTCGGATCTACCGCAACACTGTTTGGCGTTCTGCCAAAAATTCGACCTTCCTGAAGAATAACAATTCTGGCAGAGGACTTGTCTGCAGAAGACAGGGAAAGGAGAAATAGACGTTGGGCCACCATAGAAAAGGCACAGAAAGAAAACAAGCTGGCTTCCTTTGTTGGAGGCCGTGCTTTTGTGAATGGATCAGAAATCTTCCACCTTTGAGTCACGGTTGGTGAGCCAAACTTAGCACAGGTACAGCCAAGGTACAGTTTACAGTGTCACTCACTTTTTCTATTTTTTTTTATTTTCTGCATTAAAGTCAGAGATTATTTTTTAATGATACTTTAATTGCTCTACCAAGTTAATTAGCAGCGAGATTCCATAACTTATGCTAAAAGCTACTAAGCTGGATATTCAAATATGTTGATATGTACAAATGCTACATAAAGGATAACACATGGTACAGTTAAAACCAGCTTGGTTTATGTACCTCTTTTTTTTAAGAGAAATGAGTAAAATAGTGTTCTTAAGACTGTCCAGAGGATATTTGCCACATTGAGCACGCTGGTATTTATCCTCATGTTCACACTGTTATTTGATTCCGCACCTTACGTTCACATTGTTAAGGTTTGTGGAAGACCCCAAGCAGAGATAAGAGTTCGCCGAAACTGGCGTACTTTATTAGCAGTTCATGCAAAGGTCCAACTGGACAACATGCAAGGCAACGAAAAGAGTCCGTCGAGTCGCTTTGGAGGCGATTGAAGGGTCGCCGCTCGGGGAGTAGTCTTCGGAGGTGGCGTGAGGGCCGCTCGGGAAACAGACCTCAGGCGCGGTATGCGGGACGCTCGGGAAACAGACACCTTAGGTGGCGGAAGGGCCACTTGGGAACCAGACGTCGGAAGCAGCGGAAGATCTGCTGCTAGGGGACCAGACTTTGGAGGAGATGGAAGGGCCGCCGCTCGGGGAGTGGTCTTCGGAGGTGGCGTGAGGGCCGCTCGGGAAACAGATCTCAGGCGCGGTATGCGGGACGCTCGGGAAACAGACACCTGAGGTGGCGGAAGGGCCACTTGGGAACCAGACGTCGGAAGCAGCGGAAGATCTGCTGCTAGGGGACCAGACTTTGGAGGAGATGGAAGGGCCGCCGCTCGGGGAGTGGTCTTCGGAGGTGGCGTGAGGGCCGCTCGGGAAACAGACCTCAGGCGCGGTATGCGGGACGCTCGGGAAACAGAAACCTGTGGCGGTGTACGGACCACTTGGGAAACAGATTTTGGAGGCGTCGGAAGGTCCGCCGCTCGGGGACCAGATTTCGGAGGCAGCGGAAGATCTGCCACTAGGGGATCAGACTTTGGAGGCGATTGAAGGGCCGCTGCTCGGGGAGTAGTCTTCGGAGGTGGCAGAAGGGTCGCTCGGGAAACAGACCTCAGGACTGGCTCCGAAGTTGACAATGTAGGAAGCGCCATCCTTCGTCTCACTGTGGACATTGAACACTCCTCCCCCTAGAGTTTTAATATCCTCTGCCCCCAAGGAAGTGTCCATTCTCTGAAGAACATGTTTGACCATGTCCTTCGGCCGATTGTTTAGAAAGGCTGGCACTGACTTACTGTATTGCTTGTACCCCGATGAGCACCTCACACTGAGCTCAGTGTACCTGGAAAATAAAAGTCACTTAAGTAAACTCGTAGAAACAAGCATAATGGGGAATTCTTAAATTTAGTCTTTAGATGATTTGCATAATAACTGGGATCTTACTTTTTTTGCATGTATGGGACATAGCTGTTGATAACTATAGTCACCATCTCAGTTAAGGTGCTGTCCTTGTACCCGTCCAAGAAGCGGTGTTTGAATGTCTCATTTTGTCGTTCAACACCATTATTCGTAGTGATGGTGACATGTAGAGTCTCATCCCTAAACACTGGGACCCATCTCTAAAGATGTAATAAAAAGTAATTTGACAATGTGAACATATATATCACAGCTAATAAAACAGTATTATCAAATAACATACTCAAGGTCGTGCTAAACTGTGATAGTTACGATAGGATTATAAGTTAATTTCAGGTGTATTTTACACATATTTGCCTTCATTAGAAAATACCCCATTTCTTTCATTATTGGGGGTAATACGATGCTACGATGTGACCAACTTACCTTGGCTTCTGAGAGCCACGTCATAGAGAACCAGTTTTGCAATATGCTGTTGGTTTTCCACATGGAGCTATTAGCCTCGAAGTCGACGGACTGCTGGAAGGCTTCTGGTGTGTCGGCTGCAGCAATCGCCCTCAGCATCTTCAGCAGGGCACCCTGGTCCTCAATGCCGTGTGCCTGTTTTCAGACCCACTCCACCCATGCCTTCTCCCGGTGGAAATCACACAGCACAGCCTGTGTGCCTTGTTAGGTTCAAAATATTGAGACATTAGGATCTTTGTTGATACATGCAATTAAAAGCATTTCAACAGCCAATTACACTTTACAGACTGTTTCAGCATGTACGTATGTGAAGAGTCATTTCTGTCTCCCGAATAACCTTTATTTATGAGGGGTTAACATAATCAAGGTGGTGCAATAGGAAGGTCATAGTTGCCTACCTTCAAAGGTTGATTCCACAGCTTGGATTTCCACCTCGCTATAGTCCACCAAGAAGTGAGCTGGAGACCAATTTGTGTTCCACTCCTTAAAAACGCTCAGAGCCTCCTTGACTGATTCAGTCCGCTCATGCTGTACGACAAAGACACCCGCTACCACATAGCACACATTTGTGCGTACACACAAAAAAACCCAATGGCAATGCATAGCGTGTGGTGCGGTATGTTGCATCAAGTAAACAGATGTCTTTGCCATACAGCTGCAGGATCTTCTGCTGCCACTCGGACTGATAACAGAATAGAAGGTCCTCTGATTCGCTATTAAGCCGAAGATGGATGCTGTCTTTTGGGCCCTTCAGCTTGTCGCTTTCTACCAGCTCCTGTTTATTACATGTACGTATATTAAAACAGTAGAGATATGCATGTGTTTCCATTGTATATTATCGAATGTTTGATTTAAATGAACATTTCACTCACTTGCAAATTGACTTGATCAATTTTGGACTGTCGCCCCTTGTCTCTGGCCTTTGACATCACATTTCGTATGTCTTTGTCTAAGGGATGAAATCTCCTCCTTGTGAGTGGTGGTGGGCTGGCTCCCCTAAACAAGTCAGTGTTGACATACTGTGCAATGTGTCGACGCATCTCACTGCTCCTCTTGACCCCTTGCTTGGTGAGTTCTGAGATGCGCTGCTCCACCCTGCTGTCAATAGGCTCACGGATAGAGGCAGCCTTCAGGATAATACAGAGTACAAAGTGATTAGCGCCTTAATGATAGGGACTTCAGGAAACAACATTCCCTTTAGCTAATTAATTTACATGTCGACACTATATGTATCAATATAACATAAGGGTTATTTTAGTAGTGTAAAAATAAGTATAATAAGATTCAGCCTTAAGGCTAATTTATTCATCCTATCACAGCTGCGCAAAACTTATGAAGGCATCTGCAACCTTACAAAAATCAGCAGGTACACGACGCCCGTCGCCGACCCTCTAAAAGTGTCGGCTTGACGTCAAAACTGTCGAATTTGCATCATTTTTATCCAGCTGCGCGTCGCACTACACTTTGAAACATAAATTAGGCTTTAGTCCCATCTCTCCTAAGCACAGGTTTAATTTATCACCAGTCACTGTAGAATCATTCCTGAGGTGTAGACTATCTAGTCTACATAAACATTACCTAACATTCTTACTGTGTTCTACTGTGTTTATTACCATACCTCTCCCTCGACTGGGTGTCCCACATGTGCACCGGCTGTGGGTGTCTTCACAAAGAATACATTTTCTCAGACAATGGGGTCCCTTTTCAGAGCTTCTCTAAGCCTCACTGCAGCCGCCTTTCTCGCTCTCAGACTCTCCCTGTTCTCATTCAACTAACAGCAAAGTAGATTTGTACAACAACACAGGTAAACAGAGTTGTTCGTGTTCTTTGAAGCATTAATCAATTTCTTCATGTTCTCATTGTTTATAAACAGTCTATCTATAAGTTACATTTTGTACTGAAAAAAACCCCAAAAACCGGTTAAATAAAAAGGTTAGTTAATCTAACCTTGAATGCTGGAAAACGGCAAATACGGGTGAGGTGCACCCCAGCTGGGCATCCAACCTTCTTTGTATCTTGCAAGAGATACCTCCCTTTGTGAAAACTATGCTCTTGAGTCTGCAACGAATAATACATGTTGGACATAATTCTACATGAAACCGGTGCTTATTTTTAGTGTGTTGACTAATATGGACAATAGTGCATTAAACAATTCTGAGAATCCAAGACAGAAGTGACAACTTACTGTTTCCTTTGATTTCGCCTCAGCATAGTGCCTCGTTTTTTGGCTCCCACATCCTTGCCCTGATGGCCCACCATCGTTTTGTACCCAACAAATACGAAGGGAACTCCACTGAAGGGGACTGATGGGGCCTTATCTTTCGACCGCTCCCAGTAAACTTGTTGGATCCCAATTGATGGCTGCCATTCTGTATCAAAAGGTCAACAGGTAAACACAATCTAGGCTACATGGTTACTTGTTATCTAACGTTACTAGCTATGTTGTGGACATTAAATACGTTCCCGTTACCCCAAGTTATGCAGAGCAGAACCTGTTGTTCAACGACAGCGCAGTGAAAGCCCCTTTTCACCTGGCCAAAACACCCGCTTACACCCGGCTTTTTGGCCAGTGGCAAATGGTACAATCGGCATCCAGTCCCGGGTGAAATGACTGCAATAAACACAGGTTTTATCGGCTTCAGCTCCGCTCGGCATTGATGTAAACGGGACACCCGGGTAGACAGTGTCGGCGCCAGAACAAATCTGACGGCCGGGCCTACGGTTTTCACGGGGGGCACGAGCATTAGGCTGTCAAATTTACGTTCTATATTTGAATATTCTTCGATTGTGAATTTAATTATTTGCTAAATTAACCTTCGAATGTGCGCTTAGAATCCTTACTTGTGCTCTGCTCTTTTCCCCCCTTGTTTTCCATTAGCGCACAGACGCTACAGCAGACGGCGCGAGCTTACTCGCAGCAGACCGCCCACTATAACAACACACTGCTATGCTCGCTGCACTGCGTCACAGTAGGCTACTAAATGGCTAAGCCGAAAGAACCTCGAATCAAAGTAAAAAAGAAGTGGTGTGTAAGGTATGCCATTTTTGAGCAAGTGTAACACTCCACAACTAAGTTACGAATTTAAAGCAACATCTTCAAACTAAGCACCCATCAGAATCCGCGCAGAGCTGTGACGAGGCGCCGGCTTCAAAACAGCCGCGCCTGACAGCGTTTTCCCAACAACACGTTGCCTCCCCGCCCCGCACTTCTGCGCGATCACAACGCGTTTTCCCAATGCTGGGAACGTCGTTAACAAAACACGTGCAGCACTCGCCTCTGACCAAGTAAACCACCTTGTATTTTTAGCAAACAATCTCTAAAATAGTCATGCGAGCTGCGAAGTTGTCAAACTCGAATGTCGATTTTGCCGCGTTTTTAAAGTATCCTTTTCCTGTGTGTCACACGCAATGACCACCGGAATGGACAAAATCACACACTGATGTTCCGCTCCGGTGTCCCGCTAACCCCGCTCCTCCACGATCACGAAATTTAAGCATTTTATTACATTGATTGTTAAGGAAAACCCTAGGCAGATTGCAGGTATTAAAGAATCGTTTGACTCTGTGTGTGCTGAGATCAAACCATGAAGGATGGAGTGGAAGACACTGAGTCACAGATCATAAAACATGAAGCAATCTCTGACACACCTGAGAAACGGATATCTCATTTGGAAAGCTACTCGCGCCACTGTAATCTATAACTCTATGGCTTAAATGAAAAGGAGAAACGGGACGTGCGAAAGAAGTCATCCATGTGTGCCAAGCTCTTCTTCCGGAGGCCAAAGATAAAATACCAGACGTCATTGACACGGTGCATCGCCTTGGTCCCAGGAAGCCGAACAACACCCAACCCAGAGGCATCATCCCGCAAGTCACCTCTCGGATCTACCGCAACACTGTTTGGCGTTCTGCCAAAAATTCGACCTTCCTGAAGAATAACAATTCTGGCAGAGGACTTGTCTGCAGAAGACAGGGAAAGGAGAAATAGACGTTGGGCCACCATAGAAAAGGCACAGAAAGAAAACAAGCTGGCTTCCTTTGTTGGAGGCCGTGCTTTTGTGAATGGATCAGAAATCTTCCACCTTTGAGTCACGGTTGGTGAGCCAAACTTAGCACAGGTACAGCCAAGGTACAGTTTACAGTGTCACTCACTTTTTCTATTTTTTTTTATTTTCTGCATTAAAGTCAGAGATTATTTTTTAATGATACTTTAATTGCTCTACCAAGTTAATTAGCAGCGAGATTCCATAACTTATGCTAAAAGCTACTAAGCTGGATATTCAAATATGTTGATATGTACAAATGCTACATAAAGGATAACACATGGTACAGTTAAAACCAGCTTGGTTTATGTACCTCTTTTTTTTAAGAGAAATGAGTAAAATAGTGTTCTTAAGACTGTCCAGAGGATATTTGCCACATTGAGCACGCTGGTATTTATCCTCATGTTCACACTGTTATTTGATTCCGCACCTTACGTTCACATTGTTAAGGTTTGTGGAAGACCCCAAGCAGAGATAAGAGTTCGCCGAAACTGGCGTACTTTATTAGCAGTTCATGCAAAGGTCCAACTGGACAACATGCAAGGCAACGAAAAGAGTCCGTCGAGTCGCTTTGGAGGCGATTGAAGGGTCGCCGCTCGGGGAGTAGTCTTCGGAGGTGGCGTGAGGGCCGCTCGGGAAACAGACCTCAGGCGCGGTATGCGGGACGCTCGGGAAACAGACACCTTAGGTGGCGGAAGGGCCACTTGGGAACCAGACGTCGGAAGCAGCGGAAGATCTGCTGCTAGGGGACCAGACTTTGGAGGAGATGGAAGGGCCGCCGCTCGGGGAGTGGTCTTCGGAGGTGGCGTGAGGGCCGCTCGGGAAACAGATCTCAGGCGCGGTATGCGGGACGCTCGGGAAACAGACACCTGAGGTGGCGGAAGGGCCACTTGGGAACCAGACGTCGGAAGCAGCGGAAGATCTGCTGCTAGGGGACCAGACTTTGGAGGAGATGGAAGGGCCGCCGCTCGGGGAGTGGTCTTCGGAGGTGGCGTGAGGGCCGCTCGGGAAACAGATCTCAGGCGCGGTATGCGGGACGCTCGGGAAACAGACACCTGAGGCGGCGGAAGGGCCACTTGGGAACCAGACGTCGGAAGCAGCGGAAGATCTGCTGCTAGGGGACCAGACTTTGGAGGAGATGGAAGGGCCGCCGCTCAGGGAGTAGTCTTCGGAGGTGGCGTGAGGGCCGCTCGGGAAACAGATCTCAGGCGCGGTATGCGGGACGCTCGGGAAACAGACACCTGAGGTGGCGGAAGGGCCACTTGGGAACCAGACGTCGGAAGCAGCGGAAGATCTGCTGCTAGGGGACCAGACTTTGGAGGAGATGGAAGGGCCGCCGCTCGGGGAGTGGTCTTCGGAGGTGGCGTGAGGGCCGCTCGGGAAACAGATCTCAGGCGCGGTATGCGGGACGCTCGGGAAACAGACACCTGAGGCGGCGGAAGGGCCACTTGGGAACCAGACGTCGGAAGCAGCGGAAGATCTGCTGCTAGGGGACCAGACTTTGGAGGAGATGGAAGGGCCGCCGCTCAGGGAGTAGTCTTCGGAGGTGGCGTGAGGGCCGCTCGGGAAACAGACCTCAGGCGCGGTATGCGGGACACTCGGGAAACAGAAACCTGTGGCGGAGTACGGACCACTTGGGAAACAGATTTTGGAGGCGTCGGAAGGTCCGCCGCTCGGGGACCAGATTTCGGAGGCAGCGGAAGGTCTGCCACTAGGGGATCAGACTTTGGAGGCGATTGAAGGGCCGCTGCTCGGGGAGTAGTCTTCGGAGGTGGCAGAAGGGTCGCTCGGGAAACAGACCTCAGGACTGGCTCCGAAGTTGACAATGTAGGAAGCGCCATCCTTCGTCTCACTGTGGACATTGAACACTCCTCCCCCTAGAGTTTTAATATCCTCTGCCCCCAAGGAAGTGTCCATTCTCTGAAGAACATGTTTGACCATGTCCTTCGGCCGATTGTTTAGAAAGGCTGGCACTGACTTACTGTATTGCTTGTACCCCGATGAGCACCTCACACTGAGCTCAGTGTACCTGGAAAATAAAAGTCACTTAAGTAAACTCGTAGAAACAAGCATAATGGGGAATTCTTAAATTTAGTCTTTAGATGATTTGCATAATAACTGGGATCTTACTTTTTTTGCATGTATGGGACATAGCTGTTGATAACTATAGTCACCATCTCAGTTAAGGTGCTGTCCTTGTACCCGTCCAAGAAGCGGTGTTTGAATGTCTCATTTTGTCGTTCAACACCATTATTCGTAGTGATGGTGACATGTAGAGTCTCATCCCTAAACACTGGGACCCATCTCTAAAGATGTAATAAAAAGTAATTTGACAATGTGAACATATATATCACAGCTAATAAAACAGTATTATCAAATAACATACTCAAGGTCGTGCTAAACTGTGATAGTTACGATAGGATTATAAGTTAATTTCAGGTGTATTTTACACATATTTGCCTTCATTAGAAAATACCCCATTTCTTTCATTATTGGGGGTAATACGATGCTACGATGTGACCAACTTACCTTGGCTTCTGAGAGCCACGTCATAGAGAACCAGTTTTGCAACATGCTGTTGGTTTTCCACATGGAGCTATTAGCCTCGAAGTCGACGGACTGCTGGAAGGCTTCTGGTGTGTCGGCTGCAGCAATCGCCCTCAGCATCTTCAGCAGGGCACCCTGGTCCTCAATGCCGTGTGCCTGTTTTCAGACCCACTCCACCCATGCCTTCTCCCGGTGGAAATCACACAGCACAGCCTGTGTGCCTTGTTAGGTTCAAAATATTGAGACATTAGGATCTTTGTTGATACATGCAATTAAAAGCATTTCAACAGCCAATTACACTTTACAGACTGTTTCAGCATGTACGTATGTGAAGAGTCATTTCTGTCTCCCGAATAACCTTTATTTATGAGGGGTTAACATAATCAAGGTGGTGCAATAGGAAGGTCATAGTTGCCTACCTTCAAAGGTTGATTCCACAGCTTGGATTTCCACCTCGCTATAGTCCACCAAGAAGTGAGCTGGAGACCAATTTGTGTTCCACTCCTTAAAAACGCTCAGAGCCTCCTTGACTGATTCAGTCCGCTCATGCTGTACGACAAAGACACCCGCTACCACATAGCACACATTTGTGCGTACACACAAAAAAACCCAATGGCAATGCATAGCGTGTGGTGCGGTATGTTGCATCAAGTAAACAGATGTCTTTGCCATACAGCTGCAGGATCTTCTGCTGCCACTCGGACTGATAACAGAATAGAAGGTCCTCTGATTCGCTATTAAGCCGAAGATGGATGCTGTCTTTTGGGCCCTTCAGCTTGTCGCTTTCTACCAGCTCCTGTTTATTACATGTACGTATATTAAAACAGTAGAGATATGCATGTGTTTCCATTGTATATTATCGAATGTTTGATTTAAATGAACATTTCACTCACTTGCAAATTGACTTGATCAATTTTGGACTGTCGCCCCTTGTCTCTGGCCTTTGACATCACATTTCGTATGTCTTTGTCTAAGGGATGAAATCTCCTCCTTGTGAGTGGTGGTGGGCTGGCTCCCCTAAACAAGTCAGTGTTGACATACTGTGCAATGTGTCGACGCATCTCACTGCTCCTCTTGACCCCTTGCTTGGTGAGTTCTGAGATGCGCTGCTCCACCCTGCTGTCAATAGGCTCACGGATAGAGGCAGCCTTCAGGATAATACAGAGTACAAAGTGATTAGCGCCTTAATGATAGGGACTTCAGGAAACAACATTCCCTTTAGCTAATTAATTTACATGTCGACACTAAATGTATCAATATAACATAAGGGTTATTTTAGTAGTGTAAAAATAAGTATAATAAGATTCAGCCTTAAGGCTAATTTATTCATCCTATCACAGCTGCGCAAAACTTATGAAGGCATCTGCAACCTTACAAAAATCAGCAGGTACACGACGCCCGTCGCCGACCCTCTAAAAGTGTCGGCTTGACGTCAAAACTGTCGAATTTGCATCATTTTTATCCAGCTGCGCGTCGCACTACACTTTGAAACATAAATTAGGCTTTAGTCCCATCTCTCCTAAGCACAGGTTTAATTTATCACCAGTCACTGTAGAATCATTCCTGAGGTGTAGACTATCTAGTCTACATAAACATTACCTAACATTCTTACTGTGTTCTACTGTGTTTATTACCATACCTCTCCCTCGACTGGGTGTCCCACATGTGCACCGGCTGTGGGTGTCTTCACAAAGAATACATTTTCTCAGACAATGGGGTCCCTTTTCAGAGCTTCTCTAAGCCTCACTGCAGCCGCCTTTCTCGCTCTCAGACTCTCCCTGTTCTCATTCAACTAACAGCAAAGTAGATTTGTACAACAACACAGGTAAACAGAGTTGTTCGTGTTCTTTGAAGCATTAATCAATTTCTTCATGTTCTCATTGTTTATAAACAGTCTATCTATAAGTTACATTTTGTACTGAAAAAAACCCCAAAAACCGGTTAAATAAAAAGGTTAGTTAATCTAACCTTGAATGCTGGAAAACGGCAAATACGGGTGAGGTGCACCCCAGCTGGGCATCCAACCTTCTTTGTATCTTGGAAGAGATACCTCCCTTTGTGAAAACTATGCTCTTGAGTCTGCAACGAATAATACATGTTGGACATAATTCTACATGAAACCGGTGCTTATTTTTAGTGTGTTGACTAATATGGACAATAGTGCATTAAACAATTCTGAGAATCCAAGACAGAAGTGACAACTTACTGTTTCCTTTGATTTCGCCTCAGCATAGTGCCTCGTTTTTTGGCTCCCACATCCTTGCCCTGATGGCCCACCATCGTTTTGTACCCAACAAATACGAAGGGAACTCCACTGAAGGGGACTGATGGGGCCTTATCTTTCGACCGCTCCCAGTAAACTTGTTGGATCCCAATTGATGGCTGCCATTCTGTATCAAAAGGTCAACAGGTAAACACAATCTAGGCTACATGGTTACTTGTTATCTAACGTTACTAGCTATGTTGTGGACATTAAATACGTTCCCGTTACCCCAAGTTATGCAGAGCAGAACCTGTTGTTCAACGACAGCGCAGTGAAAGCCCCTTTTCACCTGGCCAAAACACCCGCTTACACCCGGCTTTTTGGCCAGTGGCAAATGGTACAATCGGCATCCAGTCCCGGGTGAAATGACTGCAATAAACACAGGTTTTATCGGCTTCAGCTCCGCTCGGCATTGATGTAAACGGGACACCCGGGTAGACAGTGTCGGCGCCAGAACAAATCTGACGGCCGGGCCTACGGTTTTCACGGGGGGCACGAGCATTAGGCTGTCAAATTTACGTTCTATATTTGAATATTCTTCGATTGTGAATTTAATTATTTGTTAAATTAACCTTCGAATGTGCGCTTAGAATCCTTACTTGTGCTCTGCTCTTTTCCCCCCTTGTTTTCCATTAGCGCACAGACGCTACAGCAGACGGCGCGAGCTTACTCGCAGCAGACCGCCCACTATAACAACACACTGCTATGCTCGCTGCACTGCGTCACAGTAGGCTACTAAATGGCTAAGCCGAAAGAACCTCGAATCAAAGTAAAAAAGAAGTGGTGTGTAAGGTATGCCATTTTTGAGCAAGTGTAACACTCCACAACTAAGTTACGAATTTAAAGCAACATCTTCAAACTAAGCACCCATCAGAATCCGCGCAGAGCTGTGACGAGGCGCCGGCTTCAAAACAGCCGCGCCTGACAGCGTTTTCCCAACAACACGTTGCCTCCCCGCCCCGCACTTCTGCGCGATCACAACGCGTTTTCCCAATGCTGGGAACGTCGTTAACAAAACACGTGCAGCACTCGCCTCTGACCAAGTAAACCACCTTGTATTTTTAGCAAACAATCTCTAAAATAGTCATGCGAGCTGCGAAGTTGTCAAACTCGAATGTCGATTTTGCCGCGTTTTTAAAGTATCCTTTTCCTGTGTGTCACACGCAATGACCACCGGAATGGACAAAATCACACACTGATGTTCCGCTCCGGTGTCCCGCTAACCCCGCTCCTCCACGATCACGAAATTTAAGCATTTTATTACATTGATTGTTAAGGAAAACCCTAGGCAGATTGCAGGTATTAAAGAATCGTTTGACTCTGTGTGTGCTGAGATCAAACCATGAAGGATGGAGTGGAAGACACTGAGTCACAGATCATAAAACATGAAGCAATCTCTGACACACCTGAGAAACGGATATCTCATTTGGAAAGCTACTCGCGCCACTGTAATCTATAACTCTATGGCTTAAATGAAAAGGAGAAACGGGACGTGCGAAAGAAGTCATCCATGTGTGCCAAGCTCTTCTTCCGGAGGCCAAAGATAAAATACCAGACGTCATTGACACGGTGCATCGCCTTGGTCCCAGGAAGCCGAACAACACCCAACCCAGAGGCATCATCCCGCAAGTCACCTCTCGGATCTACCGCAACACTGTTTGGCGTTCTGCCAAAAATTCGACCTTCCTGAAGAATAACAATTGTGGCAGAGGACTTGTCTGCAGAAGACAGGGAAAGGAGAAATAGACGTTGGGCCACCATAGAAAAGGCACAGAAAGAAAACAAGCTGGCTTCCTTTGTTGGAGGCCGTGCTTTTGTGAATGGATCAGAAATCTTCCACCTTAGAGTCACGGTTGGTGAGCCAAACTTAGCACAGGTACAGCCAAGGTACAGTTTACAGTGTCACTCACTTTTTCTATTTTTTTTTATTTTCTGCATTAATGTCAGAGATTATTTTTTAATGATACTTTAATTGCTCTACCAAGTTAATTAGCAGCGAGATTCCATAACTTATGCTAAAAGCTACTAAGCTGGATATTCAAATATGTTGATATGTACAAATGCTACATAAAAGATAACACATGGTACAGTTAAAACCAGCTTGGTTTATGTACCTCTTTTTTTTAAGAGAAATGAGTAAAATAGTGTTCTTAAGACTGTCCAGAGGATATTTGCCACATTGAGCACGCTGGTATTTATCCTCATGTTCACACTGTTATTTGATTCCGCACCTTACGTTCACATTGTTAAGGTTTGTGGAAGAGCCCAAGCACACGACACCAAGCAGAGATAAGAGTTCGCCGAAACTGGCGTACTTTATTAGCAGTTCATGCAAAGGTCCAACTGGACAACATGCAAGGCAATGAAAAGAGTCCGGCGAGTCGCTTTGGAGGCGATTGAAGGGACGCCGCTCAGGGAGTAGTCTTCGGAGGTGGCGTGAGGGCCGCTCGGGAAACAGACCTCAGGCGCGGTATGCGGGACGCTCGGGAAACAGACACCTTAGGTGGCGGAAGGGCCACTTGGGAACCAGACGTCGGAAGCAGCGGAAGATCTGCTGCTAGGGGACCAGACTTTGGAGGAGATGGAAGGGCCGCCGCTCGGGGAGTGGTCTTCGGAGGTGGCGTGAGGGCCGCTCGGGAAACAGATCTCAGGCGCGGTATGCGGGACGCTCGGGAAACAGACACCTGAGGTGGCGGAAGGGCCACTTGGGAACCAGAAGTCGGAAGCAGCGGAAGATCTGCTGCTAGGGGACCAGACTTTGGAGGAGATGGAAGGGCCGCCGCTCGGGGAGTGGTCTTCGGAGGTGGCGTGAGGGCCGCTCGGGAAACAGATCTCAGGCGCGGTATGCGGGACGCTCGGGAAACAGACACCTGAGGCGGCGGAAGGGCCACTTGGGAACCAGACGTCGGAAGCAGCGGAAGATCTGCTGCTAGGGGACCAGACTTTGGAGGAGATGGAAGGGCCGCCGCTCAGGGAGTAGTCTTCGGAGGTGGCGTGAGGGCCGCTCGGGAAACAGACCTCAGGCGCGGTATGCGGGACGCTCGGGAAACAGAAACCTGTGGCGGTGTACGGACCACTTGGGAAACAGATTTTGGAGGCGTCGGAAGGTCCGCCGCTCGGGGACCAGATTTCGGAGGCAGCGGAAGATCTGCCACTAGGGGATCAGACTTTGGAGGCGATTGAAGGGCCGCTGCTCGGGGAGTAGTCTTCGGAGGTGGCAGAAGGGTCGCTCGGGAAACAGACCTCAGGACTGGCTCCGAAGTTGACAATGTAGGAAGCGCCATCCTTCGTCTCACTGTGGACATTGAACACTCCTCCCCCTAGAGTTTCAATATCCTCTGCCCCCAAGGAAGTGTCCATTCTCTGAAGAACATGTTTGACCATGTCCTTCGGCCGATTGTTTAGAAAGGCTGGCACTGACTTACTGTATTGCTTGTACCCCGATGAGCACCTCACACTGAGCTCAGTGTACCTGGAAAATAAAAGTCACTTAAGTAAACTCGTAGAAACAAGCATAATGGGGAATTCTTAAATTTAGTCTTTAGATGATTTGCATAATAACTGGGATCTTACTTTTTTTGCATGTATGGGACATAGCTGTTGATAACTATAGTCACCATCTCAGTTAAGGTGCTGTCCTTGTACCCGTCCAAGAAGCGGTGTTTGAATGTCTCATTTTGTCGTTCAACACCATTATTCGTAGTGATGGTGACATGTAGAGTCTCATCCCTAAACACTGGGACCCATCTCTAAAGATGTAATAAAAAGTAATTTGACAATGTGAACATATATATCACAGCTAATAAAACAGTATTATCAAATAACATACTCAAGGTCGTGCTAAACTGTGATAGTTACGATAGGATTATAAGTTAATTTCAGGTGTATTTTACACATATTTGCCTTCATTAGAAAATACCCCATTTCTTTCATTATTGGGGGTAATACGATGCTACGATGTGACCAACTTACCTTGGCTTCTGAGAGCCACGTCATAGAGAACCAGTTTTGCAACATGCTGTTGGTTTTCCACATGGAGCTATTAGCCTCGAAGTCGACGGACTGCTGGAAGGCTTCTGGTGTGTCGGCTGCAGCAATCGCCCTCAGCATCTTCAGCAGGGCACCCTGGTCCTCAATGCCGTGTGCCTGTTTTCAGACCCACTCCACCCATGCCTTCTCCCGGTGGAAATCACACAGCACAGCCTGTGTGCCTTGTTAGGTTCAAAATATTGAGACATTAGGATCTTTGTTGATACATGCAATTAAAAGCATTTCAACAGCCAATTACACTTTACAGACTGTTTCAGCATGTACGTATGTGAAGAGTCATTTCTGTCTCCCGAATAACCTTTATTTATGAGGGGTTAACATAATCAAGGTGGTGCAATAGGAAGGTCATAGTTGCCTACCTTCAAAGGTTGATTCCACAGCTTGGATTTCCACCTCGCTATAGTCCACCAAGAAGTGAGCTGGAGACCAATTTGTGTTCCACTCCTTAAAAACGCTCAGAGCCTCCTTGACTGATTCAGTCCGCTCATGCTGTACGACAAAGACACCCGCTACCACATAGCACACATTTGTGCGTACACACAAAAAAACCCAATGGCAATGCATAGCGTGTGGTGCGGTATGTTGCATCAAGTAAACAGATGTCTTTGCCATACAGCTGCAGGATCTTCTGCTGCCACTCGGACTGATAACAGAATAGAAGGTCCTCTGATTCGCTATTAAGCCGAAGATGGATGCTGTCTTTTGGGCCCTTCAGCTTGTCGCTTTCTACCAGCTCCTGTTTATTACATGTACGTATATTAAAACAGTAGAGATATGCATGTGTTTCCATTGTATATTATCGAATGTTTGGTTTAAATGAACATTTCACTCACTTGCAAATTGACTTGATCAATTTTGGACTGTCGCCCCTTGTCTCTGGCCTTTAACATCACATTTCGTATGTCTTTGTCTAAGGGATGAAATCTCCTCCTTGTGAGTGGTGGTGGGCTGGCTCCCCTAAACAAGTCAGTGTTGACATACTGTGCAATGTGTCGACGCATCTCACTGCTCCTCTTGACCCCTTGCTTGGTGAGTTCTGAGATGCGCTGCTCCACCCTGCTGTCAATAGGCTCACGGATAGAGGCAGCCTTCAGGATAATACAGAGTACAAAGTGATTAGCGCCTTAATGATAGGGACTTCAGGAAACAACATTCCCTTTAGCTAATTAATTTACATGTCGACACTAAATGTATCAATATAACATAAGGGTTATTTTAGTAGTGTAAAAATAAGTATAATAAGATTCAGCCTTAAGGCTAATTTATTCATCCTATCACAGCTGCGCAAAACTTATGAAGGCATCTGCAACCTTACAAAAATCAGCAGGTACACGACGCCCGTCGCCGACCCTCTAAAAGTGTCGGCTTGACGTCAAAACTGTCGAATTTGCATCATTTTTATCCAGCTGCGCGTCGCACTACACTTTGAAACATAAATTAGGCTTTAGTCCCATCTCTCCTAAGCACAGGTTTAATTTATCACCAGTCACTGTAGAATCATTCCTGAGGTGTAGACTATCTAGTCTACATAAACATTACCTAACATTCTTACTGTGTTCTACTGTGTTTATTACCATACCTCTCCCTCGACTGGGTGTCCCACATGTGCACCGGCTGTGGGTGTCTTCACAAAGAATACATTTTCTCAGACAATGGGGTCCCTTTTCAGAGCTTCTCTAAGCCTCACTGCAGCCGCCTTTCTCGCTCTCAGACTCTCCCTGTTCAGATTTTGGTCAGAGGCGAGTGCTGCACATGTTTTGTTAACGACGTTCCCAGCATTGGGAAAACGCGTTGTGATCGCGCAGAAGTGCGGGGCGGGGAGGCAACGTGTTGTTGGGAAAACGCTGTCAGGCGCGGCTGTTTTGAAGCCGGCGCCTCGTCACAGCTCTGCGCGGATTCTGATGGGTGCTTAGTTTGAAGATGTTGCTTTAAATTCGTAACTTAGTTGTGGAGTGTTACACTTGCTCAAAAATGGCATACCTTACACACCACTTCTTTTTTACTTTGATTCGAGGTTCTTTCGGCTTAGCCATTTAGTAGCCTACTGTGACGCAGTGCAGCGAGCATAGCAGTGTGTTGTTATAGTGGGCGGTCTGCTGCGAGTAAGCTCGCGCCGTCTGCTGTAGCGTCTGTGCGCTAATGGAAAACAAGGGGGGAAAAGAGCAGAGCACAAGTAAGGATTCTAAGCGCACATTCGAAGGTTAATTTAGCAAATAATTAAATTCACAATCGAAGAATATTCAAATATAGAACGTAAATTTGACAGCCTAATGCTCATGCCCCCCGTGAAAACCGTAGGCCCGGCCGTCAGATTTGTTCTGGCGCCGACACTGTCTACCCGGGTGTCCCGTTGACATCAATGCCGAGCGGAGCTGAAGCCGATAAAACCTGTGTTTATTGCAGTCATTTCACCCGGGACTGGATGCCGATTGTACCATTTGCCACTGGCCAAAAAGCCGGGTGTAAGCGGGTGTTTTGGCCAGGTGAAAAGGGGCTTTCACTGCGCTGTCGTTGAACAACAGGTTCTGCTCTGCATAACTTGGGGTAACGGGAACGTATTTAATGTCCACAACATAGCTAGTAACGTTAGATAACAAGTAACCAAAATCTGCTATTATTATTATTATGATGTATTTAAATGTGCTGTGTGCATTAGTTAATTTTAATTTTTACATGATCACTGGGTAATTGGCGGGGGGGCACAACTTTCATTTGGGGGGGCGAGGCCCGGCCAATGTTGTAGGGTAATGTTATGCAGCCAACAGCTCCCCCTGGGGGCACTGATTGATGTATACTATGGGCCCAGCCGGTGAATACATGTTACTAAGCGACACAGCCCGACTCTGTCTGTTATTCATATGCACCTACACCTGCAACATGGTGTCAGAAGCTGTATTGGAACCCAACGTGAGTCTTACGTTGCCTGTTGCTTGAACAGTGTGCGTTTATTTTTTTACTAAGCGTAGCTAGAAGTTTCAGTTAGCCTGCTAGCATTAGCATTGAGCCAAGACGATGGCTTCCAATATTCCGCCGCCGGAGCCCATGAAGATGACTGGGGATCTTCACAGCAACTGGGCTAGCTTTCCATCAGAGTTTGAGGATTATTTGCCTGCGACCGGGATCGACAAGGCAGAGAAGCCGGTGCAGGCAGCGACGCTCCGGAGGCTAATGGGGAAGGAATGCCTCCATGTTTACGTGCACAACCTGGGACTCACAGCGGAAGAGCAGAAAGACGCCGGAGCGATACTCGACAAGCTGGGGGAATACTACTTCACACCTACCAAAAACGTCATCTTTGAGAGGTATGTTTTTGGCAACCTTAAACAAGAGGAAGGAGAGCCTGTGGATGCTTTTGTCACGAGACTGAGAGAAAAGGCTGCCACATGTGAATATGGAGCTATAAGAGACGAGCTTATAAGGGACAGGCTTGTTCTTGGAACAACTGATGAGGGCGCCAGACGACGCATGCTAAGAGAAAAGGAGCTTAAGTTGGAGGGAGCTGTTGACATTTGCCGTGCAGCGGAGGTGTTGGACAATAAGTTAAAATCCATGTCACTAAGCAGCTCTGTGACTGCGGAGAGCATCGATGTAGCACATGGACAGCGACCAGGACGGAGACCTACCAGCAGGCCATCCGAGCCCACCAACACATCTGCACAGCCACAGAGAGGCACAGGTGAATGCAAGTACTGTGGCACACCGCACAGACGGGGGCGAGACCTGTACCCCGCATTTGGAAAGTCATGTCGCTTGTGTGGCACTGCCAATCACTTTGCCAAAGTATGCATGAAAAGAGGCCAGCAAGCACGTCAGTTGAACGCTGTGGATGACCCGCCGCTAGGGGACCCGGAGGACAGCGACCGCGATGAGAGGGATGTGTACACGGCTGAGAGCGTGGGGGCTGTCAACACTCAAAGGAAAAAGTGGTTTGTAAACCTGCCACTGCACAGAGGGGTCCAGAGGTGCCAGCTTGACTCTGGAGCCACCTGCAACGTGATGAGCTTGAAAGACAAGATGAGACTGGCGCCTAGAGTGCCTCTTCAGAAAAGTCTCACCAGGCTGAGACTCTACAACAGTGAGTGGATGAGCTCAATGGGCGTGTACAGCACACAGTGTGTCATCAGGGGCAAGACGCACAGACTGGACTTTGAGGTTGTGCGCACCAGCCAGAAGCCCTTGCTTTCAGGGGAGACATGCGAGAGACTTGGCTTGATACGCTTCACCATTCCCGAAGAGCTGAATAAAGTGGAGCACTGCAAGACAGGTGAGCTAACCAAAGGCTGTCTCATTAACACTTACAATGACGTGTTCACCAGCCCAGTCGAGTCACTGCCGGGTGATGTTCACTTCGAGTTGGATAGCACTGTGGCCCCTGTCCAGTGCGCACCAAGAAATGTCCCGGTGGCCCTCAAGGCAGCTGTTAAGGCGCAGCTGGACCAATATGAAAAGGATGGACACTTAACCACAGTCACTCAGCCCACAGACTGGATTAGCAATCTGGTCATAGTGAAGAAGCCAGACAAACTGAGGCTTTGCATCGACCCCAAGCCACTTAACTGAGCCCTGAAAAGGTCCCATTACCTCATGCCCACTTTAGATGACGTGCTGTACAAGCTGCCTAAGGCACGTATCTTCACCCTGGTGGATGCGCGCGACGCATTCTTGCAGTGTCGCCTTGATGAGGAGAGCAGTCTGATGACAACGTTCTGGACGCCGTGGGGTAGAAAGCGATGGCTGAAGCTCCCTTTTGGCGTGTCAGTCGCACCAGAGCTGTACCAGAGGAAACAACATGAGCTGCTGGCCGGTTTGAAAGGAATCGAGCCCATAGCCGATGACATCCTCATAGTCGGCTGTGGGGACACGGAGGAGGAGGCCGTTCGCATCCACGACGCAAACCTCATTGCTCTGATGGACAGATGCAGGGAAGTGAAGCTGAGGCTGAGCATAAAAAAGCTACAGTTTCGTGTGAGGGAGGTCCGCTTCCACGGCCACATACTGTCGGTGGAGGGCCTCAAAGCTGATCCCGAGAAGGTCAGGGCAGTCCTGGACATGCCAAACCCCACGGATGCAAAAGGCGTTCAGCAGTGTGTCGGCTTCGTTAACTATTTATCGAGGTTCTTGCCCCGCTTGTCAGAGGTGTGTGAACCGCTGAGAAGGTTGCTGGACAAAGGTGTGCTGTGGCACTGGTTGCCCAAACATGATGCTGCTATGAAAGAAATCAAAACGCTGGTCACGGCGATGCCAGTACTACATTACTATGATGTCAGCAAGCCAGTCACCATACAGAGCGACTCCAGTCAGACCGGTTTGAGCTGCTGCCTGCTTCAGGGGGGACAGCCGGTCGCGTTCGCCTCCCGCGCGCTGAACCAGACGGAGCAAAACTATGCACAGATTGAGAAGGAGTGCCTGAGCATCGTATTCGCTTGTCAACGCTTCCACTACTACCTATATGGGAGGGGTGATGTGACTGCAGAGACCGACCACCGCCCGCTGGTGTCAATCTTCACTAAGCCCCTTCTCAGTGCACCAAAGCGCCTTCAAAGCATGCTCCTCACACTTCAGAACTACTGCCTGTCAGGATGAAACCAATCCCGGGTGACAGGACAGGCCGATGGAGGAGAGGTTGCCCCTCCACAGCTGTCAGCCCACACAGAACGGCCACCGGAGCAGCCTGTGGGCGCATGTGCAGCTGAAGGGGGCCATGTGAGCGGGGGCAGCATAGAGGAAGTCGTCAGCAGCCCTGTAATATCTCCAAGGTCGTCAGCCCCGAGGTCGCCGCTATCTCATCCACAGGCTGTGACCACACCATGCCGTGAGTTACAGGGCCGGGCCTTCTCCTGGAGCGGGAGGCAGATTAAGCCTCCAGAAAGACTTGACCTCTAGGTCATACACTGTATGTTCACTTCTAATGTTCTTATTCAGTGGTCTTGTGGATGTTCTGATGCTGCCATTTTGTCGTTATTGTTCTGCAGAGGTTTTGGTTGATGTTGACTTGCTGTTCCTTCTTGATGCACTATTTCCATTGCACTATTTAATATTGGGATATGAGCACTAATGTTCTAATGGCTAATACTATCCATTATGTTATTTGGTATTGTATTCTATGAAACGAAGGGAGATGTTGTAGGGTAATGTTATGCAGCCAACAGCTCCCCCTGGGGGCACTGATTGATGTATACTTGCCCTGTGTAACATGCCTCAGTTGCGTTATGGGCACAGCCGGTGAATACATGTTACTAAGCGACACAGCCCGACTCTTGTCTGTTATTTATATGCACCTACACTTGCAACAGCCAATGCCCCCCCCCCCCCCGTAGCGCCGACACTGCGGGTAGACCCACTCATTCCCGCCCCTTATCCGGCGCGTTCGTGAATAACTCGTTTTCAGGGCAGCTTTCCATGGCGTTAATTAGCAGCATTTAGATGCAGTCACTTTGACAAGCAAATCTGTTGGTTCTGCCGAAGTACTGCTTGGCCAGGCAGTCACAGACATTCGCGTTGGTGTTGCTGCGATCAGCCAAACAAAGCAAACAGAAAGGCGGAGGCCTACTCGGCTAGTGGCCGTGTGAAAGCTGCCATTCGGCAAGTTTTAACGGCTTCTCGGCCGTTTAAAACAACCCGGCTTTACCCGCTAATTTAAGTGGAAAAGGGGGTAGGATAAAGATAGCCTAACATACCTTTGTCTTTACATAATGCATCCACACATTTTACGATGAACCTCGTTTTTGTTTCCTCTTGAAATTCTTTTAAAAAGGAACCGCTTTCGTCCATTAGGGCCATTATTACTAGCTAGGTTAGTTTACTAGCTAGCTACCGGTGTGCTGTAGCTAGGTAACGGACCAATCGTTAACCACCATCTCGACGCATGCTCAGTTGACCGTCCTCTGCTCCAGTCCATTTCCGTCCTCTGCATCGATGGGAACTAGCCTCTACCTCAGTAAGTGGCAACTGTATCCGGGTATTTGAGAGAAGCTGTTATAACCAGTTAGTCATAATAGTTCATATCATGTCCACCAAGCAGCTCAGCGAAGCGCTTTAATGTGTTTTAGCTCAGGTTTAAATCACCATTAGGGCAACGTGGCGCGCGCCCACATTGTTGGCGGGTGGGGGGATTCGCATTACAACGCGGAAGCAAACACACAACGTGTCGTACCGTAATGGCTGCATGCAAGAACATCCGGGGATTTAGACCAAGCTAGCTTCCGGAAACACGGGGCCGTGCCTATAGTCCCCGGGTCCTATATACCCTTTCGAAAAAAAAGGGTCCCATATTCCCCGTTTTCCCCTAAAAAGGTCCTATAATCCCGGTTGCAATAGACACCGGGGAACATAGAACCCTCTTTTGGAAAAAGGGTCCTATATTCCCCGCTGTTTCCAGGGGAACATAGGACCTTTTTCCAAATAAAGGGTCCTATATTCCCCGCTGTTGCCAATCGAGGAACAAACCGGGGAACTTAGAACCCTTTTTGCAAATTATTTCCTTAACGGGTCCAAAATAATAAAAACTGGGGTCATGGCTGAGTTGTAGGCTACGACAATCTATTCCTCCGCTGATTAAATTAGGCCGTATTACCATTGTTGGCTGTTGTATATCGCAGGCCACCTTGAGTGCGTATCCAAATTCGGCCTAGAGGAGGCTGTAATTTGCTTTATTGTTATTTCTTACCAATATTTACTGCAGTAGGCCTAGTTAGTTGGCTCTCCGGCTAAGCATGGACAGTCGGCAATCAACGCAAGTTTGTCTTGCAGTAGGCCCGCCTACCAGTATAACCTAGCCATTTCCACCTTCGCTCAGAGTTCAATTTGCACAGCACTGGACACTTCAGCCACTTTCTTGTTACTTTGCAGTTCGTTTTCCATATTAAATCACTTGGCAGACTTTCTTTCAAAAAGACTAATGATTAACTTTTTAGGCAGAGAACTTAGACCAGGACTTGGAATTTAGGACCAGCACAAAGTATCCATCAACGGGGGCCGCCTACCTTACACAATAGGCTAATTGCCTAATAATAATAATAATATGTGCTTCTCAAAAAACTAAAGGCTTGTGGAGGTGCGAAACCAAAAACATGAATCAAAGACGAACATCAAAGGATGTAAGGTAACACTCACCAAATGGTAAAAAAATAACAGAGGCAGTCCTCTGTTTCACCATTTTATTGTTTGGCATCAGTCATTAAGGTTTCTGAAGAAGACCACCCGGCCAAGTTAATGACTGATGCCAAACAATGAAATGGTAAAATAGAGAATTGTGTCTTTTTTTTTTCATTTGATGAGTGCTACCTTACATCCTTTGATGTTCTTCTTTAATAATAATAATAATAATATCAATAATAATAATAATAATAATACATAATAATAATAATAACAGCCTAATAATAATAAAAATGATAATGATAATAATAATAATAGCCTAATTATAAAAGAGGCCTGATAACAAATAACAATTACAGGCATAATACTATCAATAGTAACACTGATAATAGGCTATTAATAACAAAATGCTTCTAGTAAAAGCTCGGCTGAAAAAGGGTTGGTCTATGGCAGAAGCCCCCCAGAAAAGGCATGGTCTAAAACAAAAATCTCCAAGGCCTAACTAGCCTAACGTTAAGGCTTTTTTCTTCTTCAAAAAAGCAAAATGAGTAGTCCTAGTCCATTAGGCTACTCAACAAAGAGGGGCTAAAACCCTGGATTTGACGTTGCCGACGCTGCAGGACCCTTTGCGCATTATAGATCCTTCTGATTGGGACTGTTGGCTCCCTCGCAACTTCTGCAATCACCCCCTGTCGGACGGTGCATCATTTCTCCGTCAGGGGGATGCACGTGTTCCCCAACATCGTGCACAATAATGTTAGCATCCACGTCCTCCACTTCAAATCTATTTGTGATCAGTGGCACTCTACAGTTCCACCTCCAGCACCTCCATCTAATGGTATCTTGATTGGTGCGGTGCTTCTGATATCTGAAGTTCTCATGTACCAACACTTTGCCGCCTCGATCACCATCCATAACTATCGCCATTGTTTGTCTTCTTGTAGGCTAGTAAGCACATGACAGTGAGTCCACGAGTTATCACCGATAACAACCGATTGTTGCAAACTGTTGCAAGTTGGCGGGCGGTTTAGACATTGCTGAATTTTGATCATGTGGTTTAGAACGCCAGGAAACTTGCGTGCAGATGACCACACATCCACAACAAGTTTTAAATATTTCCAAACTCGAAATCATGTGTGCCTTTGGCTATTTATAAATTATTTTTCGAGCAATATGTGTTTTGTGATTCAGCTTTAGCGTTGTTGATTAGCCTTTCATTCATATTTTGTCAAAAAGGCGTATTCATTAGCCTAGGCCTATGTCCCGTTATTTCTGTAGCATACAGCATCTTAGAATCTTAAGAGACCAGGCAGATATTGTTATGATTTTATTGTTATTACCATGCTATATTAGCCTACTTTATAATTATAAATATTTCAATTATCCAATTTTTAGCATTTCTAATATAAGGCTATATTGTTATTATTATCATCATCATCATCATCATTATTATTAGGCTATTATCATTATTATTATTATTATTATTATTATGTTATTATTATTATCATTACAATTATGATGCTTAAAGGGCCTTACTGAGCAGATGGTTTCTATCTAATATCTGTCAGATGCTTTCCCCAATAAGCTGGTGTGGTTATGATGGGAACGACGGCTTTCTAGGGAACATAGAAGAAGTGGGTCGGAATTGGCCTATTGTCGGTATCAGCCAGCTTACGCAGGAGTCTATCCCTGGTACAATGCGCTAGACCCCTGGGAGATGGACTGCTGAGGACGGAACACAACATCTATACTCAGCTCCCGGCACTTCTCGCACAATGTGCTACTCATACGCTGAGTTGGCGGCACCCGGGATCGAACTCACGACCTTGCGATCCATAGGCGAGAGCTCTACCGACTGAGCTATGCCCGGGTACAATTGCCCAAGGAGCACAGGCTTACTATATTACATTCAGACACAGACGAGCCAGCTCACCTACTCGGCGAGGCGCATTTTCCTCGATAAGTGACACATTTCACGCATAAATATCAGAGAACTGCCGGGGTGGGTTATGCGCCCAAATATAGGCTATAGCCTAATAAGTTGAAATTGGTTTAGTGTCGAAAGTTTCCACATACTTTAGCCAACCTGGACTTTGTGAGTTCGTTTTTGTGATATAAAAATAGAAATCGTATGATTCATTGTCTTCTTAATAATCTGCCCTAAATAATGCATTATTGAAAATGCACTTTTTGCGCCAAACAGCGTCAAACCTGCTGACCGGGGAACATAGGACCTTTCTTTATAAAAAGGGTCCTATGTTCCCCGGGTGCCCTAGGGGAACATAGGACCCTTTTTATAAAGAAAGGTCCCATGTTTCCCTGCACATACAAAACGGGGAACATAGGACCCTTTTGGGGAAAAGTGGGGAATATAGGGCCCTCTGTATACAAAAAGGTCCGATATTCCCCGGTCTCATACAAAGCGGGGAACATAGGATCCGGGGACTATAGGACCCGGGGACTATAGGGAGGACCCCGGAAACACCAGGGTTGCCAACGTTGGCCAAATGTTTAGTGTGAGGTTTCTGGCGTGCTCCGGAACTGGTGACGGGGTTCAGTGGTCCTACGTTGTTCTCCACATCACAATGAACACATGTGTATATGACAGACGTGTCAAAAGAGCAGCTAAATAGACGTTATAAGCCGTAATAGACCCGGACGTGCAGCAACACCCAGCAGAGTACACCAAGTGGCGAGCTCTCTCTCTCTCTCTCTCTCTCTCTGTCTCTCTCTCTGTCTCTCTCTCTCTCTCTCTCGCAGCAGACGATAAATACACGTTATGTTACACCCTGCAATGCACGCTGAGCTGGCTCTAACCAAAAAGAGAAGGAAACGGGACAAAACTGTTAGTTTAAGGACATTTTGTGCCGCTAGTTTTGACATTAACTAGCTGTCCTGTCCATTCTACATGGTGGCTTGATAGGCAAACGACAGAGCAGCTAAATTAGCTGGCTATTGTTGCTAGCTTGCAGGCACATCAGAAGTCAGAAGCAGTTTGTTGTCATCTCAGTCATGCACTTTCATACACAAAAGAGACGACATGTCCTTTCTCCCAGCCCACAGCAGTGCAACACAAAAGACACAAAACACATCCAAAAGAAAACGACACCAGCAAAAACATACAACAATGGGGAGAACAACGCAAAATAAATGAATAAACCCACACTAACAGCCAGCAACACAGTGCATCCAGTAAACTGCAGCACAGTCCAAAATGTCCCTGTCCAGAGAACGAACGCCAGCCAGCATGAGTGTCGGGACCGCCGGTCTGCATGGTCTAGCAGCTAGCCCAGCCTGCCCCACTCCCACGTCCAGTCACACCGCCCTCGGTGCTTCCTCCTCGGGCGCAGCTCCAGGCGGCAGCGGCTGTGGCCCCTGGGCCCACCGGACACGGCCTGGTCTGCTATATGTATAAGGTATGATACAACTGTGAAATGTCTAAATAATGGCAGTAAATCATTCCACCAAAAAAGGGCTAAACAACATGATGTCAGGCCAGGGCGGAATGAATATGGAGCTGAACTGCATGTAGAGGCTAAAGAAGCTTCTAGAAACTGGGTCTCATCAGGAAGAGCCAGGCGTGGGCCAGAGTGTGAACACAAGAAACAGGCTAACGCTAGACTTCAATATGCTGTACGTTTTATTAAAAGAAATGAGCAGGCCATGAGGGCAAACTCCATGGCCACAAAGCCTCAGCAGAATAATGTCTATGACTTCTGGAAGGAAGTTGAGGATATTAATAATAGTGAGATGCCCTACCATCCAGCATTGATGGGATTACTGGGCCTGGAAATATTGCTGAACTGTGGAGAAAACACTATGGAGACATTTTTATTTGTGTAAAGAGTGATGGATTTAATGTTGGTGACGTCTCTAACAATGATGATGTGGTTATTAGACCTGATGAAGTGTGCTACGCCATTGAGAAATTGTCAGTGAACAAAACATGTGGCCTTGACCAAATAACAGCAGGACATCTGAAGCATGCTAGCCACAGAATCTCAGTGTTACTGGCTGTGTGTTTTTCTGGATTGTTAATGCAGGGCATCCTACCTGACTCTATGTTGTCTGTCTTACTAGTGCCAGTAATCACAGACAAAACTGGTAAAATATCCAGCATAGAACATTACAGGCCAGTTGCTCTGGCTAGCATACTTTCCAAAGTATTGGAACCAATTCTCTTGGATAGGCTTCAAGAATACATATCAACTACTGGCAATCAGTTTGGCTTTAAAAATAAACACGGCACAGATTTGTGCATATATGCACTGCAGGAAGTTGTTAGTAAATATAGAAGACACAACACTACACTATGTATGTGTTTTTTGATGCATCAAAAGCTTTTGACCGAGTTAATCATGGTAAATTATTTGTTAAACTACAAGAGTGAGGGGTCCCCTCTTATTTGATCAGGACCTTGCATTTTTGGTATTCATATCAAACCATGCAAGTCAGATGGGGTAAGAGTATATCTGCCCCCTTCCCAGTGACCATTGGGGTCTGACAAGGTGGAATACTGTCGCCTGTTCTCTTCAGTGTGTATATGGATGATCTCTCCAAAAAGTTAAGAGTGTAAGACTGGCAGTATGGTGGGGGTAGTCTTATTAATCATCTGATGTGTGCTGATGACTTAGTCCTCCTGTGTGCTTATAGTGCTGGCCTACAGCAACTGCTCAGAGTCTGCTCAAGTTATGCTGTGCAGCAGGACATCACATTTAACTCCAAAAAGAGTGTTGTCATGAGTGCTAAAACCAAGGAGGACGAGCAGCAATATGTTCCCTCATTCTTCTTGGCAGACCAAGCACTAAATGTGGTGAAGAAAATGAGATTTGTGGGTCACGTGATCAGGAATGATCTATGTGATGACGATGATGTGCAGCGCCAGTGTTGCAGACTGTATGCAAAAGCCAATATGCTGGCACGCAAAGTTCAAATGTGTACAGATGATGTTAAAACTGCTCTTTTTGGGGCCTACTGTACTCCACTCTGTACTGCCCACTTGTGGCGCACTTATAGCAAAGCAACAATGAAAAAGCTGCAGGTAGCATATAATGATGCATTCAGAATCTTGCTCAAGCTTCCAAGATGGACAAGTGCAGGTCACGTGTTTGTGACTAGTAATGTTCACACTTTTCACGTTGTGTTGAGGAATGTTATGTACACATGTATGTGTCGATTAATTGACTCTAAGAATGTAATTATAATGCTGTTAACTGAGCCTACACAAAGTGACACCAGGTCCTCCTCTTGTTTCTGGGACACTGGAACAAATGTCTGTATAGCTTTTAATCATGGTGGACTTGTGAGCTGCTGTTTTAGCTATATTTTTGTGTTCTTGTCTTGTGTTGTATTTCTTTGTTGTTGTCTTTAAAATGGACCTGTCTTTGTGTCTGAATAAAGTAAGACTTGATTGAATGATTGATATATATCAATATGTTCACTGATATGTGAAGAACAACCTGGGACTGTGACCCTTTGCCACCTTGAATGGTGCAGATATTTTGCCTGGCCCATGGACGACGTGTGTGAAATATTTCATGTGTGTGTGTATGTGTGTGTGTGTTTAACCTCCACAGATGCATCAAACAATCTTAAAACGAGGGCAGAAGCCAAAGTAGAAAGATGTGCAGTGTGTTGCAGAAGTGATCACTGCCCATTCTGCGACAAAGTAGAAAATCCAAATGAAATCCATCACCTTCAAAAGCATGTAAGTAAGCGCAGCAGTCTGGCAGCTCAGCATGGAGGTATGTAGAGTCTTTGTGTGTTATGGTTCTTTATTGATGCAGGCCTGTTACATTATCATTTTAACCTGTGTCAGCTCAACACAATATTAAACAGACATAAACATTTCCTTTTTAATTGAACTAATTATGGCCCTGTGTTAAGCGTCTCACTTACTTATGCTCCCTCTTCTACAAAGCTGTTATTATTTAGGCCCTGGGTGCATGTAAGGCAGGCATATGAAACAAATAGTGTATTCATACGGCCTACCCATGAACTTTAACCCTAACCTGCACCCTAAACCTTCAAAATAAAATAAAATAAAAGATTGATATCTTTGTAAAACAAATCCTAACTCTATGACCAGCAGAATACATCTTAAACACCTTGTGACTTATACATTATTAATAGGACTTTTATTGTTTTTTATCTTAATACTGAAAAGTTGACTTTATGGAGATGCAAGGTGCACAATGCCAAAGCTATGCAGGAGTGCTGTGTGCTCAGCCACTTGGATTATTTTAAACAAGACAGCTGATAAAACATTTTACATTTTACATTTAATCATCATCAAATGCAATCTGAAATGCAGACCCTCAGCACATCTTCACTGCTGCTACTGTCCCGCCACGGTACTGAGGAAGGTCCCACTCATTAAACATTCAATATTATGCAAAAAACATCCACCCACAACTCCAGCAGCACCCCCGTTTTCTCCTCCAGCACCCCCGTTTATTCCTCCAGCACCCCCATTCACTCCAGCAACCCTGTCTACTCCTCCAGCACCCCCGTCTTCTCCTCCAGCACCACCATTTACTCCTCCAGCACCCCTTTTTACTCCTCCAGCACCTCACCTTTTACTCCTCCAGCACCTCACTTTTCTCCTCCAGAACCCCCGTTTTTCCAGAACCACAGTTTTCTCCAGCATCCCAGTCTACTCCTCCAACATCACCACAGTTTACAGCAACCACATTTTCTTCATGTGCAACCCCAACTCCACTTCCAACACCAGTACCTCTATTCACCACCCCAGCAACATTCTCTCCATGCACTACCCTAACTCATCCATCGGAAAGCTTGCAGCAGCACCAGTAAGACTGCATGTGCGTCGGCAAGAAAGAGTGAAGTGCAGTCATTGTGGGCTCACAATAAACAGGAAGAACTTGTTGGTTCATATCAGGAAGAAGCACAAAAAAGGGTACAAGATGTCACAGAAAAACAACACTTCGCATGCCAGTGTGGTGACCCCAAAAATGGGATATTTGCAGTCGAAAAATCTTTTTTCAAGCCATGCACTCCTATCCATATTCCAAAAAAGAAAAACAAAACATGGGGTGCAAGCCATCAAGTCATTTGTGAAATGGAGGAATGCAATTCAAATACAGAATTTGCAGCAAGGACTGGAATTGTCCCATCTGAATGCAAACATTTAAAATCTCTACAATTCTGCCCCCAGTCTCAGACTACACCCGTGAATCTTCAAGAGGAGGTGCTGTCTGAAATGGTAGCTGCCAAGGTGTTTGCGGGGGACAGAAAGAGAACTTGTTTAAACAGACAAGAAGGAGCTAGCATTGCAGGCATTCCTCTTTCAGTTGAGGTGGCCATGGGGGGGGGGGGGCTCCCTCGAAGAAATATGTTTCAGTGTATGAGTCAAAAGTCTCATATTATAGCAGACTTGGTAGGGTAGTAGCTGCTTATGATTCCCAAAGGAAGACTTGGCTCTGCCCATATTCCAAACCAAGACAATCTGTCTCCATGAAATCATTGCCAAGTGGCATCTTTTTCAGACGGACAGGCACATTTTTACAACTGTGAGGGCCACAGAGAGTGATGCTGGGGGAGAGACTGACCAAGAAGCACAAAAAAAGAGTAATGCACAAAAAGATGGAGAAGGACCAGCATACCCTCCCGATGATGCAGGTCTCAAGAGGATGGTCAACTACTTTGGTAAAAAATAAACCCATACCTGCCCTGCTACCACAAAATCTGACCAGCGGCTCCTGAGCAGCTGAAGACTTCCCAAGACACGTTGGACCCAAGGAAGCAACGTGCAAAGAGTGGGCAGGGAACACAGCCCTTAATGAGCCAGTGCTGATCACACCAAAGGCAAGATTGGTCACATATACTGGTGTTCTAGAAGGTGCGCTCAAAAGAAAGGTAATCTAGATAAACGTAACTCATGTTAAAAAAGTAACCCTACACTAAATGTTATCTGTGCTCTGTCAACTTGCCAAATCTAGTATGACTGACATTTTTAGATCTAATATGACTGACGTTTTTAGATCTAATATGACTGACACTTTTTTGTAGGCATTTCTACCTACTGCAGGACGTGCAGTAACTGTGGCCTGATGTCTCGATACCAGGAGTGGAGTGATGGTGTTCATAATTTGAATGATCACATTCTGTTAACATTACATATGTGCATTTTCCTTCGTACATCACTCCAGGTAAGAAGCGATCATTTTGGAAGGTATGCTTTAGTATTGTTGTCCTTTGAGGATGTCCCTTACTGAGTCTTCTACACTGTCCTAGACCCACCATGCTGCTAGCCGAGCCATTGAAGTGTTGGAGAAGACTGAACAGAAGATATTTCCCAGTAAGGACACAATACTTCATGCATACATGCACTCTGAAGCCCTCACAAAGCACGACTACATGTATTCCTGCGTTAAGTGTGGATACCATCCAGCAGTCGTCATGATAGACCTTCACAAAAGGCAGTTTTCAACATGCCTGGTAAGTCCCTAAAGTCATGGAAGTGCATCCTATTCTAGAGATACTTTTTTTTCATTTTAGTTTCACAATGTTTTCTTAATGCTTGATTTTACAATAAGTGATGTGGAGGACCCACCAGAGGACTTTGATGGAAATGTGGATATAGAGGACTTTTGGGAGACTGTGACTTCCAAGTTTGTGTGCAGAGGCTTATTACCAAGTGAGTAATGTTTACTACAGTATACAAAATAATATAGCATTTTTGGGACACATACTGTATATTCCCCCAAGATCATCCACTACTGCAACAGAATGACTTTCCTTCATGCTTGATAACACTATTATTTATTGTCAGTCAGCCGTCTGACTGACAATAAATAACAGATGGCCTAGATGTACCACTGTGGGTCCACTGTGCTCATATATCAACCGTTCTAATATATTGATGCTCAATCAGTCCAAATTATTTGTCATGATTATACACTCTGAAGGCAATAGAAAGAACCCCTTACGATAGGATTATAAGTTAATTTCAGGTGTATTTTACACATATTTGCCTTCATTAAAAAAATACCCCATTTCTTTCATTATTGGGGGTAATACGATGCTACGATGTGACCAACTTACCTTGGCTTCTGAGAGCCATGTCATAGAGAACCAGTTTTGCACCATGCTGTTGGTTTTCCACATGGAGCTATTAGCCTCGAAGTCGACGGACTGCTGGAAGGCTTCTGGTGTGTCGGCTGCAGCAATCGCCCTCAGCATCTTCAGCAGGGCACCCTGGTCCTCAATGCCGTGTGCCTGTTTTCAGACCCACTCCACCCATGCCTTCTCCCGGTGGAAATCACACAGCACAGCCTGTTTGCCTTGTTAGGTTCAAAATATTGAGACATTAGGATCTTTGTTGATACATGCAATTAAAAGCATTTCAACAGCCAATTACACTTTACAGACTGTTTCAGCATGTACGTATGTGAAGAGTCATTTCTGTCTCCCGAATAACCTTTATTTATGAGGGGTTAACATAATCAAGGTGGTGCAATCGGAAGGTCATAGTTGCCTACCTTCAAAGGTTGATTCCACAGCTTGGATTTCCACCTCGCTATAGTCCACCAAGAAGTGAGCTGGAGACCAATTTGTGTTCCACTCCTTAAAAACGCTCAGAGCCTCCTTGACTGATTCAGTCCGCTCATGCTGTACGACAAAGACACCCGCTACCACATAGCACACATTTGTGCGTACACACAAAAAAACCCAATGGCAATGCATAGCGTGTGGTGCGGTATGTTGCATCAAGTAAACAGATGTCTTTGCCATACAGCTGCAGGATCTTCTGCTGCCACTCGGACTGATAACAGAATAGAAGGTCCTCTGATTCGCTATTAAGCCGAAGATGGATGCTGTCTTTTGGGCCCTTCAGCTTGTCGCTTTCTACCAGCTCCTGTTTATTACATGTACGTATATTAAAACAGTAGAGATATGCATGTGTTTCCATTGTATATTATCGAATGTTTGATTTAAATGAACATTTCACTCACTTGCAAATTGACTTGATCAATTTTGGACTGTCGCCCCTCGTCTCTGGCCTTTAACATCACATTTCGTATGTCTTTGTCTAAGGGATGAAATCTCCTCCTTGTGAGTGGTGGTGGGCTGGCTCCCCTAAACAAGTCAGTGTTGACATACTGTGCAATGTGTCGACGCATCTCACTGCTCCTCTTGACCCCTTGCTTGGTGAGTTCTGAGATGCGCTGCTCCACCCTGCTGTCAATAGGCTCACGGATAGAGGCAGCCTTCAGGAAAGTACAGAGTACAAAGTGATTAGCGCCTTAATGATAGGGACTTCAGGAAACAACATTCCCTTTAGCTAATTAATTTACATGTCGACACTAAATGTATCAATATAACATAAGGGTTATTTTAGTAGTGTAAAAATAAGTATGATAAGATTCAGCCTTAAGGCTAATTTATTCATCCTATCACAGCTGTGCAAAACTTATGAAGGCATCTGCAACCTTACAAAAATCAGCAGGTACACGACACCCGTCGCCGACCCTCTAAAAGTGTCGGCTTGACGTCAAAACTGTCGAATTTGCATCATTTTTATCCAGCTGCGCGTCGCACTACACTTTGAAACATAAATTAGGCTTTAGTCCCATCTCTCCTAAGCACAGGTTTAATTTATCACCAGTCACTGCAGAATCATTCCTGAGGTGTAGACTATCTAGTCTACATAAACATTACCTAACATTCTTACTGTGTTCTACTGTGTTTATTACCATACCTCTCCCTCGACTGGGTGTCCCACATGTGCACCGGCTGTGGGTGTCTTCACAAAGAATACATTTTCCCAGACAATGGGGTCCCTTTTCAGAGCTTCTCTAAGCCTCACTGCAGCCGCCTTTCTCGCTCTCAGACTCTCCCTGTTCTCATTCAACGAACAGCAAAGTAGATTTGTACAACAACACAGGTAAACAGAGTTGTTCGTGTTCTTTGTAGCATTAATCAATTTCTTCATGTTCTCATTGTTTATAAACAGTCTATCTATAAGTTACATTTTGTACTGAAACCCCCCCCCAAAAAACGGTTAAATAAAAAGGTTAGTTAATCTAACCTGAATGCTGGAAAACGGCCAATACCGGTGAGGTGCACCCCAGCTGGGCATCCAACCTTCTTTGTATCTTGCAGGAGATACCTCCCTTTGCGAAAACTATGATCTTGAGTCTGCAACGAATAATACATGTTGGACATAATTCTACATGAAACCGGTGCTTATTTTTAGTGTGTTGACTAATATGGACAATAGTGCATTAAACAAGTCTGAGAATCCAAGACAGAAGTGACAACTTACTGTTTCCTTTGATTTCGCCTCAGCATAGTGCCTCGTTTCTTTGGCTCCCACATCCTTGCCCTGATGGCCCACCATCGTTTTGTACCCAACAAATACGAAGGGAACTCCACTGAAGGGGACTGATGGGGCCTTATCTTTCGACCGCTCCCAGTAAACTTGTTGGATCCCAATTGATGGCTGCCATTCTGTATCAAAAGGTCAACAGGTAAACACAATCTAGGCTACATGGTTACTTGTTATCTAACGTTACTAGCTATGTTGTAGGACATTAAATACATTCCCGTTACCCCAAGTTATGCAGAGCAGAACCTGTTGTTCAACGACAGCGCAGTGAAAGCCCCTGTAGCGCCGCATTATGTAATAACGCCGCATTATGTAATAATGTAATAAATTTTCACATCATTATGTAATAACGCCACATTTCGTAATAACTTGCCGCATTTTGTAATAAAATTCTTGAATGCAATATGTAATAAAGTTTGCCGCATTTTGTAATAAGTTGTTACATATTGCACCGGTTATTACAAAATGCGGATGTTACAGTTTTGTATGAAGAAAATGTAATAATTTGGTGCATTATGTAATAAACCACCAAAATTTATGTCTTAATTTGAAAAAAACATAAAGTCAGAACAACATTGATTTTAAGCATTCTAGCATGACTCAACTAAGAATTAATTTTACAAACTAGTAAGATGTTTCATTAGTCAAAACTTATTCAAATATAACTGTTTATTATAATCATAGAGAATGTGTTTGAATGTTCAGAGACAAAAACTGCACTACATGCGTGTTACAGACACAAACATTATCAGTGCACTGAAATGTCAGGAGACATACACACATCTGCATTATGTTAAACAAATATTATGTGATTAGAAAGCAGACAAAAGATAAAAACAAATATGAAACAGAAAAAATAATGCAGTTTAATTAATTTAATAAACCATCAAAATTATTGTCCTTCATCTGCATTCATAATATGTACACTACCGTTCAAAAGTTTGGGATCACATTGAAATGTCCATATTTTTGAAGGAAAAGCACTGTACTTTTCAATGAAGATAACTTTAAACTAGTCTTAACTTTAAAGAAATACACTCTATACATTGCTAATGTGGTAAATGACTATTCTAGCTGCAAATGTCTGGTTTTTGGTGCAATATCTACATAGGTGTATAGAGGCCCATTTCAAGCAACTATCACTCCAGTGTTCTAATGGTACAATGTGTTTGCTCATTGGCTCAGAAGGCTAATTGATGATTAGAAAACCCTTGTGCAATCATGTTCACACATCTGAAAACAGTTTAGCTCGTTACAGAAGCTACAAAACTGACCTTCCTTTGAGCAGATTGAGTTTCTGGAGCATCACATTTGTGGGGTCAATTAAACGCTCAAAATGGCCAGAAAAAGAGAACTTTCATCTGAAACTCGACAGTCTATTCTTGTTCTTAGAAATGAAGGCTATTCCATGCGAGAAATTGCTAAGAAATTGAAGATTTCCTACACCGGTGTGTACTACTCCCTTCAGAGGACAGCACAAACAGGCTCTAACCAGAGTAGAAAAAGAAGTGGGAGGCCGCATTGCACAACTGAGCAAGAAGATAAGTACATTAGAGTCTCTAGTTTGAGAAACAGACGCCTCACAGGTCCCCAACTGGCATCTTCATTAAATAGTACCCGCAAAACACCAGTGTCAACATCTACAGTGAAGAGGCGGCTGCGGGATTCTGGGCTTCAGGGCAGAGTGGCAAAGAAAAAGCCATATCTGAGACTGACCAATAAAAGAAAAAGATTAAGATGGGCAAAAGAACACAGACATTGGACAGAGGAAGACTGGAAAAAAGTGTTGTGGACGGATGAATCCAAGTTTGAGGTGTTTGGATCACAAAGAAGAACGTTTGTGAGACGCAGAACAAATGAAAAGATGCTGGAAGAATGCCTGACGCCATCTGTTAAGCATGGTGGAGGTAATGTGATGGTCTGGGGTTGCTTTGGTGCTGGTAAGGTGGGAGATTTGTACAGGGTAAAAGGGATTCTGAATAAGGAAGGCTATCACTCCATTTTGCAACGCCATGCCATACCCAGTGGACAGCGCTTGATTGGAGCCAATTTCATCCTACAACAGGACAATGACCCTAAACACACCTCCAAATTGTGCAAGAACTATTTAGAGCAGAAGCAGGCAGCTGGTATTCTATCGGTAATGGAGTGGCCAGCGCAGTCACCAGATCTGAACGCCATTGAGCTGTTGTGGGAGCAGCTTGACCGTATGGTACGCAAGAAGTGCCCATCCAACCAATCCAACTTGTGGGAGCTGCTTCTGGAAGCGTGGGGTGCAATTTCTCCAGATTACCTCAACAAATTAACAGCTAGAATGCCAAAGGTCTGCAATGCTGTAATTGCTGCAAATGGAGGATTCTTTGACGAAAGCAAAGTTTGATGTAAAAAAAATCTTATTTCAAATACAAATCATTATTTCTAACCTTGTCAATGTCTTGACTCTATTTTCTATTCATTTCCCAACATATGGTGGTGAATAAGTGTGACTTTTCATGGAAAACACAAAATTGTTTGGGTGATCCCAAACTTTTGATCGGTAGTGTATAACAATTAGGAAAAATTAAAATTCTCTAACTGGACTAGCATTATACATTATTTTTTGGTTTGGTTCACAACATAGTGGTGATAGCATGTGTGCGTGTACTAAAGCCAGCCACCAGGGGGAGATCCAAACACTTTGGCTTCAGTTTTGCCATGCCCTCTGACCACTTAAGATGGAAAATATTTGAAAGGCAACACGATGAAAGGTATGAACAAATATCAGATTTCAGATTCAGAGAATCTCTCAGAAATGTATGTTGATTGATTTGCAACTAATATGAAATGCTAACAGATTAAAGCCCAAACTTTTAAGTTAGTAACCATGATCTGATTAGCAATGGTAAGCTAAACTAGCAGATGCTAGATTGGTTTTAGAAAGTTTCTGAAATGACAGATTAATTTCGGGGACCAATAACAGCAATTCAGATTCAGAGAATCTCTCAGAAATGTATGTTGATTGATTTGCAACTAATATGAAATGCTAACAGATTAAAGCCCAAACTTTTAAGTTAGTAACCATGATCTGATTAGCAATGATAAGCTAAACTAGCAGATGCTAGATTGGTTTTAGAAAGTTTCTGAAATTACAGATTAATTTCGGGGACCAATAACAGCAATCTACTGTAAGTTACCGCTATAACATAATACAACAACGTGATATATTCAATTAAACAAAATATTTTTTGACAGCTCTACTGTTCAGCATAATTGTGGCCTGTACCCTTTGGGTTTTCTGCATGGGATATGGACAACAACAATCAATGACTAAAGATGTCTATGAAGTCATTGTGAAGAAATTAAAGGGAGAGTTCAATGTTCCTGTCAATGCACGTACAAGAGTGCAACAAAGTGCTCTGGTGAGGCTGTGGAGAAATAGGAATCTCTACTCTCTGAGCGAGGATGGAGAGACCTTGCTATGTGCCGGGAAGCCAGTAGCTATGAAGTCTGCAGTTGGTGGCATTGTAAAAAAAGGTCTGGATGACACAAAGGGATCAGGTGCGAGGAAGCTGAATAAGCGACTAAATGAGCAACACTCTGGCATTAGTGAAAGAAAGGTTCAAAAAACACTGGACTGCTCCAGACGCTACCAACTCCACAAGGCTAGATTTGGAAATAAACCCATTCCGAGGCCCATCAGGGCCAAAGAAGTACAGGATCGGCATCAGATTGACCTCCTTGATATGGGAAAGTGGAAGATCAAGCATGGCCATTTCACATATCGATACATCCTCACTGTGATTGATGTCTTTAGTCGATACACATGGCTTAAACCATTAAAAAGTAAAGACAGCTCAGAGATTGCAAGACACCTTTATGATATCTACACTGAACATGGCCCACCTCAAGTTTTGCAGCATGATCAAGGCAGAGAGTTTAAAGGAGCTGTGCGAAGGCTGATGGAATCAATGCAAGTGAGAATAATTGAGAGTTCACCGTAACATCCCCAAAGCCAAGGAAAGGTAGAGAGGACCCACAGAGTGCTGAGGGAAAAGATCATGTATGACCTTGTGAATTGTCAGAGGAAAGGGGTTAACTGGGTTAAACATTAAACATGAAGACCCAAAGGACGTTTTAAGTTGGATGTCTCCATTTCAAGTATACTATGGGAGAAAAAGTAACACGGTGATGCATCCCCTGGCAGGTTCTCCATCCAGTGTCATTGGTAAACAATCCACGAATGATCCACAAAGTAATTTACCCTCCCTGAAACAGCGGCTCAGATTTGAGGAAAAACGAAGAAGACAACGACAAATGGCAAAGAAAGCCACTGAGCATTACAGTAAACGGATGATCCGGCATGCATCTAAACAAAATCCTCCATCTGTTTATCATGTCAGTGAAGCTGTTTTGGTGAGAGTGAAAGATGGTGCCCATCGAGTTTCAAAACGGTATCGCGTGTTGCCTGGTAGGATCATGAAACGTAACATAAAGCTTTCAAAATACAAAGTTCAGTTCAAGATTCCTGGTGATGCTACAGTGCAAGAAAAATGGTTCTTTGTTTCTGATGTGACCAGTACAACACGGCAACGAGAAAAAAAGCACTCTAAATCTTCGAAGTCAGTTCTAACTTTGCATCCACTTTTGATGACATACACACATGAAGACAGACTGAGGGACTATAACTCCTTAGACGTGAGTGTACGGTTTGACCCAGCACCCGATGGAAATTGCCAGTTTAGTGCCATAGCTGATCAGCTTGCTTCATTAGGAATATTCAGATCAGCAGCAACCCTAAGGGATGAAATAGTTCAAGATCTCAGGTCTAATTCATTTACCATAAATGGAACACCTTTGTCTCACTATGTTGATGGAAATGACTTGGATGTATACTTGGATATCATGTCACAATTTGGGACCTACGGAGATCACATCACACTACAAAGGGCAGCTGAGATTTTCAGTGTCCAATTTCTCATTATCTCCACACTGGGAACTGATGCCTCTTCTATTATATCTCAGTCTAACACATACTCAGAAAGCTTGCCATTGCTGGTCCTTGGACATATTGCAGAGGAGCATGGAGGGGTCAGTGTCTTCATTCATTGAGAATATTGTGGAAGCTGAGAGGGAAAGGACATGTCAAAGATATGAGAATGGATCAAACCAAGAAGATGATGAACCAGATGTTCTCCATGATGATGCCCTGAATGAATGCCATGATGCTACGTTTGTTGAAAACCATCACCATTTCACGGATGAACCAGATGACTGTGCTCTGGATGAACACCATCATGATCCCCTGGATATACCCCATGATGATGCCCTTCTATATGATGATGGAAATTGTGACATGCCCAACCTGCCGACAGAATTGCTGGCATATGTTATTCAGTTGACACTACATGCTGACATGTCAATGCTCGGTGTATTCAACAGGGTTTCTAAACTTTTGCAAGACCTTGCATCACAAGTTCTTCCTCAAATCTACATCAGGGAATATTTAGCTGAAAGCCTTCAGTTGGAACATGACAGTGTCATTAGTATTATGAAGCTATATAAATCAGCTGGATGTGGGAGTGGTCTCTCAGTGAGATCAAAAGAGCTATTTGGAAAAAATAGCAAGTGGATGAGGGCCTGGGTCTTGTTGAGGCACACAAGCTGTGGACATTTCAAAATCAAGGACATTTTTTGGAAAACATACTATGGGAAGGAAGGAAGGAAGGAAGGAAGGAAGGAAGGAGAGATATGATGTAAATAGTGAATGAATAAAGGAAAGAATGATAGGAGGAACTTCCAAATGTGACAGATCACATTTAACCTTGAACATTATGTGTCTGTTGTACCTAGTTCAATAATTTTCTGACTGTTTATCTTTAATCTTACTAAGTGATGGTTGTTTTAAGAGAAGTTTATGTTGGAGGAAAAGGTATTTCTACTGTTGCTACTAGAGAAGATGTTTTTTTTCAAGTCGTAAGTAAATTTCATGTATATTGGAAATATTGCAAATCTTTTTGTTAATCGGCAAGTGTGGCTAGCCTTCTTTTTTTATTTTAATAACATGATTAGAAATATCTCATTTTGATTTGAAAGATTGTTTAGGCTGTTTTTAGTCAGTTTATACTATTGTTAACCACTATAGAAAAGGACATCTATGTTGCATTAACACAAATGGAACTGGAATACAGTTTTTCTATTCCATATTTGTTCCTGACTTTTGTCTGCTTTCTAATCGCATATTTGTTTAACATAATGCAGATGTGTGTATGTCTCCTGACATTTCAGTGCACTGACAATGTTTGTGTCTGTAACACGCATTTAGTGCAGTTTTTGTCTCTGAACATTCAAACACATTCTCTATGATTATAATAAACAATTATATTCGAATACGTTTTGACTAATGAAACATCTTACTAGAAAAATTCATTCTTAGTTGAGTCATGCTAGAATGCTTAAAGTCAATGTTGTTCTGACGTTATGTTTTTTTCAAATCAAGACATAAATTTTGGTGGTTTATTACACAATGCACCAAATTATTACATTTTCTTCATAAAAAAGTGTAACATACGCATTTTGTTATAACCGGTGCAATATGTAACAACTTATTACAAAATGCGGCAAACTTTATTACATATTGCGTTCAAGAATTTTATTACAAAATGCGGCAAGTTATTACGAAATGTGGCGTTATTACTCAATGATGTGAAAATTTATTATGTTATTACATAATGCGGCGTTATTACATAATGCGGCGCAACAGCCCCTTTCCACCTGGCCAAAACACCCGCTTACACCCGGCTTTTTGGCCAGTGGCAAACGGTACAATGGGCATCCAGTCCGGGTGAAATGACTGCAATAAACACGGGTTTTATCGGCTTCAGCTCCGCTCGGCATTGATGTTAGCAGGACACCCGGGTAGACCCGCTCATTCCCGCCCCTTATCCGGCGCGTTCGTGAATAACTCGTTTTCAGGGCAGCTTTCCATGGCGTTAATTAGCAGCATTTAGATGCAGTCACTTTGACAAGCAAATCTGTTGGTTCTGCCGAAGTACTGCTTGGCCAGGCAGTCACAGACATTCGCGTTGGTGTTGCTGCGATCAGCCAAACAAAGCAAACAGAAAGGCGGAGGCCTACTCGGCTAGTGGCCGTGTGAAAGCTGCCATTCGGCAAGTTTTAACGGCTTCTCGGCCGTTTAAAACAACCCGGCTTTACCCGCTAATTTAAGTGGAAAAGGGGGTAGGATAAAGATAGCCTAACATACCTTTGTCTTTACATAATGCATCCACACATTTTACGATGAACCTCGTTTTTGTTTCCTCTTGAAATTCTTTTAAAAAGGAACCGCTTTCGTCCATTAGGGCCATTATTACTAGCTAGCTACCGGTGTGCTGTCGCTAGGTAACGGACCAATCGTTAACCACCATCTCGACGCATGCTCAGTTGACCGTCCTCTGCATCGATGGGAACTAGCCTCTACCTCAGTAAGTGGCAACCGCATCCGGGTATTTGAGAGAAGCTGTTATAACCAGTTAGTCATAATAGTTCATATCATGTCCACCAAGCAGCTCAGCGAAGCGCTTTAATGTGTTTTAGCTCAGGTTTAAATCACCATTAGGGCAACGTGGCGCGCGCCCACATTGTTGGCGGGTGGGGGGATTCGCATTACAACGCGGAAGCAAACGCACAACGTGTCGTACCGTAATGGCTGCATGCAAGAACATCCGGGGATTTAGACCAAGCTAGCTTCCGGAAACACGGGGCCGTGCCTATAGTCCCCGGGTCCTATATTTCGAAAAAAAGGGTCCCATATTCCCCGTTTTCCCCTAAAAAGGTCCTATAATCCCGGTTGCAATAGACACCGGGGAACATAGAACCCTCTTTTGGAAAAAGGGTCCTATATTCCCCGCTGTTTCCAGGGGAACATAGGACCTTTTTCCAAATAAAGGGTCCTATATTCCCCGCTGTTGCCAATCGAGGAACAAACCGGGGAACTTAGAACCCTTTTTGCAAATTATTTCCTTAACGGGTCCAAAATAATAAAAACTGGGGTCATGGCTGAGTTGTAGGCTACGACAATCTATTCCTCCGCTGATTAAATTAGGCCGTATTACCATTGTTGGCTGTTGTATATCGCAGGCCACCTTGAGTGCGTATCCAAATTCGGCCTAGAGGAGGCTGTAATTTGCTTTATTGTTATTTCTTACCAATATTTACTGCAGTAGGCCTAGTTAGTTGGCTCTCCGGCTAAGCATGGACAGTCGGCAATCAACGCAAGTTTGTCTTGCAGTAGGCCCGCCTACCAGTATAACCTAGCCATTTCCACCTTCGCTCAGAGTTCAATTTGCACAGCACTGGACACTTCAGCCACTTTCTTGTTACTTTGCAGTTCGTTTTCCATATTAAATCACTTGGCAGACTTTCTTTCAAAAAGACTAATGATTAACTTTTTAGGCAGAGAACTTAGACCAGGACTTGGAATTTAGGACCAGCACAAAGTATCCATCAACGGGGGCTGCCTACCTTACACAATAGGCTAATTGCCTAATAATAATAATAATATGTGCTTCTCAAAAAACTAAAGGCTTGTGGAGGTGCGAAACCAAAAACATGAATCAAAGACGAACATCAAAGGATGTAAGGTAACACTCACCAAATGGTAAAAAAATAACAGAGGCAGTCCTCTGTTTCACCATTTTATTGTTTGGCATCAGTCATTAAGGTTTCTGAAGAAGACCACCCGGCCAAGTTAATGACTGATGCCAAACAATGAAATGGTAAAATAGAGAATTGTGTCTTTTTTTTTTCATTTGATGAGTGCTACCTTACATCCTTTGATGTTCTTCTTTAATGACAATAATAATAATAATAGTAATAATATCAATAATAATAATAATAATAAATAATAATAATAATAACAACAGCCTAATAATAATAACAATGATAATGATAATAATAATAATAATAATAGCCTAATTATAAAAGAGGCCTGATAACAAATAACAATTACAGGCATAATACTATCAATAGTAACACTGATAATAGGCTATCAATAACAAAATGCTTCTAGTAAAAGCTTGGCTGAAAAAGGGTTGGTCTATGGCAGAAGCCCCCCAGAAAAGGCATGGTCTAAAACAAAAATCTCCAAGGCCTAACTAGCCTAACGTTAAGGCTTTTTTCTTCTTCAAAAAAGCAAAATGAGTAGTCCTAGTCCATTAGGCTACTCAACAAAGAGGGGCTAAAACCCTGGATTTGACGTTGCCGACGCTGCAGGACCCTTTGCGCATTATAGATCCTTCTGATTGGGACTGTTGGCTCCCTCGCAACTTCTGCAATCACTCCCTGTCGGACGGTGCATCATTTCTCCGTCAGGGGGATGCACGTGTTCCCCAACATCGTGCACAATAATGTTAGCATCCACGTCCTCCACTTCAAATCTATTTGTGATCAGTGGCACTCTACAGTTCCACCTCCAGCACCTCCATCTAATGGTGTCTTGATTGGTGCGGTGCTTCTGATATCTGAAGTTCTCATGTACCAACACTTTGCCGCCTCGATCACCATCCATAACTATCGCCATTGTTTGTCTTCTTGTAGGCTAGTAAGCACATGACAGTGAGTCCACGAGTTATCACCGATAACAACCGATTGTTGCAAACTGTTGCAAGTTGGCGGGCGGTTTAGACATTGCTGAATTTTGATCATGTGGTTTAGAACGCCAGGAAACTTGCGTGCAGATGACCACACATCCACGACAAGTTTTAAATATTTCCAAACTCGAAATCATGTGTGCCTTTGGCTATTTATAAATTATTTTTCGAGTAATATGTGTTTTGTGATTCAGCTTTAGCGTTGTTGATTAGCCTTTCATTCATATTTTGTCAAAAAGGTGTATTCATTAGCCTAGGCCTATGTCCCGTTATTTCTGTAGCATACAGCATCTTAGAATCTTAAGAGACCAGGCAGATATTGTTATGATTTTATTGTTATTACCATGCTATATTAGCCTACTTTATAATTATAAATATTTCAATTATCCAATTTTTAGCATTTCTAATATAAGGCTATATTGTTATTATTATTATCATCATCATCATCATCATCATCATTATTATTAGGCTATTATCATTATTATTATTATTATTATGATGTTATTATTATTATCATTATAATTATGATGCCTAAAGGGACTTACTGAGCAGATGGTTTCTATCTAATATCTGTCAGATGCTTTCCCCAATAAGCTGGTGTGGTTATGATGGGAACGACGGCTTTCTAGGGAACATAGAAGAAGTGGGTCGGAATTGGCCTATTGTCGGTATCAGCCAGCTTACGCAGGAGTCTATCCCTGGTACAATGCGCTAGACCCCTGGGAGATGGACTGCTGAGGACGGAACACAACATCTATACTCAGCTCCCGGCACTTCTCGCACAATGTGCTACTCATACGCTGAGTTGGCGGCACCCGGGATCGAACTCACGACCTTGCGATCCATAGGCGAGAGCTCTACCGACTGAGCTATGCCCGGGTACAATTGCCCAAGGAGCACAGGCTTACTATATTACATTCAGACACAGACGAGCCAGCTCACCTACTCGGCGAGGCGCATTTTCCTCGATAAGTGACACATTTCACGCATAAATATCAGAGAACTGCCGGGGTGGGTTATGCGCCCAAATATAGGCTATAGCCTAATAAGTTGAAATTGGTTTAGTGTCGAAAGTTTCCACATACTTTAGCCAACCTGGACTTTGTGAGTTCGTTTTTGTGATATAAAAATAGAAATCGTATGATTCATTGTCTTCTTAATAATCTGCCCTAAATAATGCATTATTGAAAATGCACTTTTTGCGCCAAACAGCGTCAAACCTGCTGACCGGGGAACATAGGACCTTTCTTTATAAAAAGGGTCCTATGTTCCCCGGGTGCCCTAGGGGAACATAGGACCCTTTTTATAAAGAAAGGTCCCATGTTTCCCTGCACATACAAAACGGGGAACATAGGACCCTTTTGGGGAAAAGTGGGGAATATAGGGCCCTCTGTATACAAAAAGGTCCGATATTCCCCGGTCTCATACAAAGCGGGGAACATAGGATCCGGGGACTATAGGACCCGGGGACTATAGGGAGGACCCCGGAAACACCAGGGTTGCCAACGTTGGCCAAATGTTTAGTGTGAGGTTTCTGGCGTGCTCCGGAACTGGTGACGGGGTTCAGTGGTCCTACGTTGTTCTCCACATCACAATGAACACATGTGTATATGACAGACGTGTCAAAAGAGCAGCTAAATAGACGTTATAAGCCGTAATAGACCCGGACGTGCAGCAACACCCAGCAGAGTACACCAAGTGGCGAGCTCTCTCTCTCTCTCTCTCTCTCTGTCTCTCTCTCTCTCTCTGTCTCTCTCTCTCTCTCTGTCTCTCTCTCTCTCTCTCTCTCTCTCTGTCTCTCTCTCTCTCTGTCTCTCTCTCTCTCTCTCTCTCTCGCAGCAGACGATAAATACACGTTATGTTACACCCTGCAATGCACGCTGAGCTGGCTCTAACCAAAAAGAGAAGGAAACGGGACAAAACTGTTAGTTTAAGGACATTTTGTGCCGCTAGTTTTGACATTAACTAGCCTGTCCTGTCCATTCTACATGGTGGCTTGATAGGCAAACGACAGAGCAGCTAAATTAGCTGGCTATTGTTGCTAGCTTGCAGGCACATCAGAAGTCAGAAGCAGTTTGTTGTCATCTCAGTCATGCACTTTCATACACAAAAGAGACGACATGTCCTTTCTCCCAGCCCACAGCAGTGCAACACAAAAGACACAAAACACATCCAAAAGAAAACGACACCAGCAAAAACATACAACAATGGGGAGAACAACGCAAAATAAATGAAAAACCCACACTAACAGCCAGCAACACAGTGCATCCAGTAAACTGCAGCACAGTCCAAAATGTCCCTGTCCAGAGAACGAACGCCAGCCAGCATGAGTGTCGGGACCGCCGGTCTGCATGGTCTAGCAGCTAGCCCAGCCTGCCCCACTCCCACGTCCAGTCACACCGCCCTCGGTGCTTCCTCCTCGGGCGCAGCTCCAGGCGGCAGCGGCTGTGGCCCCTGGGCCCACCGGACACGGCCTGGTCTGCTATATGTATAAGGTATGATACAACTGTGAAATGTCTAAATAATGGCAGTAAATCATTCCACCAAAAAAGGGCTAAACAACATGATGTCAGGCCAGGGTGGAATGAATATGGAGCTGAACTGCATGTAGAGGCCAAAGAAGCTTCTAGAAACTGGGTCTCATCAGGAAGAGCCAGGCGTGGGCCAGAGTGTGAACACAAGAAACAGGCTAACGCTAGACTTCAATATGCTGTACGTTTTATTAAAAGAAATGAGCAGGCCATGAGGGCAAACTCCATGGCCACAAAGCCTCAGCAGAATAATGTCTATGACTTCTGGAAGGAAGTTGAGGATATTAATAATAGTGAGATGCCCTACCATCCAGCATTGATGGGATTACTGGGCCTGGAAATATTGCTGAACTGTGGAGAAAACACTATGGAGACATTTTTATTTGTGTAAAGAGTGATGGATTTAATGTTGGTGACGTCTCTAACAATGATGATGTGGTTATTAGACCTGATGAAGTGTGCTACGCCATTGAGAAATTGTCAGTGAACAAAACATGTGGCCTTGACCAAATAACAGCAGGACATCTGAAGCATGCTAGCCACAGAATCTCAGTGTTACTGGCTGTGTGTTTTTCTGGATTGTTAATGCAGGGCATCCTACCTGACTCTATGTTGTCTGTCTTACTAGTGCCAGTAATCACAGACAAAACTGGTAAAATATCCAGCATAGAACATTACAGGCCAGTTGCTCTGGCTAGCATACTTTCCAAAGTATTGGAACCAATTCTCTTGGATAGGCTTCAAGAATACATATCAACTACTGGCAATCAGTTTGGCTTTAAAAATAAACACGGCACAGATTTGTGCATATATGCACTGCAGGAAGTTGTTAGTAAATATAGAAGACACAACACTACACTATGTATGTGTTTTTTGATGCATCAAAAGCTTTTGACCGAGTTAATCATGGTAAATTATTTGTTAAACTACAAGAGTGAGGGGTCCCCTCTTATTTGATCAGGACCTTGCATTTTTGCTATTCATATCAAACCATGCAAGTCAGATGGGGTAAGAGTATATCTGCCCCCTTCCCAGTGACCATTGGGGTCTGACAAGGTGGAATACTGTCGCCTGTTCTCTTCAGTGTGTATATGGATGATCTCTCCAAAAAGTTAAGAGTGTAAGACTGGCAGTATGGTGGGGGTAGTCTTATTAATCATCTGATGTGTGCTGATGACTTAGTCCTCCTGTGTGCTTATAGTGCTGGCCTACAGCAACTGCTCAGAGTCTGCTCAAGTTATGCTGTGCAGCAGGACATCACATTTAACTCCAAAAAGAGTGTTGTCATGAGTGCTAAAACCAAGGAGGACGAGCAGCAATATGTTCCCTCATTCTTCTTGGCAGACCAAGCACTAAATGTGGTGAAGAAAATGAGATTTGTGGGTCACGTGATCAGGAATGATCTATGTGATGACGATGATGTGCAGCGCCAGTGTTGCAGACTGTATGCAAAAGCCAATATGCTGGCACGCAAAGTTCAAATGTGTACAGATGATGTTAAAACTGCTCTTTTTGGGGCCTACTGTACTCCACTCTGTACTGCCCACTTGTGGCGCACTTATAGCAAAGCAACAATGAAAAAGCTGCAGGTAGCATATAATGATGCATTCAGAATCTTGCTCAAGCTTCCAAGATGGACAAGTGCAGGTCACGTGTTTGTGACTAGTAATGTTCCCACTTTTCACGTTGTGTTGAGGAATGTTATGTACACATGTATGTGTCGATTAATTGACTCTAAGAATGTAATTATAATGCTGTTAACTGAGCCTACACAAAGTGACACCAGGTCCTCCTCTTGTTTCTGGGACACTGGAACAAATGTCTGTATAGCTTTTAATCATGGTGGACTTGTGAGCTGCTGTTTTAGCTATATTTTTGTGTTCTTGTCTTGTGTTGTATTTCTTTGTTGTTGTCTTTAAAATGGACCTGTCTTTGTGTCTGAATAAAGTAAGACTTGATTGAATGATTGATATATATCAATATGTTCACTGATATGTGAAGAACAACCTGGGACTGTGACCCTTTGCCACCTTGAATGGTGCAGATATTTTGCCTGGCCCATGGACGACATGTGTGTGAAATATTTCGTGTGTGTGTGTATGTGTGTGTGTTTAACCTCCACAGATGCATCAAACAATCTTAAAACGAGGGCAGAAGCCAAAGTAGAAAGATGTGCAGTGTGTTGCAGAAGTGATCACTGCCCATTCTGCGACAAAGTAGAAAATCCAAATGAAATCCATCACCTTCAAAAGCATGTAAGTAAGCGCAGCAGTCTGGCAGCTCAGCATGGAGGTATGTAGAGTCTTTGTGTGTTATGGTTCTTTATTGATGCAGGCCTGTTACATTATCATTTTAACCTGTGTCAGCTCAACACAATATTAAACAGACATAAACATTTCCTTTTTAATTGAACTAATTATGGCCCTGTGTTAAGCGTCTCACTTACTTATGCTCCCTCTTCTACAAAGCTGTTATTATTTAGGCCCTGGGTGCATGTAAGGCAGGCATATGAAACAAATAGTGTATTCATACGGCCTACCCATGAACTTTAACCCTAACCTGCACCCTAAACCTTCAAAATAAAATAAAATAAAAGATTGATATCTTTGTAAAACAAATCCTAACTCTATGACCAGCAGAATACATCTTAAACACCTTGTGACTTATACATTATTAATAGGACTTTTATTGTTTTTTATCTTAATACTGAAAAGTTGACTTTATGGAGATGCAAGGTGCACAATGCCAAAGCTATGCAGGAGTGCTGTGTGCTCAGCCACTTGGATTATTTTAAACAAGACAGCTGATAAAACATTTTACATTTTACATTTAATCATCATCAAATGCAATCTGAAATGCAGACCCTCAGCACATCTTCACTGCTGCTACTGTCCCGCCACGGTACTGAGGAAGGTCCCACTCATTAAACATTCAATATTATGCAAAAAACATCCACCCACAACTCCAGCAGCACCCCCGTTTTCTCCTCCAGCACCCCCATTCTCTCCAGCACCCCCGTTTATTCCTCCAGCACCCCCATTCACTCCAGCAACCCTGTCTACTCCTCCAGCACCTCACTTTTCTCCTCCAGAACCCCCGTTTTTCCAGAACCACAGTTTTCTCCAGCATCCCAGTCTACTCCTCCAACATCACCACAGTTTACAGCAACCACATTTTCTTCATGTGCAACCCCAACTCCACTTCCAACACCAGTACCTCTATTCACCACCCCAGCAACATTCTCTCCATGCACTACCCTAACTCATCCATCGGAAAGCTTGCAGCAGCACCAGTAAGACTGCATGTGCGTCGGCAAGAAAGAGTGAAGTGCAGTCATTGTGGGCTCACAATAAACAGGAAGAACTTGTTGGTTCATATCAGGAAGAAGCACAAAAAAGGGTACAAGATGTCACAGAAAAACAACACTTCGCATGCCAGTGTGGTGACCCCAAAAATGGGATATTTGCAGTCGAAAAATCTTTTTTCAAGCCATGCACTCCTATCCATATTCCAAAAAAGAAAAACAAAACATGGGGTGCAAGCCATCAAGTCATTTGTGAAATGGAGGAATGCAATTCAAATACAGAATTTGCAGCAAGGACTGGAATTGTCCCATCTGAATGCAGACATTTAAAATCTCTACAATTCTGCCCCCAGTCTCAGACTACACCCGTGAATCTTCAAGAGGAGGTGCTGTCTGAAATGGTAGCTGCCAAGGTGTTTGCGGGGGACAGAAAGAGAACTTGTTTAAACAGACAAGAAGGAGCTAGCATTGCAGGCATTCCTCTTTCGGTTGAGGTGGCCATGGGGGGGGGGGGGCTCCCTCGAAGAAATATGTTTCAGTGTATGAGTCAAAAGTCTCATATTATAGCAGACTTGGTAGGGTAGTAGCTGCTTATGATTCCCAAAGGAAGACTTGGCTCTGCCCATATTCCAAACCAAGACAATCTGTCTCCATGAAATCATTGCCAAGTGGCATCTTTTTCAGACGGACAGGCACATTTTTACAACTGTGAGGGCCACAGAGAGTGATGCTAGGGGAGAGACTGACCAAGAAGCACAAAAAAAGAGTAATGCACAAAAAGATGGAGAAGGACCAGCATACCCTCCCGATGATGCAGGTCTCAAGAGGATGGTCAACTACTTTGGTAAAAAATAAACCCATACCTGCCCTGCTACCACAAAATCTGACCAGCGGCTCCTGAGCAGCTGAAGACTTTCCAAGACACGTTGGACCCAAGGAAGCAACGTGCAAAGAGTGGGCAGGGAACACAGCCCTTAATGAGCCAGTGCTGATCACACCAAAGGCAAGATTGGTCACATATACTGGTGTTCTAGAAGGTGAGCTCAAAAGAAAGGTAATCTAGATAAACGTAACTCATGTTAAAAAAGTAACCCTACACTAAATGTTATCTGTGCTCTGTCAACTTGCCAAATCTAGTATGACTGACATTTTAGATCTAATATGACTGACGTTTTTAGATCTAATATGACTGACACTTTTTTTGTAGGCATTTCTACCTACTGCAGGACATGCAGTAACTGTGGCCTGATGTCTCGATACCAGGAGTGGAGTGATGGTGTTCATATTTTGAATGATCACATTCTGTTAACATTACATATGTGCATTTTCCTTCGTACATCACTCCAGGTAAGAAGCGATCATTTTGGAAGGTATGCTTTAGTATTGTTGTCCTTTGAGGATGTCCCTTACTGAGTCTTCTACACTGTCCTAGACCCACCATGCTGCAAGCCGAGCCATTGAAGTGTTGGAGAAGACTGAACAGAAGATATTTCCCAGTAAGGACACAATACTTCATGCATACATGCACTCTGAAGCCCTCATAATGCACGACTACATGTATTCCTGCATTAAGTGTGGATACCATCCAGCAGTTCGTCATGATAGACCTTCACAAAAGGCAGTTTTCAACATGCCTGGTAAGTCCTAAAGTCATGGAGTGCATCCTATTCTAGAGATACTTTTTTTTCATTTTAGTTTCACAATGTTTTCTTAATGCTTGATTTTACAATAAGTGATGTGGAGGACCCACCAGAGGACTTTGATGGAAATGTGGATATAGAGGACTTTTTGTTAGGGCTCGGTCTGTTGACCCAACCTGGCAACCAGCAATGAGAGCGGGGAAGGGCGCGTCTGAAACACCTGCAGCCTACCTACTCGTTAACCACTCTAGTATAAGTTTGTTTGCTTTCCAGAACTCGTCGCGAGTTCGTCCTGAACAGTCCCGTGAGTAAATTCTTCGTCTCGAGTTTTGTGACATTTCTGTGTCTCCCGGTGGAGTACAGATTGTAGTATTCTCCGTGTTTTTGCTTGTTGATTATTCCCTTGTGTCAGTTCTCCTTGAGAGCTTGTTCGGAGAAGAACTCTCTTTGTGTTTTCCCCATTGATTTTCCCATCGTGATTTTCTAGTTGAGATCAAGTTTTTGATATTCTAATTTCTCCTCTCTCACTGTGGATCTTATTACTCGGTTGGACTTCTACCTTAAAGGAGCAGTTTGTGTTTTTTCCCCTTTCGGACTTTAAGGAGCAGTTTGTGTTTTTTTCCCTTTCGGACTTTAAAGGAGCAGTTTGTGTTTTTTTTTCCCTTTCGGACTTTAAAGGAGCAGTTTGTGTTTTTTTCCCTTTCGGACTTTAAAGGAGCAGTTTACGTTTTTTCATTTTTAAGAAGCTATTCTCAAGTTCCGCCTGAAGCGCCTCCCCCTTCTGTCCAGGCCCGGCCGGCTCTCCTCTCACGAGTCCTGCCAGGTTGGTGCTTTACTTTGTCTTGTGTTGTCGCTATTGGGTTCGTTCTACAAACCTTAACAGTACGAACTCGCCCTCACTATGAACCCAGACAACCTTAGACGCCAATCCTGTCCAGGCTGCTCTCTATAAGCAGATTCAGCTTACAGGCCTCCCACGGCCAGCAACTACAAGAGGCCGCTGTTGCCATGCAGGGCCTCCGGGCTCAGGTGCAACCCCTCCAGGCTTCGGTGGATTCTCTTTCGGCCCAGCAAGCGGCGCTCGCGGAGCCAACAAGAGGAGGTTCTTAAGCAGTTGCAAACTCTCACAGCGGCTAATCACCATCCAGCCAGCTGTCCCACCAGTTCCGGCCGCCCCTCCTCCAGCAGTGCCCGCAGCCGTTGCCTTAGACAATCCTACCGTTTATGTTTCGGATTTCCGGGAGCCCAGTATCTCAATCCCAAGCCTTTTGATGGCAACTTTGAGACCTGTGCCACGTTCATCATGCAGTGTGAGCTTGTCTTCGCCCACCATTCCAGGGGGTTCACCACAGATGCTGCAAGAGTTGCTTACGTGACTAACCTGCTGACTGGCCGCGCTGCTCAGTGGGCCACTGCTTCCTGGTCCATGGGGGCCAGTTTCTGCTCTTCCTACGAGGACTTTGTGGCTGAGCTTCGGAAGGTATTCCATCATCCAGTGTACGGTCAGGATCCGGGTGTCCGATTGAGCAGGATCCAGCAGGGCAGTGGCAGTGTCACTGACTACTCAGTCGAGTTCAGGCTGGCTGCGGCTGAGAGTGGCTGGAACGACCAGTCACTTCGGGTAACCTTCCGTAGGGGCCTCAGCGATGCCGTCAAGGATCAGCTAGCCACCCGGGAGGATCCTACCTCTCTCGACGACCTTATCAGCCTTGCCATCCGCATCGATGGACGTCTCCGCGAGAGAAGGCGCGAGCGAGGTCTACGGGGAACCGTTTCTACCTCTCAGCCATCCAGAGCTTCCGAAGGGGGCTCTTCTTCGTCGCACTCCACTTCCCCTGTGGCAAGCCTCTCCTCCTCCCAGACAGTGACAGAGGAGGAACCTATGCAGCTTGGGCGTACACGACTGACTCCCGCTGAACGTGAGGCCCGGTTCAAGGCAGGTCTCTGTCTTTACTGCGGTCTTAAGGGACACCGGATCAGCGAGTGTCCTACGCGGCCAAAAGATTAGGCTCACTGGGACCCCGGGAGATCCTAGTGAGCCGTCTTTCCTGTTCCCGCCATCCTGCTCCGGCTAACCATCTTGTGAGCGTTACCCTGGCTTGGGCAGACCAGCGGCTCACTGTAGGCGCACTCATCGATTCGGGAGCTGATGGGTGTTTCTTGGACTCTCCGTTTGCTGCTCAAGCTAACATTCCATGTGAGGAATTGGAGAGGCCAATAGAGGCCTTTGCTCTGGATGAGCGCCGCCTGGCCAGTGTTACCCGACAGTCCTGTCCCGTGTCTCTCACTATTGCTGGAAACCATGTGGAGAGCCTTCAGTTCTTCGTCATCCAGTCTCCCTTAGTTCCTGTGATCTTGGGGCGTCCCTGGTTGGCTCAGCATGAGCCACACATTGCTTGGTCGTCTGGTAACATTTTGGAGTGGAGCTCCTCCTGTCACGCCCGGTGTCTTCAGGCCGCACCTGGTCCAGCAGTCCAGACTGTTCCGATTGCCCCTCCTCCCGATCTTTCCTCTGTTCCTCCCGAGTATCATGATCTCGGGGAGGTCTTCAGCAAGACGCGGGCTCAGTCTCTCCCTCCGCATCGGCCATATGATTGTGCTATCAACCTCCGTCCTGGGGCCTCTCTCCCTAGCAGTCGTCTTTACAGCCTTTCCATTCCCGAGAAGGCTGCTATGGACGATTACATTTCAGAATCGTTGGCGGCAGGGCTCATCCGACCCTCATCCTCCCAGGTGGCAGCTGGTTTCTTTTTCGTTAAGAAGAAGGATGGTGGTCTCCGACCCTGCATTGATTATCGCCAACTCAACGACATCACCATCAAGAATAAATACCCCCTGCCTCTGATGAGCTCCACCCTCGAACCCCTGACCCAGGCGACTGTCTTCACTAAGCTGGATCTCCGGAACGCCTACCATCTCGTTCGGATCCGGAAAGGGGACAAGTGGAAGACAGCCTTTAAGACTCCCCGTGGTCATTATGAGTACCTGGTAATGCCGTTCGGCCTCACCAACGCCCCGGCGGTGTTCCAGGCACTCATGAATGACATCCTTCGCGACATGCTCGACCAATTCGTTGTCGTCTACCTTGATGACATCCTCATCTTCTCCAGGTCCCTCGAGGAGCATGTCCAGCACGTGCGGCAGGTTCTCGAACGCCTCCTTCGTAACCGGCTGTTCGTCAAGGCTGAGAAATGCCTGTTCCATTCTGAGTCAGTGGACTACTTAGGTTTTATCGTGGAGGGAGGCAAGACTCGAGCTGATCCTCGCAAGATCAAAGCGGTGGTGGAATGGCCGGATCCTAAGTCACGTAAGGAACTGCAGAGCTTCCTCGGGTTCGCGAACTTTTACAGGAGGTTCGTCCGAAACTACAGCTCTGTAGCAGAACCCCTCACCCGTCTAACCTCCCCCTCTCAGCCGTTCGTCTGGTCCCCAGCTGCTCGCTCTGCATTTCTGTCGCTCAAGGAGAGGTTCACCAGTGCCCCCGTCCTACTCCATCCCGATCCCAAGAGGCAGTTCATAGTTGAGGTGGACGCTTCAGACACCGGATTGGGGGCTGTGCTCTCCCAACGATCAGAGACCGACCAGAAGGTTCATCCTTGCGCGTTCTTCTCCCGCCGGTTCCTTCCCGCCGAGGAGAACTACGATGTTGGTAATCGGGAGCTTCTCGCTGTAGTGGCTGCACTTGAGGAATGGCGCCATTGGCTGGAGGGGGCAGAGCATCCATTTACCATCTGGACTGATCATAAGAACCTGACGTTCATCCGGGCAACCAAACGTCTCAATGGTCGGCAGGCACGGTGGGCCAGTTTCCTCAGTCGGTTCGATTTCACACTGACTTATCGTCCTGGCTCCCGCAACACCAAGGCAGATGCTCTGTCTCGTCAACACCTTAAGGAACCTGTAACGGTGGAGCCAAGTCCCGTCCTCCCTGAGACCAAGGTCGTTGGCGTGGTGACCTGGGGCCTTGAAACGGTGGTCAAGCGCGCCTTGCGCTCCAGTCCAGCCCCGAGCAACGTGCCGCCTCGCCGACTGTTTGTTCCGGACTCAGTGAGGTCTCGGGTCCTCAAATGGGGCCACACCAGTCAGCTCGCTTGCCACCCTGGAGTCCACCGCACTTTCACTTTCATAGCTCGACGGTTCTGGTGGCCCACTATGAGGAGGGACGTCAAGGAGTTCATCATGGCCTGCACCATCTGTGCCCGCAGCAAGGCCTCTCACCAGGCACCGGCTGGTCTGCTGCAGCCCCTTCCTATTCCCAGTCGGCCCTGGTCCCATGTGGCGTTGGATTTTGTCTCTGGACTTCCTCCGTCTCAGGGCAACACAGTGATCCTGACGGTGGTGGATCGCTTCAGCAAGGGTGTTCACCTGGTGGCTTTGCCTAAGCTTCCTTCTGCTTCAGAAACCGCTGACCTCCTGATGAGCCACGTCTTCCGTTTGCATGGACTTCCCAAGGACATTGTGTCAGACAGAGGGCCCCAGTTTGTTTCCCGTGTGTGGCGTGCTTTCTGCAAGGGGTTGGGCGCCTCGGTCAGCCTTTCGTCGGGATATCATCCGCAGACTAACGGACAGACTGAGAGGATGAACCAGAGTGTGGAATCTGCTCTCCGTTGCGTCGCTGCCAAGAAGCCAACCTCCTGGAGTCAGTTTCTCCCCTGGGTCGAGTATGCGGTCAACTCCCTGGTCAGCTCCGCCACCGGCCTCTCGCCCTTTGAGGCATCCCTGGGTTACCAGCCGCCCGTCTTCTCTGCACAGGAGTCCGAAGTGGAGGTTCCCTCCGTGCAGACTCATCTGGACCGCTGTCGTCGTGTCTGGGAGATCACCAGGGCTGCGCTGCTCCGTGCTACGGAACGTGCCAGACGAGGAGCTAACCGTCGCCGATCCACAGCACCAGCTTACCAACCCGGACAGAGAGTCTGGCTGTCCACCAAGGATCTCCCCCTTCAGTCCTCTGCCAAGAAGCTGAATCCCCAGTTCGTTGGACCCTTCGAGATCCAGGAAGTACCCAGTCCTGCAGTTGTGCGTCTTAAGCTCCCGGCCTCCATGAAGATCCATCCGGTTTTTCATGTGTCCCGAGTAAAGCCTGTCTCCGAGAGCCCCCTTATGCCTCCGGCCCCAGCTCCGCCTCCCCCTGAGATTGTGGATGGGCATCCACAGTGGAAGGTCCGTCGGCTGATGGACGTCCGACGCAGGGGACGGGGGTTCCAGTATTTGGTTGACTGGGAGGGCTATGGGGTGGAGGAACGAAGCTGGGTATCCCGCCAGCTCATCATGGACCCTGGTCTGCTCGCTGAGTTCTATCGCCGTCACCCTGACAAGCCTGGCAGGTCGCCTGGTGGCTCCCGTAGAGGGGGGGGTACTGTTAGGGCTCGGTCTGTTGACCAACCTGGCAACCAGCAATGAGAGCGGGGGAAGGGCGCGTCTGAAACACCTGCAGCCTACCTACTCGTTAACCACTCTAGTATAAGTTTGTTTGCTTTCCAGAACTCGTCGCGAGTTCGTCCTGAACAGTCCCGTGAGTAAATTCTTCGTCTCGAGTTTTGTGACATTTCTGTGTCTCCCGGTGGAGTACAGATTGTAGTATTCTCCGTGTTTTTGCTTGTTTGATTATTCCCTTGTGTCAGTTCTCCTTGAGAGCTTGTTCGGAGAAGAACTCTCTTTGTGTTTTCCCCATTGGATTTTCCCATTGTGATTTTCTAGTTGAGATCAAGTTTTTGATATTCTAATTTCTCCTCTCTCACTGTGGATCTTATTACTCGGTTGGACTTCTACCTTAAAGGAGCAGTTTGTGTTTTTTCCCCTTTCGGACTTTAAAGGAGCAGTTTGTGTTTTTTTCCCTTTCGGACTTTAAAGGAGCAGTTTGTGTTTTTTTTTCCCTTTCGGACTTTAAAGGAGCAGTTTGTGTTTTTTTCCCTTTCGGACTTTAAAGGAGCAGTTTACGTTTTTTCCCTTTCGGACTTTAAAGGAGCAGTTTACGTTTTTTCATTTTTAAGAAGCTATTCTCAAGTTCCGCCTGAAGCGCCTCCCCCTTCTGTCCAGGCCCGGCCGGCTCTCCTCTACGAGTCCTGCCAGGTTGGTGCTTTACTTTGTCTTGTGTTGTCGCTATTGGGTTCGTTCTACAAACCTTAACACTTTTGGGAGACTGTGACTTCCAAGTTTGTGTGCAGAGGCTTATTACCAAGTGAGTAATGTTTACTACAGTATACAAAATAATATAGCATTTTTGGGACACATACTGTATATTCCCCCAAGATCATCCACTACTGCAACAGAATGACTTTCCTTCATGCTTGATAACACTATTATTTATTGTCAGTCAGCCGTCTGACTGACAATAAATAACAGATGGCCTAGATGTACCACTGTGGGTCCACTGTGCTCATATATCAACCGTTCTAATATATTGATGCTCAATCAGTCCAAATTATTTGTCATGATTTTACACTCTGAAGGCAATAGAAAGAACCCCTTACGATAGGATTATAAGTTAATTTCAGGTGTATTTTACACATATTTGCCTTCATTAGAAAATACCCCATTTCTTTCATTATTGGGGGTAATACGATGCTACGATGTGACCAACTTACCTTGGCTTCTGAGAGCCATGTCATAGAGAACCAGTTTTGCACCATGCTGTTGGTTTTCCACATGGAGCTATTAGCCTCGAAGTCGACGGACTGCTGGAAGGCTTCTGGTGTGTCGGCTGCAGCAATCGCCCTCAGCATCTTCAGCAGGGCACCCTGGTCCTCAATGCCGTGTGCCTGTTTTCAGACCCACTCCACCCATGCCTTCTCCCGGTGGAAATCACACAGCACAGCCTGTGTGCCTTGTTAGGTTCAAAATATTGAGACATTAGGATCTTTGTTGATACATGCAATTAAAAGCATTTCAACAGCCAATTACACTTTACAGACTGTTTCAGCATGTACGTATGTGAAGAGTCATTTCTGTCTCCCGAATAACCTTTATTTATGAGGGGTTAACATAATCAAGGTGGTGCAATCGGAAGGTCATAGTTGCCTACCTTCAAAGGTTGATTCCACAGCTTGGATTTCCACCTCGCTATAGTCCACCAAGAAGTGAGCTGGAGACCAATTTGTGTTCCACTCCTTAAAAACGCTCAGAGCCTCCTTGACTGATTCAGTCCGCTCATGCTGTACGACAAAGACACCCGCTACCACATAGCACACATTTGTGCGTACACACAAAAAAACCCAATGGCAATGCATAGCGTGTGGTGCGGTATGTTGCGTCAAGTAAACAGATGTCTTTGCCATACAGCTGCAGGATCTTCTGCTGCCACTCGGACTGATAACAGAATAGAAGGTCCTCTGATTCGCTATTAAGCCGAAGATGGATGCTGTCTTTTGGGCCCTTCAGCTTGTCGCTTTCTACCAGCTCCTGTTTATTACATGTACGTATATTAAAACAGTAGAGATATGCATGTGTTTCCATTGTATATTATCGAATGTTTGATTTAAATGAACATTTCACTCACTTGCAAATTGACTTGATCAATTTTGGACTGTCGCCCCTCGTCTCTGGCCTTTAACATCACATTTCGTATGTCTTTGTCTAAGGGATGAAATCTCCTCCTTGTGAGTGGTGGTGGGCTGGCTCCCCTAAACAAGTCAGTGTTGACATACTGTGCAATGTGTCGACGCATCTCACTGCTCCTCTTGACCCCTTGCTTGGTGAGTTCTGAGATGCGCTGCTCCACCCTGCTGTCAATAGGCTCACGGATAGAGGCAGCCTTCAGGAAAGTACAGAGTACAAAGTGATTAGCGCCTTAATGATAGGGACTTCAGGAAACAACATTCCCTTTAGCTAATTAATTTACATGTCAACACTAAATGTATCAATATAACATAAGGGTTATTTTAGTAGTGTAAAAATAAGTATGATAAGATTCAGCCTTAAGGCTAATTTATTCATCCTATCACAGCTGTGCAAAACTTATGAAGGCATCTGCAACCTTACAAAAATCAGCAGGTACACGACGCCCGTCGCCGACCCTCTAAAAGTGTCGGCTTGACGTCAAAACTGTCGAATTTGCATCATTTTTATCCAGCTGCGCGTCGCACTACACTTTGAAACATAAATTAGGCTTTAGTCCCATCTCTCCTAAGCACAGGTTTAATTTATCACCAGTCACTGCAGAATCATTCCTGAGGTGTATACTATCTAGTCTACATAAACATTACCTAACATTCTTACTGTGTTCTACTGTGTTTATTACCATACCTCTCCCTCGACTGGGTGTCCCACATGTGCACCGGCTGTGGGTGTCTTCACAAAGAATACATTTTCCCAGACAATGGGGTCCCTTTTCAGAGCTTCTCTAAGCCTCACTGCAGCCGCCTTTCTCGCTCTCAGACTCTCCCTGTTCTCATTCAACGAACAGCAAAGTAGATTTGTACAACAACACAGGTAAACAGAGTTGTTCGTGTTCTTTGAAGCATTAATCAATTTCTTCATGTTCTCATTGTTTATAAACAGTCTATCTATAAGTTACATTTTGTACTGAAACCCCCCCCCCAAAAAACGGTTAAATAAAAAGGTTAGTTAATCTAACCTGAATGCTGGAAAACGGCCAATACCGGTGAGGTGCACCCCAGCTGGGCATCCAACCTTCTTTGTAACTTGCAGGAGATACCTCCCTTTGCGAAAACTATGATCTTGAGTCTGCAACGAATAATACATGTTGGACATAATTCTACATGAAACGGGTGCTTATTTTTAGTGTGTTGACTAATATGGACAATAGTGCATTAAACAAGTCTGAGAATCCAAGACAGAAGTGACAACTTACTGTTTCCTTTGATTTCGCCTCAGCATAGTGCCTCGTTTCTTTGGCTCCCACATCCTTGCCCTGATGGCCCACCATCGTTTTGTACCCAACAAATACGAAGGGAACTCCACTGAAGGGGACTGATGGGGCCTTATCTTTCGACCGCTCCCAGTAAACTTGTTGGATCCCAATTGATGGCTGCCATTCTGTATCAAAAGGTCAACAGGTAAACACAATCTAGGCTACATGGTTACTTGTTATCTAACGTTACTAGCTATGTTGTAGGACATTAAATACGTTCCCGTTACCCCAAGTTATGCAGAGCAGAACCTGTTGTTCAACGACAGCGCAGTGAAAGCCCCTGTAGCGCCGCATTATGTAATAACGCCGCATTATGTAATAATGTAATAAATTTTCACATCATTATGTAATAACGCCACATTTCGTAATAACTTGCCGCATTTTGTAATAAAATTCTTGAATGCAATATGTAATAAAGTTTGCCGCATTTTGTAATAAGTTGTTACATATTGCACCGGTTATTACAAAATGCGGATGTTACAGTTTTGTATGAAGAAAATGTAATAATTTGGTGCATTATGTAATAAACCAACAAAATGTATGTCTTAATTTGAAAAAAACATAAAGTCAGAACAACATTGATTTTAAGCATTCTAGCATGACTCAACTAAGAATTAATTTTACAAACTAGTAAGATGTTTCATTAGTCAAAACTTATTCAAATATAACTGTTTATTATAATCATAGAGAATGTGTTTGAATGTTCAGAGACAAAAACTGCACTACATGCGTGTTACAGACACAAACATTATCAGTGCACTGAAATGTCAGGAGACATACACACATCTGCATTATGTTAAACAAATATTATGTGATTAGAAAGCAGACAAAAGATAAAAACAAATATGAAACAGAAAAAATAATGCAGTTTAATTAATTTAATAAACCATCAAAATTATTGTCCTTCATCTGCATTCATAATATGTATAACAATTAGGAAAAATTAAAATTCTCTAACTGGACTAGCATTATACATTATTTTTTGGTTTGGTTCACAACATAGTGGTGATAGCATGTGTGCGTGTACTAAAGCCAGCCACCAGGGGGAGATCCAAACACTTTGGCTTCAGTTTTGCCATGCCCTCTGACCACTTAAGATGGAAAATATTTGAAAGGCAACACGATGAAAGGTATGAACAAATATCAGATTTCAGATTCAGAGAATCTCTCAGAAATGTATGTTGATTGATTTGCAACTAATATGAAATGCTAACAGATTAAAGCCCAAACTTTTAAGTTAGTAACCATGATCTGATTAGCAATGGTAAGCTAAACTAGCAGATGCTAGATTGGTTTTAGAAAGTTTCTGAAATGACAGATTAATTTCGGGGACCAATAACAGCAATTCAGATTCAGAGAATCTCTCAGAAATGTATGTTGATTGATTTGCAACTAATATGAAATGCTAACAGATTAAAGCCCAAACTTTTAAGTTAGTAACCATGATCTGATTAGCAATGATAAGCTAAACTAGCAGATGCTAGATTGGTTTTAGAAAGTTTCTGAAATTACAGATTAATTTCGGGGACCAATAACAGCAATCTACTGTAAGTTACCGCTATAACATAATACAACAACGTGATATATTCAATTAAACAAAATATTTTTTGACAGCTCTACTGTTCAGCATAATTGTGGCCTGTACCCTTTGGGTTTTCTGCATGGGATATGGACAACAACAATCAATGACTAAAGATGTCTATGAAGTCATTGTGAAGAAATTAAAGGGAGAGTTCAATGTTCCTGTCAATGCACGTACAAGAGTGCAACAAAGTGCTCTGGTGAGGCTGTGGAGAAATAGGAATCTCTACTCTCTGAGCGAGGATGGAGAGACCTTGCTATGTGCCGGGAAGCCAGTAGCTATGAAGTCTGCAGTTGGTGGCATTGTAAAAAAAGGTCTGGATGACACAAAGGGATCAGGTGCGAGGAAGCTGAATAAGCGACTAAATGAGCAACACTCTGGCATTAGTGAAAGAAAGGTTCAAAAAACACTGGACTGCTCCAGACGCTACCAACTCCACAAGGCTAGATTTGGAAATAAACCCATTCCGAGGCCAATCAGGGCCAAAGAAGTACAGGATCGGCATCAGATTGACCTCCTTGATATGGGAAAGTGGAAGATCAAGCATGGCCATTTCACATATCGATACATCCTCACTGTGATTGATGTCTTTAGTCGATACACATGGCTTAAACCATTAAAAAGTAAAGACAGCTCAGAGATTGCAAGACACCTTTATGATATCTACACTGAACATGGCCCACCTCAAGTTTTGCAGCATGATCAAGGCAGAGAGTTTAAAGGAGCTGTGCGAAGGCTGATGGAATCAATGCAAGTGAGAATAATTGAGAGTTCACCGTAACATCCCCAAAGCCAAGGAAAGGTAGAGAGGACCCACAGAGTGCTGAGGGAAAAGATCATGTATGACCTTGTGAATTGTCAGAGGAAAGGGGTTAACTGGGTTAAACATTAAACATGAAGACCCAAAGGACGTTTTAAGTTGGATGTCTCCATTTCAAGTATACTATGGGAGAAAAAGTAACACGGTGATGCATCCCCTGGCAGGTTCTCCATCCAGTGTCATTGGTAAACAATCCACGAATGATCCACAAAGTAATTTACCCTCCCTGAAACAGCGGCTCAGATTTGAGAAAAAACGAAGAAGACAACGACAAATGGCAAAGAAAGCCACTGAGCATTACAGTAAACGGATGATCCGGCATGCATCTAAACAAAATCCTCCATCTGTTTATCGTGTCAGTGAAGCTGTTTTGGTGAGAGTGAAAGATGGTGCCCATCGAGTTTCAAAACGGTATCGCGTGTTGCCTGGTAGGATCATGAAACGTAACATAAAGCTTTCAAAATACAAAGTTCAGTTCAAGATTCCTGGTGATGCTACAGTGCAAGAAAAATGGTTCTTTGTTTCTGATGTGACCAGTACAACACGGCAACGAGAAAAAAAGCACTCTAAATCTTCGAAGTCAGTTCTAACTTTGCATCCACTTTTGATGACATACACACATGAAGACAGACTGAGGGACTATAACTCCTTAGACGTGAGTGTACGGTTTGACCCAGCACCCGATGGAAATTGCCAGTTTAGTGCCATAGCTGATCAGCTTGCTTCATTAGGAATATTCAGATCAGCAGCAACCCTAAGGGATGAAATAGTTCAAGATCTCAGGTCTAATCCATTTACCATAAATGGAACACCTTTGTCTCACTATGTTGATGGAAATGACTTGGATGTATACTTGGATAGCATGTCACAATTTGGGACCTACGGAGATCACATCACACTACAAAGGGCAGCTGAGATTTTCAGTGTCCAATTTCTCATTATCTCCACACTGGGAACTGATGCCTCTTCTATTATATCTCAGTCTAACACATACTCAGAAAGCTTGTCATTGCTGGTCCTTGGACATATTGCAGAGGAGCATGGAGGGGTCAGTGTCTTCATTCATTGAGAATATTGTGGAAGCTGAGAGGGAAAGGACATGTCAAAGATATGAGAATAGATCAAACCAAGAAGATGATGAACCAGATGTTCTCCATGATGATGCCCTGAATGAATGCCATGATGCTACGTTTGTTGAAAACCATCACCATTTCACGGATGAACCAGATGACTGTGCTCTGGATGAACACCATCATGATCCCCTGGATATACCCCATGATGATGCCCTTCTATATGATGATGGAAATTGTGACATGCCCAACCTGCCGACAGAATTGCTGGCATATGTTATTCAGTTGACACTACATGCTGACATGTCAATGCTCGGTGTATTCAACAGGGTTTCTAAACTTTTGCAAGACCTTGCATCACGAGTTCTTCCTCAAATCTACATCAGGGAATATTTAGCTGAAAGCCTTCAGTTGGAACATGACAGTGTCATTAGTATTATGAAGCTATATAAATCAGCTGGATGTGGGAGTGGTCTCTCAGTGAGATCAAAGGAGCTATTTGGAAAAAATAGCAAGTGGATGAGGGCCTGGGTCTTGTTGAGGCACACAAGCTGAGGACATTTCAAAATCAAGGACATTTTTTGGAAAACATACTATGGGAAGGAAGGAAGGAAGGAAGGAAGGAGAGATATGATGTAAATAGTGAATGAATAAAGGAAAGAATGATAGGAGGAACTTCCAAATGTGACAGATCACATTTAACCTTGAACAGTATGTGTCTGTTGTACCTAGTTCAATAATTTTCTGACTGTTTATCTTTAATCTTACTAAGTGATGGTTGTTTTAAGAGAAGTTTATGTTGGAGGAAAAGGTATTTCTACTGTTGCTACTAGAGAAGATGTTTTTTTTCAAGTCGTAAGTAAATTTCATGTATATTGGAAATATTGCAAATCTTTTTGTTAATCGGCAAGTGTGGCTAGCCTTCTTTTTTTATTTTAATAACATGATTAGAAATATCTCATTTTGATTTGAAAGATTGTTTAGGCTGTTTTTAGTCAGTTTATACTATTGTTAACCACTATAGAAAAGGACATCTATGTTGCATTAACACAAATGGAACTGGAATACAGTTTTTCTATTCCATATTTGTTCCTGACTTTTGTCTGCTTTCTAATCGCATAATATTTGTTTAACATAATGCAGATGTGTGTATGTCTCCTGACATTTCAGTGCACTGACAATGTTTGTGTCTGTAACACGCATTTAGTGCAGTTTTTGTCTCTGAACATTCAAACACATTCTCTATGATTATAATAAACAATTATATTCGAATACGTTTTGACTAATGAAACATCTTACTAGAAAAATTCATTCTTAGTTGAGTCATGCTAGAATGCTTAAAGTCAATGTTGTTCTGACGTTATGTTTTTTTCAAATCAAGACATAAATTTTGGTGGTTTATTACACAATGCACCAAATTATTACATTTTCTTCATAAAAAAGTGTAACATACGCATTTTGTTATAACCGGTGCAATATGTAACAACTTATTACAAAATGCGGCAAACTTTATTACATATTGCGTTCAAGAATTTTATTACAAAATGCGGCAAGTTATTACGAAATGTGGCGTTATTACTCAATGATGTGAAAATTTATGACGTTATTACACAATGCGGCGTTATTACGTAATGCGGCGCCACAGCCCCTTTCCACCTGGCCAAAACACCCGCTTACACCCGGCTTTTTGGCCAGTGGCAAACGGTACAATGGGCATCCAGTCCGGGTGAAATGACTGCAATAAACACGGGTTTTATCGGCTTCAGCTCCGCTCGGCATTGATGTTAGCAGGACACCCGGGTAGACCCGCTCATTCCCGCCCCTTATCCGGCGCGTTCGTGAATAACTCGTTTTCAGGGCAGCTTTCCATGGCGTTAATTAGCAGCATTTAGATGCAGTCACTTTGACAAGCAAATCTGTTGGTTCTGCCGAAGTACTGCTTGGCCAGGCAGTCACAGACATTCGCGTTGGTGTTGCTGCGATCAGCCAAACAAAGCAAACAGAAAGGCGGAGGCCTACTCGGCTAGTGGCCGTGTGAAAGCTGCCATTCGGCAAGTTTTAACGGTTTCTCGGCCGTTTAAAACAACCCGGCTTTACCCGCTAATTTAAGTGGAAAAGGGGGTAGGATAAAGATAGCCTAACATACCTTTGTCTTTACATAATGCATCCACACATTTTACGATGAACCTCGTTTTTGTTTCCTCTTGAAATTCTTTTAAAAAGGAACCGCTTTCGTCCAAAAGGGCCATTATTACTAGCTAGCTACCGGTGTGCTGTCGCTAGGTAACGGACCAATCGTTAACCACCATCTCGACGCATGCTCAGTTGACCGTCCCCTGCATCGATGGGAACTAGCCTCTACCTCAGTAAGTGGCAACTGCATCCGGGTATTTGAGAGAAGCTGTTATAACCAGTTAGTCATAATAGTTCATATCATGTCCACCAAGCAGCTCAGCGAAGCGCTTTAATGTGTTTTAGCTCAGGTTTAAATCACCATTAGGGCAACGTGGCGCGCGCCCACATTGTTGGCGGGTGGGGGGATTCGCATTACAACGCGGAAGCAAACGCACAACGTGTCGTACCGTAATGGCTGCATGCAAGAACATCCGGGGATTTAGACCAAGCTAGCTTCCGGAAACACGGGGCCGTGCCTATAGTCCCCGGGTCCTATATTTCGAAAAAAAGGGTCCCATATTCCCCGTTTTCCCCTAAAGAGGTCCTATAATCCCGGTTGCAATAGACACCGGGGAACATAGAACCCTCTTTTGGAAAAAGGGTCCTATATTCCCCGCTGTTTCCAGGGGAACATAGGACCTTTTTCCAAATAAAGGGTCCTATATTCCCCGCTGTTGCCAATCGAGGAACAAACCGGGGAACTTAGAACCCTTTTTGCAAATTATTTCCTTAACGGGTCCAAAATAATAAAAACTGGGGTCATGGCTGAGTTGTAGGCTACGACAATCTATTCCTCCGCTGATTAAATTAGGCCGTATTACCATTGTTGGCTGTTGTATATCGCAGGCCACCTTGAGTGCATATCCAAATTCGGCCTAGAGGAGGCTGTAATTTGCTTTATTGTTATTTCTTACCAATATTTACTGCAGTAGGCCTAGTTAGTTGGCTCTCCGGCTAAGCATGGACAGTCGGCAATCAACGCAAGTTTGTCTTGCAGTAGGCCCGCCTACCAGTATAACCAGTAGCCATTTCCACCTTCGCTCAAAGTTCAGTTTGCACAGCACTGGACACTTCAGCCACTTTCTTGTTACTTTGCAGTTCGTTTTCCATATTAAATCACTTGGCAGACTTTCTTTCAAAAAGACTTTAATGATGAACTTTTTAGGCAGAGAACTTAGACCAGGACTTGGAATTTAGGACCAGCACAAAGTATCCATCAACGGGGGCCGCCTACCTTACACAATAGGCTAATTGCCTAATAATAATAATAATATGTGCTTCTCAAAAAACTAAAGGCTTGTGGAGGTGCGAAACCAAAAACATGAATCAAAGACGAACATCAAAGGATGTAAGGTAACACTCACCAAATGGTAAAAAAATAACAGAGGCAGTCCTTTGTTTCACCATTTTATTGTTTGGCATCAGTCATTAAGGTTTCTGAAGAAGACCACCCGGCCAAGTTAATGACTGATGCCAAACAATGAAATGGTAAAATAGAGAATTGTGTCTTTTTTTTTTCATTTGATGAGTGCTACCTTACATCCTTTGATGTTCTTCTTTAATGACAATAATAATAATAATAGTAATAATATCAATAATAATAATAATAATAAATAATAATAATAATAATAATAATAACAGCCGAATAATAATAATGATAATGATAATAATAATAATAACCTAATTATAAAAGAGGCCTGATAACAAATAACAATTACAGGCATAATACTATCAATAGTAACACTGATAATAGGCTATCAATAACAAAATGCTTCTAGTAAAAGCTTGGCTGAAAAAGGGTTGGTCTATGGCAGAAGCCCCCCAGAAAAGGCATGGTCTAAAACAAAAATCTCCAAGGCCTAACTAGCCTAACGTTAAGGCTTTTTTCTTCTTCAAAAAAGCAAAATGAGTAGTCCTAGTCCATTAGGCTACTCAACAAAGAGGGGCTAAAACCCTGGATTTGACGTTGCCGACGCTGCAGGACCCTTTGCGCATTATAGATCCTTCTGATTGGGACTGTTGGCTCCCTCGCAACTTCTGCAATCACCCCCTGTCGGACGGTGCATCATTTCTCCGTCAGGGGGATGCACGTGTTCCCCAACATCGTGCACAATAATGTTAGCATCCACGTCCTCCACTTCAAATCTATTTGTGATCAGTGGCACTCTACAGTTCCACCTCCAGCACCTCCATCTAATGGTATCTTGATTGGTGCGGTGCTTCTGATATCTGAAGTTCTCATGTACCAACACTTTGCCGCCTCGATCACCATCCATAACTATCGCCATTGTTTGTCCTCTTGTAGGCTAGTAAGCACATGACAGTGAGTCCACGAATTATCACCGATAACAACCGATTGTTGCAAACTGTTGCAAGTTGGCGGGCGGTTTAGACATTGCTGAATTTTGATCATGTGGTTTAGAACGCCAGGAAACTTGCGTGCAGATGACCACACATCCACGACAAGTTTTAAATATTTCCAAACTCGAAATCATGTGTGCCTTTGGCTATTTATAAATTATTTTTCGAGAGATATGTGTTTTGTGATTCAGCTTTAGCGTTGTTGATTAGCCTTTCATTCATATTTTGTCAAAAAGGCGTATTCATTAGCCTAGGCCTATGTCCCGTTATTTCTGTAGCATACAGCATCTTAGAATCTTAAGAGACCAGGCAGATATTGTTATGATTTTATTGTTATTACCATGCTATATTAGCCTACTTTATAATTATAAATATTTCAATTATCCAATTTTTAGCATTTCTAATATAAGGCTATATTGTTATTATTATTATCATCATCATCATCATTATTATTAGGCTATTATCATTATTATTATTATTATTATTATTATGTTATTATTATTATCATTACAATTATGATGCCTAAAGGGCCTTACTGAGCAGATGGTTTCTATCTAATATCTGTCAGATGCTTTCCCCAATAAGCTGGTGTGGTTATGATGGGAACGACGGCTTTCTAGGGAACATAGAAGAAGTGGGTCGGAATTGGCCTATTGTCGGTATCAGCCAGCTTACGCAGGAGTCTATCCCTGGTACAATGCGCTAGACCCCTGGGAGATGGACTGCTGAGGACGGAACACAACATCTATACTCAGCTCCCGGCACTTCTCGCACAATGTGCTACTCATACGCTGAGTTGGCGGCACCCGGGATCGAACTCACGACCTTGCGATCCATAGGCGAGAGCTCTACCGACTGAGCTATGCCCGGGTACAATTGCCCAAGGAGCACAGGCTTACTATATTACATTCAGACACAGACGAGCCAGCTCACCTACTCGGCGAGGCGCATTTTCCTCGATAAGTGACACATTTCACGCATAAATATCAGAGAACTGCCGGGGTGGGTTATGCGCCCAAATATAGGCTATAGCCTAATAAGTTGAAATTGGTTTAGTGTCGAAAGTTTCCACATACTTTAGCCAACCTGGACTTTGTGAGTTCGTTTTTGTGATATAAAAATAGAAATCGTATGATTCATTGTCTTCTTAATAATCTTCCCTAAATAATGCATTATTGAAAATGCACTTTTTGCACCAAACAGCGTCAAACCTGCTGACCGGGGAACATAGGACCTTTCTTTATAAAAAGGGTCCTATGTTACCCGGGTGCCCTAGGGGAACATAGGACCCTTTTTATAAAGAAAGGTCCCATGTTTCCCTGCACATACAAAACGGGGAACATAGGACCCTTTTGGGGAAAAGTGGGGAATATAGGGCCCTCTGTATACAAAAAGGTCCGATATTCCCCGGTCTCATACAAAGCGGGGAACATAGGATCCGGGGACTATAGGACCCGGGGACTATAGGGAGGACCCCGGAAACACCAGGGTTGCCAACGTTGGCCAAATGTTTAGTGTGAGGTTTCTGGCGTGCTCCGGAACTGGTGACGGGGTTCAGTGGTCCTACGTTGTTCTCCACATCACAATGAACACATGTGTATATGACAGACGTGTCAAAAGAGCAGCTAAATAGACGTTATAAGCCGTAATAGACCCGGACGTGCAGCAACACCCAGCAGAGTACACCAAGTGGCGAGCTCTCTCTCTCTCTCTCTCTCTGTCTCTCTCTCTCTCTCTGTCTCTCTCTCTCTCTCTGTCTCTCTCTCTCTCTCTCTCTCTCTCTGTCTCTCTCTCTCTCTCTCTCTCTGTCTCTCTCTCTCTCTGTCTCTCTTTCTCTCTCTCGCAGCAGACGATAAATACACGTTATGTTACACCCTGCAATGCACGCTGAGCTGGCTCTAACCAAAAAGAGAAGGAAACGGGACAAAACTGTTAGTTTAAGGACATTTTGTGCCGCTAGTTTTGACATTAACTAGCCTGTCCTGTCCATTCTACATGGTGGCTTGATAGGCAAATGACAGAGCAGCTAAATTAGCTGGCTATTGTTGCTAGCTTGCAGGCACATCAGAAGTCAGAAGCAGTTTGTTGTCATCTCAGTCATGCACTTTCATACACAAAAGAGACGACATGTCCTTTCTCCCAGCCCACAGCAGTGCAACACAAAAGACACAAAACACATCCAAAAGAAAACGACACCAGCAAAAACATACAACAATGGGGAGAACAACGCAAAATAAATGAAAAACCCACACTAACAGCCAGCAACACAGTGCATCCAGTAAACTGCAGCACAGTCCAAAATGTCCCTGTCCAGAGAACGAACGCCAGCCAGCATGAGTGTCGGGACCGCCGGTCTGCATGGTCTAGCAGCTAGCCCAGCCTGCCCCACTCCCACGTCCAGTCACACCGCCCTCGGTGCTTCCTCCTCGGGCGCAGCTCCAGGCGGCAGCGGCTGTGGCCCCTGGGCCCACCGGACACGGCCTGGTCTTCTATATGTATAAGTTATGATACAACTGTGAAATGTCTAAATAATGGCAGTAAATCATTCCACCAAAAAAGGGCTAAACAACATGATGTCAGGCCAGGGTGGAATGAATATGGAGCTGAACTGCATGTAGAGGCCAAAGAAGCTTCTAGAAACTGGGTCTCATCAGGAAGAGCCCGGCGTGGGCCAGAGTGTGAACACAAGAAACAGGCTAACGCTAGACTTCAATATGCTGTACGTTTTATTAAAAGAAATGAGCAGGCCATGAGGGCAAACTCCATGGCCACAAAGCCTCAGCAGAATAATGTCTATGACTTCTGGAAGGAAGTTGAGGATATTAATAATAGTGAGATGCCCTACCATCCAGCATTGATGGGATTACTGGGCCTGGAAATATTGCTGAACTGTGGAGAAAACACTATGGAGACATTTTTATTTGTGTAAAGAGTGATGGATTTAATGTTGGTGACGTCTCTAACAATGATGATGTGGTTATTAGACCTGATGAAGTGTGCTACGCCATTGAGAAATTGTCAGTGAACAAAACATGTGGCCTTGACCAAATAACAGCAGGACATCTGAAGCATGCTAGCCACAGAATCTCAGTGTTACTGGCTGTGTGTTTTTCTGGATTGTTAATGCAGGGCATCCTACCTGACTCTATGTTGTCTGTCTTACTAGTGCCAGTAATCACAGACAAAACTGGTAAAATATCCAGCATAGAACATTACAGGCCAGTTGCTCTGGCTAGCATACTTTCCAAAGTATTGGAACCAATTCTCTTGGATAGGCTTCAAGAATACATATCAACTACTGGCAATCAGTTTGGCTTTAAAAATAAACACGGCACAGATTTGTGCATATATGCACTGCAGGAAGTTGTTAGTAAATATAGAAGACACAACACTACACTATGTATGTGTTTTTTGATGCATCAAAAGCTTTTGACCGAGTTAATCATGGTAAATTATTTGTTAAACTACAAGAGTGAGGGGTCCCCTCTTATTTGATCAGGACCTTGCATTTTTGCTATTCATATCAAACCATGCAAGTCAAATGGGGTAAGAGTATATCTGCCCCCTTCCCAGCGACCATTGGGGTCTGACAAGGTGGAATACTGTCGCCTGTTCTCTTCAGTGTGTATATGGATGATCTCTCCAAAAAGTTAAGAGTGTAAGACTGGCAGTATGGTGGGGGTAGTCTTATTAATCATCTGATGTGTGCTGATGACTTAGTCCTCCTGTGTGCTTATAGTGCTGGCCTACAGCAACTGCTCAGAGTCTGCTCAAGTTATGCTGTGCAGCAGGACATCACATTTAACTCCAAAGAGTGTTGTCATGAGTGCTAAAACCAAGGAGGACGAGCAGCAATATGTTCCCTCATTCTTCTTGGCAGACCAAGCACTAAATGTGGTGAAGAAAATGAGATTTGTGGGTCACGTGATCAGGAATGATCTATGTGATGACTATGATGTGCAGCGCCAGTGTTGCAGACTGTATGCACAAGCCAATATGCTGGCACGCAAAGTTCAAATGTGTACAGATGATGTTAAAACTGCTCTTTTTGGGGCCTACTGTACTCCACTCTGTACTGCCCACTTGTGGCGCACTTATAGCAAAGCAACAATGAAAAAGCTGCAGGTAGCATATAATGATGCATTCAGAATCTTGCTCAAGCTTCCAAGATGGACAAGTGCAGGTCACGTGTTTGTGACTAGTAATGTTCCCACTTTTCACGTTATGTTGAGGAATGTTATGTACACATGTATGTGTCGATTAATTGACTCTAAGAATGTAATTATAATGCTGTTAACTGAGCCTACACAAAGTGACACCAGGTCCTCCTCTTGTTTCTGGGACACTGGAACAAATGTCTGTATAGCTTTTAATCATGGTGGACTTGTGAGCTGCTGTTTTAGCTATATTTTTGTGTCCTTGTCTTGTGTTGTATTTCTTTGTTGTTGTCTTTAAAATGGACCTGTCTTTGTGTCTGAATAAAGTAAGACTTGATTGAATGATTGATATATATCAATATGTTCACTGATATGTGAAGAACAACCTGGGACTGTGACCCTTTGCCACCTTGAATGGTGCAGATATTTTGCCTGGCCCATGGACGACATGTGTGTGAAATATTTCGTGTGTGTGTGTATGTGTGTGTGTTTAACCTCCACAGATGCATCAAACAATCTTAAAACGAGGGCAGAAGCCAAAGTAGAAAGATGTGCAGTGTGTTGCAGAAGTGATCACTGCCCATTCTGCGACAAAGTAGAAAATCCAAATGAAATCCATCACCTTCAAAAGCATGTAAGTAAGCACAGCAGTCTGGCAGCTCAGCATGGAGGTATGTAGAGTCTTTGTGTGTTATGGTTCTTTATTGATGCAGGCCTGTTACATTATCATTTTAACCTGTGTCAGCTCAACACAATATTAAACAGACATAAACATTTCCTTTTTAATTGAACTAATTATGGCCCTGTGTTAAGCGTCTCACTTACTTATGCTCCCTCTTCTACAAAGCTGTTATTATTTAGGCCCTGGGTGCATGTAAGGCAGGCATATGAAACAAATAGTGTATTCATACGGCCTACCCATGAACTTTAACCCTAACCTGCACCCTAAACCTTCAAAATAAAATAAAATAAAAGATTGATATCTTTGTAAAACAAATCCTAACTCTATGACCAGCAGAATACATCTTAAACACCTTGTGACTTATACATTATTAATAGGACTTTTATTGTTTTTTATCTTAATACTGAAAAGTTGACTTTATGGAGATGCAAGGTGCACAATGCCAAAGCTATGCAGGAGTGCTGTGTGCTCAGCCACTTGGATTATTTTAAACAAGACAGCTGATAAAACATTTTACATTTTACATTTAATCATCATCAAATGCAATCTGAAATGCAGACCCTCAGCACATCTTCACTGCTGCTACTGTCCCGCCACGGTACTGAGGAAGGTCCCACTCATTAAACATTCAATATTATGCAAAAAACATCCACCCACAACTCCAGCAGCACCCCCGTTTTCTCCCCCAGCACCCCCATTCTCTCCAGCACCCCCGTTTATTCCTCCAGCACCCCCATTCACTCCAGCACCCGTCTGCTCCTCCAGCACCCCCGTCTTCTCCTCCAGCACCACCATTTACTCCTCCAGCACCCCTTTTTACTCCTCCAGCACCTCACTTTTTACTCCTCCAGCACCTCACTTTTCTCCTCCAGAACCCCCGTTTTTCCAGAACCACAGTTTTCTCCAGCATCCCAGTCTACTCCTCCAACATCACCACAGTTTACAGCAACCACATTTTCTTCATGTGCAACCCCAACTCCACTTCCAACACCAGTACCTCTATTCACCACCCCAGCAACATTCTCTCCATGCACTACCCTAACTCATCCATCGGAAAGCTTGCAGCAGCACCAGTAAGACTGCATGTGCATCGGCAAGAAAGAGTGAAGTGCAGTCATTGTGGGCTCACAATAAACAGGAAGAACTTGTTGGTTCATATCAGGAAGAAGCACAAAAAAGGGTACAAGATGTCACAGAAAAACACCACCTCGCATGCCAGTGTGGTGACCCCAAAAATGGGATATTTGCAGTCGAAAAATCTTTTTTCAAGCCATGCACTCCTATCCATATTCCAAAAAAGAAAAACAAAACATGGGGTGCAAGCCATCAAGTCATTTGTGAAATGGAGGAATGCAATTCAAATACAGAATTTGCAGCAAGGACTGGAATTGTCCCATCTGAATGCAAACATTTAAAATCTCTACAATTCTGCCCCCAGTCTCAGACTACACCCGTGAATCTTCAAGAGGAGGTGCTGTCTGAAATGGTAGCTGCCAAGGTGTTTGCGGGGGACAGAAAGAGAACTTGTTTAAACAGACAAGAAGGAGCTAGCATTGCAGGCATTCCTCTTTCGGTTGAGGTGGCCATGGGGGGGGGGGGGCTCCCTCGAAGAAATATGTTTCAGTGTATGAGTCAAAAGTCTCATATTATAGCAGACTTGGTAGGGTAGTAGCTGCTTATGATTCCCAAAGGAAGACTTGGCTCTGCCCATATTCCAAACCAAGACAATCTGTCTCCATGAAATCATTGCCAAGTGGCATCTTTTTCAGACGGACAGGCACATTTTTACAACTGTGAGGGCCACAGAGAGTGATGCTGGGGGAGAGACTGACCAAGAAGCACAAAAAAAGAGTAATGCACAAAAAGATGGAGAAGGACCAGCATACCCTCCCGATGATGCAGGTCTCAAGAGGATGGTCAACTACTTTGGTAAAAAATAAACCCATACCTGCCCTGCTACCACAAAATCTGACCAGCGGCTCCTGAGCAGCTGAAGACTTCCCAAGACACGTTGGACCCAAGGAAGCAACGTGCAAAGAGTGGGCAGGGAACACAGCCCTTAATGAGCCAGTGCTGATCACACCAAAGGCAAGATTGGTCACATATACTGGTGTTCTAGAAGGTGAGCTCAAAAGAAAGGTAATCTAGATAAACGTAACTCATGTTAAAAAAGTAACCCTACACTAAATGTTATCTGTGCTCTGTCAACTTGCCAAATCTAGTATGACTGACATTTTTAGATCTAATATGACTGACGTTTTTAGATCTAATATGACTGACACTTTTTTGTAGGCATTTCTACCTACTGCAGGACGTGCAGTAACTGTGGCCTGATGTCTCGATACCAGGAGTGGAGTGATGGTGTTCATAATTTGAATGATCACATTCTGTTAACATTACATATGTGCATTTTCCTTCGTACATCACTCCAGGTAAGAAGCGATCATTTTGGAAGGTATGCTTTAGTATTGTTGTCCTTTGAGGATGTCCCTTACTGAGTCTTCTACACTGTCCTAGACCCACCATGCTGCTAGCCGAGCCATTGAAGTGTTGGAGAAGACTGAACAGAAGATATTTCCCAGTAAGGACACAATACTTCATGCATACATGCACTCTGAAGCCCTCACAAAGCACGACTACATGTATTCCTGCATTAAGTGTGGATACCATCCAGCAGTCGTCATGATAGACCTTCACAAAAGGCAGTTTTCAATATGCCTGGTAAGTCCCTAAAGTCATGGAAGTGCATCCTATTCTAGAGATACTTTTTTTTCATTTTAATTTCACAATGTTTTCTTAATACTTGATTTTACAATAAGTGATGTGGAGGACCCACCAGAGGACTTTGATGGAAATGTGGATATAGAGGACTTTTGGGAGACTGTGACTTCCAAGTTTGTGTGCAGAGGCTTATTACCAAGTGAGTAATTTTGACTCCAAGTATACAAAATAATATAGTATTTTTGGGACACATACTGTGTATTCCCCCAAGATCATCCACTACTGCAACAGAATGACTTTCCTTCATGCTTGATAACACTATTATTTATTGTCAGTCAGCCGTCTCTGTTCAATATTTCTTTAGTCAACAGATGGCCTAGATGTACCACTGTGGGTTCACTGTGCTCATATATCAACCGTTCTAATATATTGATGCTCAGTCAGTCCAAATTATTTGTCATGATTTTACACTCTGAAGGCAATAGAAAGAACCCCTTTGTGGTTTCTCCCTCATACCACAGCTGGGCCCCTTGGATTGGTCCAAAGACCAGGAAAGATGCCACCGTTTTAAACATGGAATATGCAAAGCTCCATGGACCAAGGCAGTCCTGAGAAGTGGCTGATCTGGCTTTAACCGAGGAGAGGCTTGAAGACGTCCTGACTAACCTCAGGGTAGCAGCTAGTTAAAGTAATTAATCATTAAGAATCTTGTAAATTTAGCAAGATATTGTTGTGTGATTATTGATTTCCTTTTGCGTTGAAATAATAGGTGGACATGGTTCGACAGTTGTGCGAGCAATATGGCCTTGACTCAAAAGGCTCAAAGATGGACCTTGTCTTAAGACTTCAGGGAGAAATGAAGAACAGATCCTCTTATGATAAGGTGTTTCAGGAGGTCTGGGGAGCCTCTGGTAAGATAAGTTATTATTAGTCTTTCTAAACATAAGTCTTTAACATACCAGTGTCATCTGGTTAATATAAAGAGATACATTTATTTATTTAACCTTTATTTAATGAGGCAAATCAGTTAAGAACATTCATATTTGCAGCGGAGGCCTGAGCTAAAACAGGGATAAAACAGACCCTCTGCCAGAAGAACACTAATGATGTCATAGCGATACTGTAAGCAGTTTAATAGCAACATAACCACTATGCCACAGGACTAACTCAAACTCCATGTATAATGCACTATCGTACTAATTAATCGGTGTCGGTTATTTTCCATTACTGTCACACGTCAGTACTCTCATCACCTCACAGTAGTTTTCTTTAGGTGGGTGGACAGTAGTCCCGTGCCCCTGTGCAGTCGTCTGCTCAATCAAATCGAATTTAGGAGCAGAAAGTCCCAGGGACTCTGCTGATATCCTTCTATCCTGCAAACACGTCCCAAACATTTCAATATATGACTTTGCAAGAGGTTAAGCAACCCATACCAACTTGAGGGAGCCACGAAGTTGCCATTCCAACCATATGAGGGCGCCTTCTTGAAGCAATGCCAAAAAACGTCCAATTGGCTGTGGAGGGCAAGCTCAAAGTGAACTTACCTTGGCTCAAGACTAAAAAGACGAACACTGAGCAGAACAGCCACCCACTCACAGGACCATCAGATCACTATGCCCTGTACGACATCTTCCATGGAAGGAATACCAAGGATGCCAGAGATGCTCTTCCAGAAATGGACCTTGTCCCTCACCTGGCTGGCTGGGTAAACAGCCAATGTGCAGAACAACTACTTTCTGAATTAAAGAAAAATAACTACTGCATGAACACACTCAGTCCATCTGCATGCATCTTCATGAGGCACAACATACTGCATCCCTACAACACTACATGCAGTAAGAAAACACAAGCCAGTGTACAAAACACGGTGGGCACGGCTGTCCGGCTACAGTTGGACTGTAATGGGCAGGTAACACTGGGTAATTTACTTCTCTACCCTCATTCACATTTATTTTCTTTAAATGGTTGATCTTCTCGTGGTCATAAAGATGTCTCAAGTGATTTAAAGTTCTTTACTTCAGGCACAGCGGCCCACTGACTCAGAGGAAATGTCACAGACCGGTGAGGGAGGGGGATGCAAGTAGAAAAGGATGATGCATAGAAGTTTCATGACATGTCAGTAATGTTTGAGGTCATTTCTAGGAGCTTGTTTTGCACTAGTTCTTTCCTTTTAATTTTTAAACACTGGAATACTTTTCTCCTGTGTGTCCATACACTACTTTGGACACTGTGCAGTAACGTATAACATCCGGGACAATGGTTCAAATCACAACATCCTTTGTCTTAAGTTGATGTACATGGGTGGAGTTCTGAGGCAGCAAACGGTAAGAGATAATCAGTTAGTGAAGCCAGTAAAAAGAGTCATTGTAATACTAATATGATTCCTTCTTTTCACACTCCTGATCCCGTGTCTGAGCTGACCCCGGGTTTGACAACAGACCTTCCAAATGTGGGAGAGAACAGGACGCTTTGGGCTGTTGATCTTCTCCCAGCGCAGCAGAATCTGGTGACTTATAAACGTTGCAAACATTTTCATAAATGATGTTGATTGAATACTGTTAATTTAGCTAGTATTTAAATACATTTTTCGTTGCTTTATCCAGCTGGCTTATGTCTTGATAAAGAGAATGGTCCAAATGAAGAGATTCTACAACTGAGCTCAACCCAAGCATTAAAGAGACGTGGCTTTTGGTTGTTGGGTTTGGATGAGTTTGAGGCGACGCTAATGAACCACATCTCATGCTGATTATACTGAATTAAATGTTATGTGTTTTTATTATGAGAATACATCAGTTTTCATTTATATTCTTTTCTTAACAGCTTGCCAATGAATGTTTCAACCTCATAACTCAAACGGCAGCGTTAGAGGTCAGTTTGGTTGTTTTTGTTGGTATATTTGGTCGTATGTGTAGTAATTATGCAAGATTTATAGTGACACAAACGCCACCATCTTGTTTATTTCTCTTCAGGGCAAAGATGTCTTGGCTGTAAACAGCTATGTGGTGGTGACCTGGTTGCCACCATTGTACGGCACTCCCCTGGAGGCTTTACCTGTTGGTATCCTTTAAAATTCATGGCACGTACGATGATGTGTTAACTAGTTTACTGTTTACTGCAGGTTGTTCCATCACCTTTTTTATCCCATCTCACAGGACGATGCCTCAGCCAAGGACGTCATCTTTCTCCCTTCCTGGGAATCGGGCCACTGGATTTCATGTGTAAGTTACCTGTCTCATATCTTATGTACTGTATGTAGATGTAATGTGTAGGATCAAGGACTCGGTGATACACTAATGTGAGTTAGCTAGTAGTTCGTGAGGTTAAGCTACATTGCTGTATATGTTAACTGTTTCTTTGTATCCTTTTTCCACAGCTGCTTTGTACTTGTGCTGGTTATGTTCATAATAACAAAAGTGTGCATTGTGATCTCTGAATCGGACAAGTTCACATTGTTAATTCAGTTCAATCCAGTTTATTTGTGTATTGCTTTTCATCACAGACGTGATCACAAAGACACTTGACAGGGTTCAAAGCTTTAATGTCGTGTTCTTCACAGATTCTCAAGCCAAAGTCTAGGGAGTTGCTTTGTCTAGGCTCCCTAAACCCTGTAGATTTTGGACAACACAGCTACATTGACATTTTCAGGTTTAAATTTCAGGAAAATATATACTGTTCTGCATCCGTACTAACAATATGCAACTGTTTGGAGTTCATACTAACACTTCTGTTTGTTCATACTTAATCCTCAGAGGACTGGAATTTGACACCCATGCTATGGTAGTTCAGTTTAAGACCATACTTTTTTGTTTCTTGTGTTGCTAAATGTGTCATTTGGCATACATAATTATTCTTCATAGAAGTAGCAGCAGTAGTAATAGTAGTCAGATTCAGCAGTGAAACCCAACCACTGATTGTAACACGAGGGGGTGGTTCTGTTTTAAACCCCAACCCTTTCTTTTTTTAACTTGCCATACTTATGCCTGCTCAAGAAAAGATGCACAATACTGAACTGTGTTGTATTGTTAGTTGGTCGCTAACAGCCACACTGTGCTCCTATGACAGGAACTTGGCGAATCATATGTCTCATGGCCAGTGGACCACATCTGTCTTGGGAGACTGTGAGGTGAAGCTTTTTAATTTCTTTACGTGTAAAAACAAAATGTTTTCCACCAGTAAAGTAAAGTATAATCATAGAATGTATATTGTCTTATTCCACTTATAAGTTACAGAATGCACCAATGCAGCTGGGAGGCATTGACTGTGGGGTATTCATGTTGATGGTAAGTGATCTTATAATTGCTGTAACACTACCTCTGTGTGTTACACACTACACACTTCATTTGTAAGCTGCATTTTTTAATACAACATAAGAGTTTTGATTGTTTTTCAGACGCCCTCTATGTGGCCCTGGGAATGCCATTTGATTTCACTGATGTGAGTTTGTGTACAAACCCCAATTCCAATGAAGTTGGGACGTTGTGTAAAACAGGAACACAAACAGAATACAATGATTTGCAAATCCTTTTCGACCTGTATTCAATTGAATACACTACAAAGACAAGATATTCAATGTTCAAACTGATAAACTTTATTGTTTTTTGCAAATATTCACTCATTTTGAATTTGATGCCTGCAACACGTTCCAAAGAAGCTGGGACAGGGGCAACAAAAGACTGGAAAGTTGAGGAATGCTCAAAAAACCCCTGTCTGGAACATTCCACAGGTGAACAGGTTAATTGGGAATAGGTGAGTGTCATGATTGGGTATAAAAGGAGCATCCCCGAAAGGCTCAGCCGTTCACAAGCAAGGATGGGGTGAGGTTCACCACTTTGTGAACAACTGTGTGAGCAAATAGTCCAACAGTTGAAGAACAACGTTTCTCAACGTACAACTGCAAGGAATTTAGGGATTTCATCATCTACAGTCCATAATATCATCACAACATGCAGAGAATCTGGAGAAATCTCTGCACGTAAGCGGCAAGGCCGAAAACCAACACTGAATCCCCGTGACCTTCGACCCCTCAGGCACCACTGCATTAAAAACCGACATCATTCTGTAAAGGATATTACCATGTGGGCTCAGGAGCACTTGGGAAAACCATCGTCAGTTAACACAGTTCGTTGCTACATCTACAAGGTACATACATCTGAAAGGTACATACAGGTTTTGGAGCAACATATGCTGCCGTCCAAGCGACGTCTTTTCCAGGGACGTCCCTGCTTATTTCAGCAAGACAATGCCAAGCCACATTCCGCACGTGTTACACCAGCGTGGCTTCGTAGTAAAAGAGTGCGGGTAGTGGACTGGCCTGCCTGCAGTCATGACCCGTCTTCCATTGAAAATGTGTGGTGCATTATGACGTGCAAGATACGACAACGGAGACCCCGGACTGTTGAGCCACCGAAGTCGTACATCAAGCAAGAAGGGGAAGGAATTCCGCCTACAAAGCTTCAACAATTGGTGTCCTCAGTTCCCAAACGCTTATTGAGTGTTGTTAAAAGGAAAGGTGGTGTAACACAGTGGTGAACATGCCCCTGTCCCAGCTTCTTTGGAGCATGTTGCAGGCATCAAATTCAAAATGAGTGAATATTTGCTAAAAAACAATAAAGTTTATCAGTTTGAACATTAAATATCTTGTCTTTGTAGTGTATTCAATTGAATATAGGTGGAAAAGGATTTGCAAATCATTGTATTCTGTTTTTATTTACGTTTTACACAACGTCCCAACTTCATTGGAATTGGGGTTTGTACATTTATAATAATTTCTAGAGAAAATGGACAGGGAGAACATAATTAACATTTTACAAATCACCAATTATCATATTGTATCAGTTTGACATGCCTGAAATACGGCGGTGGTGGTGCCTGCAGCTGCTGGAGTCATTTCCTCTGGGAAGTTACGCTATATGGACAAAAGTATTGGGACACCTGGCCATTACACCCACAGGAGCTTTTATGCGATCCCATTCTAAACCCATAGTCATTAACATGGAGTTGGCCCCCCTTTGCAGCTATAACAGCTTCCACTTTTCTGGGAAGGCTTTCCACAAGATTTTGTAGTTTGTGTGTGGGAATTTTTGTCTATTCATCCAAAAGAGCATTTGTGAGGTCAGGCACGGATGTTGGACGAGAAGACCTGGCTCGCAATCTCCATTCTACTTCATCCCAAAGGTGTTCGATGGGGTTGAGGTCAGCACTCTGTGCGGGCCAGTCAAGTTCTTCCACACCAAACTCACCCAACCGTGTCTTAATGGACCTTGCTTTGTACACGGGGGCACAGTCATGCTGGAACAGAAAAGGGCCCTCCCCAAACTGTTCCCACAAAGTTGGAAGCATAGAATTGTCCAAAATGTCTTGGTATGCTGAAGCATTAAGATTTCCTTTCACTGGAACTAAGGGGCCTAGCCCAACCCCTGAAAAACAACCCCATACCATTATACCTCCTCCACCAAACTTTACAGTTGGCACAATGCAGTCAGGCAGGCAACATTCTCCTGGCATCTGCCAAACCCAGACTCGTCCATCAGACTGCCAGACAGAGAAGTGTGATTTGTCACTCCACAGAACATGTTTCCACTGCTCCAGAGTCCAGTGGCGGCGTGCTTTACACCACTCCATCCGACGCTTGGCATTGTGCTTGGTGATGTAAGGCTTGCATGCAGCTGCTCGGCCATGGAAACCCATTCCATGAAGCTCCTGGTGCACAGTTTTTGTGCTGATGTTAATGTCAGAGGAAGGTTGGAACTCTGCAGTTATTGAGTCAACAGAGCGTTGGCGACTTTTACGCACTATGTGCCTCAGCACTCGGTGACCCCGCTGTGTGACTTTACGTGGTCTGCCACTTCATGGCTGAGTTGCTGTTGTTCCTAAACGCTTCCACTTTTCAATAATACCACTTACAGTTGAACATGGAATATCTAGCGGGGAAGAAATTTCACCAACTGGCTTATTACAAAGGTGGCATCCTATGACAGTACCACGCTTGAATTCACTGAGCTCTTCAGAACCACCCATTCTTTCACAAATGTGTGTAAATGCAGACTGCATGGCCAGCTGCTTGACTTTATACACCTGTGGCAATGGATCTGAATGAAACACCTGAATTCAGTGATTAAGAGGTGTGTCCCAGTACGTTTGTCCATATAGTGTATGATCGATATACATGCTAGTGATGAGTGACTGATTGTACAATGTAGAACATCGTTATTGGGGTATAATTATACTGCAAGGGTGTGCAACTAGTATTTAACAAACCAGCTAAGATTTTTAATGGCTTTACAGTGTTTTATACCTGCTGCAAAGTTATATTGCTGTATACTCCAATTAGCAATTGATTGCAATTTTCAAAGTAGCATCTGTCATAACAACAATTCATCATTTAGGGGTTTACAATATGGATTATGTACATTTCCATTATGCAAGTGATTTGCAATGTATGTCAAGTAACACACACTGGAAAGATATGACATTGTAATTCTAGTTCACTTTTGCTTTTAGTCGAGTACTGCAGAGAATCCAGACAGAACCACTCCCCATGGAGGAAGACACCCCACCACAGAGCCTCGAAGTATGTACAGGGAACATTTAAGTACTACTTATATGGTTGTTTACTCATTTACTTGATCTGTTTCATATATATGTTTACCTGTCAGTAATAACATCATCATTGATTTGAATTATCGTCCATTTCTCAAACAGGATGCAGTGGTGATGGAAAACATTTTGTGCCATTTTTTGAGGGGCCCCACGAAAGTGCGTGTGGAGGAGGTGCCCTTGTCGCCCCCTGGTAAAGATCAACTGCTACAACAGGTATACCACGAGCCATAATGGTGAGTCCATGTTCCCGCGCCAGCTGGAATAAAACACACAGTGGTTGGTTCTCAGGTCCCGTATGGTCTAGCGGTTAGGATTCCTGGTTTTCACCCAGGCGGCCCGGGTTCGACTCCCGGTATGGGAATATATTATACGGTATCACGTGTTCTCCTAAACGTCAATCAAACCGTATAATCCAACCCTGAGTTTATGAAATAGAAAACAATCTAGATGTGTTCATTACTGTTAGCGATAAACTCATATCGGCAGGATAAACACCAATTTAACTTTGTGTGCAGTTTTACACAATGTCCAGTGTTGGTCAGTTATGTGTAAAGATGACCAGCGAGCTTTGCTGGAACCAAACATGTCAGTGGGTCTTAAAGTGACGGACCAGATGCCTCAGTAACGACTGCTCCATCTTTTTCTAACAGTCTGCACACACACCGACACACGTGTCCTGCTTTTTGGGACTGGCGCTGGTCAGTATGAAGTCCGTGGTTTGGTCAAAGTGAGTCGTCACCATCACCTGACTGACCCGCTGTGATCGTATAGTGGTCAGTACTCTGCGTTGTGGCCGCAGCAACCCCGGTTCGAATCCGGGTCACAGCAGCGGATGTGAAGCTTTTGACTCTGTGAAGGAGGTCGTTTTAATGTCCTCCTGGGAAAATATTTGCGAAGCCCCTTAACACTAGCACGACCGGGATTTCACTCCTACCTAAAACCACCATAATAATAATAATGATAATTATTATTATTATTATTATTGTTAATATGATGATGAGGATGATGATTATTATTATTATCATGATTATTATTATTATTAGGATGCCTCCTGGGCGCCTTCCTTTAGAGGTTTTCTGAGCATGTCCAACTGGGAGGAGACCCCGGGGTAGACTCAGAACTCGCTGGAGGGACTACATGTCCAATCTGGAGGGACTACGTGTCCAATCTGGAGGGACTACATGTCCAATCTGGAGGGACTACATGTCCAATCTGGAGGGACTACATGTCCAATCTGGAGGGACTACATGTCCAACAGCTCCTGATGTGTGATAAGAAAGGAGAAGAAGAAAGCAGGAGGTGAGGAAGAGGTGTGGGTGAGGAAAAGACTGATCTCACATGGAGCCAGCGGTCCATGAGGGTGTCCTCTTCATCCTCACATGGGATGAGGATGCAGTCTGGGACCTGTGGCAGATGAGTCTGCAGCTTCCTGCGGACATTGTGGACTTCCTCTGTAGCAGCTGCAAGACTGCGTCCTGCAGCCTTTGTGTCCTGAACCTGAGAACATCCCACACACAGGCACAGACCAAGAGAAAGTACACATGTACACAGTGAAACAGTCCAACACATTAGTCCAGCTCACCACAAGCAGCGCACAACTATACAACTGTACGTCATCACAGACTAAAGGCATATTGTGATGTTTCAAATACACAATGAGATGAACTGTCATGACGTCACATGCAAATGAAGAGATGCTTGTCACAGCTGTACACATCCTGCTCTTCTCTCCAACCCACATCACAGCAACACACATTGTCATTACTTGTGATGTACGTCTAATATTTATCAAAATTTAGCGCTATATAAATAACCCAGCCACTGAGGATGCACAAGCCAGTGCATCCTTAGTGCCGGTCCCAAGCCCGGACAAATGGGGAGGGTTGCGTCAGGAAGGGCATCCGGTGTAAAATCTTTGCCAAATCAAATATGCGGATCATAAATAAGACTTACATACCGGATCGGTCGAGGCCCGGGTTACCAACGACCGCCACCGGTACTGTTAACCAGCAGGGTGTCGGTGGAAACCATGCTACTGTTGGGCGAAGGAGAAGGAGAGGGGGAAAGCATGTCCAGAGGCAGCTAGAGAGGAGGAAGGGTAGGCATGTGGAGGTGAGAGTTGGAACTTTGAATGTTGGCACTATGACTGGTAAAGGGAGAGAGCTGGCTGACATGATGGAAAGAAGAAAGGTAGGCATACTGTGTGTGCAAGAGACCAGGTGGAAGGGGAGTAAGGCCAGGAGTATCGGGGGTGGGTTCAAACTCTTCTACCATGGTGTGAATGGGAGGAGTAATGGGGTAGGGGTAATTCTGAAGGAAGAGTATGTCAAGAGCTTGCTGGAGGTGAAGAGAGTGTCAGACAGAGTGATGAGTATGAAGCTGGAAATCGAAGGTTTATTGCTGAATGTTATCAGCGCATATGCCCCGCAAGTTGGGTGTGAGATGGAGGAGAAAGAAGAATTCTGGAGTGAGTTGGACGACATGGTGGAGAGGGTACCCAAGGAGGAGAGAGTGGTGATTGGAGCGGACTTCAATGGACATGTTGGTGAAGGGAACAGAGGTGATGAGGAGGTGATGGGAAGGTATGGAGTCAAGAAGAGAAATGTGGAAGGACAGATGGTGGTTGATTTTGCGAAAAGGATGGAAATGGCTGTGGTGAATACATATTTCAAGAAGAGGGAGGAACACAGGGTGACGTACAAGAGTGGAGGAAAGTGCACACAGGTGGACTATATCGTATGTAGAAGGCGCCATCTAAAAGGGATTGGAGACTGCAAGGTGGTGACAGGGGAGAACGTAGCTAGGCAGCATCGGATGGTGGTCTGTAGGATGACTTTGGAGACCAAGAAGAGGAAGCGAGTGAAGACACAGCCGAAGATCAAATGGTGGAAGTTGAAGAAGGAAGACTGTTGTGTGGAGTTCAGGCAGGAGTTAAGACAGGCACTGGGTGGTAGTGAAGAGTTGCCAGATGGCGTGACAACCACTGCAGAAATAGTGAGGGAGACAGCTAGGAAGGTACTTGGTGTGTCATCAGGACAGAGGAAGGAAGACAAGGAGACTTGGTGGTGGAATGAGGAAGTACAGCAAATTATACAGAGGAAAGGGTTGGCAAAGAAGAAGTGGGATAGTAAGAGAGATGAAGAAAGTAGACAGGAGTACAAGGAGATGCAGCGTAAAGCAAAGAGAGAGGTGGCAAAGGCAAAGGAAAAGGCGTATGGTGAGTTGTATGACAGATTAGACACTAAGGAAGGAGAAAAGGACTTGTACCGATTGGCTAGACAGAGGGACCAAGCTGCAAAGGATGTGCAGCAAGTTAGGGCGATTAAGGATAGAGATGGAAATGTGCTGACAAGCGAGGAGTGTGCTAAGAAGGTGGAAGGAATACTTTGAGGGGCTGATGAATGAAGAAAATGAGAGAGAGAGAAGGTTGGATGATGTAGGGATAGTGAATCAGGAAGTTCAGCGGATTAGCAAGGAGGAAGTGAGGGCAGCTATGAAGAGGATGAAGAATGGAAAGGCAGTTGGTCCTGATGACATACCTGTGGAGGCATGGAGATGTTTAGGAGAGATGGCAGTGGAGTTTTTAACTAGATTGTTTAACACAATCCTGGAAAGTGAGAGGATGCCTGAGGAGTGGAGAAGAAGCATACTGGTACCGATTTTCAAGAACAAGGGCGATGTGCAGAACTGTAACAACTACAGAGGTATAAAGTTGATTAGCCACAGCATGAAGATATGGGAAAGAGTAATAGAAGCTAGGTTAAGAGGAGAGGTGACGATCAGCGAGCAGCAGTATGGTTTCTTGCCACGAAAGAGCACCACAGATGCGATGTTTGCTTTGAGAATGTTGATTGAGAAGTATAGAGAAGGCCAGAAAGAGTTGCACTGTGTCTTTGTAGATTTAGAGAAAGCTTATGACAGAGTGCCGAGAGAGGAGGTGTGGTATTGTATGAGGAAGTCAGGAGTTGCAGAGAAGTATGTAGGAGTGGTGCAGGATACGTATGAGGGCAGTGTGACAATGGTGAGGTGTGCGGTTGGAATGACAGATGGGTTCAAGGTGGAGGTGGGATTACATCAAGGATCGGCTCTTAGCCCTTTCTTGTTTGCAATGGTGATGGACAGGTTGACGGACAAGATCGGGCAAGAGTCTCCATGGACGATGATGTTCGCGGATGACATTGTGATCTGTAGCGAGAGTAGGGTGCAGGTTGAGGAGAGCCTGGAGAGGTGGAGGTATGCACTGGAGAGAAGAGGAATGAAAGTCAGTAGGAGCAAGACGGAATACCTATGCGTGAATGAGAGGGAGGACAGTGGAATGGTCAGGATGCAAGGAGTGGAGGTGACAAAGGCATTTGAGTTTCAATACGTGGGGTCAACTGTCCAAACTAAGGGGGAGTGCAGTAGAGAGGTAAAAAAGAGAGTGCAGGCAGGTTGGAGTGGGTGGAGAAGTGTGTCAGGAGTGATTTGCGACAGAAGGGTATCAGCAAGAGTTAAAGGGAAAGTTTACAAGATGGTTGTGAGACCAGCTATGTTATATGGTTTGGAGACAGTGGCACTGACGAAAAGACAGGAGGCGGAGCTGGAGGTGGCAGAGATGAAGATGCTAAGATTTTCACTGGGAGTAACGAAGAAGGACAGGATTAGGAACGAGTATATTAGAGGGACCGCTCAGGTTGGACGGTTTGGAGACAAAGCAAGAGAGGCAAGATTGAGATGGCTTGGACATGTGTGGAGGAGAGATGCTGAGTATATTGGGAGAAGGATGCTGAATATGGAGCTGCCAGGGAAGAGGAGAAGAGGAAGGCCAAAGAGGAGGTTTATGGATGTGGTGAGGGAAGACATGCAGGTGGCTGGTGTGACAGAGGAAGACGCAGAAGAAAGGAAGAAATGGAAACGGATGATCCGCTGTGGCGACCCCTAACGGGAGCAGCCGAAAGTAGTAGTAGTAGCGCTATATAAATGTAGTCCATTATTATTATTAAACATGTTAGCATTATTGTATTGTTTTTTTCTTAAATATATTTAATGCCAAGCATGCTATGCCTGTAACAAGTGCTGACAGCGGTCTCAAAGCATCCAGATGATAATTCATGTACTTGATAGTGTCTATTAGGACACAGTAGAAATGTATTTCCCTTCAAGCTGACCAAGCTTTGAGAAGCATTAGTTTCAGCTCAATAGGACACCTTGCCCCCCTACACCCCAAAAAAACCCCAAACTTTCTTTATTTACAACAATGAGGTACAGTTACAATTGTCATTCAAAAACAGTAAACCATGGCGGTCTATTCCGTTGCCTAACGACACGGGGATCACAGGTTCGAATCCCCGTGTTACCTACGGCTTGGTCGGGCGTCCCTACAGACACAATTGGCCGTGACTGCGGGTGAGAAGCCAGATGTGGGTATGTGTCCTGGTGGCTGCACTAGCGCCTCCCCTGGCCGGTCAGGGCGCCTGTTCAGGGGGAGGGGGAAACAGCGTGATCCTCCCACGCGCTACGTCCCCCTGGTGAAACTCCTCACTGTCAGGTGAAAAGAAGCGGCTGGCAACTCCACATGTATTGGAGGAGGCATGTGGTAGTCTGGAGCCCTCCCCGGATCAGCAGAGGGGGTGGAGCAGAGACCGGGACGGCTCGGAGGAGTGGGGTAATTGGTCGGATACAATTGGAGAGAAAAGGGGGGGGGGCAAAAAAATAAAATAGTAAACCAATAAAAAGCAAATTTGTACAAGCCAGACGACTCCAAAGTCCATTCATTGTGAGTCTTTTTAGAGCTCAAGTAAAGTGTACTTCCTTTTTAATACTGAAGGTCTTTGTAGCTTTTTTGTTCTTCACATTTTCTATTTCTCCCCCTCAAGGTTCAAGATTAACTTTATTGTCCCACAAAGTGGGAAGGTTGGCTTGGGCTTTCACCCATAATGCATAAGCTGGAGCTGCACCTGGGGAGAAAGCTGGTCTGGTTGGTGTGCAACCTGCTCACTGGTGAGCTTCCCCTGTGCCGTCTCATTGTTGACCTTGATGGCTCTACTCTGTCAGACAACAAATTATCCGGGCCAAAAGGAAAGCTCCTTGATTCTGCTGCAGACTTGGATATCAATCCAAACTTCACCTGATCTGTGTTGGCCCTCCACTGATCAAGCTTCCTGACAAGGTGATTCAAGATCGCTCAACTGATCAACACTATGGCTATGAAATGTCTGTGCAGCCAGGGACGGAGTGCTTCCTGCAAGGCTGCAAGGCTCTGTTGGAGACTGGAACAGTAAACCACAGCTGCTGGTTCACCAAAGTGAACAGACTTGGTTCTGGGTGTCAAAGCATGGACTTAAAAGGAAAGAACCTGAAGAATCTGTAATTCATTGTGGAATTCACCACTGGAGGGTATTATCCATGTTGGTTCAACGTGAAGGTGAAACACTCCGGGATCGAGGGGCCTAGCCACATCCTGTTTCAGCTGGACTGCCTCAAGTCCCAGAGGAAGGAGGTGCTGGACCTTGTGATGCTGACTGTGAGAAGATCTGCTTGGTATGCCCACAGTGAAGCCATCTTCCAAGCACCGCTGTGCTCTGAGGATCAGAAGGAGAGGATTGAGGGGGGGAGAATCCTGTCCATCAGGGGAGAGGGGGACCCAGACACTCAGCTGGGGGACTCCTCTGTCAGGACCCGAAGGACACCTGACATCAAATGTGATGCTTCCAGCATTGGTGACTTGATCAGCTGGTCAGAAGGTGTGTCAGAGCCACCTCTCACCTGCTCCCTAAGCACCTGGGAGGTGAAGAACTTCACCAACACCCCATGGAGGTGCTCAACTGGTCTTGTCACACACAAAGCACTGAGAGGGTTGTTAAAATGGTGACTGAGGCAGGAAAAGAGGGATGGAAGGATCCGGGCTCAGGAGACCAGCAGGAGGCTGATGTCCAAGAATGACTCAAAGCAGGACTTGTGCAACCTGGCAAAGTTCTAGAAGTCAGGAGATTGATCTCTGTAACGGTATCCAGTGATATATGTGCAGTTCACCTGTTAATAAATACATACATTTGATTTGGCTTTGTCAATATAAAGGATTTCCCTTATATCTTTTAATATCTTGTAAAGGGGTTGAAAGCACAAACTGGCAAATTAGAAATACAAAATGATGTAGGTTAAAGTTATCCTATCCAAAACATAAACTCTTCTTTGAATCCCCCATTAAAAAATCAGAATTTTGGAGCTTTGAAGAAGACAGTAACTGGGATGGGTCAGTAACTACCCGAGTTGTTTCCTTTTTTTTCTTCCCCCAAGCTCAAAGAGGTTGTGTAAAAGCTAAAGCAATATAGTACGTCACTAACAAGAAATATTTTAGAGACACACACACATGCACGCACACACACACTCAAGTTTCTCTCCAAACTGGCCCTCATAGAGTCCCACATGAACGCTGTGGTAGTGTCCTGCTACTGGTCTTCATAGAAAACTGCAGCCATGGCAAGGCCGACCTTAGCCACCTTCTTGTCCTTGGCCTCAGGCTCCATACTGGTGCGGGCCAGACCCATCCAGTATGTTTCTGTGCAGGCCTGGTAGTCCATTAGCGTCTCCCCATCCTGCACTGGCGGGAACTCATCATCATCTTCCTCATCATAATCCTCACTTCCCTCTTCAGACCTCTTCATCCTAGCCCTCATCGCCTCCTTTTCCCTCATCCTCTTCCTCCACATTGTCCTCTGACTCTGACTCTTCCAGCCACTCCTGTGTTTCTTCTGCCTCCATGGGTGCATCCTCCCCTGCCGTCTCATCCTCCTCTGATTCTTGCTCACCACCTCCTCCATCCACTCTCTGTCATCACCTTCCCTTGCACCGTTCTCCTGTGCTCCCACCTCTTCTCCTCCGCTTCCTTCTCCTTCTCTCTGCCTCTCCTCTTCTCTCTCCGTGTCTCTCTCGCATAGTGTCGCCTCCTGCTGCATTTAAAGCAAGTAAACTCAGGACACTCTCTAAACATGTGCCCAGGTTTAGTGCAGAGTCTGCACACACCAACTTGTGTGTGGTGAAAGACTCCACCATATTCTGCACCTCTGAGAGTCTCACATTGTGTGGAGTAGGGGAGTGAGCGGACCAGGTCGTTGAAACGTACTTTTAAGAATCTCGTTCCGTCAGCTATTTCTGTACCAGGCCACATGCCTGGTGTAGTTGGCGATAACGCCTCCCCCCCCCCCCATTCTTCCAGCTTTGCCAGCATCTTCCAGTCTTCCAGATAGACAGGCAGGTTGGAGTCTGCAGGTTTTCTCTGGCCATGTGGAGGCTTGTTCACTAATGCCCCTCTCCATTCTACCTCTTTGCTCTCACAAGTCCACACACACAAACACACACACACACTGTGCTCTCCTTTTACCTCTCTGCAAGAGCTTTTGTGTCTCTTCCCAGAGATCCTCTATTGTTCTGATGTGGCTGTCTTATGAGATGCTGGGTTGTCAGTATGCATTACACAATAATAATAATAATAATAATAATCGTCATCATCATCATCATCATTACATGTATAATATGTAATGATGATGATGATTATGATGATGATGATTATTATTATTATTATTATTATTGGTCAAGCCAATAATAATAATAATAACTGGTGTAAGTGTGGCTGGTCAATATATGATTCTGTTACATCTTTACCCTTCTGTGCTGGACAATGTCCGAGTATGAAGTACTACTACTACTGCTATTACTACTACCACTACTACTACTACATATACTACTAGTATGAAGTACTTATTGTTAAAGTTACACAATGCCTGACCTGTCCACTTTGGCCTCTTTCTCCTTTATCATTATGTAACCCTGTTGAAATGTATTCATTATTATAAGATATCATTTTGAATAAATCATTTCATAGTTTAATAAATAGAATTTACGGTTAAAATGTTAAGATTCATTGACCAGCAAGGAAGTTATGATTTTGCTCAATGAGAGAAATGCATATTGGGTAATGTTCACCTTTTACTGAATACAGCATCTAAAAATGTGAAATATTTGTTGTGTAATAATATATGTGAAAATGCTTTAAAAATGCCTGTAAGAATAGGAAGAAAGAGGTACAAAAATGTTTTGTGAATTTAGTTTATTTCTGAAACTCTGGTGAATGAGCCAATCACATTGGAGGTCAAAGGGCGAGGGAGGGAGTTGAGAGAGAGCGACGAACGAGTAAGACGCGAGAAGCGTGTTGTCTGCTGAAAAGGAAACCACGAAATGTTATGTTAATGTGGACACCATTTTTAGTGAAAGTGTTCAACCAGGACTCTTATACTAAACTTTAATGGTGATATTTCTGTCCGTTTTGAGGGAACTACTCAGTACAAGAAGACAGAAAGAAGTTTAAGTTAGCTGCTGACTTAGTGGCGAGTGCTTTTGTGTTAGGGGTTGTGGAAGACCCCAAGCGCACGACACCAGACAGAGATGGGGTTAGCCGAAAACTGGCGTACTTTATTCCTTACGCGTACCAATAGTCAAACACAGGGAGGCAATGAGCGACAAGAAAAACGGAAAGTCCAAGGGGGAAAACTCGCGGGTAATCTAAAAACGGGAACACGGCAGGACACTAAATAGGATACTAAAACATAAACCAAGGGCTGGGGTGAGTTCGGAGAGAAAAGGACCGTGAGGGAAGAGTAGCCGCTACTGCGAGGAGGTTACAACACGAACTGACAACGGGCGCGTGGGAGGCCACCAAACTTAAGCCCGGCCCTGACGAGCTGATTGGCTGCCGGCGAGGGGTGGGCGGGCCACGGCGCGGGGTGGGCGAGCCGTAACAGTACCCCCCCCCCCTCCACGGGAGCCACCAGGCAACTTGCCCGGCTTGTCGGGATGGGAATGATGGAACTCAGTGAGCAGCCCAGGGTCCAGGATGAGCTGGCGGGAGACCCAGCTACTTTCCTCCGGACCATAGCCCTCCCAGTCCACCAAATACTGGAACCCCCGTCCTCGGCGCCGGACGTCCAGCAGCTCTGGTTCATCCTCTCCGTCTGCCCGTTAGTCTGTTGGTGATAGCCAGAGGAGAGACTAACAGAGGCACCCAACCCCTTACAAAAGGCCCGCCATACCTGAGAGAAGAACTGGGGACCTCGGTCCGAGACGACGTCCAGGGGAAGGCCGTGGAGATGGAACACTGGGCTCGTCAGGAGGTCCGCCGTCTCAGAAGCCGATGGGAGTCTGGGGAGGGCCACCAGGTGCACTCCCTTACTGAAGCGGTCCACCACTGTCAGGATCACAGTGTTACCCTGGGAGGGAGGCAGTCCGGAGACAAAATCCAATCCGGCTTGGAGTTGGGAGGGGCTGCAGCAGACCCCCGGGGTGGCCTGGTGAGAGGCCTTGTTGCGAGCACAGACGGAGAAGGCCCTTACCAAGTCCCTGACGTCGATCCTCATGGTGGGCCACCAGAAAAGCCGAGCCAGAAAGGTGAAGGTGCGGTGGACACCCGGGTGGCAAGCAAACTGACTGGCATGGCCCCACTGGAGAACCCGGGGCCGGACTGCGTCCGGGACGAATAGGCGGTGTGGAGGGACGTGGCTCGGGGCGGGATGGGAGCGCAACGCCTGCCTGACCATGGTCTCGATGCCCCAGGTAACCACGCCAACCACCCTGGCCTCAGGAAGGATGGGACTCGGCTCCTCTGTAGCCGGCTCCCTCCTCGGGTGTTGTCAGGACAGGGAGTCTGCCTTCGTGTTGCAGGACCCGGGGCGATAAGTCAGCGTGAAGTCAAACCGACTGAGGAAGCTGGCCCACCGTGCCTGCCGACCATTGAGGCGCTTGGTTGCCCGGATGGACGTCAAGTTCTTATGATCTGTCCAGATGGTGAACGGCTGTTCTGCCCCCTCCAGCCAATGGCGCCACTCCTCCAGAGCAGCCACCACTGCTAGCAGCTCCCGGTTCCCGACATCGTAGTTCTCCTCGGTGGGGAGGAACCGGCAAGAGAAGAAGGCGCATGGGTGGACCTTCTGGTCAGACGCTGACCGCTGGGAGAGGACAGCCCCAAACCCGGTGTCCGAAGCGTCCACCTCTACGATGAACTGCCTCTTGGGGTCAGGGTGGAGCAGGACCGGGGCACTGGTGAACCTCTCCTTGAGGGACTGGAACGCAGAGCGGGCAGCCGGGGACCAGATGAACGGCTGGGAGGGGGAGGTCAGCCTGTTGAGAGGTTCTGCCACGCGGCTGTAGTTCCGGATGAACCTCCGATAGAACTTCGCAAACCCGAGGAAGCTCTGTAATTCCTTCCGTGATGTGGGATCGGGTCAGTCCACCAAAGCCTGGATCTTGCGGGGGTCGGCCCGGGTCTGTCCCCTCTCAACGACGAAGCCCAGGTAGTCAACAGAAGGGGAATGGAACCGGCACTTCTCTGCCTTGACGAAGAGCCCGTTCCGGAGGAGACGTTCGAGTACCCGGCGGACATGCTGGACATGTTCCTCGAGGGTCCTGGAGAAGATGAGGATGTCATCGAGGTAGACCACCACAAACTCGTCGAGCATGTCGCAGAGAATGTCATTCATGAGAGCCTGGAATACCGCCGGGGCGTTGGTGAGGCCGAACGGCATGACCAGGTACTCATAATGACCCCGGCATCTTAAAGGCTGTCTTCCACTCGTCCCCCTTCCGGATCCAGACCAGATGATAGGCACACCGGAGGTCCGGCTTAGTGAAGACTGTAGCCTGGGTGAGGGGCTCAAGGGTTGAACTCATGAGAGGAAGGGGGTACTTGTTTTTGACGGTTATCTCATTGAGTTGGTGATAGTCAATGCAGGGTCGGACGCCCCCGTCCTTCTTCTTCACGAAAAAGAATCCAGCTGCCACCTGGGAGGACAAGGGCCGAATGAGCCCTGCTGCCAAGGACTCGGAGATGTACTCATCCATCGCAGCCTTCTCGGGGATGGTCAGACTGTACAGACGACTGCTGGGAAGGGGTGCCCCAGAGTGGAGGTCGATAGCACAGTCATAAGGCCGATGAGGAGGAAGAGATTGGGTCCGGGTCTTGCTGAAAACCTCACCTAGCTCATAGTACTCAGGGGGAACAGAGGAGAGGTCGGGAGGCGGGGCACTAGGGGCACGTCGGGGGGATGGGGCGGGAGCAGCCTGGAGACATTGGGCATGACAGGAGAAGCTCCACTCCATGATGGTACCGGAGGCCCAGGCGATGTGTGGCTCATGCTGCATGAACCAGGGGCGCCCTAGGATCACAGGGACTAACGGGGACTGGATGATGTAGAACAGAAGTCTCTCCACATGGTTCCCTGCTATGGTGAGAGAGACAGGGTGGGTGCATTGGGTGACGCTGGCCAGGCAGCGCTCGTCCAGCGTGAAGGCCTCCATGGGCTTCTCCAGCATCTCTAGCGGGATGTTAGCCTGGGCAGCAAACTCTGAGTCCAGGAAACACTCATCAGCCCCCGAGTCGAGGAGTGCACCCACCGTGAGCTGCTGGTCAGCCCAGGCCAGGGTAACGCTAACTAGATGGTTCTGTGGGGCAGGACGGCGGGAACAGGAAAAGCGGCTCACTAGGATCTCCCGGGGCCCCAGTGAGCCTAGTCTTTTGGCCGAGTGGGGCAGCCGCTGATCAGATGTCCCTTCTGGCCATAGTAGAGTCATTGACCCGCCTTGAACTGGGCCTCCTGTTCGGACGGACTAAGGCGCGTGCGCCCCAGCTGCATAGGTTCCTCCCCCGTCGTGGTCTGGGGCGCGGGGGGAGAAACGGCCGCAGGGAAAGTGGGGCGAGCAGGAGTAGGGGTCCTGTTAGGAGTGCTGGATGACTGAGGAATGGACGGGGATCCACGCAGGGCTCGCTCACGCTTCCTCTCCCGGAGGCGTCCGTCGATGCGGATGGCGAGCTTGATCAGGTCCTCGAGGGAGGTAGGCTCCTCCCGGGTGGCTAGCTGGTCCTTGACAGCCTCGCTGAGACCTCTCCGGAAGGTGACCCGAAGTGACTGGTCGTTCCAGCTGCTCTCAGCTGCGGCCAGCCTGAACAACACCGAGTAGTCTGTGAAACTGCCACTGCCCTGCTAGATACTGCTCAGCCGAGCACCAGGGTCCTGGCCACCGACTGGATGGTGCAAAACCTTCCGTAGTTCCGCCTCAAAGGCCTTGTAGGTGAGGCAGAAACTGGCCTTCATGGACCAGGAAGCAGTGGCCCACTGAGCTGCTTGGCCTGTGAGCAGGTTGTTCACGTAAGCGACCCGGGCAGCATCAGACGTGAACATGCTGGGTTGGTGCAGGAAGACCAGCTCACACTGCATGATGAATGTGGCACAGGTCTCAAAGTCGCCATCAAATGGTCGTGGGCTGGAGAGGCAGGGCTCCCGGGGAACTGGGTTGAGCCCCACAGGGTTAACTGGGGCAGCGGGCCCAGGGGGCAGGTTACCCACGACTCCAGGGGCAGGCTGGCCCGGCGGCTGGATGGTGAGAGCCACCGTGATGGTTTGCAACTGCCGCAGGATCTCTTCTTGTTGGCTCGCCAACGCTGCCTGCTGGCTCGTTAGGTTACCCGCACAGGCCTGGAGGGGCTGGACCCGAGTCTGAAGATCTCTCACCGCGGCGGTGGCCGCCTCTAGCTGCTGGGTGTGGGAGTTAGTCAGTTGGATCTGTCCGATGAGAGCCGCTCGAAGCGGACTGGCCGGTACGCTCTCTGTGTCGGCTGGGGTCGTCATGGTCAGTTCGTACTGTTAGGGTTTGTGGAAGACCCCAAGCGCACGACACCAGACAGAGATGGGGTTAGCCGAAAACTGGCGTACTTTATTCCTTACGCGTACCAATAGTCAAACACAGGGAGGCAATGAGCGACAAGAAAAACGGAAAGTCCAAGGGGAAAAACTCGCGGGTAATCCAAAAACGGGAACACGGCAGGACACTAAATAGGATACTGTGGTGGACACGTATTGGGGACAGAATTCAACCCAGGAACTAAGGGTTAAGTCATGGTTGCCCTGGCAGGTTAACGCAGGGTTAAGTTATGGTTGTCCAGCCAGTTTTCTGATTATTCTTGCCACCTCCGCTCAGTCGAGCTGTGGTTTGGTTGCTCTCTGATTTACCGTGGATTAAAGAAAGTTGCCTACACGGCTAAAGTGTGAACCTACGGTCTTCTCCGTTCCTTCGGCTCTACACTGGTGACCCCGACGTGATGTCGGCGGGGGGCCAGTGAAGGTAGGAGCCAGCACCCCGGCATGGGAGGAACGTTGTGTAGCGACGAAGAATCGGTCAGCCTCCTTTGCCAGCTCACGGGGATCAGTGATGGTGGAGTTAGCGAGCGCAGTCTGGACGTGGGGCGGCATGTTGCGCAGAAACAGCTCCATAAACAGGAAACATGGCTTTTCTTGACCCAGTAGGTTTAACATCCTGCTCATTAGCTCCGATGGTTTGCCATCTCCCAAGCCCTGAATTGCGAAGAGGCGACGTGCTCTCTCCGTTGTTGACAGTTCAAAAGTATCAAGGAGGAGATTTTTAAGTGCGGCGTATTTACCATCGGCCGGTGGGTTGGTTATGAAAGCGCTTATCCTGGAAGCCGTAGCGCACCCCAGCGCTGCCACTACGTAGTAGTACCTGGTCTCGTCTGCTGTTATGTCTCTGAGCGCGAACTGTGCCTCAGCCTGTGTGAACCACGTAGCCGCGGAAGACTCCCAAAACTCCGGCAGTTTCATTGCAACGGCGTTCGTAGCCATAATGTGTGTGGTTTCAGAAAACTTATCCGAAAACCGACGTCGGGGTCACCAGTGTAGAGCCGAAGGAACGGAGAAGACCGTAGGTTCACACTTTAGCCGTGTAGGCAACTTTCTTTAATCCACGGTAAATCAGAGAGACCACCAAACCACAGCTCGACTGAGCGGAGGTGGCAAGAAGAACCAGAAAACTGGCTGAACAACCATAACTTAACCCTGCGTTAACCTGCCAGGGCAACCATGACTTAACCCTTAGTTCCTGGGTTGAATTCTGTCCCCAATACGTGTCCACCACAAGGTGAAGCTAAAGAGGGGGATACTGCAGTTCAGAAACAAGACCATGTCTTCTAAAATTGGTGTCAATCCGTTAAAACTTAGAAACATCAATAGAGCAACTTCAACCCAGAACCCTTGAGAGTAAGAATATTCAGAGAATAAGTGAGAAATAGATTCAATTTCTGTTTTGTAGAAATAACATCCTGAATGTCTTCTTTAAATCTATACAAGAATTTAGTGTAACGGTAGTATCTACGTAATACCTTCGTGTGAACTTCTTTTATTTCGTTTGGAAAGAGGAAGTTATTAAGGTCTGACCAAACTTTCTCTGCTAAGATTTCTGGAGAACTTAGTTTCCATAATAGAGTCGATTTGGGAAAATAACGCTGATCTGAGGTCAGTATTTCTCTGATATAGTGATTATTACATGTAGGATCTGATAGATCTTTCCCACCGATTAAGAGCTTGGGAATTTCTCCACTCAAAGGGCCATCTATTAATGCACTTTTGATGAGAAACAGGAACTTTGGTGATATACTTTTTATAACATCGTTATGTGCTTTTCAAGATATATTCATATCCTTGATACTACTACCATTACTACTACTACTACTACTACTACTACTACTACTTTTGGGTGCTCCGGTTAGGAGTCATCACAACCGATCATCCGTTTCCATCTCTTCCTGTCCTCTGTATCTTCCTTTGTCACACCAGCCACCTGCATGTCTTCCCTCACCACATCCATAAACCTCCTCTTTGGCCTTCCTCTTCTCCTCTTCCCTGGCAGCTCCATATTCAGCATCCTTTTCCCAATACACCCAGCATCTCTCCTCCACACATGTCCAAATCATCTCAATCTTGTCTCTCTTGCTTTGTCTCCAAACCGTCCAACCTGAGCTGTCCCTCTAATGTACTCATTCCTAATCCTGTCCTTCTTCATCACTCCCAGTGACAATCTTATCATCTTCAACTCTGCCACCTCCAGCTCCACCTCCTGTCTTTTCATCAGTGCCACTGTCTCCAAACCATACAACATAGCTGGTCTCACAACCATCTTGTAATCTTTCCCTTTAACTCTTGCTGGTACCCTTCTGTCACAAATCACTACAGTCACTCTTCAACCACTCCACTCTGCCTGCACTCTCCTCTTCCCCTCTCTTCTGCACTCTCCATTACTTTGGACAGTTGACCCCAAGTATTTAAACTCAACCACCTTCTTCACCTCTACTGCTTGCATCCTCACCATTCCACTGTCCTCCCTCTCATTCACTCGCTCGCTGATCATCACCTCTCCTCTTAACCTAGCTTCTATAACTCTTTCCCATATCTTCATGCTGTGGCTGATCAACTTTATACCTCTGTGGTTGCTACAGTTCTGCACATCCTCCTTGTTCTTGAAAATCGGTACCCGTATGCTTCTTCTCCACTCCTCAGGCATCCTCTCACTTTCCAAGATTGTGTTAAACAATCTAGTTAAAAACCCCACTGCCATCTCTCCTAAACATCTCCATGCCTCCACAGGTATGTCATCTGGACCAATGGCTTCTCCACTCTTCATCCTCTTCAAAGTTCCACGTTCGAGCCACTCACTCACGCCACAGTGTTCACCAAGCTAGACCTGCGCAGCGCGTACCACCTGCTGCACATCCGGGAAGGAGATGAATGGAAGACAGCCTTCAACACCCACCTAGGGCATTTCGAGTACCTCGTTATGCCCTTCGGCCTCACCAACGCCCCGGCCGTCTTCCAGGCGTTGGTCAATGACGTGCTGAACACGTTCGCGGTGGTGTACCTGGATGACATCCTCGTGTTCTCCAGGACTGAGGAGGAACACCACCAGCATGTCCGCCTGGTCCTCCAACGACTGCTGGAGAACAGGCTCTTCGTGAAGGCCGAGAAGTGTGTGTTCCACTCCGCCTCCGTGGAGTTCCTTGGCCACATCGTGGAGAAGGGGCTCGTCCGCACCGACCCCAGGAAGACCCGAGCGGTGGAGGAGTGGGCACGGCCCACCAACAGGACGCAACTCCAGCGCTTCCTGGGGTTTGCAAACTTCTACCGGCGCTTCATCAGGGGGTTCAGCCGTGTGGCCGCCCCCCTCACTCCACTCACCTCCACCCTCCGCCCCTTCTCCTGGACCTCGGAGGCAGAGGCCGCCTTCTCGGCCCTGAAGAGGCTGTTCACAACGGCTCCGGTGCTCGCCCACCCGGACCCGTCCAGGCAATTCATTGTGGAGGTGGACGCATCGGACACGCGCATCGGAGCCGTCCTCTCCCAGCAGTCGGAGGAGGACCAGAAGATCCACCCGTGCGCCTTCTTCTCCCGGCGTTTCAGTCCTGCAGAGAAGAACTATGACATCGGCAACAGGGAGTTGCTGGCTGTCCACGCCGCCCTAGAGGAGTGGAGACACTGGCTGGAGGGAGCAGGGCAGGCGTTCATCCTATGGTCCGATCACAAGAACCTGACCTACGTGCGGACGGCTAAGAGGCTCAACCCCAGGCAGGCGCGCTGGGCTCTCTTCTTCAGCCGGTTCGACTTCACCCTCACCTACCGCCCGGGCACCAAGAACGTCTGTTTCCCGAGGGGTCCCCTGATGCCCCAGACACCATCCTTCCCCCGGCACGGGTGGTGGGTGTCGTCACCTGGGCCATCGAATCGGGGGTGAGAAGGGCCCAGGCAATGGACCGCAGCCGTTTTGCCTGCCACCCCGGTGTCCACCGAATGGCGGCCTTCATCCGCAGGGGTTTCTGGTGGCCCACCATGGAGGCAGACACCAGAGAGTTCGTGGCTGCCTGCACCACCTGCGCCCACAGCAAGGCTCTCCATCGCCCTCCAGCAGGTCTCCTGCACCGCCTTCCTGTCCCCGGCCGACCTTGGTCCCACATTGCCTTGGACTTTGTAACTGGCCTCCCCGTGTCCCAAGGCAATGACACCATTCTGACCATTGTCGACCGGTTTTCCAAGGCCGTCCACTTTGTTGCCCTCACCAAACTCCCCTGTGCAGCCGAGATGGCGGACCTTCTCGTCTCCCACGTCGTCCGACCCCATGGGATTCCCCTGGACATTGTCTCTGACTGTGGTCCCCAGTTCACTTCTAAGGTGTGGCAGGCCTTCTGTAAGGGGATTGGGGCCACGGTCAGCCTCTCCTCCGGGTATCACCCCCAGACCAATGGGCAGGCAGAGCAGGCCAATCAAGCCCTGGAGGCGGCTTTGCGTTGCGTTACCACCAGCAACCCCGCCTCCTGGAGCAAGTACCTGCCCTGGGTGGAGTACTCGCTCAACTCCATGGAGAGTTCGGCTACCGGTTTGTCCCCCTTTGAATTTTCCCTTGGCTATCAACCCCCTCTGTTCCCACATCAGGAGATGGAGGTGGCGGTCCCGTCCATGGGGGCCCATCTCTGCCGATGTTGGCGCGTTTGGAAGGCCACTATGTTGCGAGCTACAGAGCGGGCCCAGCGCAGCGCCAACCGGCGGAGAGTGCCGGCCCCAGCCTATCGACCCGGCCAGAGGGTATGGCTCCTGGCCCGGGACCTGCCCCTCCCTACCCTCAACCGGAAGCTGGCTCCCCGCTACGTCGGTCCCTACACCATCGACCGCATCATCAACCCATCGGCGGTGTGTCTCCATCTCCCTACCTCACTCAAGATCCATCCCGTCTTCCATGTCTCACGCCTCAAACCGGTAGCCTCCAGCCCCCTGTCTCCCCCTGTCCAAGCTCCTCCACCCCCCAGGGTCCTCGACGGTGGTGACATGGTCTGGGATGTTGACTGGCTGCTCGCCGTACGCCGCCGGGGGCGTGGGTACCAATACCTGGTGGACTGGGTTGGCTATGGGCCCGAGGACCACAGCTGGGTTCCCCGGTCCTACCTGGCTGACCCCACAATGCTGGAGGAGTTCTATCGGACCCACCCCAACGCCATCAGACGGTCGCCCGGTGTCTCCCGTAGGAGGGGGGGTCCTGTTGTGGTTACACCGCCCTGAGCTGCCTCCCTGGCACGTTCAAGCCACTCCCCCGGCTCGGACGTGCCAGAAACATCCGAGCGCTCGGCTCGCGCTCTGAGGAGACGAGCGCTGCACTGCACCAGCTGTTTGCCATCATCCATCAGGCACAACTTTGGCCACCAGGCAGCCCTCTACAAGAAGTCTCCCAGAACACCACTCCGTGCTTCGATGTACTGAACCCTGTGACTCTCCCTCCGCGACTTCCACGCCTCCCCGCGTCTCCCTCTTCCCCAGTGACCTTCACGTTTTCCCTCGGACCTCTCCAGCGATCTGCCCCCGTGTCCCTCTACCTGGACCCCTCCTTTCTGACTCGACTTCCCGGATCTCGGACCCGGACTTCCTCGGACAACCCCTCTCGGATCACAGACTGGACTTTCTTGCTAGGTGCACGCACATTATTTCAACACCCCCTTGTCATTTACATACCGCACCACACATAGGCTAAGAACACTCACACATAGTTATGCACGCAAACCACGGGACACCACACACAGTTTAGTCACACATCCCATTAACGGAACACTTTTTGCACCATACATTCCCCTCCCCCAATAAAACCGCCCTTTTTGGATTGCGAAGTCATCCTGTGTCTGTCTGCCTTGGGTTTCGCCACACTGGTTGGGTTCTGGTGCGCGAGCATAACAGTGTGTTCCCTATTGCAAAGTCCATACTGTTTGTGAAGGCTTGGTAGGAGGTATGTAAAGGCAACCTGAGGCAGTTGATGCAAGTATTGGTCAGTGGCAACCTTGACTCGAGCAATTCATGAAGAAAAGTGATGGATGGCTCGGGGGAGAAACCGATCGGAGGGATCTCACTGGCTCCAGTGCGAAGGCCAGGATTTTCTGAAGCTTAGATGATCCTTGTGCCTCTACCGAAATAAACACACCAGAGAATGTTAATTGAAACAATAACATAAATAAAACATAATAACGTTGATTATCAGCATCAATTCAATTCAATTCAATTTATTGTCATTAAAAACAATGTGCAGGCACATGTTAAAATGAAATGAGGGCTGTGGCTTAACCAAACAGTGCAAGACAGACACAGACAAACACAGCAAACACAATATAAGATATACACACATGAAGACCAAAAGCTAAAAATAAGTTAAAAGAGAGCTGGAGTACAAAATATTCAAAAATATCTACAGACATTCAGTGGGTAGCCAGGTTCAGTTGGGCAACAGCATGTGGAAAGAAGCTGTTTTTGAGCCTGGTAGTGCGGGCTCTGAGGCTCCTGTAGCGCCTCCCAGGGCGCAGGGGGGAGAACAGTCCCCCCATGAGGACAGTCCCCCCCTGAGGACAGTCTCCCCATGAGGAGCAACACACAGAAGCCTACCCAGCAAGCATTGTAAATAGGGGCAATTCTTACAGCATGGTATTGCTTACCTTCTACCTCCTGCAAATAGTCCCTCCAGAAGGGAATGACGGTCTCTTCAGCTGCTCTCTTGTTTGTTCCTCGTTCAGAAGATCGAATATGGAAGAGATCCTCCAATATGTCAGCAGTGAGTGTATGTGGCTCATGGCAGAGAAAAGGACGGAAGCTCTCTGGGTGCTGTTGGATCACATCTAACACGACAAGTGTCCTCATTCCTTCCCTGAATCTGCATTCAAGAAAAGACAGTAAGCATGACTACTGCACACTTGGCACAATCCTTAGCACACACAATAATCTGCCCACTGAGTTAAGTTGATTCAGTAAAATTAAATTCCATAAAATGCCCTAATTCAACATGCTGCTATTACAAATAAAGCGGACTGAACTTGAAATCAAGACAAACCTTTCAAATGGTCCACGGACCCTGTAGATCACTTGAAACATGAGGATGTCCTGAACAAGCAAATCCCTGTCCTCTATGCTCGTCAGTGGCCTGACACAGCCTGCATTTGCCAAGTGGTCCAGTAGTGGCGCTGTAGCCCGTTTCAGGTCATCCTGGGCAGTGCACGCTGAGATATGACATCAGAAATACACAAAGGCCGCAAAGAATGGTTAATGTGACATATATGAGAGATATATGAAGCAACTTTTAACGGTGCTCTTCTCATAAACCTCAATGCCGAGAGTGTCCACATACCATTTTTGTTACAACCAGAAATTTTAATGCAATCATTACTCATTGCAGTTGATATACTACAGCTAACAATTCAAACAAATCCATCTAACCATTTTGGGTGGTTCCATTAACATGTGGGTTAAAATGACATTATCTGTAGAACAACAATCTGCACAATTACCTTTTTGACCTTGTCATGTAGGTCAGTATCAGAAATGTCTTACAAGACAAGCTTGGCTGACTCTGGGCCACCAACGAGGCAGGAAAAAAGAGTTGGAGAGAGGAATCCAGGACTAGGACCACCATGCACAAGGCTCACAGCAATTGCTCTGCCGGCAATGAAATACCTGTCCTCTCTCAGAGCTGGGGAAACATAGGTAGCATTACCTCATCAAATGGATAGTTCACTCTAAAATCCTATAATTAATGTCATCAAGCACATATGCTCATAACAGTCAAGTCCCCAAATGTGTATGGTTAATACATTAAATAAATACCTGCACTATCAAGAGCCAAATTCAGTTTCCCCTCCTTTCCTTCAAACATAGATGAAACTGCCATGGCTTCAAAGAGTAGTCTCAAGAACTCTCTTCTGGGACCGCCCAAGTCCACAGCCTCTTCTTCTCTGCCCATGGCGTCAGAAAACTTGATTGACATCCTGTAGTTTGGATTGTAGGATAATTTCTTGAAGCCACGTACAGCTCCATCCATCACGGAGGCCCGATTTATGTTGAACTTGCATTTTTGGTCGGTGTCAATTCTGCTTGCAAGATTGAGCAGTAAGTCACATGCCGGCATCTTATCAGGGGCTCCTGCCTCCCTGGTGAATAGAAGACAAAAACTTTTCTTAAAACCTGTAATATGTTGTATGTTCCAACGGTAAGAAATACAACTGAGATGGATCTGCTGGATGACATATGGGGAGACATGAGGTTGAAAACATCAAATCTAGACAAAATATCCAACGCACCATTGCAACACAATCAGATGGTATGTCAGAGCATACAATGACAAACCAGTGCTCAGGGTCCACCGTCCTCACTACATTTTGTCTTTTCCTGCACCAGCATACCTGATTTGACCAATCAACTGGTTGCTCATGAGCTGAATGTAATGTGCTGGTGGCAGTATAGATATACACTCACTGGCCACTTTATTAGGTATACCTTGCTAGTACCGAGTTGGACCCCCTTTTGCCTTCAGAACTGCCTTAATCCTTCGTGGCATAGATTCAACAAGGTACTGGAAACATTCCTCAGAGAGTTTGGTCCATATTGACATGATAGCATCACGCAGTTGCTGCAGATTTGTCGGCTGCACATCCATGATGCGAATCTCCCGGTCCACCACATCCCAAAGGTGCTCTATTGGATTGAGATCTGGTGACTGTGGAGGCCATTTGAGTACAGTGAACTCATTGTCATGTTCAAGAAACCAGTCTGAGATGATTCGAGCTTTATGACATGGCGCGTTATCCTGCTGGAAGTAGCCATCAGAAGATGGGAACACTGTGGTCATAAAGGGATGGACATGGTCAGCAACAATACTCAGGTAGGCTGTGGCGTTGACACGATGCTCAATTGGTACTAACGGGCCCAAAGTGTGCCAAGAAAATATCCATTACAGCACCAGCCTGAACCGTTGATACAAGGCAGGATGGATCCATGCTTTCATGTTGTTGACGCCAAATTCTGACCCTACCATCCGAATGTCGCAGCAGAAATCGAGACTCATCAGACCAGGCAACGTTTTTCCAAATTTCTATTGTCCAATTTTGGTGAGCCTGTGTGAATTGTAGCCTCAGTTTCCTGTTCTTAGCTAACAGGAATGGCACCCGGTGTGGTCTTCTGCTGCTGTAGCCCATCTGCCTCAAGGTTCGACGTGTTGTGCGTTCAGAGATGCTCTTCTGCATACCTCGGTTGTAATGAGTGGTTATTTGAGTTACTGTTGCCTTTCTATCAGCTCGAACCAGTCTGGCCATTCTCCTCTGACCTCTGGCATCAACAAGGCATTTTCGCCCACAGAACTGCCGCTCACTGGATATTTTCTCTTTTTCGGACTATTCTCTGTAAACCCTAGAGATGGTTGTGCGTGAAAATCCCAGTAGAGCAGCAGTTTCTGAAATACTCAGACCAGCCCGTCTGGCACCAACAACCATGCCACGTTCAAAGTCACTTAAATCACCTTTCTCCCCCATTCTGATGCTCGGTTTGAACTGCAGCAGATCGTCTTGACCATGTCTACATGCCTAAATGCATTGAGTTGCTGCCATGTGATTGGCTGATTAGAAATTTGCGTTAACGAGCAGTTGGACAGGTGTGCCTAATAAAGTGGCCGGTGAGTGTATATGGTTGGGATAGTGGGACTTGAGGACTGGGTCCTAGATCCTCCTAGGTATCTGAGGATGACAGACTATAAAATTAATCCCACAACGTGACTGCTATTTGCACATTTAAGAAATAAAACGCGAGAGGGAGTGCCTTATCAGTGGTTATTGGCACGGCTCTACTGGCTTCAGTACTCAAGCTAGTGGGGATGCTGCACTCTAAACACTGGGCACATTATTAGCTACGTCTCCTTGTGTTGAACACGAGAGGGCAGAACGCAGCATGTCCACTGACCAGTTATCAAAATGAAATGCCAACACACTTGGCAATTGCCTTCCGTTTACACTGAAATTACTCTCACACATACTACTGAAAATGCTCTTATATACAACTATTGCATTTCAGTAGTATGTGAGAGGATTTTCAGTAGTATGTGAGAGGATTTTCAGTAGTATGTGAGAGTATTTCACATGTGTATGTGAGAACATTTTCAGTAGTGTATGTGAGAGGTAAGGTATGGAATATGGCCTATACTGCCTCTCATAAAGATCAGCCTCGCTCCTCAACTAAAGTCTCCTGTGTTGACCAACATGGCTGGTCCTCTTCTCAAACCCTGAAATCTTTTTTTTTGTTTTGTTTAATTTGCAGGGAAATGTGTAATCATTGTGGTGTTCCCAACACAGAATATTAACCAGTGTGGGTTGGTTGGTTTTGAATGTGCACATTCAAATGTGATTGGTGCTGAATGAGGTGGAGGTCAGCTATTGGTTGTTCCTGAAGAGTATATAAGGCAGAATCGCCACCAGGGCGCTCTCTTGGTACTCCGCTCTACTCGGGATAGCTAGGTTGTTACAGCGTAATAATAAATATACTACGTTACTGTCATAAGTCTGCCGTGTGCACTTTCCAGTTATCTACTTAAACAGTTTAGAACAATATTAGTGTTTCATACACGACAACCATGGCAACAGTTCTTGATCATGTGACTACTAACTTGTTACAGTAGTGCTTCATCAGCGCGCTAAAGAAAATAAAATTGTTTTGTACTTTATAGTACTTATATTAGTAATGAATGGACCGGAGACCAAGGCATAACGTTGACCTTTTACTAGGCATATCTTCAAGTCTTCACACTCGCGCATGCGCGCTCATTACATATCAAAACCTGCTCACTACATCTCCCCCTTTTAAACTGATACTTTCAGGATCTTTACAGAAAAATTAAATCACATGTTAATAAAGCCTAATGCTGATTTTACCAACGAGGCAGGGGAACAGCTGGCACCTTAAACATCTCTGTAAACGTGAGCATATGTAAACTAGTTAAATGAACTTCACATTTCAAAACACATTTCTTTTTTTCTTTTTTTTGACCTATGAACATATCAAGACAAGTGCATAACCTAACTGAGAGGTAGGGTAGACTACCTGATCCTCTCTGTTGTGGTACGGAGGTTATTCTGCTCCATGTATACTCACAACACTAAACTACAAATTCAGTCTTTTAACAGGCTTGACTGCCCTGCCAACTCTGGTGTGTAGTCCAGAGTCCGGCTGGCTTCCAGACGGTGAAGGCACTACTCGCAAATGAGAACGGTTTCTTCGGAGACTGCCTGTTGAGGTTTGTGTCACGTATGAACGTGGTGTCTCTGCTGATCCAGAGACGACTCCTGTGTGTGGAACATTCCGTATCCAAACTCTCTGACCTGGCTGGAGTGGTGGTGTCTCCCGTGCTCTATGTCGTCTGTTGTATCCTTCAGCCTGTTGTCTTTTAAGCTCCTGGTCTTTCAACTCAAAAGCTCTCAAGTCTGGCCATGCTGGTTTGAGAGTGCATGGACACACCGGAAGGGGTGTTTGGATGTTGCGTCCCATCAGGAGCTCTGCCGGTGATACTCCATGGGCAAGAGGAGTTGCTCTGTACGCCATAAGCGCTTTGTGAGGGTCCTCACTCTTCTGCAACAAGGATTTCCCAGTCTTTACTGCACGTTCAGCTTCCCCATTGCTTTGAGGGTAACGGGGGCTACTGGTACCATGTTGAAAGTTATAATCTTTAGCAAAATCTGCGAACTCTGCAGCACCAAACAGCGGTCCATTGTCTGTGACGAGTGTATCCGGCACCCCGTGGCGGCTAAAGATTACTTTTATTTTAACAATCACAGCTGTTGCTGAAGTGCTTGTTAAATTGGCAACCTCAGTGTATCTTGAATAGTAATCAATGACTACTAAATACTGACCTTTCTTCCACTCAAATAAGTCAGCTGGTAGCCATTCCCATAGGTGTGATGGCAAGGGTGTTGCCATCAGAGGTTCTGTGGCATTTTGACTCTCTTTAGCACAAATTTCACACTGACGTACCTTCTATCTGATCTGTTTTGTCAGCCCAGGCCACCACACTGCTTCATGGGCCCTGGCCATGCATTTCACCATTCCCTGGTGACCCTGGTGAATTTTGTCCAATATGTCCTGTTGCATGCTTGCTGGAATCAGTATTCTCTTTCCTTTCATCAACAGGCCATTCACCATCAACAGGTCGTTTCTGTATTGCCAGAAAGGCTTTAACTGTGGCACAGAACTGCTTCTTTCCCATCCTGTGTGGATCAGGGAGGACAGCTGCTTACACACTGGATCTTCTTCTTGTGCTCTTCTTATTTGTAGCAACTTCTCAGGTGAGGCCGGGAGTTGCTGAATGACCTCATTGATTTGAGCTGTGATGTCATTCTGAAGCGGGAGGTCTTCCTCTGTTGTAGTACGCTGGAGTGGAGCTCTTGATAGAGCGTCAGCTGCAATAAGATTTTTCCCTGGTACATGTACGATTGAGTAGGAAAAACGCAGAAGTCTCAATCTGAAGCGCATTATACAAGGCGGGACGTCATCCAGAGGCCTTGAGCTGAGAAGACTGGTCGGTTCGCATCACAAAGTGTAGGCCCAGGAGGTAGGTCTGAAATCTTTCGCAAGCCCAGGTGACAGCAAGGGCCTCCTTTTCAATTTGGGCATATCTGTGCTCTGTTTGCGTCATGCTGCGATGAAAGCCACTGGCCTCCAATCTCCAGGTTCTTGAAGCTGAGATAAGACCCCTCCTAATTCGTAAGACGATGCATCTGCTGACACTCTTGTCGGTTTCTCTGGACTGTACTGGGCAAGGACAGTAGATGAAGCTGAGCTCGTTTTTCAACTTTTCAAAGGCACACTGCTGCGCTGCTCCCCACATCCACATGTTTTCTGCTTTCAGGAGTTCTCTGATTGGCCCAGTGAGCTCTGCGATGTTGGGAGAGAATTTCCCCACATAGTTGACCATCCCCATGAAGCGTTTTACGTCAGCCACATCTTTTGGTGGTGGCATCTCTCTAATTGCCCTAATCTTCTCAGGATCTGCTTGTATGCCCTCTGAACTGACAACGTGTCCGAGAAATTTGACCTGCTTCACTGCGAACTGACATTTGTCATTCAGAGTTAGGCCCCGCTGCTGCAGTCTTTGCAACACTTGATGCACCCTGTCATCATGCTCTTTGGGCGTGGCACCGAACACCAGGATGTCATCCACATGACACAAAGTTCCTTCTAGGCCGTCAAGCATCTGCGTTAAATGCTTCTGAAAGTGTTCTGGCGCGGATGATATTCCACAGGGAAGCAGACTAAAACAATAACGGCCAAATGGTGATGAAGGTGGTGAGTGGGGCTGAATCTTTGTGCAAAGGCACCTGCCAAAAAACCGGCAGTGGCATCCAGTTTGGAAAAAAATCCTAGCTCCAGCTAGCTTAGCTAGCGTCTCATCAACAGCTGGAATAATACTATGTCGCTCCCTGCACACATTTTCGTTCAGGCGGGTTAGGTCGACACATATTCTAATTTTTCTATTAGCTTTTGGTACTACGACCATTCCTGAGCACCACTCTGTAGCTTCCTCTATGGGAGAAATAACGCCCATTTCCTCCATCCTGTTTAACTCTTCTTGAACTTTTCCTCTTAAGGGCAATGGCACACGGCGTAGCACAGCAAGGGCAAAGGGAGTGGTATTTTCTTTTAATTTAATTTTGTATTCTCCCTCTAGCTTATCTAAGCCTGTGAAAACTCTGGGATATTGTTCTTTGTAGCTTACCTCAGCTGCTGTGATAGCTTGCACAGGGCTGAGCAGGCAGAGGTCTTGTATCGCTGGTAAGCCAAGCAAAGGAGTCACTAACCCTGGCACAACATACACTTGCTGCTTCGCTACAATTCCATTGTGACTAATATTCGCAATAAAATGTCCCTTCACTTCTATGGGAGAGTTACTTGGTCCACACAGTCTTTTGGTTGTCAGTAGCAGCTTTCCATGTCGCTTTTGTGAATACAAATGTGCCGGGATAGCTGTCACTGCAGCGCCCGTGTCCAAATTGAACGTTATCTGCTGACCATTCACTGCAACCGATTTCTGCCAGAATGTGTTGGATTTTGTACAATTCACCGTGCCCAGGAACAATGTCTCTACGCTTTCATCCAAGTCATTTTCCTTAATTTCTTCCACTCTCATTTTCGTTTTACAAACAGCGGCAAAATGCCCCCTTTTCTTACATTTCCTGCACTCAGCAGTGCGCGCGGGACATGCATTGAACGAATTTTCATGTGTCTTCCCACATCTGCCACATTTAGTATTTGCATTATTTTGCACTCTTTCCTTTGGTTTAAAACCACATTTTCCGTGTGGAGAGAATTTCTGTTTGAACTTGAATCTAACTGCATCCATGTTTGCCTCTGTGCCATCTGTGCTACTCTGTCTCAATGCAGGCTGTTGCTTTTTAATTTCCTAAATCTAGCTGTAACTTCTCTGCAAGTCCATGGTCTCTGGTACCCACGACAAGGCGGTCTCTGATCATCTCGTCTTGGAGAAGTCCATACTGACATATGCATATGAAATGTTTATGAACGCTTGCTTTACTTGGTCCTACTTTTTCTTGCCCTCCTCCGTCAGTGCTGACGTGTTCAGAACATCCTCCGCCATGTCTCCCATAGTGTAAACTAGCGAGTTAGCTTGATACTCTTGACTCTTTGCATTTAGTCCTGCTGCCGCTATGCGGAATCTTTCTAAACCTCGCATCCAATTAGGCCACTACCAAAGTCTCCGAAGTCAAATGCTTCAGGCGGACTTACTGAAAATAGAGAATCCATTCTGTTTTACCTTCCCAATGCTCCTCTCCAACGTTGCATCAACGCAGCTCCACGTTAGCGTTAGCTCTGCTAGCTCACTCGGCCAATTCAGAAGCTCTTCTCTCACGTAGTCAAACTGCACGGATCATTCCGCTCACTTGTGTCGGGTGATTGTATTTATCTTAGAGGCGAGGACGACGACTTCTGACACCATGTCTTGTACTTTATAGTACTTATATTAGTAATGAATGGACCGGAGACCAAGGCATAACGTTGACCTTTTACTAGGCATATCTTCAAGGCTCCACACTCACGCATGCGCGCTCATTACATATCAAAACCTGCTCACTACAAAAATGGACCAGGTTTTTCACCATTTTATTACCAGAATGTGCAAGTTTTAAGCTGACGTGTGTGAGTGTGTGTGTGTGTGTGTGTGTGTGTGTGTGTGTGTGTGTGTGTGTGTGTGTGTGTGAGTTTGAATTTGAGGAAGGGTAGGGTGTTTTTTAATGGAAGCGGACTCTACGGATGGAGCCCAACACATTTCCCTGACTGCCCCAATCTGATGAGCTATGAGCTGTTGTAGTCGCGTTTCTCCAGAACATGATGAGGACCTCTGTACTTCAAATCCTGGTAGACCACCCACCCGTGAAGACATCAGCACAAGTTAAACGACATAACATGACGTCAGAAGAAACACACTGAAAGACACGGCAAAGCGAGGCACACTCACAACCACCGCCGAATTTAAGTTGACACGGACATCTCGTGGAGACTTGGAGAACGTGACTACAGTGGTGCAGCGTGCCACATCCCTGCATGAGTGTTAATTTAACTCTGAGAGTGTACAAATGGACTAACACACAGGAAGTTAAATTAACACTCAGGATTTTAGTGTGTACACACAGATTTGAGAGTGTTTTAAACACAAAAATTGTAATGCCTGTCGATTTTCCCCGGCTGGGTCAGAGGGCCACACCCCCCAGTCTTCAACCGCCATCATTCACAAGGTGAGCTCTGGGCCAGTGTCATTCAAATCATGCACAGTCAACATTAATGATGTGTGCATCCCCCTGTTGTTGGACACCGGTGCAGGTGTGTCTCTCCTGAATGTTGATAGCAGTCAATTTTTCAGTTCACTGCCACTGTCCGCACCCTCAGCTGTCCTCTGTGGGTATGGTGACTCCAAAATTGATCTGTTTGGCTCTCTCCAAGTGACTGTCCACTATGGAACCAAGTTGGTGCCCAATGCAGTTTTTTCTGTGGCACGCCGTGGGGCCAACCTGATGGGCCTGGACCTGTTCTCCGCTCTGGGGATCTCCCTCTTAGACACAAGGGGGGTAGCAATCCTGACTGTTGCCATGCCTTGGCAGCAGAAGTGGCCATCACTGTTTGTGGGGCTTGGCTGCCTCTCCGCCTTCGCCCATCAACTTCTCCTCAACCCTGCTGTGAAACCTGTCATCCAACCACTGTGCCGCATCCCGTTGGCTCTGCGTGATGAGGTCTCCGGCGAGCTGCAACAACTGCTGGAAGTTGGCATCATTGAACCGGTGGACGTGTCACCCTGGGTCTCAAACCTCGTGGTGGCTAAGAAGAAGTCGGGGGGCCTGCATGTCTGCGTCGATCTACATGCAGTAAATAAGGCAGTGGTCCCTGATAAGTATCCACTGCCCACCTCAGAAGAACTCACTGCTCAGTTCTATGGCTCTGAGGTGCTGTCCAAGCTTGACCTCAGACAGGGGTACTTACAGGTGCCCCTCCACCCCAGCAGCCAAAACCTCACAGCCTTTGCGACACATGCAGGAATGTTTCGCTACACCAGGATGCCTTTCGGTCTCAGCTCTGCCCCTAGCTGCTTCCAGAAAATCATGGTCTCCGTGCTGGCTGGCATAGCCGAAACCTCATAGCCTTTGTGACACATGCAGGAGTGTTTCGCTACACCAGGATGCCTTTCAGTCTCAGCTCCGCCCCTAGCTGCTTCCAGAAAATCATGGTCTTCGTGCTGGCTGGCATACTGGGCGTGGCCATTTATCTGGACGAAATAGTGGTACACGGACCCACCAGTGAAATCCACGACAAGCGCCTCAACATAGTCTTAGCAGCCCTGTCCAAGCACAAGCTAACTCTCAATGCTGAGAAATGTGTCCTATGTGTTCAGCCATCGAGTTCGTGGGGTTCTGGCTGTCAGCGAGCGGTGTAACTCCACTACAATCCAAAGTGGACGCCATTCAGGCCATGCCTGAGCCCAGCTCGGCCGCCCGGGTCACCTCCTTCCTGGGTATGACAAGTTACTACCTGAGGTTTCTTCCCCAGTACTCTGTGACCACAGCCCCCCTGCACCAGCTGTTGCATAAGGACGAGCCATGGGTGTGGTCAAAGGCATGCAGTGACGCTGTGCGTGATCTCAAGACTCAACTGACTTCACCACCAGTGTTGGCTCACTTCGACATCTCCAGCTCCACCTTTGTGACCTGTGACGCGTCAGCCACAGCGATAGGGGCCGTGCTGTCTCAAACCCAGAACGGTGTGGAGAAGCCCATCGCCTTCGCCTCCCGTGCCCTCAACCTGACCGAGCAGCGGTACTCCATGGGTGAGCATGAGGCGTTAGTCTGCATCTGGGCTTGTGAAAGGTGGCACCTCTACCTCTATGGCCACTCATTCACCCTCAGGACAGATCACCAGGCCCTGACAGCGCTGCTGTCCACATCTGGGACAGGCCACAAACCCCTGAGGCTGCACCGCTGGTCTGACCGCCTCCACCAGTACAACTTCAGCCTGCAGTTCACTCCAGGCAGAGACAATGTTGTCACCGACCTGCTCTCTCGCTCTGTCTCCACCTCAGCTACACAGATGGACATTGACTGTGTGGAAAAGGACATTGTCCAAATGCTACACACACTCCTTCAGGCCACTGTCTCTCTGCAGGAGCCGAGGGCAGCCTCTGAACAGGACCCTGTTCTCTCCCAGCTCCGCACCTACATCCAGAACGGCTGGCCTCACAAGGTCCCAGAGGAGCTGGCTGCGTTCTCCCGAGTCAGACAGGAGCTCTCCTGCTGGAACGACACCTGCGTGGTACGTGGGTTTTGCACAGTGGTCCCAGGTGCTCTCCTTGCGCGTGTTTTGAATATGGCGCATGAAGGCCACCTGGGCATTGTGAAACTGAAACAGCGCTGCCGAGACATGGTGTGGTGACCGGGAATAGACAGAGATATTGAGGCTCTGGTGAAGGACTGTTCTGCCTGCCGTGTGAGTGGCAAGACTGGCCACCAGGCTCCCCCACCCCTGCAACCTCTCGCCTGGCCCTCTCAGCCCTGGGAACACCTGCAGTTGGACATCTGTGGTGAGATCCATGGAGTTCCCCACCACCAACGCTTCCTGGTGGTCACCTACAATCTACACTCAAAATAGCCTGAACTCACCACTTCCGGCACTGTGACCTCACAGATCATCATCGACTTCCTGAACTCTCTCTTCTCTCGCTGGGGCTTCCCAAAGACCATCACCACTGACAACGCTCCTCAGCTGGTCTCTGCCGAGTTCACTGCTTATCTCGAAAACAAGGGCATCTGTAATATACACACTGCGTATTACCACCCCCAGGCCAATGGCGGCGTTGGACGTTTTCACCAGTCACTGAAGAATGGCCTCAGAGCACACATGGCCCAAGGGTGCTCTTTAAAGCAGGCCATCCGTCACACTCTGCTGCACTATCGGACCACACAGTACTCGACCACAGGCATCTTCAAAGCCTCTCTCATGCTGGGCCGGGAACTTTGCATGCCCCTTGACAGGCTCCGCCCCTCCACACCCCAAGGCACTTCTCTCTGGGGTCAGAGCCTCAGTCACTCGTCATCAGACGCGGATGAAGCAACGGTTTGACCAGTCAAAACGAACCAGAAGGGCCACCACTCGGGGAGCAGGCTTCAGAGGCGGCAGAAGGTACGCCACTCGGGGAACAGGCTTCGGAGTCAGCCAAATAGAACGCCGCTCGGGCAGCAGGCATCGGAGGTGTCGGGGCAGCCGCTTGGGGAACAGGCTTCAGAGGCAGGGGGGCAGCCGCTAAGGGAGCAGACTTTGGAAGCAGTGGGGCAGCCACTCGGGGAACAGGCTTCGGAGGTGGCCGGGCCGCCACTTGGGAACAAGGCTTTGGAGGCGGTGAAAGGGCCGCAGCTCGTGGACCAGGCTTCGGAGGCGGCGGAAGGGCCACCACTCAGGCAGGAGCCTTTGAAGGCATCAGAAGGGCCGCCACTGGGGAGCAGGCTTCGGAGGCAGTGAAAGGGCCGCCGCTCGGAGAGCAGGCTTCGGAGTCAGCCGAATGGAACGCTGCTTGGGCAGCAGGCTTCGGAGGTGGTGAGGCAGCCGCTCCGGTACGAGGCTTCAGAGGCGGCGAAAGGGCCGCCGCTCGTGGACCAGGCTTTGGAGGTGGCGGAAGGGCCGCTGCTCAGGGAGCAAGCTTTGAAGGCAGCGGAAAAGTCGCCGCTGGGGAGCAGGCTTCGGAGGCAACGGAATGGCCGCCGCTTGGGGGGCAGGCTTTGGGGTAGGCGGAAGGGCCGCTGCTCGGAGATGACAGAAGTGCTGCCCTTAGGGACCAAGATTTGGAGGCAGCAGAAGGGCCACAACTCGGAAAGCAGGCTTCAGAGGCGGCGGACGAGCCACTGCTCGGAGAACAGGCTTCGGAGGTGGTGGAAGGGCCGCCACTCGGGAAGCAGGCTTTGGAGGTGGCAGAAGAGCCACCACTGGAGGAGCAGGCTTCGGAGTCAGCCGAAAGGTATGCCGAAAGGTATTACCAATGGACCAGCCGGTCCATTGGTAAAGACAGCTGACTTTACCGTAAAAACAAACAGCAAGAGCTACCGACAACACAGCCACAGACCTCATGGGGAACAGACTTCGGATGCTGTGCAAAGGCTGCTCGGGAAACAGATTACGGACGCCACTTAAGGGCAGCTTGGGAAACAATCTTTGGTGGCGGCGGTAGGGCCGCCTTTTGGGGGCAAGAATTCGGAGGTGGCCGAAGGGTTACCGCTCGGGAACCAGGTTTCCGAGGTGGTGGAAGGTCCGCTCGGGAAACAGACTTTGGGGTCGGCGGAAGGGTCGCTCGGGAAACAGACCTCAGGCGCGGCAGAAGGGTCATTCGGGAAACAGACATCTCGATCGGTGGAAGAGACGCTTGGTAAACAAACTTCGGAGGCGTCAGAAGGGCCGAAGTTCGGGGACCAGACTTCGGAAGAGGCGGAAGGGCCACCACTTGGGGACCAGGCCTCGGAGGTGGCAGAAGGGCCACTCGGGATACAGACATCGAGGTCGCTCGGTTAACAGACCTCAGGCGCGGCAGAGGGGTCGCTCGGGAAACAGAAACCTGGGGTGGCGGAAGGGTCACTTGGGAAACAGACTTCTGAGGCATCGGAAGGGCCGCCGCTCGGGGACCAGACTTGGGAGGTGGCGGAAGGGCCGCTCGGGAAACAGACCTCCGGCGTGGCAGAAGGGTCGCTCGGGAAACTGACACCTGGGGTGGCGGAAGGGCCGCTTGGGAAACAGACTTCAGAGGCGTCGGAAGGGCCGCCGCTCGGGGACCAGACTTGGGAAGCGGCGGAAGGTCTGCCCCTAGGGGACCGGACTTTGGAGGCGATGGAAGGGCCGCCCCACGGGGAGTAAGCTTCGGAGGTGGTGGAAGGACCGATTGGGAAACAGACATCGGGGTCGTTGGAAAGGTCGCTCGGTAAAAAGACCTCAGGCGCGGCAGACGGGACGCTCGGGAAACAGAAACCCGGAGCGGTGTAAGGACCACTTGGGAAACAGACTTTGGAGGCGTCGGAAGGGCCGCAGCTCGGAGACAAGAATTCGGATGCGGCGGAAGGGCTGCCGCCATGGGGCAAGGCTTCGGAGGCGGGGGAAAGGCCGCTTGGGAAAGAGACATCGAGGTCGGTGGAAGGGTACCTCGGGAAACAGACCTCAGGCGCGGCAGAAGGGTCATTCGGGAAACAGACATCTCGGTCGGTGGAAGAGACGCTTGGGAAACAGACTTCAGAGGCGTCAGATGGGCCGAAGTTCGGGGATCAGGCTTCAGAGGTGGCAGAAGGGCCGCTAGGGATACAGACATTGAGGTCTGTGGAAGGGTCGCTCGGTTAACAGACCTCAGGCGCGGCAGACGGGACGCTCGGGAAACAGACACCTGGGGTGGCGGAAGGGCCACTTGGGAACCAGACGTCGGAAGCAGCGGAAGATCTGCTGCTAGGGGACCAGACTTTGGAGGAGATGGAAGGGCCGCCGCTCGGGGAGTGGTTTTCGGAGGTGGCGTAAGGGCCGCTCGGGAAACAGACCTCAGGCGCGGTATGCGGGACGCTCGGGAAACAGACACCTGAGGTGGCGGAAGGGCCACTTGGGAACCAGACGTCGGAAGCAGCGGAAGATCTGCTGCTAGGGGACCAGACTTTGGAGGAGATGGAAGGGCCGCCGCTCGGGGAGTGGTTTTCGGAGGTGGCGTAAGGGCCGCTCGGGAAACAGACCTCAGGCGCGGTATGCGGGACGCTCGGGAAACAGAAACCTGTGGCGGTGTATGTACCGCTTGGGAAACAGACTTTGGATGCATCAAAGGGTCTGCCGCTCGGGGACCAGACTTCGAAGGCAGCGGAAGGTCTGCCACTAGGGGATCAGACTTTGGAGGTGATTGAAGGGCCGCCGCTTGGGGAGTAGGCTTTGGAGGTGGCGCAAGGGCTGCTCGGGAAACAGACCTCAGGCGCGGCAGACGGGACGCTCGGGAAACAGACACCTGGGGTGGCGGAAGGGCCACTTGGGAACCAGACGTCGGAAGCAGCGGAAGATCTGCTGCTAGGGGATCAGACTTTGGAGGTGATTGAAGGGCCGCCGCTTGGGGAGTAGGCTTTGGAGGTGGCGCAAGGGCTGCTCGGGAAACAGACCTCAGGCGCGGCAGACGTGACACTTGGGAAACAGACACCTGTGGCGCTTTACGAACTGCTTGGGACTCAGACTTTGGAGGCGTCGGAAGGTCTGCCGCTAGGGGACCAGACTTTGGAGGAGATGGAAGGGCCGCCGCTCCGGGAATAGTCTTCGGAGGTGGCGTGAGGGCCGCTCGGGAAACAGACCTCAGGCGCGGCAGACGGGATGCTCGGGAAATTGAAACCTGTGGCGGTGTATGGACCGCTTGGGAAAAAGACTTTGGATGCGTCAAAGGGTCTGCCGTTCGCGGACCAGACTTCGAAGGCAGCGGAAGGTCTGCCACTAGGGGATCAGACTTTGGAGGCGATTGAAGGGCCGCCGCTCGGGGAGTAGGCTTTGGCGGTGGCGTGAGGGCCGCTCGGGAAACAGACCTCAGGCGTGGCAGACGGGACGCTTGGGAAACAGACACCTGTGGCGCTGTACGTACTGCCTGGGACTCAGACTTTGGAGGCGTCGGAATGTCTGCTGCTAGGGAACCAGACTTGGGAGGAGATGGAAGGGCCGCCGCTCGGGGAGTTGTCTTCGGAGGTGGCGTGAGGGCCGCTCGGTAAACAGACCTCAGGCGCGGCAGACGGGACGCTCGGGAAACAGACACCTGGGGTGGCGGAAGGGCCACTTGGGAACCAGACGTCGGAAGCAGCGGAAGATCTGCTGCTAGGGGACCAGACTTTGGTGGAGATGGAAGGGCCGCCGCTCGGGGAGTAGGCTTTTGAGGTGGCGTGAGGGCCGCTCGGGAAACAGACCTCAGGCGTGGCAGACGGGACGCTTGGCAAACAGACACCTGTGGTGCTGTACGTACTGCTTGGGACTCAGACTTTGGACGCGTCGGAAGGTCTGCCGCTAGGGGACCAGACTTTGGAGGAGATGGAAGGTTCGCCGCTCGGGAATCAGACTTTGGAGGCGATCGAACGGCCGCCGCTTGGGGAGTAGGCTTTGGAGATGGCGGAAGGGCCGCTTGGGAAACAGACCTCAGGCGTGGCAGACGGGATGCTCGGGAAACAGACACCTGGGGTGGCGGAAGGGCCACTTGGGAACCAGACGTCGGAAGCAGCGGAAGATCTGCTGCTAGGGGACCAGACTTTGGAGGAGATGGAAGGGCCGCCGCTCGGGGAGTAGTCTTCGGAGGTGGCGTGAGGGCTGCTCGGGAAACAGACACCTGAGGTGGCGGAAGGGCCACTTGGGAACCAGACGTCGGAAGCAGCGGAAGATCTGCTGCTAGGGGACCAGACTTTGGAGGAAATGGAGGGGGCGCCGCTCGGGGAGTAGTCTTCGGAGGTGGCGTAAGGGCCGCTCGGGAAACAGACCTCAGGCGCGGTATGCGGGACGCTCGGGAAACAGAAACCTGTGGCGGTGTATGGACCGCTTGGGAAACAGACTTTGGATGAATCGAAAGGTCTGCCGCTCGGGGACCAGACTTCGAAGGCAGCAGAAGGTCTGCCGCTAGGGGATCAGACTTTGGAGGCGATTGAAGGGCCGCCGCTCGGGGAGTATGCTTTGGAGGTGGCGGAAGGGCCGCTCGGGAAACAGACCTCAGGCGTGGCAGACGGGAGGCTTGGGAAACAGACACCTGTGGCGCTGTACGTACTGCTTGGGACTCAGACTTTGGACGCGTTGGAAGGTCCGCCGCTCGGGGACCAGATTTCGGAGGTGGCGGAATGGCCGCCGCTCGGGGTCCAGGTTTCGGAGACGGGGGAACCGCCTCTTGGGAAACAGACATCGAGGTCGGTGGAAGGGTACCTCGGTAATAAGACCTTAGGCTCGGCAGAAGGGTCACTCGGTCACACAATTACACTAAAGAGGGAACGGACGGCAGACATTGGGGAAGCACACAAACAGACGAGGCACCCGTTACCAAGAGTCTCTCTGTGTCTCTGTGACACACAGAGGGTCTAAGGACAGGATGTTGTGTTGCTGTTAAGCCCACTGAGTGTGAAACGAAGCGACGAGTCAGGGATATATACCCAGTGGAGGCCAATCAGGGTGATTGGGTGTGCAGGTGCGTAACACCCGTACAACCAATCGGAGAAAGGGGAGGGAGATTGGGCGCGCTTGCACAGGATAGTGCAGGAACCGGACAGCCAATCGGACGAACTTTATTATTTGTTCAGAGCCGCACGGTGGTTCGCTAAGGACTTGTTATTGATTTGGCAAAGTTAGTAAACGTTACCCTTTGTCCGCTGTTTTAGGTAATTAGCTAAGTTAACCGGCGTTTGTGATCAGCGATGCTAAGTGTTTTGACCTACAGCTAGCTAGAGAGCTTAGCGCGAAGATTTGTAGCTACACAACGTGACCACGTGTGTCCGCTCTAATGATACGAGGTATAACGTTGCCATAATGAACCAGCCGCTATGTATCTAAGAGATGGGCTTTGTTCTTCATGTGCATAATCTGACATCGCTGTATGTGTTTACTGTTACTGTTTAACCTACGTTAGCCACAGATGGCTAGCCTTGTTAACAGTCCGTGTTCATTCTAAGCCAGAGGTTCCCAACCTCGGTCCTGGGGGACCCCTGTGTATGCTGGTTTTCATTCCAACCACAATTGAAATCCCAGAACTTTAACAAGCTATTGATATTTCATGATTATATCATGTTTTAGAGTTTTTATTTTTTACTATATACAAACATCTCTTTAACTTTGGTGTTTTTAATGTGGTTTTATTGTAACTATTTTCTGTATGCTTTCTCGTATTTATCCTTTTAATTGTAAAATTTACCAAGTGGACCATGTTGCATGGTGACTCTACACTTTAAATAAAACTCATTGATTGATAGAGCAGGGGTCCCCAGTCTTATCCAGAAAGGGCCAGTGTGGCTGTTGGCTTTTGCTTCAATGAAGCAGTAACTCACCTGATTCTACTAATCAAGGTACATAGCAAAGACTCTAGTGGTTGATTAGCAGAATCAGGTGTGTGAAAAACACAAAAGCACCCAAAAAAATGAACAGCTTGTTAAAATTCTGGGATTTCAATTGTGGTTGGAACGAAAACCAGCATACACAGGGCTCCCCTAGGACCGAGGTTGGGAAGCTATTTTAACCTGGTTAAGTTGTAGGCATGTTTTCAACCCTGCTCTTGGAGGCCCATATAAATGCACATTGTGGTTTCACATGGTTTTACCATGCGCACTGCATTTTTTGAGGTCATCGGCTGTGACCTACCATCTCTCCTAGACCTGTACCACTCCAGGACCAGGAAGAAAGCGGGATATATCGTTGCTGATCCTTCCCATCTCGGTCACCACCTCTTCCATAGACTTCCATGAGGCAAAAGGTTCTAGGCTATCAAGACCAAAACCACACACCACTTGAACAGTTTTTTCCCCCCATGGCAGCGGGGCTCACAAACAAGCCCCTGCCTCTCACTGACTGGGACCCCCCCCCCCCCAGTGTAAATAAACATGTACAATATTTTCTTTTAATTCTTGTTTGTTGTTTTATGTCTTGTATGCGCCAACCTCACCAAGTCACTTTCCTTGTATGTGCAAAAAATACTTGGCTAAATAAAATGATTCTGATTTAGGAGTACGCATGCAGGATCACTTCTCCCTGTAGGAGTGGAGAAGCTGATCTAAGAAGTACTGACTGGATCAGCACTACCTACTCTGAGCTGTGTTGACAATACGGCCAAGACAAACACATTCAACCCACTTACATGTTTTTGAAGTTAGTAAACAGGAATTGCATGATACCTCCTTTATTAGTACATAATACAACACACAGTGAGAAAGATTGGGTTTTAATAATAACTATTTACAATTACACTCAACATTAGTCTCCTCTCCCCTTTGCTGTTGTTCTCCGTATCTCTCCTCTCCTCCCCCTCTTCTCTTCTCTCCTCCCTGCTTCCCTACTGAAGCTGGGCGGCCATGGAATTAGCAACAACAACAACAACAACAACAACAACAACAATGTATCAGTATCAGCAGAGCAGCAATAGCCTTTTGTGTGCAAAATCAAGCATAAAAAGAGTGCGGTTAAAGTGCATTAGTGCTGATTAATACTGTTCAGACTGTGCACCGTGCAGTGTTGTAGTACTCGAGTCCAGGACTCGGACTCGAGTCCGACTCGAGTCCTGATTAACGTGACTCGTGACTCGACTTGGACTTGAGCACTGATGACTCGGACTTGGACTCGGACTCGCGAATTTACTGCATTCGGACTCGGAAGTTGGAGACCCGGACTCTGACTTTTTAATTGATAAAGACTGTTTTTGTTAGATTTTTTTAAAATAATAGGCCCTATTAAAATATATTGATAGCTATATTAATACTGTAACATTATTCAATTTCGTGTAAGGGCAGGCACGTGTGTTCCACCTACATGCGGATTCACGTGGCGTGCATACCGTCATGTTCAGTAGCGTGAAGATGCCTAAAGAGACGCCCCGAATTGTGCTCTTTGCTTACACAGATTTTACAACAAATTCCAGCAAGATCACTGCTAGATGTTCGATATGTAAACGAACTATTGAGGAGAAGACCGGGACAACCTCAAACTTCAACAGACATCTGTCAAGGATGCACCCAGAAAAGTAAGTGATATGCAGTCAGTTGATGATATGGTTGGTGATCAGTTAACGTTAGCTAGCTAGCTATCTAGCTACGGTAACAATAGCCTCTGGAGTAACTCAACCACTGGTCCAAGATGTTCGGTCGGGTCGTGTGGCGGGTATATCATGTCACTAGAACCGTTGGGTTAGGTGGTGTGGCGGGTATATCATATCACTAGAATCAAGTGAAATTGTATAGGTAAGTTAAGTAACGTTACTGTTAGAATGCTAATGCAGCATTGCACAGAAAAGTCACAGTACGGTTCGCTTTCGGTACGAGCGTACCATCGATCTCACTAATGATGAGTTGGTAAGTAACACGCAGCGTCTTCGTGTTATAGGGAGATTAAAACTGATTTTTCTTATTTATCATTTAGCTAATTACCAAGTAGCATACACTTAACGGAAAAAAACACACCACTCTGAACTACCGTGTTAGCATTAATCTTAACTAGCAATAACAAATCCGCACATTGCAGATCTCCGCCATGAATATTCTCCAAGTGCGGAGAAGGAAGAAGTCTAGCCTATATGCATCCACAAATAATGTTGATAAAATGTGCACAACTTTACAATGCAAATAAAAATAATTGTAGGCTATTACTCGCTAAATGGACTAATTGAAGAAAGCTAATGTGGATGCCGCCACTGGTTTTCTTGAGAGCTGGAGACGGTACAAGATTTGACGGATGTGGCATTTCCCCCCCCCCCCCCCCCCCCGATGTACCGAAAACTACCGAACCGTATGGTGATTGGTGACACCGCATAGGTTACTGTAAATATGGGGATATTTTTCTTTGCATATATGCAGCATTGGGTGTGCCAAATTCTAAAAATAGACACGCGCGACGTAGCTTTTGAACAGTACTATGAACTGGCTCTATCTTCTAACAAAATCACACCCTCCCTGACCCATACAGAATAAACATACAGACTCACGGAGGATGGAGAGTTAAAGCTCAGCTAGGTAGCATGTAACATACTTAAATCAATAATTAAATGACTGGGTTTTGCTAATTAATCCCTGTCCTGTTAGTCTCATAAATTATGTATCTTTTCTCATACTTTTCATTTATCCAGCTAGTTTACATTAGTTAATCTACTAATATGGTAATGTTAGTTATATAGATAACTAAATATGTAACTTAACTGGTTATGGTTCAAACCACTATGTGTATAATGTGTAACATTCGTATTGTTATTGCATATTGTTATAGCTATAACGTTACATATTTTTTGCTGTGAGAAAGATTACTTGAAACAGTTTGGCATCAGCAAGCTAAAGTGTGTATCCTATCTTCCCCTAGGTTCCAAGAATACCATGCCTCCACTGCTTCAGATGTGATGCCAGCTGCTCCAGGTCAGAAGACTATCACATCATTTTTAAATGATGGACAGCAAAGGATGTACGACCTCAAACATCCACGTCAGAAGGCTATAAGTGATGCCCTTGTAAAAGATCTAATCATTAAGTGCTGCTTGCCACTCTCCATCGTTGACAACGAGGACTTCAAGCACTTCCTGCATGTCCTGGACCCTCAGTACCGGCCCATAGCAAGATCCACAATTTCCTCTGTGACCATTCCAGGAATGGTGGAAGTCAAGAAAGAACAGATAAAGAACCAGCTGGCAGAAGCATCGAGTGTTGCTGTTACCACAGACATTTGGAGTGATCGAAAGATGCAGTCATTCCTTGGAGTGACAGCACACACAGTGGCAATGGATAAAAAAAACAGGAACTCAGCCTTCAGTCATATCTTCTTTCCTGCAAAAGAGTGCATGGGAAACACTCAGGAGAGAAGATTGCAATGATGGTTGAATGCTGTGCTGAAGAATACCTGATTAAGGACAAGATCAACTTTGTCATAACTGACAATGCATCCAACATGAGAAAAGCTTTCCAGGCCAGCTTTCCCCTAGAGGATCCTTGTGATGCTGAAGCTCATGATCCCAGCACATTTGAGGAGGATGATGAAATATGGCAAGACCTGATGCCAGAAGATCAACAGACAGTCAATGACACTTTGGCTGAGAACTGTAAGATGCAGAGACTATCATGCTTCACACATTCACTGCAGTTGGTCATAAAAGATGGTCTGAAAGACACCAGTGGGCTGTCAAGCACCCTAGCAAAGCTATCCCGTGCAGCCAACCTCCTCCACAGTGGCACCTCGTTTAAAGACTGCTTTGAAGCGTGTTCTGGTGATCCAACAATTCCAACAGCGAATGCCACACGATGGAATTCCACTCTGAAGCAGGTGAAGGCTTATGTGCATTTAGACATGCAAAAGCTGTCCAGTGTGTTGGAATCAGTGGGGCACAAAAGCCTTATCTTATCCCCGCGAGAGTATGCTCAGCTTAAAGAACTGATCGAAGTTCTTGATCCATTCTTAGAGGCAACCAACCTAACTCAGGGTGAGACTACTGTCACCGTCAGTGTGATTGTGCCCTGTGTCCTCACTCTGCGCTGTTACCTGCAGGAAATAAGAGGAAAAGCCAGATACTGTGGGCCTCTGGTGAGAGCTCTGGAGAGCTCCTTGAAAACAAGGTTTGCAGAGGTTTTCAGTGCAGTCAAGATACCAGGATGTGAGCCGGCTGAAGGAAGAGGCCCCACCAAATTTCCTTTCACCAATGCCTACTTCATAGCATCTGTGTTGGACCCAGCATTTGGCTTCCAGTGGCTAGAACATGATGTGCAGCTGGACAGTGACATCAAAGATGTGCTGAAGACTGAGATCAAAGGTGAGAAATGTTTTGATTAACGTTAGTTAAGTGATTAACTATTTGATTGTTGTGATGTTTATATCATTGAAGGTGTTACAATAAAGCACATAGGCGTGTCATTTGTCATGTAGGCCTAGTCAATAACATATTTGTAATGAGTCCCCCATGCCCCCCTCTCATTTCAGAGTATATAAAGGCAGAGGGTGACAAGCAAGCGGTATCAACAGCAGATGCAGCGGAAGCAACAGGACCAGGGGAAGGTGAACTTTCAGTCTCCTCCTGAGAAGCAGTTGAGAATGTTCTCCCACTATAGGAGGACTCCCTCCTCCACCAAGAAGAAGCCGTCTGGCCAGGCTCAGTTGACTGCATACCTCAACTTGATCGCTGAGCAGGACTCTGACTCAGTCCCGTGCCTCAGGTTTTGGCAGCAAAACAAATCCAAATTCCCTACCCTCTATCAGATTGCCACACAGGTATTCTCTATCCCTACCTCCAGTGGGCCCATTGAAAGGGTATTTAGTCATGGAGGCATTTTGATGAGGCCTCACCGTGCAAGGTTGAGTAGTTCCATGCTGTCAGATCTTATGTTTTTGAAATGCAACGTGTATGCTTAAAACTAGTGCCACCAGCCTTTTGTTCCTAACTATTCCTGAGAGACAATGTCTTTTGACTAGTTTTTATGAATGTATTGTATGCTGTGGAACTTACTTCTGTATACTGTTTCCACCATTTGCTAATATCATGCTATTCACAGCTATCAAATGTGTTTTGAAGCACATCCAGTGTTCAGAATGTCAAAGAAATTCAGACTGTTCTAAAAATGTGTGTGTGCGCGCATGCTTGCGCGTGCATGTGTGCGAGTGTGTGGGTGTGCATTTGTTTGGCTATCGTGTCACAAAGTAAATAAACTCCCTTTGAAATGGTGACAGCTGTGTCATTTTTGTTTAATGTAGACCTTTTTTATTTGTATGTCAGATCTTTGACTGTGCCCGAGTGGATCACTGGAGCCATCTTGGAACTCGACTCAGACTCAACCTTGATGACTCGGACTCGGACTAGGGTAATAGTGACTCGACTCGGACTCGACTCGACTTTTCTTTGGTGACTCGGACTCGGACTTGGACTCGAACACTGGGGACTCGAGACTTGACTCGGACTCGAGGTTTAGTGACTCGACTACAACACTGGCACCGTGTAAAACAGCACACTGAGAAACACAACCAATAGCTGTGACCTTACCTCCCTTGCAGAACTGGTTCCCCGTTTCCCTTTCTTGGGAAGGCAGTGGGATGGTACCTTGAAGGCAGCCGACTCTCGCATCATTTCAGCCTTTGCTCCAAACCAGTTGGTGTGCCTGTTCTTTGGCCTGCCATATACTCTTCTTGGAAGAGATGTGGTGGTATTCACTCACCTTCTTTTAGAAGGCAGACCTATGTTCAGACCATCCTCAACCGGCACCATCCCTTGTATACTTGCTTGCAAGGACATGAGCTGCTCCTTACAAGACAGCAGCGTTGTTTCAGTGTCAAGCAAGTATACACTCTCCATGATGTTCTTCAGGGTGGAGATACACTCCCTCCTAAGAAGGTTCTTGCTTGACTTTCTGAGGGGGAGGTCTGGAACAGTGACTGCTGTGTCTGGTTCTGCTGTGTCTGTGGTGTCTGTTGGAGGAGAAAAACTATATTGTCATTACCCTTGAAATAAATCATGTTAATTATGTCGTCCCGCATTAACATGTTAAGAATACACCCCAATGGTAAAACAGTGTGTATACCTGTGACAACAGTTGGTATCGGTTCACTGTTCTCTGAACAGAAGCAAATTGGGTCCAGAATGTACATGGGTTGTTCCCTGTAGTATGTTGTTCCCAGTTCATTCCATGTCCATCCGGGGACAGACCGGAACACAGCACAGAAGTGCTTACAGGGTAAGCGGTGCCGCTTCCAGTCCTGGCACTGGCAGCTTGGCATGGTGTTGCTGGCTCCGAAGTTGACAATGTAGGAAGCGCCATCCTTCGTCTCACTGTGGACATTGAACACTCCTCCCCCTAGAGTTTCAATATCCTCTGCCCCCAAGGAAGTGTCCATTCTCTGAAGAACATGTTTGACCATGTCCTTCGGCCGATTGTTTAGAAAGGCTGGCACTGACTTATTGTACTGCTTGTACCCCGATGAGCACCTCACACTGAGCTCAGTGTACCTGGAAAATAAAAGTCACATAAGTAAACTCGTAGAAACAAGCATAATGGGGAATTCTTAAATTTAGTCTTTAGATAATTTGCATAATAACTGGGATCTTACTTTTTTTGCATGTATGGGACATAGCTGTTGATAACTATAGTCACCATCTCAGTTAAGGTGCTGTCCTTGTACCTGTCCAAGAAGCGGTGTTTGAATGTCTCATTTTGTCATTCAACACCATTATTCGTAGTGATGGTGACATGTAGAGTCTCATCCCTAAACACTGGGACCCATCTCTAAAGATGTATAAAAAGTAATTTGACAATGTGAACATATATATCACAGCTAATAAAACAGTATTATCAAATAACATACTCAAGGTCGTGCTAAACTGTGATAGTTACGATAGGATTATAAGTTAATTTCAGGTGTATTTTACACATATTTGCCTTCATTAGAAAATACCCCATTTCTTTCATTATTGGGGGTAATACGATGCTATGATGTGACCAACTTACCTTGGCTTCTGAGAGCCACGTCATAGAGAACCAGTTTTGCAACATGCTGTTGGTTTTCCACATGGAGCTATTAGCCAAGAAGTCGACAGACTACTGGAAGGCTTCTGGTGTGTCGGCTGCAGCAATCGCACTCAGCATCTTCAGCAGGGCACCCTGGTCCTCAATGCCGTGTGCCTGTTTTCAGACCCACTCCACCCATGCCTTCTCCCGGTGGAAATCACACAGCACAGCCTGTGTGCCTTGTTAAGTTCAAAATATTGAGACATTAGGATCTTTGTTGATACATGCAATTAAAAGCATTTCAACTGCCAATTACACTTTACAGACTGTTTCAGCATGTACGTATGTGAAGAGTCATTTCTGTCTCCCGAATAACCTTTATTTACGAGGGGTTAACATAATCAAGGTGGTGCAATAGGAAGGTCATAGTTACCTACCTTCAAAGGTTGATTCCACAGCTTGGATTTCCACCTCGCTATAGTCCACCAAGAAGTGAGCTGGAGACCAATTTGTGTTCCACTCCTTAAAAACACTCAGAGCCTCCTTGACTGATTCAGTCCGCTCATGCTGTACGACAAAGACACCCGCTACCACATAGTACACATTTGTGTGTACACACAAAAAAACAACAACAATGGCAATGCATAGCGTGTGGTGCGGTATGTTGCATCAAGTAAACAGATGTCTTTGGCATACAGCTGCAGGATCTTCTGCTGCCACTCGGACTGATAACAGAATAGAAGGTCCTCTGATTCGCTATTAAGCCGAAGATGGATGCTGTCTTTTGGGCCCTTCAGCTTCTGGCTTTCTACCAGCTCCTGTTTATTACATGTACGTATATTAAAACAGTAGAGATATGCATGTGTTTCCATTGTATATTATCGAATGTTTGATTTAAATGAACATTTCACTCACTTGCAAATTGACTTGATCAATTTTGGACTGTCGCCCCTCGTCTCTGGCCTTTGACATCACATTTCGTATGTCTTTGTCTAAGGGATGAAATCTCCTCCTTGTGAGTGGTGGTGGGCTGGCTCCCCTAAACAAGTCAGTGTTGACATACTGTGCAATGTGTCGACGCATCTCACTGCTCCTCTTGACCCCTTGCTTGGTGAGTTCTGAGATGCGCTGCTCCACCCTGCTGTCAATAGGCTCACGGATAGAGGCAGCCTTCAGGAAAGTACAGAGTACAAAGTGATTAGCGCCTTAATGATAGGGACTTCAGGAAACAACATTCCCTTTAGCTAATTAATTTACATGTCAACACTAAATGTATCAATATAACATAAGGGTTATTTTAGTAGTGTAAAAATAAGTATGATAAGATTCAGCCTTAAGGCTAATTTATTCATCCTATCACAGCTGCGCAAAACTTATGAAGGCATCTGCAACCTTACAAAAATCAGCAGGTACACGACGCCCGTCGCCGACCCTCTAAAAGTGTCGGCTTGATGTCAAAACTGTCGAATTTGCATCATTTTTATCGAGCTGCGCGTCGCACTACACTTTGAAACATAAATTAGGCTTTAGTCCCATCTCTCTTAAGCACAGGTTTAATTTATCACCAGTCACTGCAGAATCATTCCTGAGGTGTAGACTATCTAGTCTACATAAACATTACCTAACATTCTTACTGTGTTCTACTGTGTTTATTACCATACCTCTCCCTCGACTGGGTGTCCCACATGTGCACCGGCTGTGGGTGTCTTCACAAAGAATACATTTTCCCAGACAATGGGGTCCCTTTTCAGAGCTTCTCTAAGCCTCACTGCAGCCGCCTTTCTCGCTCTCAGACTCTCCCTGTTCTCATTCAACTAACAGCAAAGTAGATTTGTACAACAACACAGGTAAACAGAGTTGTTCGTGTTCTTTGAAGCATTAATCAATTTCTTCATGTTCTCATTGTTTATAAACAGTCTATCTATAAGTTACATTTTGTACTGAACCCCCCCAAAAAACGGTTAAATAAAAAGGTTAGTTAATCTAACCTGAATGCTGGAAAACGGCAAATACGGGTGAGGTGCACCCCAGCTGGGCATCCAACCTTCTTTTTATCTTGCAGGAGATACCTCCCTTTGCGAAAACTATGCTCTTGCGTCTGCAACGAATAATACATGTTGGACATAATTCTACATGAAACCGGTGCTTATTTTTAGTGTGTTGACTAATATGGACAATAGTGCATTAAACAAGTCTGAGAATCCAAGACAGAAGTGACAACTTACTGTTTCCTTTGATTTCGCCTCAGCATAGTGCCTCGTTTCTTTGGCTCCCACATCCTTGCCCTGATGGCCCACCATCGTTTTGTACCCAACAAATACGAAGGGAACTCCACTGAAGGGGACTGATGGGGCCTTATCTTTCGACCGCCCCCAGTAAACTTGTTGGATCCCAATTGATGGCTGCCATTCTGTATCAAAAGGTCAACAGGTAAACACAATCTAGGCTACATGGTTACTTGTTATCTAACGTTACTAGCTATGTTGTAGGACATTAAATACGTTCCCGTTACCCCAAGTTATGCAGAGCAGAACCTGTTGTTCAACGACAGCGCAGTGAAAGCCCCTTTCCACCTGGCCAAAACACCCGCTTACACCCGGCTTTTTGGCCAGTGGCAAACGGTACAATGGGCATCCAGTCCCGGGTGAAATGACTGCAATAAACACAGGTTTTATCGGCTTCAGCTCCGCTCGGCATTGATGTAAACAGGACACCCGGGTAGACCCGCTCATTCCCGCCTCTTATGCGGCGCGTTCGTGAATAACTCGTTTTCAGGGCAGCTTTCCATGGCGTTAATTAGCAGCATTTAGATGCCGTCACGTTGACAAGCAAATCTGTTGGTTCTGCCGAAGTACTGCTTGGCCAGGCAGTCACAGACATTCGCGTTGGTGTTGCTGCGATCAGCCAAAGCAAACAGAAAGGCGGAGGCCTACTCGGCTAGTGGCCGTGTGAAAGCTGCCATTCGGCAAGTTTTAACGGCTTCTCGGCCGTTTAAAACAACCCGGCTTTACCCGCTAATTTAAGTGTAAAGGGGGTAGGATAAAGATAGCCTAACATACCTTTGTCTTTACATAATGCATCCACACATTTTACGATGAACCTCGTTTTTGTTTCCTCTTGAAATGCTTTTAAAAAGGAACCGCTTTCGTCCATTAGGGCCATTATTACTAGCTAGCTTAGTTTACTAGCTAGCTACCGGTGTGCTGTCGCTAGGTAACGGACCAATCGTTAACCACCATCTCGACGCATGCTCAGTTGACCGTTCTCTGCTCCAGTCCATTTCCGTCCTCTGCATCGATGGGAACTAGCCTCTACCTCAGTAAGTGGCAACTGTATCCGGGTATTTGAGAGAAGCTGTTATAACCAGTTAGTCGTAATAGTTCATATCATGTCCACCAAGCAGCTCAGCGAAGCGCTTTAATGTGTTTTAGCTCATGTTTAAATCACCATTAGGGCAACGTGGTGCGCGCCCACATTGTTGGCGGGTGGGGGGATTCGCATTACAACGCGGAAGCAAACGCACAACGTGTCGTACCGTAATGGCTGCATGCAAGAACATCCGGGGATTTAGACCAAGCTAGCTTCCGGAAACGGGACTCTCTAAAATGTCTCTCTCGCATAGTGTCGCCTCTGTAATATTTGCTAGTAATATTTGATTTGCTAATGTCCCTTACGGCTTTCCGTAGCGCCACAACAAAGTCACGTGATGTACGTAACAACGTCAGTCGGAATCCGGTCGGTGAATAAACACCCAGCACGAGAGAAGTCGTCCTTGCTTCATTAATGTTATAAGTTAACATAGCCAGAGGGCACAGATCATTCATGGTGTCAGAGTAGCGGAGTTTAAATACCCAATATGGATTCGTACGGCGTTCCAGCTCCACGGATGGACTGGGAATCGGCGAACTTACCTGAAGCATGGAGACGATTTCGACAAACAACGGAGCTAATGTTCAAGGCCCCCCTGCGCGGGAAGAACGAAGAGGAGAAATGCAGCTACCTCCTGCTCTGGATAGGGGAAAAAGGGCGCGATGTGCACAACACTTGGACACTCAGCGGAGAACAAGCCAAGAAGCTAGAAACGTACTACGATAAGTACACTGAGTACATCACCCCCAAAGCAAACCCGATTTATGCCAGATATACATTTCATGAAAAGATGCAGGGAGAGAGTGAATCCTAAGAACAATTTGTAACTGAGCTAAAGCTCCTAGTCAAAGACTGTGGCTACCCAAATGCCGACGAGATGGTCAGGGACCGCATCGTGTTTGCCACCAACTCACCCAGAGTGAGAGAAAAGCTACTTAGCCAGGGAGCTGAGCTAACGCTAGAAAAAGCCATAGATGTAGCCCGCTCACACGAGCTAACAAAGCAACAGCTAAAGTCTATGGGCCAGGGCAGCACACATGAAACGGTGCACGCAATAGGCAGAAAGACTTACAAACCGAACGCACCCAAAGCAGCTAACGCTAACTTCAGACAAAGGGAAGGTAACGTTAGCACCGCCGCTAGGGCGTGTAGCTATTGTGGAGGGCTACACGGCGCTAAAGCCACTTGCCCAGCTAAGGGTAAACAATGCATTAAATGCAAGAAGCTCAATCATTTTGCTAAAGTATGCAAGTCTAGCTCCCAGGGACAGACAAAGTACTACCGCGGCACAGTACATGCCGTCGGAGAGAACCCAGAAGAATACACCACTGACAGAGAGCAGGAAGAACTGTACTTCGACAACATTACAGTGGAGAGCACCGCTGTGGGAGAGCAGACAGAGCTGTACATAGACTGCATCTCAATAGAGAACAACGGAAAAAGCAACGGGCAGGCTTACGTAGAGGTTGGAATTGGCACACCTCCACAGAAGGTAAAGTTTAAACTAGACACTGGGGCACAGGCCAATACTATTCCCACCAACCTGTTCCAGGCGCTGTTCAAAAATGTGACACTGAAACCAGCAATACACAGACTCACTGAATATGGAGGAGGCGCGCTGAGCGTGAAAGGCACATGCAAACTCAAATGTAAGTACAGAGACAATGCAATGATGCTGGACTTTTACGTCATTGACACAAACGCCCCACCAGTCATGGCAATGAAAACATGCCGTGACCTAAACTTGGTAAAGATAGTGATGGCTGTGAGCGAGGAAAACAATGTCACATCACAGAGCATAATGGATGAGTATGCAGATGTTTTCCAGGGAATAGGAGAGTTCCCAGGCGAGTGCACCTTCCGCGTCACACCAGATGCAACGCCGGTCGTCTGCCCGCCACGCAGAATCCCCGTCGCCCTACGCAGCAAACTGAGGGACGAGCTTGACAGCATGGAGAAAGGCGGCATAATCTGTAAGGTAACAGAACCCACAGAATGGGTGAACGCACTCGTTATTGTTGAGAAGCCAAAGACAGGCAAACTTAGAGTGTGTTTAGACCCCAGAGCTCTTAACAAAGTGATACAACGACCTCACTACCCCCTCCCCACGCTGGAGGACGCCACCACAAAGCTCGCTGGAGCTGAGTACTTTAGCGTGTTAGACGCGCGGTCAGGCTATTGGGCCATCAAACTGAGCACTGAATCCTCAATGTTGATGACATTTAACACAGTGTTTGGCAGGTATCGTTTCCTCAGACTGCCATTCAAAATCGTGTCCGCTCAAGACGAGTTCCAGAGACGCGTGGATGAAACATATGAAGGATTGGACGGTGTGACGGCCATAGTGGACGACATACTAGTGTTCGGCAAGACTAAAGAGGAACATGACCAGCGTCTCAGAGCGATGCTGAAGCGCACAAGGGAGCGAGGGGTGAGGCTCAACCCTGACAAGTGTCACATATGCGTGTCCGAGGTAAGCTACTTCGGCCACACGCTCTCACACGAAGGCATCAAACCAGACCCACACAAGGTGAAGGCGGTCAAGGACATGCAACCCCCACAGAACAAAGCAGAGCTGGAGACAGTCCTCGGCATGATCAACTACCTCGCCAGATTCGCTCCACACCTCTCACAGATAAACTCACCCCTCAGACAGCTTCTGAAACAGGACAGTGAGTTTGTGTGGGATGCAGTCCACGACAAGGCGTTCCAAGAGATGAAGAATCTCATTACACTGCACCCAGGTCCAGTACTCTCATATTTCGACCCGCAGAAAGAGCTGCGACTCCAAGTGGATGTATCCAAAAGTGGCCTTGGGGCTGTCATGCTCCAAGATGGCAAACCAATTGCCTATGCATCCAAGTCACTCAACAGCACTGAAGAAAACTACGCACAGATAGAGAAGGAGCTCTACGCTGTGGTCTTCAGCTAAAAGAGGTTCCACGAGTACATGTACGGACGAAAAGTGATTGTGGAGTCAGACCACAAGCCTCTGGAGGCAATACTAAAAAAGCCACTGGCAGCAGCACCACCCCGGCTGCAATGGATGATCCTGGCGCTCCAAAAATACGACATCCAAATCATCCACCGCCCCGGTAAGGACATACCGGTGGCCGACACACTTTCATGCAAGTCAATAGAACACCACGACAGTGACCTACAGGAAGGGATGGAGGCCCAAGTGCACACAGTCCTCAGCAACATCCCTGTGAGCGACACAAGACTCACAGAAATCAAGCAGGAAACAGCGCAAGATCCACAGCTCACCGCACTCAGACGAGCCACACTCACTGGCTGGCCAGACACAAAGAAAAAGTGCCCGCCCAGCATCCAGGAATACTGGAACCACAGAGCAGAAATCTCAGAAATGGACGGTATCCTGTTCAAAGGTGAGAGAATCATTGTCCCCCAAAAGCTTCGCAAGGACATGATACAGCGCATCCATGCCAGCCACCTTGGCGTGGAAAAAAGCAAATGCCGAGCAAGAGACTTACTGTTCTGGCCTGGCATGGGGAAACAGATCGAGGATGCGGTAGCAGACTGCAGCATATGCCAAGAACGGCGCAGCGCAAATGCAAAGGAACCAATGAGGTCACACGCCATACCCGAGCGGCCGTGGCAAGTGATAGGCACAGACCTATTCACATGGAACTCACAGGACTTCATAGTCACTGTGGACTACTACTCCAGATTCTTCGAGCTAGAGAGACTTTACAGCTGCACCTCATCTGCCGTCATCATGAAGCTGAAAGCAGCAATGGCTCGACACGGAATCCCCGAGACTATCATGAGCGACAACGGTCCGTGCTACAGCTCTGGTGAGTTCCGCAACTTCTCACAGACATGGGGTTTCTCACACACCACCACAAGCCCCCACTACCCACAGAGCAACGGCCTCTCCGAGAAGACTGTCCAGACGGCCAAACGCATCCTGGACAAAGCCAAAGCTGAGAACAAAGACCCCTACATGAGCTTACTGGAGTATCGCAACACACCGGTGGACAACCTGAAATCACCGGCACAGCTACTGATGAGTCGGAGGCTGCGGTCCATTCTCCCATCAACAGCAAAACACCTGCAGCCACAGATCGCCAGTCAGGAGGATGTTCACAAAAGGAGAGAGGTATGTCAACAGCGCCAGCAGGCATACTACAACCGAACAGCCAAACCTCTGCCCCACCTGCCCGCAGGCACACCAATCCGCTTCCGGCAGGAGGATGGATCCTGGAGACCTGCAACTGTGGAAAGACCAGCAAACACAGACAGGAGCTACCACATCCAAACCAAAGAAGGTCAGATCTACCAACGCAACCGTCAACACCTGCGACAAAGCAGAGTGAACACTCACACTACACACACACACACACACTTCACAGCAGACTGTTACCAGCGCTAACAACAACACACAAGCCCATCAGCAAGAGCATGCTGAACCTCCAGACACGAACAATCAGCGACAACCAGACACACAACCTGGTTACACCACGAGGTCAGGTTGCACGATCAAACCAAGACAAATCCTTGACTTATGAATGTTAAAAAAAGAGAGAATTTTACACCAACCTGTACTATACCTGCTATGTTTTGAAAAGAAATATTTACAGCGTTCACTTACCTTGTGTACCTACCTGCTGTTTGCAGTTACCAGTAATGAAATGAAAAAAAAAAGATGAAATGTTATTACGGTGTCACATTTAGACAGTGAAGGAAATGTTTTACACTACTTTGTTGCAGTCCAGTTATATAAGAGTTCCACTTTCATATTCTTTCTTATTAAGATTGTATTCGCTTATAAACGTGCTCAACGTGGTCTGTATCTCTGCAGAGAAAGCAGCACTTTTCAGAAAAAGGGAGATGTAATAGTTGCTAGTAATATTTGATTTGCTAATGTCCCTTACGGCTTTCCGTAGCGCCACAACAAAGTCACGTGATGTACATAACAACGTCAGTCGGAATCCGGTCGGTGAATAAACACCCAGCACGAGAGAAGTCGTCCTTGCTTTATTAATGTTATAAGTTAACATAGCCAGAGGGCACAGATCATTACAGCCTCCTGCTGCATTTAAAGCAAGTAAACTCAGGACACTCTCTAAACATGTGCCCAGGTTTAGTGCAGAGTCTGCACACACCAACTTGTGTGTGGTGAAAGACTCCAACATATTCTGCACCTCTGAGAGTCTCACATTGTGTGGAGTAGGGGAGTGAGCGGACCAGGTCGTTGAAACGTACTTTTAAGAATCTCGTTCCGTCAGCTATTTCTGTACCAGGCCACATGCCTGGTGTAGTTGGCGATAACGCCTCCCCCCCCCCATTCTTCCAGCTTTGCCAGCATCTTCCAGTCTTCCAGATAGACAGGCAGGTTGGAGTCTGCAGGTTTTCTCTGGCCATGTGGAGGCTTGTTCACTAATGGTACCCTCTCCATTCTACCTCTTTCCTCTCACAAGTCCACACACACAAACACACACACACACTGTGCTCTCCTTTTACCTCTCTGGAAGAGCTTTTGTGTCTCTTCCCAGAGATCCTCTATTGTTCTGATGTGGCTGTCTTATGAGATGCTGGGTTGTCAGTATGCATTACACAATAATAATAATAATCATCATCATCATCATCATTACATGTATAATATGTAATGATTATTATTATTATTATTATTGGTCAAGCCAATAATAATAATAATAATAATCGGTGTAAGTGTGGCTGGTCAATAAATGATTCTGTTACATCTTTACCCTTCTCTGCTGGACAATGCCCGAGTATGAAGTACTACTACTAGTACTACTACTGCTACTACTACTACCACTACTACTACTACACATACTACTAGTATGAAGTACTACTACTACTGCTACTGCTACTACCACTACTACTACTACACATACTACTGGTATGGAGTACTACTACTACTACTGCTACTACTACACATACTACTAGTATGAAGTACTTATTGTTACACTTACACAATGCCTGACCTGTCCACTTTGGCCTCTTTCTCCTTTATCATTACCATTCTCTCCCTCTCTCTCTGTCTCTCTCCCTCTCTCTCGCTCTCTCTCTGTCTCTCTCTCTGTCTGTCTCTCTCTCTCTCTGTCTGTCTCTCTCTCTCTCTCTGTCTCTCTGTCTGTCTCTGTCTGTCTCTCTCTCTGTCTCTCTGTCTGTCTGTCTCTCTCTGTCTGTTTGTCTCTCTCCTCTCTCTCTCTCTCTCTCTCTCTCTCTCTCTCTCTCTCTCTCTCTCTCTCTCTCTCTCTGTCTGTTTGTCTCTCTCCCTCTCTGTCTCTCTCTGTCTGTCTGTCTGTCTGTCTGTCTGTCTGTCTGTGTCTGTCTGTCTGTCTGTCTGTCTGTCTGTCTGTCTGTCTGTCTGTCTGTCTGTCTGTCTGTCTCTCTCTCTCTCTCTGTCTCTCTGTCTGTGAGGATCATCAACAAGCTGCTTGACCACTGGAGGCGCAGTCTGACGGGACATGAGGCCCTCCTGTTAAATGAATACAGCAATGGTTTGATGGTGCCTAATGGAGATGATCCTTTTCCTTGTGTAAGTATTCGTCCCAGCTTTGGGGACTGTTCAGGTCCTGTTCTGAATGAGAAGAGAAGTACTTTTCTACATTTAGAAGAGGTAAAAGGCAAATTACTGTATGGAACGATGGTTAAATGTCTAAACAAGGGTAGACTACACAATCGTGTTGACACACCTTGCCGAAGTCATCTGGGCTTGGGAGTTGGCGTCAGACCTGCTTGGAGGGGTCTATACAAACCGCCATTAACAAAGAAGGTTGCTGACTCACAGTGGAGACTGGTACAGGGGGCAGTAGCAGTTAATGCTTTTCTTCCTGTTATTGGTCAGGGTGTGAGTGACTCTTACAGAGAAACTGTTTTCCACTGTTAGCTGGAGTGTGTGCGCCTGGCACCACTGTTCATGTTGTTGGAGAGTTTATTCAGCAGGGTAGGGCAGGTTTTCTCCAAGCACATGTTCATTCTGGGCTTTAAGTACAAACAAACTGTAAAAGAAAAACATCAACTGGTGAATTTCCTGCTGGGACAAGCAGAAATGGCCATATATGTAAGCAGAAAGAGGAAGATGGACAACTCAGTAGACACTGATGTAAAGCTGCTGTTTACTGGCATGGTGAAGGCCAGGATGACGACTGACTTCAGTTATTACAGGCATGTGGAAGATACCCAGCAGCTCAGTGTTGTCTGGGCTCACAGAGACGTGTTGTCTTGTCTGGGCTCATGGGGACGTGTTGTCTTGTCTGGACTCATGGGGACGTGTTGTCTTGTCTGGGCTCATGGGGACGTGTTGTCTTGTCTGGGCTCATGGGGATGTGTTGTCTTGTCTGGGCTCATGGGGACGTGTTGTCTTGTCTGGGCTCATGGGGACGTGTTGTCTTGTCTGGGCTCATGGGGATGTGTTGTCTTGTCTGGGCTCATGGGGACGCGTTGTCTTGTCTGGGCTCATGGGGACGTGTTGTCTTGTCTGGGCTCATGGGGACGTGTTGTCTTGTCTGGGCTCACGGGGACGTGTTGTCTTGTCTGGGCTCATGGGGATGTGTTGTCTTGTCTGGGCTCATGGGGACGCGTTGTCTTGTCTGGGCTCATGGGGACGTGTTGTCTTGTCTGGGCTCATGGGGATGTGTTGTCTTGTCTGGGCTCATGGGGATGTGTTGTCTTGTCTGGGCTCACAGAGACGTGTTGTCTTGTCTGGGCTCATGGGGATGTGTTGTCTTGTCTGGGCTCACGGGGACGTGTTGTCTTGTCTGGGCTCATGGGGATGTGTTGTCTTGTCTGGGCTCATGGGGACGTGTTGTCTTGTCTGGGCTCATGTGGACGTGTTGTCTTGTCTGGGCTCATGGGGACGTGTTGTCTTGTCTGGGCTCATGGGGACGTGTTGTCTTGTCTGGGCTCATGGGGACGTGTTGTCTTGTCTGGGCTAATGGGGACGTGTTGTCTTGTCTGGGCTCATGGGGACGTGTTGTCTTGTCTGGGCTCATGGGGATTTGTTGTCTTGTCTGGAGTCATGGGGACGTGTTGTCTTGTCTGGGCTCATGGGGACGTGTTGTCTTGTCTGGGCTCATGGGGACGTGTTGTCTTGTCTGGGCTCATGTGGACGTGTTGTCTTGTCTGGGCTCATGTGGACGTGTTGTCTTGTCTGGGCTCATGGGGACTTGTTGTCTTGTCTGGAGTCATGGGGACGTGTTGTCTTGTCTGGGCTCACGGAGACGTGATGTCTTGTCTGGGCTCATGGGGACGTGTTGTCTTGTCTGGGCTCATGGGGACGTGTTGTCTTGTCTGGGCTCATGGGGACGTGTTGTCTTGTCTGGGCTCATGGGGACGTGTTGTCTTGTCCGGGCTCACAGAGACGTGTTGTCTTGTCTGGAGTCATGGGGACGTGTTGTCTTGTCTGGACTCATGGGGACGTGTTGTCTTGTCTGGGCTCACAGAGACGTGTTGTCTTGTCTGGGCTCATGGGGACGTGTTGTCTTGTCTGGGCTCATGGGGACGTGTTGTCTTGTCTGGGCTCACAGAGACGTGTTGTCTTGTCTGGAGTCATGGGGACGTGTTGTCTTGTCTGGGCTCATGGGGACGTGTTGTCTTGTCTGGAGTCATGGGGACATGTTGTCTTGTCTGGGCTCATGGGGACGTGTTGTCTTGTCTGGGCTCATGGGGACGTGTTGTCTTGTCTGGACTCATGGGGAAGTGTTGTCTTGTCTGGAGTCATGGGGACGTGTTGTCTTGTCTGGGCTCATGGGGACGTGTTGTCTTGTCTGGGCTCATGGGGACATGTTGTCTTGTCTGGAGTCATGGGGACATGTTGTCTTGTCTGGAGTCATGGGGACATGTTGTCTTGTCTGGAGTCATGGGGACATGTTGTCTTGTCTGGACTCATGGGGACATGTTGTCTTGTCTGGAGTCATGGGGACATGTTGTCTTGTCTGGAGTCATGGGGACGTGTTGTCTTGTCTGGGCTCATGGGCACGTGTTGTGCTCAGTAAAACACAACCAACTTGTTTTTCCTGGAGAATTGATGTGATTTACTTTTTATTTTTACAAGTTTATTATTTGCTTGTGGTTTGAATGTGATTGTTACTGAAATCAGTCGTGACACTAAAAGAATCATTTGTGTTGATGGAGGCTGACAGAGTAACGTCTTAATATAACTGTTAGTCACTGAGATGCTTCTTCACATGTACACAACACCACTACTGACTGTCTTGACACCAGCTCAGCGCACAATGACTGATGGGGGGACAACACAACAGCTGCAGGTTTTGCCCTCCTGTATTTTCAGAACTAATCAGATGGCGCCACCTAGCGGTTGATCTCTTCCATGCACTGTGTTTCAGAATGTGGTGGTCAACATGTGGTGGAAGCAAATGAGACTAATACTAATAACTTCCACGTGACTGACTTGATTTGTGCTTTCACCTTTTAAACTTGGCTCAGGTGGATCTGTTAGTCCCGTTGTCATGGCTACACCTCCGTCAGGATTACTTCACCCTTCTTTTGTGGTGGTGGGGCCACGTGTGGTCCGCTGGCCCCCACACTAGCACCTCATACCCAGTTTTGACACCTTCAGCTCTGAGTCCACACTTCAGTCTTCTGTAAACCCTTGTCAACAATGTCCAGCCAGTCTTCTAGATGAGGATGCAGAGGACACAGAGGAGATGGTCATAGATGCTGGTGAAGCACCACCCACCTACTACACCTTACTACTGCACTACACCCACACAGGAAGTGCAGCATCTACTACACCTTACTACTGCACTACACCCACACAGGAAGTGCAGCATCTACTACACCTTACTACTGCACTACACCCACACAGGAAGTGCAGCATCTACTACACCTTACTACTGCACTACAACCACACAGGAAGTGGAGCATCTACTACACCTTACTACTGCACTACACCCACACAGGAAGTGGAGCTGGCGACCATTACAGCAACAATTTATTATTTGTCATTTCCCTTCCTGCACTTGTGTACATGAAATTAAATGAAATGCTGTTTCCCCAAACACACAACAGTACGACACAAAGACAACAACACACCCAACCACTACAAGAACACACATACCCACACTAACACACATATCCCCACACTAACACACGTATCCACACTAACACACATACCCACACTAACACACATACCCACACTAACACACATACCCAAACTAACACATATCCACACAAAAACATATACCGACACTAACACACATATCCACACTAACACATATCCCCACACTAACACACGTATCCACACTAACACACATACCCACACTAACACACATACCCAAACTAACACACATACCCAAACTAACACACATACCCAAACTAACACACCTACCCACACTAACACATATATCCACACTAACACACCTACCCACACTAACACATATATCCACACTAACACACATACCCACACTAAAACACATATCCACACTTACACACAAACCTAAACTAACACACATATCCACATTAACACGCATATCCTATCTAAACAACATCACTGTCCAAGGGAACGAACACCATCCAGGATGACTGTTGGAACTGCCGGTCTGCATGGGCTAGCAGTTAGCTTAGCCCGCCCCACTTCCATGTCCTGTCAGACCGTCCTTGGTGTTTCCTCCTTGGGTGCAGCTCCAGGCAGGGACATGGTCCACAGCCCACCGGACAAAGCAGACCAAGTTCTCCCAGCCTACCTGGCACCAGCTCTCCCAGCCAGACACCCTCGACACACAACCCCACACTCCTCACGACGACATCAAAAACACCACAGTCAACACCAGGCAAGGCCATCACCAGACCATGGACAAAGACACTGCATGGACGGTACTGGGTGAGGCTGCTGCATCTTCCCACACGGGAAGCGACACACAGCAAACTGACCTTTGAAACCAAGTGCACGCCCAATGACAATCAAGGCTGTTTTTCCTTAACAAGCCCACAAGACTTAATGTCAACTAGTCAGTCCTCAGTAGATGTTACACCTGCTTTACTGAGTCAGCAGTGACCTTCAGTTCAACAGTTTGGCATGGCTCTCTTAGTAAGGTGAAGCTAAAGAGGGGGATATTGCAGTTCAGAAACAAGACCATGTCTTCTAAAATTGGTGTCAATCCGTTAAAGCTTAGAAACATCAATAGAGCAACTTCAACCCAGAACCCTTGAGAGTAAGAATATTCAGAGAATAAGTGAGAAATAGATTCAATTTCTGTTTTGTAGAAATAACATCCTGAATGTCTTCTTTAAATCTATACAAGAATTTAGTGTAAGGGTAGTATCTACATAATACCTTCGTGTGAACTTTTTTTATTTCGTTTGGAAAGAGGAAGTTATTAAGGTCTGACCAAACTTTCTCTGCTAAGATTTCTGGAGAACTTAGTTTCCATAATAGAGTCAATTTGGGAAAATAACGCTGATCTGAGGTTAGTATTTCTCTGATATGGTGATTATTACATGTAGGATCTGATAGATCTTTCCCACCGATTAAGAGCTTGGGAATTTCTCCACTCAAAGGGCCATCTATTAATGCACTTTTGATGAGAAACAGGAACTTTGGTGATATACTTTTTATAACATCGTTATGTGCTTTTCAAGAAATATTCATATCCTTGATACTACTACCATTACTACTACTACTACTACTTTTGGGTGCTCCGGTTAGGAGTCATCACAGCCGATCATCCGTTTCCATCTCTTCCTGTCCTCTGCATCTTCCTTTGTCACACCAGCCACCTGCATGTCTTCCCTCACCACATCCATAAACCTCCTCTTTGGCCTTCCTCTTCTCCTCTTCCCTGGCAGCTCCATATTCAGCATCCTTCTCCCAATATACCCAGCATCTCTCCTCCACACATGTCCAAACCATCTCAATCTTGTCTCTCTTGCTTTGTCTCCAAACCGTCCAACCTGAGCTGTCCCTCTAATGTACTCATTCCTAATCCTGTCCTTCTTCATCACTCCCAGTGAAAATCTTATCATCTTCAACTCTGCCACCTCCTGCTCCATCTCCTGTCTTTTCATCAGTGCCACTGTCTCCAAACCATATAACATAGCTTGTCTCACAACCATCTTGTAATCCTTCCCTTTAACTCTTGCTGATACCCTTCTGTCACAAATCACTACAGTCACTCTTCTCCACCCACTCCACCCTGCCTGCACTCTCCTCTTCACCTCTCTTCTGCACTCTCCATTACTTTGGACAGTTGACCCCAAGTATTTAAACTCAACCACCTTCTTCACCTCTACTGCTTGCATCCTCACCATTCCACTGTCCTCCCTCTCATTCACTCGCTCGCTGATCATCACCTCTCCTCTTAACCTAGCTTCTATTACTCTTTCCCATATCTTCATGCTGTGGCTGATCAACTTTATACCTCTGTAGTTGCTACAGTTCTGCACATCCTCCTTGTTCTTGAAAATCGGTACCCGTATGCTTCTTCTCCACTCCTCAGGCATCCTCTCACTTTCCAAGATTGTGTTAAACAATCTAGTTAAAAACCCCACTGCCATCTCTCCTAAACATCTCCATGCCTCCACAGGTATGTCATCTGGACCAATGGCTTCTCCACTCTTCATCCTCTTCAAAGTTCCACGTTCGAGCCACTCACTCACGCCACAGTGTTCACCAAGCTAGACCTGCGCAGCGCGTACCACCTGCTGCACATCTGGGAAGGAGATGAATGGAAGACAGCCTTCAACACCCACCTAGGGCATTTCGAGTACCTCGTTATGCCCTTCGGCCTCACCAACGCCCCGGCCGTCTTCCAGGCGTTGGTCAACGACGTGCTGCAGGACATGCTGAACACGTTCGCGGTGGTGTACCTGGATGACATTCTCGTGTTCTCCAGGACTGAGGAGGAACACTACCAGCATGTCCGCCTGGTCCTCCAACGACTGCTCGAGAACAGGCTCTTCGTGAAGGCCGAGAAGTGTGTGTTCCACTCCGCCTCCGTGGAGTTCCTTGGCCACATCGTGGAGAAGGGGCTCGTCCGCACCGACCCCAGGAAGACCCGAGCGGTGGAGGAGTGGGCACGGCCCACCAACAGGACGCAACTCCAGCGCTTCCTGGGCTTTGCAAACTTCTACTGGCGCTTCATCAGGGGGTTCAGCCGTGTGGCCGACCCCCTCACCGCACTCACCTCCACCCTCCGCCCCTTCTCCTGGACCTTGGAGGCAGAGGCCGCCTTCTCGGCCCTGAAGAGGCTGTTCACAACGGCTCCGGTGCTCGCCCACCCGGACCCGTCCAGGCAGTTCATTGTGGAGGTGGACGCATCGGACACGGGCATCGGAGCTGTCCTCTCCCAGCGGTCGGAGGAGGACCAGAAGATTCACCCGTGCGCCTTCTTCTCCCGGCGTTTCAGTCCTGCAGAGAAGAACTATGACATCGGCAACAGGGAGTTGCTGGCTGTCCACGCCGCCCTAGAGGAGTGGAGACACTGGCTAGAGGGAGCAGGGCAGGCGTTCATCCTATGGTCCGATCACAAGAACCTGACCTACGTGCGGACGGCTAAGAGGCTCAACCCCAGGCAGGCGCGCTGGGCTCTCTTCTTCAGCCGGTTCGACTTCACCCTCACCTACCGCCCGGGCACCAAGAACGTCAGGGCAGACGCCCTCTCCCGTCTGTTTCCCGAGGGGTCCCCTGACGCCCCAGACACCATCCTTCCCCCGGCCCGGGTGGTGGGTGTCATCACCTGGGCCATCGAATCGGTGGTGAAAAGGGCCCAGGCAATGGACCCCAGCCGTTTTGCCTGCCACCCCGGTGTCCACCGAATGGCGGCCTTCATCCGCGGGGGTTTCTGGTGGCCCACCATGGAGGCAGACACCAGAGAGTTCGTGGCTGCCTGCACCACCTGTGCCCGCAGCAAGGCTCTCCATCGCCCTCCAGCAGGTCTCCTGCGCCCCCTTCCTGTCCCACATTGCCTTGGACTTTGTAACTGGCCTCCCCCGTGTCCCAAGGCAATGACACCATTCTGACCATTGTCGACCGGTTTTCCAAGGCCGTCCACTTTGTTGCCCTCACCAAACTCCCCTCTGCAGCCGAGACGGCGGACCTTCTCGTCTCCCACATAGTCCGACCCCATGGGATTCCCCTGGACATTGTCTCTAACCTTGGTCCCCAGTTCACTTCTAAGGTGTGGCAGGCCTTCTGTAAGGGGATTGGGGCCACGGTCAGCCTCTCCTCTGGGTATCACCCCCAGACCAATGGGCAGGCAGAGCGGGCCAATCAAGCCCTGGAGGCGGCTGTGCGTTGCGTTACCACCAGCAACCCCGCCTCCTGGAGCAAGTACCTGCCCTGGGTGGAGTACTCGCTCAACTCCATGGAGAGTTCGGCTACCGGTTTGTCCCCCTTCGAGTGTTCCCTTGGCTATCAACCCCCTCTGTTCCCCCATCAGGAGTTGGAGGTGGCGGTCCTGTCCACGGGGGCCCATCTCCGCCGATGTCGGCGCGTTTGGAAGACCGCCCGGGCCGCTATGTTGCGAGCTACAGAGTGGGCCCAGCGCAGCGCCAACCGGCGGAGAGTGCCGGCCCCAGCCTATCGACCTGGCCAGAGGGTATGGCTCCTGGCCCGGGACCTGCCCCTCCCTACCCTCAACCGGAAGCTGGCTCCCCGCTACGTCGGTCCCGACACCATCGACCGCATCGTCAACCCATTGGCGGTGTGTCTCCATCTCCCTACCTCACTCAAGATCCATCCCGTCTTCCATGTCTCACACCTCAAACCGGTAGCCTCCTGCCCCCTGTCTCCCCCTGTCCAAGCTCCTTCACCCCCCAGGGTCCTCGACGGTGGTGACATGGTCTGGGATGTCGACCGGCTGCTCGCCGCACGCCGCCGGGGGCGTGGGTACCAATACCTGGTGGACTGGGTCTGCTATGGGCCCGAGGACTGCAGCTGGGTTCCCCGGTCCTACCTGGCCGACCCCGCACTGCTGGAGGAGTTCTATCGGGCCCACCCCAACGCCATCGGACGGTCGCCCGGTGTCTCCCGTAGGAGGGGGGGGGGTCCTGTTGTGGTTACACCGCCCTGAGCTACCTCCCCGGCACATTCAAGCCACTCCCCCAGCTCGGACGTGCCGGAAACATCCGAGCGCTCGGCTCGCGCTCTGAGGAGACGAGCGCTGCACTGCACCAGGTGTTTGCCATCATCCATCAGGCACAACTTTGGCCACCAGGCAGCCCTCTACAAGAAGTCTCCCAGAACACCACTCCGTGCTTCGACGTACTGAACCCTGTGACTCTCCCTCCGCGACTTCCACGCCTCCCCGCGTCTCCCTCTTCCCCAGTGACCTTCACGTTTTTCCCCGGACCTCTCCAGCGATCTCCCCCCGTGTCCCTCTACCTGGACCCCTCCTTTCGGACTCGACTTCCCGGATCTCGGACCCGGACTTCCTCGGACAACCCCTCTCGGATCACGGACTGGACTTTCTTGCTAGGTGCACGCACATTATTTCAACACCCCCTTGTCATTTACATACTGCACCACACATAGGCTAAGAACACTCACACATAGTTATACACGCAAACCACGGGACACCACACACAGTTTAGTCACACATCCCATTAATGGAACGCTTTTTGCACCATACATTCCCCTCCTCCAATAAAACCGCCCTTTTTGGATTTCGAAGTCATCCTGTGTCTGTCTGCCTTGGGTTTCGCCACACTGGTTGGGTTCTGGTGCGCGAGCATAACAGTGTGTTCCCTATTGCAAAGTCCATACTGTCTGTGAAGGCTTGGTAGGAGGTATGTAAAGGCAACCTGAGGCAGTTGATGCAAGTATTGGCCAGTGGTAACCTTGACTCGAGCAATTCATGAAGAAAAGTGATGGATGGCTCGGGGGAGAAACTGATCGGAGGGATCTCACTGGCTCCAGTTGCGAAGGCCAGGATTTTCTGAAGCTTAGATGATCCTTGTGCCTCTACCGAAATAAACACACCAGAGAATGTTAATTGAAACAATAACATAAATAAAACATAATAACGTAGATTATCAGCATCAATTCAATTCAATTCAATTTATTGTCATTAAAAACAATGTGCAGGCACATGTTAAAAATGAAATGAGGGCTGTGGCTTAACCAAACAGTGCAAGACAGACACAGACAAACAAAGCAAACACAATATAAGATATACAAACATGAAGACCAAAAGCTAAAAATACGTTAAAAAAGAGCTGGAGTACAAAATATTTAAAAATATCTACAGACATTCAGTGGGTAGCCAGGTTCAGGTGGGCAACAGCATGTGGAAAGAAGCTGTTTTTGAGCCTGGTAGTGTGGGCTCTGAGGCTCCTGTAGCGCCTCTCAGGGCGCAGGGGGGAGAACAGTCCCCCCTGAGGACAGTCCCCCCATGAGGAGCAACACACAGAAGCCTACCCAGCAAGCATTGTAAATAGGGGCAATTCTTACAGCATGGTATTGCTTACCTTCTACCTCCTGCAAATAGTCCCTCCAGAAGGGAATGACGGTCTCTTCAGCTGCTCTCTTGTTTGTTTCTCGTTCAGAAGAGAGAATATGGAAGAGATCCTCCAATATGTCAGCAGTGAGTGTATGTGGCTCATGGCAGAGCAAAGGACGGAAGCTCTCTGGGTGCTGTTGGATCACATCTAACACGACAAGTGTCCTCATTCCTACCCTGAATCTGCATTCAAGAAAAGACAGTAAGCATGACTACTGCACATTTGGCACAATCCTTAGCACACACAATAATCTGCCCACTGAGTTAAGTTGATTCAGTAAAATTAAATTCCATAAAATGCCCTAATTCAACATGCTGCTATTACAAATAAAGTGGACTGAACTTGAAATCAAGACAAACCTTTCAAATGGTCCACGGACCCTGTGGATCACTTGAAACATGAGGATGTCCTGAACAAGCAAATCTCTGTCCTCTATACTCGTCAGTGGCCTGAGACAGCCTGCATTTGCCAAGTAGTCCAGTAGTGGCGCTGTAGCCCGTTTCAGGTCATCCAGGGCAGTGCACTCTGAGATATGACATCAGAAATACACAAAGGTCGCAAAGAATGGTTAATGTGACATATATGAGAGATATATGAAGCAACTTTTAACAGTGCTCTTCTCATAACCCTCAATGCCGAGAGTGTCCACATACCATTTTTGTTACAACCAGAAATCTTAATGCAATCATTACTCATTGCAGTTGATATACTACAGCTAACAAGTCAAACAAATCCATCTAACCATTTTGGGTGGTTCCATTAACATGCGGATTAAAATGACATTATCCGTAGAACAACAATCTGCACAATTACCTTTTTGACCTTGTCATGTAGGTCAGTATCAGAAATGTCTTACAGGACAGGCTTGGCTGACTCTGGGCCACCAACGAGGCAGGAAAAAAGAGTTGGAGAGAGGAATCCAGGACTAGGACCGCCATGCACAAGGCTCACAGCAATTGCTCTGCTGGCAATGAAATACCTGTCCTCTCTCAGAGCTGGGGAAACATAGGTAGCATTACCTCATCAAATGGATAGTTCACTCTAAAATCCTATTATTAATGTCATCAAGCACATATGCTCATAACAGTCAATTCCCCAAATGTGTATGGTTAATAAATTAAATAAATACCTGCACTATCAAGAGCCAAATTCAGTTTCCCCTCCTTTCCTTCAAACATAGATGAAACTGCCATGGCTTCAAAGAGTAGTCTCAAGAACTCTCTTCTGGGACCGCCCAAATCCACAGCCTCTTCTTCTCTGCCCATGTCGTCAGAAAACTTGATTGACATCCTGTAGTTTGGATTGTACGATGATCTCTTGAAGCCATGTACAGCTCCATCCATCACGGAAGCCCGATTTATGTTTAACTTGCATTTTTGGTCGGTGTCAATTCTACTCGCAAGATTGAGCAGTAAGTCACGTGCCGGCATCTTATCAGGGGCTCCTGCCTCCCTGGTGAATAGAAGACAAAACTTTTTTTAAAACCTGTAATATGTTGTATGTTCCAACGGTAAGAAATACAACTGAGATGGATCTGCTGGATGACATATGGGGAGACATGAGGTTGAAAACATCAAATCTAGACAAAATATCCAACGCACCATTGCAACACAATCAGATTGTGTATCAGAGCATACAATGACAAACCAGTGCTCAGGGTCCACCGTCCTCACTACATTTGGTCTTTTCCTGCACCAGCATACCTGATTCGACCAATCAACTGGTTGCTCATGAGCTGAATGTAATGTGCTGGTGGCAGGATAGATATATATGGTTGGGATAGTGGGACTTGAGGACTGGGTCCTAGATCCTCCTAGGTATCTGAAGATGACAGCCTATAAAATTAATCCCACAACGTGACTGCTATTTGCACATTTAAGCAATAAAACACGAGAGGGAGTGCTTTTTCAGTGGTTATTGGCACGGCTGTGCTGGATTCCGTACTCAAGCTAGTGGGGATGCTGCATTCTAAACACTGGGCACATTATTAGCTACGTCTCCTTGTGTTGAACACGAGAGGGCAGAACGCAGCATGTCCACTGACCAGTTATCAAAATGAAATGCCAACACACTTGGCAATTGCCTTCCGTTTACACTGAAATTACTCTCACACATACTACTGAAAATGCTCTTATATACAACTATTGCATTTCAGTAGTATGTGAGAGGATTTTCAGTAGTATGTGAGAGTATTTCACATGTGTATGTGAGAAGATTTCACATGTGTATGTGAGAACATTTTCAGTAGTGTATGTGAGAGGTAAAGTATGGAATATGGCCTATACTGCATCTCATAAAGATCAGCCTCGCTCCTCAACTAAAGTCTCCTGTGTTGACCAACATGGCTGGTCCTCTTCTCAAACCCTGAAATCTTTTTTTGTTTGTTTAATTTGCAGGGAAATGTGTAATCATGGCAACAGTTCTTGATCATGTGACTACTAATTTGTTAAAGTAGTGCTTCATCAGCGCGCTAAAGAAAATAAAATTGTCTTGTACTTTATAGTACTTATATTAGTAATGAATGGACCGGAGACCAAGGCATAACGTTGACCTTTTACTAGGCATATCTTCAAGTCTTCACACTCGCGCATGCGCGCTCATTACATATCAAAACCTGCTCACTACATCTCCCCCTTTTAAACTGATACTTTCAGGATCTTTACAGAAAAATTAAATCACATGTTAATAAAGCCTAATGCTGATTTTACCAACGAGGCAGGGGAACAGCTGGCACCTTAAACATCTCTGTAAACGTGAGCAAATGTAAACTGGTTAAATGAACTTCACATTTCACATCTCTTATGTAGACACACATTTCACAACACATTTCTTTTTTTTTCTTTTTTTTTGACCTATGAACATATCAAGACAAGTACATAACCTAACTGAGAGGTAGGGTAGACTGCCTGATCCTCTCTGTTGTGGTATGGAGGTTATTCTGCTCCATGTATACTCACAACACTAAACTACAAATTCAGTCTTTTAACAGGCTTGACTGCCCTGCCAACTCTGGTGTGTAGTCCAGAGTCCGGCTGGCTTCCAGACGGTGAAGGCACTACTCGCAAATGAGAACGGTTTCTTCGGAGACTGCCTGTTGAGGTTTGGGTCACGTATGAACATGGTGTCCCTGCTGATCCAGAGACGACTCCTGTGTGTGGAACATTCCGTCTCCAAACTCTCTGACCTGGCTGGAGTGGTGGTGTCTCCCGTGCTCTATGTCGTCTGTTGTATCCTTCAGCCTGTTGTCTTTTAAGCTCCTGGTCTTTCAACTCAAAAGCTCTCAAGTCTGGCCATGCTGGTTTGAGAGTGCGTGGACACACCGGAAGGGGTGTTTGGATGTTGCGTCCCATCAGGAGCTCTGCCGGTGATACTCCATGGGCAAGAGGAGTTGCTCTGTACGCCATAAGCGCTTTGTGAGGGTCCTCACTCTCCTGCAACAAGGATTTCCCAGTCCTTACTGCACGTTCAGCTTCCCCATTGCTTTGAGGGTAACAGGGGCTACTGGTACCATGTTGAAAGTTATAATCTTTAGCAAAATCTGCGAACTCTGCAGCAACAAACTGCAGTCCATTGTCTGTGGCGAGTGTATCCGGCACCCCGTGGCGGCTAAAGATGACTTCTATTTTCACAATCACAGCTGTTGCTGAAGTGCTTGTTAAATTGGCAACCTCAGTGTATCTTGAATAGTAATCAATGACTACTAAATACTGACCCTTCTTCCACTCAAATAAGTCAGCTGGTAGCCATTCCCATAGGTGTGATGGCAAGGGTGTGGTCATCAGAGGTTCCATGGCATTTTGACTCTCTTTAGCACAAATTTCACACTGACGTACCTTCTATCTGATCTGTTTTGTCAGCCCAGGCCGCCACACTGATTCATGGGCCCTGGCCATGCATTTCACCATTCCCTGTTGACCCTGGTGAATTTTGTCCAAGATGTCCTGTTGCATGCTTGCTGGAATCAGTATTCTCTTTCCTTTCATCAACAGGCCATCCACCATCAACAGGTCGTTTCTGTATTGCCAGAAAGGCTTTAACTGTGGCACAGAACTGCTTCTTTCCCATCCTTTGTGGATCAGGGAGGACAGCTGCTTACACACTGGATCTTCTTCTTGTGCTCTTCTTATTTGTAGCAACTTCTCAGGTGAGGCCGGGAGTTGCTGAATGACCTCATTGATTTGAGCTGTGATGTCATTCTGAAGCGGGAGGTCTTCCTCTGTTGTAGTACGCTGGAGTGGAGCTCTTGATAGAGCGTCAGCTGCAATAAGATTTTTCCCTGGTACATGTACGATTGAGTAGGAAAAACGCAGAAGTCTTGATCTGAAGCGCATTATACGAGGCGGGACGTCATCCAGTGGCCTTGAGCTGAGAAGACTGGTCGGTTCGCATCACAAAGTGTAGGCCCAGGAGGTAGGTCTGAAATCTTTCGCAAGCCCAGGTGACAGCAAGGGCCTCCTTTTCAATTTGGCATATCTTCACTCTGTTTCCGTCATGCTGCGAGATATGAAAGCCACTGGCCTCCAGTCTCCAGGTTCTTGAAGCTGAGATAAGACCCCTCCTAATCCATAAGACGATGCATCTGCTGACACTCTGGTCGGTTTCTCTGGACTGTACTGGGCAAGGACAGTAGATGAGCTGAGCTCGTTTTTCAACTTTTCAAAGGCACACTGCTGCGCTGCTCCCCACATCCACATGTTTTCTGCTTTCAGGAGTTCTCTGATTGGCCCAGTGAGCTCTGCGATGTTTGGAGAGAATTTCCCCACATAGTTGAACATCACCATGAAGCGTTTTACGTCAGCCACGTCTTTGGGTGGTGGCGTCTCTCTAATTGCCCTAATCTTCTCAGGATCTGCTTGTATGCCCTCTGACCTGATAACGTGTCCGAGAAATTTGACCTGCTTCACTGCGAACTGACATTTGTCATTCAGAGTTAGGCCCCACTGCTGCAGTCTTTGCAACACTTGATGCACCCTGTCCTCATGCTCTTTGGGCGTGGCACCAAACACCAGGATGTCATCCGCATGACACAAAGTTCCTTCTAGGCCGTCAAGCATCTGCGTTAAATGCTTCTGAAAGTGTTCTGGCGCGGATGATATTCCAAAGGGAAGCCGATTAAAACAATAACGGCCAAATGGTGATGAAGGTGGTGAGTGGGGTTGAATCTTTGTGCAAAGGCACCTGCCAAAAACCGGCAGTGGCATCAAGTTTGGAAAGAATCCTAGCTCCAGCTAGCTTAGCTAGCGTCTCATCAACAGCTGGAAGAATACTATGTCGCTCCCTGCCCACATTTTCGTTCAGGCGGGTTAGGTCGACACATATTCTAATTTTTCTATTAGGTTTTGGTACTACGACCATTCCTGAGCACCACTCTGTAGCTTCCTCTATGGGAGAAATAACGCCCATTTCCTCCATCCTTTTTAACTCTTCTTGAACTTTTCCTCTTAAGGGCAATGGCACACGGCGTAGCACAGCGAGGGCAAAGGGAGTGGTATTTTCTTTTAATTTAATTTTGTATTCTCCCTCTAGCTTATCTAAGCCTGTGAAAACTCTGGGATATTGTTCTTTGTAGCTTACCTCAGCTGCTGTGATAGCTTGCACAGGGCTGAGCAGGCAGAGGTCTTGTATCGCTGGTAAGCCAAGCAAAGGAGTCACTAACCCTGACACAACATACACTTGCTGCTTCGCTACATATCCATTGTGACTAATATTCGCAGTAAAATGTCCCTTCACTTCTATGGGAGAGTTACTTGGTCCACACAGTCTTTTGGTTGTCAGTAGCAGCTTTCCATGTCGCTTTTGTGAATACAAATGTGCCGGGATAGCTGTCACTGCAGCGCCCGTGTCCAAATTGAACGTCATCTGCTGACCATTCACTGCAACCGATTTCTGCCAGAATGTGTTGGATTTTGTACAATTCACTGTGCCCAGGAACAATGTCTCTACGCTTTCATCCAAGTCATGTTCCTTCATTTCTTCCACTCTCATTTTCGTTTTACAAACAGCGGCAAAATGCCCCCTTTTCTTACATTTCTTGCACTCAGCAGTGCGCGCGGGACATGCATTGAACGAATTTTCATGTGTCTTCCCACATCTGCCACATTTAGTATTTGCATTATTTTGCACTCTTTCCTTTGGTTTAAAACCACCTTTTCCATGTGGAGAGTATTTCTGTTTGAACTTGAATCTAACTGCATCCATGTTTGCCTCTGTGCCATCTGTGCTACTCTGTCTCAATGCAGGCTGTTGCATTTTAATTTCCTCACTCTGGCGGATTTGTGTGACAGCTTTCACGAGAGTCAACTCAGAATCTAGCTGTAACTTCTCTGCAGGTCCATGGTCTCTGGTACCCACGGCAAGGCGGTCTCTGATCATCTCGTCTTGGAGAAGTCCATACTGAGAATGCTCAGCCAGTTGATGCACAGCAGTAATAACGCTTCAGCCGTCTCACCAGGCTCCTGGCTACGTTTGCTGAATTTAGCTCTTTCCTAGATCACATTATGCTTGCATATGAAATGTTTATGAACGCTTGCTTTACTTGGTCCTACTTTTTCTTGCCCTCCTCCGTCAGTGCTGACGTGTTCAGAACGTCCTCCGCCATGTCTCCAATAGTGTAAACTAGCGAGTTAGCTTGATACTCTTGACTTTTTGCATTTAGTCCTGCTGCCGCTATGCGGAATCTTTCTAAACCTCGCATCCAATTAGGCCACTACCAAAGTCTCCCAAGTCAAATGCTTCAGGCGGACTTACTGAAAATAGAGAATCCATTCTGTTTTACCTTCCCAATGCTCCTCTCCAACGTTGCATCAACGCAGCTCCACGTTAGCGTTAGCTCTGCTAGCTCACTCGGCCAATTCAGAAGCTCTTTTCTCACGTAGTCAAACTGCACGGATCATTCCGCTCACTTGTGTCGGGTGATGGTATTTATCTCAGAGGCGAGGACGACGACTTCTGACACCATGTCTTGTACTTTATAGTACTCTGGATCTTTGGTTTTAACACAGCTGTGTTAAAACCAAAGATCCAGAGTACTGCGTGGTAGTAGTAGTACACAGGCAGGGATGAGTATGGACACTGATGTCAATTTGGCCAACATACACAGTAAAAAACGGAATGTTAATTTAACTCTGAGAGTGTACAAATGGACTAACACGCAGGAAATTAAATGAACACTCAGGATTTTACTGTGTACACACAGATTTGAGAGTGTTTTAAACACAAAAATCGTAATGCTTTTTCAAACTGGACATTCAAAAAAACATCCAAGTGTTTCAAAGTCATGCCCAGAAAAGTAAGAGGTGCACCATCTCTTTCTAGGGTGTCATAAGTGCGGTGGGAAGGATCTGTTATGTCTGCACACATCGACAGTGCTACATTTGATTTGGCGCTGTTCTATTGTGCTGGGATCGATTGGTGATGCCTGCGGGCTCTGGGTTGTTTGATCGGGTCTGCCTGTGACGCTGTGTGAGTCTAAATAAGCAATGCAATGCAGAGGTTGTGTCGAGCGACAGCACTGTGTCCTGACGTGATTTCTAAACACAATATTGGCGACGAGGATGGCTGCTATCTCTCTCCCACCACCTGCCCCCTTCCTGGCATTACCTGGCGAGCCTCCGGTACCATGGACTCGCTGGCTACACAGTTTTGAAAATTACCTCATAGCCTCAGGGCTCGACGACGTGAGCCAGGCTAGGGAGACGGCTCTGTTGCTACACTGCTTGGGAGCAGAGGGTCATCGTGTGCTCGGGACTCTGGGGAACTTCACAAACTTTGACGAAGCTGTGGGACTTATGAGCACCCATTTCGCTGCTCCACAGAGTGCCCTCCTTCGGCGATTTATATTCCGTCAGCGACACCAACTGCCTGGTGAGTCTGTGCGGCAGTACGTAGCTAATTTGCGAGGGCTAGCTAGCTCATGCAAGCTTGGCGCGCTTCAGGACGAGATGGTCCGCGACCAGCTAATCGAACACACCAACAACGCAAAGGTGCGTGAGACTCTCCTGCTGAAAACAGACGATCTGCTGCTGTCCAGAGCAATTACCATCGCACTACAGGTTGAGAGAGCAGCTGAGTGTGTTGCTATGCTAAATACACAGCAAGTGGCCACCTCCAGTCAAGCTGCCAACGAGTTCTCCCTCTACTCACGGCTGCCCCCCCGGACGCAACCCAGCCAGAGCGAGGCGGGCGCCGACTCGACTGAGGACGTCCTGCAACTGCAACGACAGTGTTCTCGGCCCCGCCCTCTACAGTCCTGTGGTAACTGTGGATCTCGGTCTCATGTTTCAAGGGCTCAGAACTGTCCTGCCCGTGGCCAGACATGCCGTAGCTGCGGTAAGCAAAATCACTTTGCCAACGTCTGTCGATTTTACCCGGCTGGGTCAGAGGGCCACACCCCCCAGTCTTCAACCGCCATCATTCACAAGGTGAGCTCTGGGCCAGTGTCACTCAAATCATGCACAGTCAAATCATGCACAGTCAACATTAATGATGTGTGCATTCCCCTGTTGTTGGACACCGGTGCAGGTGTGTCTCTCCTGAATGTTGATAGCTACAGTCAATTTTTCAGTTCACTGCCACCGTCAGCACCCTCAGCTGTCCTCTGTGGGTATGGTGACTCCAAAATCGATCTGTTTGGCTCTCTCCAAGTGACTGTCCGCTATGGAACCAAGTTGGTGCCCAAGGCAGTTTTTCATGTGGCACGCCGTGGGGCCAACCTGATGGGCCTGGACCTGTTCTCCGCTCTGGGGTTCTCCCTCTTAGACACAAGGGGGGCAGCAATCCTGACTGTTGCCATGCCTTGGCAGCAGAAGTGGCCATCACTGTTTGTGGGGCTTGGCTGCCTCTCCGCCTTCGCCCATCAACCTCTCCTCAACCCTGCTGTGAAACCTGTCATCCAACCACTGCGCCGCATCCTGTTGGCTCTCCGTGATGGGGTCTCCGCCGAGCTGCAACAACTCCTGGAAGTTGGCATCATTGGACCGGTGGACGCATCACCCTGGGTCTCAAACCTCGTGGTGGCTAAGAAGAAGTCGGGGGGCCTGCGTGTCTGCGTCGATCTACGTGCAGTAAATAAGGCATTGGTCCCTGATAAGTATCCACTGCCCACCTCAGGAGAACTCACTGCTCAGTTCTATGGCTCTGAGGTGTTCTCCAAGCTCGACCTTAGACAGGGGTACTTACAGGTGCCCCTCCACCCCAGCAGCTGAAACCTCACAGCCTTTGCGACACATGCAGGAGTGTTTCGCTACACCAGGATTCTTTCGGTCTCAGCTCCGCCCCTAGCTGCTTCCAGAAAATCATGGTCTCCGTGCTGGCTGGCATAGCCGAAACCTCATAGCCTTTGTGACACATGCAGGAGTGTTTCGCTACACCAGGATGCCTTTCGGTCTCAGTTCCGTCCCTAGCTGCTTCCAGAAAATCATGGTCTCCGTGCTGGCTGGCATACTGGGCGTGACCATTTATCTGGACGATATAGTGGTACACGGGCCCACCAGTGAAATCCACGACAAGCGCCTCAACATGGTCTTCGCAGCCCTGTCCAAGCACAAGCTAACTCTCAATGCTGAGAAATGTGTCCTATGTGTTCAGCCATCGAGTTCGTGGGGTTCTGGCTGTCAGCGAGCGGTGTAACTCCACTACAATCCAACGTGGATGCCATTCAGGCCATCCCTGAGCCCAGCTCGACCGCCCAGGTCGCCTCCTTCCTGGGTATGACAGGCTACTACCTGAGGTTTCTTCCCCACTACTCTGTGACCACAGCCCCCCTGCGCCAGCTGCTGCATAAGGACGAGCCATGGGTGTGGTCAAAGGCATGCAGTGACGCTGTGCGTGATCTCAAGACTCAACTGACTTCACCACCAGCATTGGCTCACTTCGACATCTCCAGCTCCACCTTTGTGACCTGTGACGCGTCAGCCACAGCGATAGGGGCCGTGCTGTCTCAAACCCAGAACGGTGTGGAGAAGCCCATCGCCTTCGCCTCCCGTGCCCTCAACCTGACCGAGCAGCGGTACTCCGTGGGTGAGCGTGAGGCGTTAGCCTGCATCTGGGATGGTGAAAGGTGGCACCTATACCTCTATGGCCGCTCCTTCACCCTCAGGGCAGATCACCAGGCCCTGACAGCGCTGCTGTCCACATCTGGCACAGGCCACAAACCCCTGAGGCTGCACCGCTGGTCTGACCGCCTCCGCCAGTACAACTTCAGCCTGCAGCTCACTCCAGGCAGAGACAATGTTGTCACCGACCTGTTCTCTCGCTCTGTCTCCACCTCAGCTACACAGACGGACACTGACTGTGTGGAAAAGGACATTGTCCAAATGCTACACACACCCCTTCAGGCCACTGTCTCTCTGCAGGAGCTGAGGGCAGCCTCCGAACAGGACCCTGTCCTCTCCCAGCTCCGCACCTACATCCAGAACGGCTAGCCTCACAAGGTCCCAGAGGAGCTGGCTGCGTTCTCCCGAGTCAGACAGGAGCTCTCCTGCTGGAACGACACCTGCGTGGCACGAGGGTTTTGCACAGTGGTCCCAGGTGCTCTCCGTGCGCGTGTTTTGAATATGGCGCATGAAGACCACCTGGGCATTGTGAAACTGAAACAGCGCTGCCGAGACATGGTGTGGTGGCCGGCGATACACAGAGATATTGAGGCTCTGGTGAAGGACTGTTTTGCCTGCCTTGTGCGTGGCAAGACTGGCCACCAGGCTCCCCCACCCCTGCAACCTCTTGCCTGGCCCTCTCAGCCCTGGGAACACCTGCAGTTGGACATCTGTGGTGAGATCCACCACCAACGCTTCCTGGTGGTCGCCTACGATCTATACTCAAAATGGCCTGAACTCACCACTTCCGGCACTGTGACCTCACAGGTCATCATCGACTTCCTGAACTCTCTCTTCTCTCGCTGGGGCCTCCCAAAGACCATCACCACTGACAACGGTCCTCAGCTGGTCTCTGCTGAGTTCCCTGCTGATCTCGAAAACAAGGGCATCCGTCATATACGCACTGCGTATTACCACCCCCAGGCCAATGGCGGCATTGAACGTTTTCACCAGTCACTGAAGAACAGCCTCAGAGCACACATGGCCCAAGGGTGCTCTTTCACGCAGGCCATCCATCACACTCTGCTGCACTATCGGGCCACACAGCACCCAACCACAGGCGTCTCCCCAGCCTCTCTCATGTTGGGCCGGGAACTTTGCATGCCCCTTGACAGGCTCCGCCCCTCCACACCCCAGGCATCCCCTCTGGGGTCAGAGCCTCAGTCACTCGTCAGCAGACACAGATGAAGCAACGGTTTGACTAGTCAAAACGAACCAGGGTGCCAGACATCAATGCGTCAGACTGGGACAGGGTCCGCAGGCCCCACAGGGACAATAAAATTGCTTCATACTGGCCCTCTCCTCTCCAAGTCACCCGTCAGCTGGGCCCAGCCACCTACATCCTCAGCGATGGCACTCGGTGGCACTCCAGTCGTATGCGGAAGGTGTCAGCTCCGCCACACACAGCTGGTGACACAACCTTAGCCATTCCCTCAGCATGGCAAGACGCCCCGGGGCTTCATGCAGCTCCTACACGGGCCCCAGACATTCCTGGACCTCAGCTTCCCCTGCCTTCCCCCTCCCTACCTCGGCCTGCCCAGCCTCAGGCCGCCTCGCGAGCTGTTCGCACACGTTTATGCCCTGGCCACCTAGAGGACCTTTTCTCAACCTTTCATGTTTGAAATCCTGCCAGGGGTGGGGATGTTATGTCTGCACACTGGATCACCAGTGCTGCAATTAGTTAATGATAGCATCATTCTATTGCGCCTTGATTGATGTGTGATGCCCAGTAGTTCTGTTCTTGTTAAATCCTGCCGGGGGGGCGGGGGGGGGTGTTATGTCTGCACACATCGACAGTGCTGCATTTGATTTGGCGCTATTCTATTGTGCTGGGATCGATTGGTGATGCCTGCGGGCTCTGGGTTGTTTGATCGGGTCTGCCTGTGACGCTGTGTCAGTCTAAATAAACAATGCAACGCAGAGGTTGTGTCGAGCGACAGCGCTGTGTCCTGACGTGATTTCTAAACACAATAGGATCATTTCTCAAAAGTGTGCCTGACAAATCGCAGGCCTACAAAGAAATTGTCAACAGTGTAGAAGGAAACATGACTTTACATTTGTGATTAATGGAAATGACTGAGAGACTTCCCTTTTGTGTTGGGGGAGTAAATCTGAAAATGGTTGTTGACTCTGGTGCAACCAGTAATGTTATTGATCAAACACATGGGAATGGTTAAAGTTAGAACGCATTGTTATCAATGTATCCCATAACAAGGGCAAATATTTTATTTGAAATTTGTTCTGCAATGGCTTTCAACTCACTGCTGGAGATGTGAGTCTCAGATTTTTTTTGTTCTCCACCCTCGTCCTCTGGCTCCAGAACATTCCCCACCAGCCATTCAGTTACCTCACTGATATCCTCCTCCTTGTCTACAGAGTCCAAAGCATTAATGCTAAGGACTGAGACTCTCCTAGTAGGAGGAAAGCTGTCAAGGGTGCTGGTTGTGGTTGAGTCACATGCAGCCTCTGGTTGGACAAAACATGACTGAAGGAATGATGGGGCTGCGTAAGGCCTGCATGGGCTCTGACTCAGCTTCCATGTCCCCTGGAATCTGTTTTGTAGAACCCACCATTGCACAGACCACATAGAGATCCCTTTAGTGCATCTGAAAACGAAAGAAAAACTCAATGTTTAACCAATGTATTTTTCTACAAACTGTGCAAACATTGCCCTATGTGTCGCATTTGTGGTGTAGTGACTTGGGCTACCACTTTGTGAGAACAAGGTCTGAGGTTCTGACAAGCAAGGTGTTGCACGCCTGGATCTATGGCTGCCATGGCTTGAGGAACAAAATGATGAGCTGGCTGCCACTGTCTTCTCAAAAGTGGTAGCAACCATGGTATCCGTCAGCTCCATGCATGGGTGGTCTCTCTCGGAATCGATGACATCAAGGTCAGACATCATCGAAGCATCCTCAACACTTTGGGGTTCCTCCTATGCTGAGGGGTCAGTGGTGGCTATGGCTGTAGACTGGAATATTGTGCAGCAGCCCATCATCTTTTCTAGGCATCCTCTCACGGTGGTGCCCATGGCGGTAACAGTGCCGTGGAGAGTGTGGGTTTTGTGAACACGTCCACCCACAAATACCTTAGGGCTCCAGCACTTGCTTCTGAGCGATCTCAGAGAGGATAGAGTTAATCTCAGCGGCCTCAATGGCCACCAGTCGGTTGAGCTCATTTGAGACCCCTGACTTGGTCTCTGTCACACTCATGATTTCTGACATTGACTGGAGGATGACATTATGATGGACACAATGATGGAAGATTTTCGATCTCTTCCCAGTACACCGTCTATGTCTCCTGCCATTAAACAGAGAAGAACTGAAAACGAGGAAGCCAATCCATTCTCTCCCAGCTCTCGTTTCTCTCCTTGCTGATAAACAACAGATCCAACACCTTGGAAAAGATGGTAAGTGACAACTCCAGTGTGATTGCAGAAGTGAAGGAAGCCGTTAAGGAAAACCCTAGGCAGATTGCAGGTATTAAAGAATCGTTTGACTCTGTGTGTGCTGAGATCAAACCATGAAGGATGGAGTGGAAGACACTGAGTCACAGATCATAAAACATGAAGCAATCTCTGACACGCCTGAGAAACGGATATCTCATTTGGAAAGCTACTCGCGCCACTGGAATCTATAACTCTATGGCTTAAATGAAAAGGAGAAACGGGACGTGCGAAAGAAGTCATCCATGTGTGCCAAGCTCTTCTTCCGGAGGCCAAAGATAAAATACCAGACGTCATTGACACGGTGCATCGCCTTGGTCCCAGGAAGCCGAACAACACCCAACCCAGAGGCATCATCCCGCAAGTCACCTCTCGGATCTACCGCAACACTGTTTGGCGTTCTGCCAAAAATTCGACCTTCCTGAAGAATAACAATTCTGGCAGAGGACTTGTCTGCAGAAGACAGGGAAAGGAGAAATAGACGTTGGGCCACCATAGAAAAGGCACAGAAAGAAAACAAGCTGGCTTCCTTTGTTGGAGGCCGTGCTTTTGTGAATGGATCAGAAATCTTCCAACTTAAGAGTCACGGTTGGTGAGCCAAACTTAGCACAGGTACAGCCAAGGTACAGTTTACAGTGTCACTCACTTTTTCTATTTTTTTTATTTTCTGCATTAATGTCAGAGATTATTTTTTAATGATACTTTAATTGCTCTACCAAGTTAATTAGCAGCGAGATTCCATAACTTATGCTAAAAGCTACTAAGCTGGATATTCAAATATGTTGATATGTACAAATGCTACATAAAAGATAACACATGGTACAGTTAAAACCAGCTTGGTTTATGTACCTCTTTTTTTTAAGAGAAATGAGTAAAATAGTGTTCTTAAGACTGTCCAGAGGATATTTGCCACATTGAGCACGCTGGTATTTATCCTCATGTTCACACTGTTATTTGATTCCGCACCTTACGTTCACATTGTTAAGGTTTGTGGAAGACCCCAAGCACACGACACCAAGCAGAGATAAGAGTTCGCCGAAACTGGCGTACTTTATTAGCAGTTCATGCAAAGGTCCAACTGGACAACATGCAAGGCAAAGAACAGAGTCCGGCGAGTCGCTTTGGAGGCGATTGAAGGTTCGCCGCTCGGGGAGTAGTCTTCGGAGGTGGCGTGAGGGCCGCTCGGGAAACAGACCTCAGGCGCGGTATGCGGGACGCTCGGGAAACAGACACCTTAGGTGGCGGAAGGGCCACTTGGGAACCAGACGTCGGAAGCAGCGGAAGATCTGCTGCTAGGGGACCAGACTTTGGAGGAGATGGAAGGGCCGCCGCTCGGGGAGTAGTCTTCGGAGGTGGCGTGAGGGCCGCTCGGGAAACAGATCTCAGGCGCGGTATGCGGGACGCTCGGGAAACAGACACCTGAGGTGGCGGAAGGGCCACTTGGGAACCAGACGTCGGAAGCAGCGGAAGATCTGCTGCTAGGGGACCAGACTTTGGAGGAGATGGAAGGGCCGCCGCTCAGGGAGTAGTCTTCGGAGGTGGCGTGAGGGCCGCTCGGGAAACAGACCTCAGGCGCGGTATGCGGGACGCTCGGGAAACAGAAACCTGTGGCGGTGTACGGACCACTTGGGAAACAGATTTTGGAGGCGTCGGAAGGTCCGCCGCTCGGGGACCAGATTTCGGAGGCAGCGGAAGGTCTGCCACTAGGGGATCAGACTTTGGAGGCGATTGAAGGGCCGCTGCTCGGGGAGTAGTCTTCGGAGGTGGCAGAAGGGTCGCTCGGGAAACAGACCTCAGGACTGGCTCCGAAGTTGACAATGTAGGAAGCGCCATCCTTCGTCTCACTGTGGACATTGAACACTCCTCCCCCTAGAGTTTTAATATCCTCTGCCCCCAAGGAAGTGTCCATTCTCTGAAGAACATGTTTGACCATGTCCTTCGGCCGATTGTTTAGAAAGGCTGGCACTGACTTACTGTATTGCTTGTACCCCGATGAGCACCTCACACTGAGCTCAGTGTACCTGGAAAATAAAAGTCACTTAAGTAAACTCGTAGAAACAAGCATAATGGGGAATTCTTAAATTTAGTCTTTAGATGATTTGCATAATAACTGGGATCTTACTTTTTTTGCATGTATGGGACATAGCTGTTGATAACTATAGTCACCATCTCAGTTAAGGTGCTGTCCTTGTACCCGTCCAAGAAGCGGTGTTTGAATGTCTCATTTTGTCGTTCAACACCATTATTCGTAGTGATGGTGACATGTAGAGTCTCATCCCTAAACACTGGGACCCATCTCTAAAGATGTAATAAAAAGTAATTTGACAATGTGAACATATATATCACAGCTAATAAAACAGTATTATCAAATAACATACTCAAGGTCGTGCTAAACTGTGATAGTTACGATAGGATTATAAGTTAATTTCAGGTGTATTTTACACATATTTGCCTTCATTAAAAAATACCCCATTTCTTTCATTATTGGGGGTAATACGATGCTACGATGTGACCAACTTACCTTGGCTTCTGAGAGCCACGTCATAGAGAACCAGTTTTGCAACATGCTGTTGGTTTTCCACATGGAGCTATTAGCCTCGAAGTCGACGGACTGCTGGAAGGCTTCTGGTGTGTCGGCTGCAGCAATCGCCCTCAGCATCTTCAGCAGGGCACCCTGGTCCTCAATGCCGTGTGCCTGTTTTCAGACCCACTCCACCCATGCCTTCTCCCGGTGGAAATCACACAGCACAGCCTGTGTGCCTTGTTAGGTTCAAAATATTGAGACATTAGGATCTTTGTTGATACATGCAATTAAAAGCATTTCAACAGCCAATTACACTTTACAGACTGTTTCAGCATGTACGTATGTGAAGAGTCATTTCTGTCTCCCGAATAACCTTTATTTATGAGGGGTTAACATAATCAAGGTGGTGCAATAGGAAGGTCATAGTTGCCTACCTTCAAAGGTTGATTCCACAGCTTGGATTTCCACCTCGCTATAGTCCACCAAGAAGTGAGCTGGAGACCAATTTGTGTTCCACTCCTTAAAAACGCTCAGAGCCTCCTTGACTGATTCAGTCCGCTCATGCTGTACGACAAAGACACCCGCTACCACATAGCACACATTTGTGCGTACACACAAAAAAACCCAATGGCAATGCATAGCGTGTGGTGCTGTATGTTGCATCAAGTAAACAGATGTCTTTGCCATACAGCTGCAGGATCTTCTGCTGCCACTCGGACTGATAACAGAATAGAAGGTCCTCTGATTCGCTATTAAGCCGAAGATGGATGCTGTCTTTTGGGCCCTTCAGCTTGTCGCTTTCTACCAGCTCCTGTTTATTACATGTACGTATATTAAAACAGTAGAGATATGCATGTGTTTCCATTGTATATTATCGAATGTTTGATTTAAATGAACATTTCACTCACTTGCAAATTGACTTGATCAATTTTGGACTGTCGCCCCTTGTCTCTGGCCTTTGACATCACATTTCGTATGTCTTTGTCTAAGGGATGAAATCTCCTCCTTGTGAGTGGTGGTGGGCTGGCTCCCCTAAACAAGTCAGTGTTGACATACTGTGCAATGTGTCGACGCATCTCACTGCTCCTCTTGACCCCTTGCTTGGTGAGTTCTGAGATGCGCTGCTCCACCCTGCTGTCAATAGGCTCACGGATAGAGGCAGCCTTCAGGGTTAATACAGAATACAAAGTGATTAGCGCCTTAATGATAGGGACTTCAGGAAACAACATTCCCTTTAGCTAATTAATTTACATGTCGACACTAAATGTATCAATATAACATAAGGGTTATTTTAGTAGTGTAAAAATAAGTATAATAAGATTCAGCCTTAAGGCTAATTTATTCATCCTATCACAGCTGCGCAAAACTTATGAAGGCATCTGCAACCTTACAAAAATCAGCAGGTACACGACGCCCGTCGCCGACCCTCTAAAAGTGTCGGCTTGATGTCAAAACTGTCGAATTTGCATCATTTTTATCCAGCTGCGCGTCGCACTACACATTGAAACATAAATTAGGCTTTAGTCCCATCTCTCCTAAGCACAGGTTTAATTTATCACCAGTCACTGCAGAATCATTCCTGAGGTGTAGACTATCTAGTCTACATAAACATTACCTAACATTCTTACTGTGTTCTACTGTGTTTATTACCATACCTCTCCCTCGACTGGGTGTCCCACATGTGCACCGGCTGTGGGTGTCTTCACAAAGAATACATTTTCTCAGACAATGGGGTCCCTTTTCAGAGCTTCTCTAAGCCTCACTGCAGCCGCCTTTCTCGCTCTCAGACTCTCCCTGTTCTCATTCAACTAACAGCAAAGTAGATTTGTACAACAACACAGGTAAACAGAGTTGTTCGTGTTCTTTGAAGCATTAATCAATTTCTTCATGTTCTCATTGTTTATAAACAGTCTATCTATAAGTTACATTTTGTACTGAAAAAAACCCCAAAAACCGGTTAAATAAAAAGGTTAGTTAATCTAACCTTGAATGCTGGAAAACGGCAAATACGGGTGAGGTGCACCCCAGCTGGGCATCCAACCTTCTTTGTATCTTGCAAGAGATACTTCCCTTTGAGAAAACTATGCTCTTGAGTCTGCAACGAATAATACATGTTGGACATAATTCTACATGAAACCGGTGCTTATTTTTAGTGTGTTGACTAATATGGACAATAGTGCATTAAACAATTCTGAGAATCCAAGACAGAAGTGACAACTTACTGTTTCCTTTGATTTCGCCTCAGCATAGTGCCTCGTTTTTTTGGCTCCCACATCCTTGCCCTGATGGCCCACCATCGTTTTGTACCCAACAAATACGAAGGGAACTCCACTGAAGGGGACTGATGGGGCCTTATCTTTCGACCGCTCCCAGTAAACTTGTTGGATCCCAATTGATGGCTGCCATTCTGTATCAAAAGGTCAACAGGTAAACACAATCTAGGCTACATGGTTACTTGTTATCTAACGTTACTAGCTATGTTGTGGACATTAAATACGTTCCCGTTACCCCAAGTTATGCAGAGCAGAACCTGTTGTTCAACGACAGCGCAGTGAAAGCCCCTTTTCACCTGGCCAAAACACCCGCTTACACCCGGCTTTTTGGCCAGTGGCAAATGGTACAATCGGCATCCAGTCCCGGGTGAAATGACTGCAATAAACACAGGTTTTATCGGCTTCAGCTCCGCTCGGCATTGATGTAAACGGGACACCCGGGTAGACAGTGTCGGCGCCAGAACAAATCTGACGGCCGGGCCTACGGTTTTCACGGGGGGCACGAGCATTAGGCTGTCAAATTTACGTTCTATATTTGAATATTCTTCGATTGTGAATTTAATTATTTGCTAAATTAACCTTCGAATGTGCGCTTAGAATCCTTACTTGTGCTCTGCTCTTTCCCCCCGTTGTTTTCCATTAGCGCACAGACGCTACAGCAGACGGCGCGAGCTTACTCGCAGCAGACCGCCCACTATAACAACACACTGCTATGCTCGCTGCACTGCGTCACAGTAGGCTACTAAATGGCTAAGCCGAAAGAACCTCGAATCAAAGTAAAAAAGAAGTGGTGTGTAAGGTATGCCATTTTTGAGCAAGTGTAACACTCCACAACTAAGTTACGAATTTAAAGCAACATCTTCAAACTAAGCACCCATCAGAATCCGCGCAGAGCTGTGACGAGGTGCCGGCTTCAAAACAGCCGCGCCTGACAGCGTTTTCCCAACAACACGTTGCCTCCCCGCCCCGCACTTCTGCGCGATCACAACGCGTTTTCCCAATGCTGGGAACGTCGTTAACAAAACACGTGCAGCACTCGCCTCTGACCAAGTAAACCACCTTGTATTTTTAGCAAACAATCTCTAAAATAGTCATGCGAGCTGCGAAGTTGTCAAACTCGAATGTCGATTTTGCCGCGTTTTTAAAGTATCCTTTTCCTGTGTGTCACACGCAATGACCACCGGAATGGACAAAATCACACACTGATGTTCCGCTCCGGTGTCCCGCTAACCCCGCTCCTCCACAATCACGAAATTTAAGCATTTTATTACATTGATTGTTAAGGAAAACCCTAGGCAGATTGCAGGTATTAAAGAATCGTTTGACTCTGTGTGTGCTGAGATCAAACCATGAAGGATGGAGTGGAAGACACTGAGTCACAGATCATAAAACATGAAGCAATCTCTGACACACCTGAGAAACGGATATCTCATTTGGAAAGCTACTCGCGCCACTGGAATCTATAACTCTATGGCTTAAATGAAAAGGAGAAACGGGACGTGCGAAAGAAGTCATCCATGTGTGCCAAGCTCTTCTTCCGGAGGCCAAAGATAAAATACCAGACGTCATTGACACGGTGCATCGCCTTGGTCCCAGGAAGCCGAACAACACCCAACCCAGAGGCATCATCCCGCAAGTCACCTCTCGGATCTACCGCAACACTGTTTGGCGTTCTGCCAAAAATTCGACCTTCCTGAAGAATAACAATTGTGGCAGAGGACTTGTCTGCAGAAGACAGGGAAAGGAGAAATAGACGTTGGGCCACCATAGAAAAGGCACAGAAAGAAAACAAGCTGGCTTCCTTTGTTGGAGGCCGTGCTTTTGTGAATGGATCAGAAATCTTCCACCTTAGAGTCACGGTTGGTGAGCCAAACTTAGCACAGGTACAGCCAAGGTACAGTTTACAGTGTCACTCACTTTTTCTATTTTTTTTTATTTTCTGCATTAATGTCAGAGATTATTTTTTAATGATACTTTAATTGCTCTACCAAGTTAATTAGCAGCGAGATTCCATAACTTATGCTAAAAGCTACTAAGCTGGATATTCAAATATGTTGATATGTACAAATGCTACATAAAGGATAACACATGGTACAGTTAAAACCAGCTTGGTTTATGTACCTCTTTTTTTTAAGAGAAATGAGTAAAATAGTGTTCTTAAGACTGTCCAGAGGATATTTGCCACATTGAGCACGCTGGTATTTATCCTCATGTTCACACTGTTATTTGATTCCGCACCTTACGTTCACATTGTTAAGGTTTGTGGAAGAGCCCAAGCACACGACACCAAGCAGAGATAAGAGTTCGCCGAAACTGGCGTACTTTATTAGCAGTTCATGCAAAGGTCCAACTGGACAACATGCAAGGCAACGAAAAGAGTCCGGCGAGTCGCTTTGGAGGCGATTGAAGGGTCGCCGCTCAGGGAGTAGTCTTCGGAGGTGGCGTGAGGGCCGCTCGGGAAACAAACCTCAGGCGCGGTATGCGGGACGCTCGGGAAACAGACACCTTAGGTGGCGGAAGGGCCACTTGGGAACCAGACGTCGGAAGCAGCGGAAGATCTGCTGCTAGGGGACCAGACTTTGGAGGAGATGGAAGGGCCGCCGCTCGGGGAGTGGTCTTCGGAGGTGGCGTGAGGGCCGCTCGGGAAACAGATCTCAGGCGCGGTATGCGGGACGCTCGGGAAACAGACACCTGAGGTGGCGGAAGGGCCACTTGGGAACCAGAAGTCGGAAGCAGCGGAAGATCTGCTGCTAGGGGACCAGACTTTGGAGGAGATGGAAGGGCCGTCGCTCGGGGAGTGGTCTTCGGAGGTGGCGTGAGGGCCGCTCGGGAAACAGATCTCAGGCGCGGTATGCGGGACGCTCGGGAAACAGACACCTGAGGCGGCGGAAGGGCCACTTGGGAACCAGACGTCGGAAGCAGCGGAAAATCTGCTGCTAGGGGACCAGACTTTGGAGGAGATGGAAGGGCCGCCGCTCAGGGAGTAGTCTTCGGAGGTGGCGTGAGGGCCGCTCGGGAAACAGACCTCAGGCGCGGTATGCGGGACGCTCGGGAAACAGAAACCTGTGGCGGTGTACGGACCACTTGGGAAACAGATTTTGGAGGCGTCGGAAGGTCCGCCGCTCAGGGACCAGATTTCGGAGGCAGCGGAAGATCTGCCACTAGGGGATCAGACTTTGGAGGCGATTGAAGGGCCGCTGCTCGGGGAGTAGTCTTCGGAGGTGGCAGAAGGGTCGCTCGGGAAACAGACCTCAGGACTGGCTCCGAAGTTGACAATGTAGGAAGCGCCATCCTTCGTCTCACTGTGGACATTGAACACTCCTCCCCCTAGAGTTTTAATATCCTCTGCCCCCAAGGAAGTGTCCATTCTCTGAAGAACATGTTTGACCATGTCCTTCGGCCGATTGTTTAGAAAGGCTGGCACTGACTTACTGTATTGCTTGTACCCCGATGAGCACCTCACACTGAGCTCAGTGTACCTGGAAAATAAAAGTCACTTAAGTAAACTCGTAGAAACAAGCATAATGGGGAATTCTTAAATTTAGTCTTTAGATGATTTGCATAATAACTGGGATCTTACTTTTTTTGCATGTATGGGACATAGCTGTTGATAACTATAGTCACCATCTCAGTTAAGGTGCTGTCCTTGTACCCGTCCAAGAAGCGGTGTTTGAATGTCTCATTTTGTCGTTCAACACCATTATTCGTAGTGATGGTGACATGTAGAGTCTCATCCCTAAACACTGGGACCCATCTCTAAAGATGTAATAAAAAGTAATTTGACAATGTGAACATATATATCACAGCTAATAAAACAGTATTATCAAATAACATACTCAAGGTCGTGCTAAACTGTGATAGTTACGATAGGATTATAAGTTAATTTCAGGTGTATTTTACACATATTTGCCTTCATTAGAAAATACCCCATTTCTTTCATTATTGGGGGTAATACGATGCTACGATGTGACCAACTTACCTTGGCTCAGCATCTTCAGCAGGGCACCCTGGTCCTCAATGCCGTGTGCCTGTTTTCAGACCCACTCCACCCATGCCTTCTCCCGGTGGAAATCACACAGCACAGCCTGTGTGCCTTGTTAGGTTCAAAATATTGAGACATTAGGATCTTTGTTGATACATGCAATTAAAAGCATTTCAACAGCCAATTACACTTTACAGACTGTTTCAGCATGTACGTATGTGAAGAGTCATTTCTGTCTCCCGAATAACCTTTATTTATGAGGGGTTAACATAATCAAGGTGGTGCAATAGGAAGGTCATAGTTGCCTACCTTCAAAGGTTGATTCCACAGCTTGGATTTCCACCTCGCTATAGTCCACCAAGAAGTGAGCTGGAGACCAATTTGTGTTCCACTCCTTAAAAACGCTCAGAGCCTCCTTGACTGATTCAGTCCGCTCATGCTGTACGACAAAGACACCCGCTACCACATAGCACACATTTGTGCGTACACACAAAAAAACCCAATGGCAATGCATAGCGTGTGGTGCGGTATGTTGCATCAAGTAAACAGATGTCTTTGCCATACAGCTGCAGGATCTTCTGCTGCTACTCGGACTGATAACAGAATAGAAGGTCCTCTGATTCGCTATTAAGCCGAAGATGGATGCTGTCTTTTGGGCCCTTCAGCTTGTCGCTTTCTACCAGCTCCTGTTTATTACATGTACGTATATTAAAACAGTAGAGATATGCATGTGTTTCCATTGTATATTATCGAATGTTTGATTTAAATGAACATTTCACTCACTTGCAAATTGACTTGATCAATTTTGGACTGTCGCCCCTTGTCTCTGGCCTTTAACATCACATTTCGTATGTCTTTGTCTAAGGGATGAAATCTCCTCCTTGTGAGTGGTGGTGGGCTGGCTCCCCTAAACAAGTCAGTGTTGACATACTGTGCAATGTGTCGACGCATCTCACTGCTCCTCTTGACCCCTTGCTTGGTGAGTTCTGAGATGCGCTGCTCCACCCTGCTGTCAATAGGCTCACGGATAGAGGCAGCCTTCAGGATAATACAGAGTACAAAGTGATTAGCGCCTTAATGATAGGGACTTCAGGAAACAACATTCCCTTTAGCTAATTAATTTACATGTCGACACTAAATGTATCAATATAACATAAGGGTTATTTTAGTAGTGTAAAAATAAGTATAATAAGATTCAGCCTTAAGGCTAATTTATTCATCCTATCACAGCTGCGCAAAACTTATGAAGGCATCTGCAACCTTACAAAAATCAGCAGGTACACGACACCCGTCGCCGACCCTCTAAAAGTGTCGGCTTGACGTCAAAACTGTCGAATTTGCATCATTTTTATCCAGCTGCGCGTCGCACTACACTTTGAAACATAAATTAGGCTTTAGTCCCATCTCTCCTAAGCACAGGTTTAATTTATCACCAGTCACTGTAGAATCATTCCTGAGGTGTAGACTATCTAGTCTACATAAACATTACCTAACATTCTTACTGTGTTCTACTGTGTTTATTACCATACCTCTCCCTCGACTGGGTGTCCCACATGTGCACCGGCTGTGGGTGTCTTCACAAAGAATACATTTTCTCAGACAATGGGGTCCCTTTTCAGAGCTTCTCTAAGCCTCACTGCAGCCGCCTTTCTCGCTCTCAGACTCTCCCTGTTCTCATTCAACGAACAGCAAAGTAGATTTGTACAACAACACAGGTAAACAGAGTTGTTCGTGTTCTTTGTAGCATTAATCAATTTCTTCATGTTCTCATTGTTTATAAACAGTCTATCTATAAGTTACATTTTGTACTGAAACCCCCCCCCAAAAAACGGTTAAATAAAAAGGTTAGTTAATCTAACCTTGAATGCTGGAAAACGGCAAATACGGGTGAGGTGCACCCCAGCTGGGCATCCAACCTTCTTTGTATCTTGCAGGAGATACCTCCCTTTGCGAAAACTATGATCTTGAGTCTGCAACGAATAATACATGTTGGACATAATTCTACATGAAACCGGTGCTTATTTTTAGTGTGTTGACTAATATGGACAATAGTGCATTAAACAAGTCTGAGAATCCAAGACAGAAGTGACAACTTACTGTTTCCTTTGATTTCGCCTCAGCATAGTGCCTCGTTTCTTTGGCTCCCACATCCTTGCCCTGATGGCCCACCATCGTTTTGTACCCAACAAATACGAAGGGAACTCCACTGAAGGGGACTGATGGGGCCTTATCTTTCGACCGCTTCCAGTAAACTTGTTGGATCCCAATTGATGGCTGCCATTCTGTATCAAAAGGTCAACAGGTAAACACAATCTAGGCTACATGGTTACTTGTTATCTAACGTTATACTAGCTATGTTGTAGGACATTAAATACGTTCCCGTTACCCCAAGTTATGCAGAGCAGAACCTGTTGTTCAACCACAGCGCAGTGAAAGCCCCTGTAGCGCCGCATTATGTAATAACGCCGCATTATGCAATAATGTAATAAATTTTCATATCATTATGTAATAACGCCACATTTCGTAATAACTTGCCGCATTTTGTAATAAAATTCTTGAATGCAATATGTAATAAAGTTTGCCGCATTTTGTAATAAGTTGTTACATATTGCACCGGTTATTACAAAATGCGGATGTTACAGTTTTGTATGAAGAAAATGTAATAATTTGGTGCATTATGTAATAAACCACCAAAATTTATGTCTTAATTTGAAAAAAACATAACGTCAGAACAACATTGATTTTAAGCATTCTAGCATGACTCAACTAAGAATTAATTTTACAAACTAGTAAGATGTTTCATTAGTCAAAACTTATTCAAATATAACTGTTTATTATAATCATAGAGAATATGTTTGAATGTTCAGAGACAAAAACTGCACTACATGCGTGTTACAGACACAAACATTATCAGTGCACTGAAATGTCAGGAGACATACACACATCTGCATTATGTTAAACAAATATTATGTGATTAGAAAGCAGACAAAAGATAAAAACAAATATGAAACAGAAAAAATAATGCAGTTTAATTAATTTAATAAACCATCAAAATTATTGTCCTTCATCTGCATTCATAATATGTAGTATAACAATTAGGAAAAATTAAAATTCTCTAACTGGACTAGCATTATACATTATTTTTTGGTTTTGTTCACAACATAGTGGTGATAGCATGTGTGCGTGTACTAAAGCCAGCCACCAGGGGGAGATCCAAACACTTTGGCTTCAGTTTTGCCATGCCCTCTGACCACTTAAGATGGAAAATATTTGAAAGGCAACACGATGAAAGGTATGAACAAATATCAGATTTCAGATTCAGAGAATCTCTCAGAAATGTATGTTGATTGATTTGCAACTAATATGAAATGCTAACAGATTAAAGCCCAAACTTTTAAGTTAGTAACCATGATCTGATTAGCAATGGTAAGCTAAACTAGCAGATGCTAGATTGGTTTTAGAAAGTTTCTGAAATGACAGATTAATTTCGGGGACCAATAACAGCAATTCAGATTCAGAGAATCTCTCAGAAATGTATGTTGATTGATTTGCAACTAATATGAAATGCTAACAGATTAAAGCCCAAACTTTTAAGTTAGTAACCATGATCTGATTAGCAATGATAAACTAAACTAGCAGATGCTAGATTGGTTTTAGAAAGTTTCTGAAATTACAGATTAATTTCGGGGACCAATAACAGCAATCTACTGTAAATTACCGCTATAACATAATACAACAACGTGATATATTCAATTAAACAAAATATTTTTTGACAGCTCTACAGTTCAGCATAATTGTGGCCTGTACCCTTTGGGTTTTCTGCATGGGATATGGACAACAACAATCAATGACTAAAGATGTCTATGAAGTCATTGTGAAGAAATTAAAGGGAGAGTTCAATGTTCCTGTCAATGCACGTACAAGAGTGCAACAAAGTGCTCTGGTGAGGCTGTGGAGAAATAGGAATCTCTACTCTCTGAGCGAGGATGGAGAGACCTTGCTATGTGCCGGGAAGCCAGTAGCTATGAAGTCTGCAGTTGGTGGCATTGTAAAAAAAGGTCTGGATGACACAAAGGGATCAGGTGCGAGGAAGCCTAATAAGCGACTAAATGAGCAACACTCTGGCATTAGTGAAAGAAAGGTTCAAAAAACACTGGACTGCTCCAGACGCTACCAACTCCACAAGGCTAGATTTGGAAATAAACCCATTCCGAGGCCCATCAGGGCCAAAGAAGTACAGGATCGGCATCAGATTGACCTCCTTGATATGGGAAAGTGGAAGATCAAGCATGGCCATTTCACATATCGATACATCCTCACTGTGATTGATGTCTTTAGTCGATACACATGGCTTAAACCATTAAAAAGTAAAGACAGCTCAGAGATTGCAAGACACCTTTATGATATCTACACTGAACATGGCCCACCTCAAGTTTTGCAGCATGATCAAGGCAGAGAGTTTAAAGGAGCTGTGCGAAGGCTGATGGAATCAATGCAAGTGAGAATAATTGAGAGTTCACCGTAACATCCCCAAAGCCAAGGAAAGGTAGAGAGGACCCACAGAGTGCTGAGGGAAAAGATCATGTATGACCTTGTGAATTGTCAGAGGAAAGGGGTTAACTGGGTTAAACATTAAACATGAAGACCCAAAGGACGTTTTAAGTTGGATGTCTCCATTTCAAGTATACTATGGGAGAAAAAGTAACACGGTGATGCATCCCCTGGCAGGTTCTCCATCCAGTGTCATTGGTAAACAATCCACGAATGATCCACAAAGTAATTTACCCTCCCTGAAACAGCGGCTCAGATTTGAGGAAAAACGAAGAAGACAACGACAAATGGCAAAGAAAGCCACTGAGCATTACAGTAAACGGATGATCCGGCATGCATCTAAACAAAATCCTCCATCTGTTTATCATGTCAGTGAAGCTGTTTTGGTGAGAGTGAAAGATGGTGCCCATCGAGTTTCAAAACGGTATCGCGTGTTGCCTGGTAGGATCATGAAACGTAACATAAAGCTTTCAAAATACAAAGTTCAGTTCAAGATTCCTGGTGATGCTACAGTGCAAGAAAAATGGTTCTTTGTTTCTGATGTGACCAGTACAACACGGCAACGAGAAAAAAAGCGCTCTAAATCTTCGAAGTCAGTTCTAACTTTGCATCCACTTTTGATGACATACACACATGAAGACAGACTGAGGGACTATAACTCCTTAGACGTGAGTGTACGGTTTGACCCAGCACCCGATGGAAATTGCCAGTTTAGTGCCATAGCTGATCAGCTTGCTTCATTAGGAATATTCAGATCAGCAGCAACCCTAAGGGATGAAATAGTTCAAGATCTCAGGTCTAATCCATTTACCGTAAATGGAACACCTTTGTCTCACTATGTTGATGGAAATGACTTGGATGTATACTTGGATAGCATGTCACAATTTGGGACCTACGGAGATCACATCACACTACAAAGGGCAGCTGAGATTTTCAGTGTCCAATTTCTCATTATCTCCACACTGGGAACTGATGCCTCTTCTATTATATCTCAGTCTAACACATACTCAGAAAGCTTGCCATTGCTGGTCCTTGGACATATTGCAGAGGAGCATGGAGGGGTCAGTGTCTTCATTCATTGAGAATATTGTGGAAGCTGAGAGGGAAAGGACATGTCAAAGATATGAGAATGGATCAAACCAAGAAGATGATGAACCAGATGTTCTCCATGATGATGCCCTGAATGAATGCCATGATGCTACGTTTGTTGAAAACCATCACCATTTCACGGATGAACCAGATGACTGTGCTCTGGATGAACACCATCATGATCCCCTGGATATACCCCATGATGATGCCCTTCTATATGATGATGGAAATTGTGACATGCCCAACCTGCCGACAGAATTGCTGGCATATGTTATTCAGTTGACACTACATGCTGACATGTCAATGCTCGGTGTATTCAACAGGGTTTCTAAACTTTTGCAAGACCTTGCATCACGAGTTCTTCCTCAAATCTACATCAGGGAATATTTAGCTGAAAGCCTTCAGTTGGAACATGACAGTGTCATTAGTATTATGAAGCTATATAAATCAGCTGGATGTGGGAGTGGTCTCTCAGTGAGATCAAAGGAGCTATTTGGAAAAAATAGCAAGTGGATGAGGGCCTGGGTCTTGTTGAGGCACACAAGCTGTGGACATTTCAAAATCAAGGACATTTTTTGGAAAACATACTATGGGAAGGAAGGAAGGAAGGAAGGAAGGAAGGAAGGAGAGATATGATGTAAATAGTGAATGAATAAAGGAAAGAATGATAGGAGGAACTTCCAAATGTGACAGATCACATTTAACCTTGAACAGTATGTGTCTGTTGTACCTAGTTCAATAATTTTCTGACTGTTTATCTTTAATCTTACTAAGTGATGGTTGTTTTAAGAGAAGTTTATGTTGGAGGAAAAGGTATTTCTACTGTTGCTACTAGAGAAGATGTTTTTTTCAAGTCGTAAGTAAATTTCATGTATATTGGAAATATTGCAAATCTTTTTGTTAATCGGCAAGTGTGGCTAGCCTTCTTTTTTTATTTTAATAACATGATTAGAAATCTCTCATTTTGATTTGAAAGATTGTTTAGGCTGTTTTTAGTCAGTTTATACTATTGTTAACCACTATAGAAAAGGACATCTATGTTGCATTAACACAAATGGAACTGGAATACAGTTTTTCTATTCCATATTTGTTCCTGACTTTTGTCTGCTTTCTAATCGCATAATATTTGTTTAACATAATGCAGATGTGTGTATGTCTCCTGACATTTCAGTGCACTGACAGTTTGTGTCTGTAACACGCATTTAGTGCAGTTTTTGTCTCTGAACATTCAAACACATTCTCTATGATTATAATAAACAATTATATTCGAATACGTTTTGACTAATGAAACATCTTACTAGAAAAATTCATTCTTAGTTGAGTCATGCTAGAATGCTTAAAGTCAATGTTGTTCTGACGTTATGTTTTTTTCAAATCAAGACATAAATTTTGGTGGTTTATTACACAATGCACCAAATTATTACATTTTCTTCATAAAAAAGTGTAACATCCGCATTTTGTTATAACCGGTGCAATATGTAACAACTTATTACAAAATGCGGCAAACTTTATTACATATTGCGTTCAAGAATTTTATTACAAAATGCGGCAAGTTATTACGAAATGTGGCGTTATTACTCAATGATGTGAAAATTTATTACGTTATTACATAATGCGGCGTTATTACATAATGCGGCGCAACAGCCCCTTTCCACCTGGCCAAAACACCCGCTTACACCCGGCTTTTTGGCCAGTGGCAAACGGTACAATGGGCATCCAGTCCGGGTGAAATGACTGCAATAAACACGGGTTTTATCGGCTTCAGCTCCGCTCGGCATTGATGTTAGCAGGACACCCGGGTAGACCCGCTCATTCCCGCCCCTTATCCGGCGCGTTCGTGAATAACTCGTTTTCAGGGCAGCTTTCCATGGCGTTAATTAGCAGCATTTAGATGCAGTCACTTTGACAAGCAAATCTGTTGGTTCTGCCGAAGTACTGCTTGGCCAGGCAGTCACAGACATTCGCGTTGGTGTTGCTGCGATCAGCCAAACAAAGCAAACAGAAAGGCGGAGGCCTACTCGGCTAGTGGCCGTGTGAAAGCTGCCATTCGGCAAGTTTTAACGGCTTCTCGGCCGTTTAAAACAACCCGGCTTTACCCGCTAATTTAAGTGGAAAAGGGGGTAGGATAAAGATAGCCTAACATACCTTTGTCTTTACATAATGCATCCACACATTTTACGATGAACCTCGTTTTTGTTTCCTCTTGAAATGCTTTTAAAAAGGAACCGCTTTCGTCCATTAGGGCCATTATTACTAGCTAGCTACCGGTGTGCTGTAGCTAGGTAACGGACCAATCGTTAACCACCATCTCGACGCATGCTCAGTTGACCGTCCTCTGCATCGATGGGAACTAGCCTCTACCTCAGTAAGTGGCAACCGCATCCGGGTATTTGAGAGAAGCTGTTATAACCAGTTAGTCGTAATAGTTCATATCATGTCCACCAAGCAGCTCAGCGAAGCGCTTTAATGTGTTTTAGCTCAGGTTTAAATCACCATTAGGGCAACGTGGCGCGCGCCCACATTGTTGGCGGGTGGGGGGATTCGCATTACAACGCGGAAGCAAACGCACAACGTGTCGTACCGTAATGGCTGCATGCAAGAACATCCGGGGATTTAGACCAAGCTAGCTTCCGGAAACACGGGGCCGTGCCTATAGTCCCCGGGTCCTATATTTCGAAAAAAAGGGTCCCATATTCCCCGTTTTCCCCTAAAAAGGTCCTATAATCCCGGTTGCAATAGACACCGGGGAACATAGAACCCTCTTTTGGAAAAAGGGTCCTATATTCCCCGCTGTTTCCAGGGGAACATAGGACCTTTTTCCAAATAAAGGGTCCTATATTCCCCGCTGTTGCCAATCGAGGAACAAACCGGGGAACTTAGAACCCTTTTTGCAAATTATTTCCTTAACGGGTCCAAAATAATAAAAACTGGGGTCATGGCTGAGTTGTAGGCTACGACAATCTATTCCTCCGCTGATTAAATTAGGCCGTATTACCATTGTTGGCTGTTGTATATCGCAGGCCACCTTGAGTGCGTATCCAAATTCGGCCTAGAGGAGGCTGTAATTTGCTTTATTGTTATTTCTTACCAATATTTACTGCTGTAGGCCTAGTTAGTTGGCTCTCCGGCTAAGCATGGACAGTCGGCAATCAACGCAAGTTTGTCTTGCAGTAGGCCCGCCTACCAGTATAACCAGTAGCCATTTCCACCTTCGCTCAAAGTTCAATTTGCACAGCACTGGACACTTCAGCCACTTTCTTGTTACTTTGCAGTTCGTTTTCCATATTAAATCACTTGGCAGACTTTCTTTCAAAAATACTTTAATGATGAACTTTTTAGGCAGAGAACTTAGACCAGGACTTGGAATTTAGGACCAGCACAAAGTATCCATCAACGGGGGCCGCCTACCTTACACAATAGGCTAATTGCCTAATAATAATAATAATATGTGCTTCTCAAAAAACTAAAGGCTTGTGGAGGTGCGAAACCAAAAACATGAATCAAAGACGAACATCAAAGGATGTAAGGTAACACTCACCAAATGGTAAAAAAATAACAGAGGCAGTCCTCTGTTTCACCATTTTATTGTTTGGCATCAGTCATTAAGGTTTCTGAAGAAGACCACCCGGCCAAGTTAATGACTGATGCCAAACAATGAAATGGTAAAATAGAGAATTGTGTCTTTTTTTTTCATTTGATGAGTGCTACCTTACATCCTTTGATGTTCTTCTTTAATGACAATAATAATAATAATAGTAATAATATCAATAATAATAATAATAATAAATAATAATAATAATAATAATAACAACAGCCTAATAATAATAATAATAATGATAATGATAATAATAATAATAGCCTAATTATAAAAGAGGCCTGATAACAAATAACAATTACAGGCATAATACTATCAATAGTAACACTGATAATAGGCTATCAATAACAAAATGCTTCTAGTAAAAGCTTGGCTGAAAAAGGGTTGGTCTATGGCAGAAGCCCCCCAGAAAAGGCATGGTCTAAAACAAAAATCTCCAAGGCCTAACTAGCCTAACGTTAAGGCTTTTTTCTTCTTCAAAAAAGCAAAATGAGTAGTCCTAGTCCATTAGGCTACTCAACAAAGAGGGGCTAAAACCCTGGATTTGACGTTGCCGACGCTGCAGGACCCTTTGCGCATTATAGATCCTTCTGATTGGGACTGTTGGCTCCCTCGCAACTTCTGCAATCACCCCCTGTCGGACGGTGCATCATTTCTCCGTCAGGGGGATGCACGTGTTCCCCAACATCGTGCACAATAATGTTAGCATCCACGTCCTCCACTTCAAATCTATTTGTGATCAGTGGCACTCTACAGTTCCACCTCCAGCACCTCCATCTAATGGTATCTTGATTGGTGCGGTGCTTCTGATATCTGAAGTTCTCATGTACCAACACTTTGCCGCCTCGATCACCATCCATAACTATCGCCATTGTTTGTCTTCTTGTAGGCTAGTAAGCACATGACAGTGAGTCCACGAGTTATCACCGATAACAACCGATTGTTGCAAACTGTTGCAAGTTGGCGGGCGGTTTAGACATTGCTGAATTTTGATCATGTGGTTTAGAACGCCAGGAAACTTGCGTGCAGATGACCACACATCCACGACAAGTTTTAAATATTTTCAAACTCGAAATCATGTGTGCCTTTGGCTATTTATAAATTATTTTTCGAGAGATATGTGTTTTGTGATTCAGCTTTAGCGTTGTTGATTAGCCTTTCATTCATATTTTGTCAAAAAGGCGTATTCATTAGCCTAGGCCTATGTCCCGTTATTTCTGTAGCATACAGCATCTTAGAATCTTAAGAGACCAGGCAGATATTGTTATGATTTTATTGTTATTACCATGCTATATTAGCCTACTTTATAATTATAAATATTTCAATTATCCAATTTTTAGCATTTCTAATATAAGGCTATATTGTTATTATTATTATCATCATCATCATCATCATCGTCATTATTATTAGGCTATTATTATTATTATTATTATTATGTTATTATTATTATCATTACAATTATGATGCTTAAAGGGCCTTACTGAGCAGATGGTTTCTATCTAATATCTGTCAGATGCTTTCCCCAATAAGCTGGTGTGGTTATGATGGGAACGACGGCTTTCTAGGGAACATAGAAGAAGTGGGTCGGAATTGGCCTATTGTCGGTATCAGCCAGCTTACGCAGGAGTCTATCCCTGGTACAATGCGCTAGACCCCTGGGAGATGGACTGCTGAGGACGGAACACAACATCTATACTCAGCTCCCGGCACTTCTCGCACAATGTGCTACTCATACGCTGAGTTGGCGGCACCCGGGATCGAACTCACGACCTTGCGATCCATAGGCGAGAGCTCTACCGACTGAGCTATGCCCGGGTACAATTGCCCAAGGAGCACAGGCTTACTATATTACATTCAGACACAGACGAGCCAGCTCACCTACTCGGCGAGGCGCATTTTCCTCGATAAGGGACACATTTCACGCATAAATATCAGAGAACTGCCGGGGTGGGTTATGCGCCCAAATATAGGCTATAGCCTAATAAGTTGAAATTGGTTTAGTGTCGAAAGTTTCCACATACTTTAGCCAACCTGGACTTTGTGAGTTCGTTTTTGTGATATAAAAATAGAAATCGTATGATTCATTGTCTTCTTAATAATCTGCCCTAAATAATGCATTATTGAAAATGCACTTTTTGCGCCAAACAGCGTCAAACCTGCTGACCGGGGAACATAGGACCTTTCTTTATAAAAAGGGTCCTATGTTCCCCGGGTGCCCTAGGGGAACATAGGACCCTTTTTATAAAGAAAGGTCCCATGTTTCCCTGCACATACAAAACGGGGAACATAGGACCCTTTTGGGGAAAAGTGGGGAATATAGGGCCCTCTGTATACAAAAAGGTCCGATATTCCCCGGTCTCATACAAAGCGGGGAACATAGGATCCGGGGACTATAGGACCCGGGGACTATAGGGAGGACCCCGGAAACACCAGGGTTGCCAACGTTGGCCAAATGTTTAGTGTGAGGTTTCTGGCGTGCTCCGGAACTGGTGACGGGGTTCAGTGGTCCTACGTTGTTCTCCACATCACAATGAACACATGTGTATATGACAGACGTGTCAAAAGAGCAGCTAAATAGACGTTATAAGCTGTAATAGACCCGGACGTGCAGCAACACCCAGCAGAGTACACCAAGTGGCGAGCTCTCTCTCTCTCTCTCTCTCTCTCTCTCTCTCTCTCTCTCTCTCTCTCTCTGTCTGTCTCTCTCTCTCTCTCTCTCTCTCTCTCTCTCTCTGTCTCTCTCTCTCTCTCTCTCTCTCTCTGTCTGTCTCTCTCTCTCTCTCTCTCTCTCTCTCTCTGTCTCTGTCTCTCTCTCTGTCTCTGTCTCTCTCTCTGTCTCTCTCTCTCTCTGTCTCTGTCTCTCTCTCTCTGTCTCTCTCTCTCTCTGTCTCTCTCTCTCTCTCTCTCTCTGTCTCTCTCTCTCTCTCTCTCTCTCTCTGTCTCTCTCTCTCTCTGTCTCTCTCTCTCTCTCTCTCTCTCTCTCTCTGTCTCTCTCTCTGTCTCTCTCTCTGTCTCTCTCGCAGCAGACGATAAATACACGTTATGTTACACCCTGCAATGCACGCTGAGCTGGCTCTAACCAAAAAGAGAAGGAAACGGGACAAAACTGTTAGTTTAAGGACATTTTGTGCCGCTAGTTTTGACATTAACTAGCCTGTCCTGTCCATTCTACATGGTGGCTTGATAGGCAAACGACAGAGCAGCTAAATTAGCTGGCTATTGTTGCTAGCTTGCAGGCACATCAGAAGTCAGAAGCAGTTTGTTGTCATCTCAGTCATGCACTTTCATACACAAAAGAGACGACATGTCCTTTCTCCCAGCCCACAGCAGTGCAACACAAAAGACACAAAACACATCCAAAAGAAAACGACACCAGCAAAAACATACAACAATGGGGAGAACAACGCAAAATAAATGAAAAACCCACACTAACAGCCAGCAACACAGTGCATCCAGTAAACTGCAGCACAGTCCAAAATGTCCCTGTCCAGAGAACGAACGCCAGCCAGCATGAGTGTCGGGACCGCCGGTCTGCATGGTCTAGCAGCTAGCCCAGCCTGCCCCACTCCCACGTCCAGTCACACCGCCCTCGGTGCTTCCTCCTCGGGCGCAGCTCCAGGCGGCAGCGGCTGTGGCCCCTGGGCCCACCGGACACGGCCTGGTCTGCTATATGTATAAGGTATGATACAACTGTGAAATGTCTAAATAATGGCAGTAAATCATTCCACCAAAAAAGGGCTAAACAACATGATGTCAGGCCAGGGTGGAATGAATATGGAGCTGAACTGCATGTAGAGGCCAAAGAAGCTTCTAGAAACTGGGTCTCATCAGGAAGAGCCAGGCGTGGGCCAGAGTGTGAACACAAGAAACAGGCTAACGCTAGACTTCAATATGCTGTACGTTTTATTAAAAGAAATGAGCAGGCCATGAGGGCAAACTCCATGGCCACAAAGCCTCAGCAGAATAATGTCTATGACTTCTGGAAGGAAGTTGAGGATATTAATAATAGTGAGATGCCCTACCATCCAGCATTGATGGGATTACTGGGCCTGGAAATATTGCTGAACTGTGGAGAAAACACTATGGAGACATTTTTATTTGTGTAAAGAGTGATGGATTTAATGTTGGTGACGTCTCTAACAATGATGATGTGGTTATTAGACCTGATGAAGTGTGCTACGCCATTGAGAAATTGTCAGTGAACAAAAGATGTGGCCTTGACCAAATAACAGCAGGACATCTGAAGCATGCTAGCCACAGAATCTCAGTGTTACTGGCTGTGTGTTTTTCTGGATTGTTAATGCAGGGCATCCTACCTGACTCTATGTTGTCTGTCTTACTAGTGCCAGTAATCACAGACAAAACTGATAAAATATCCAGCATAGAACATTACAGGCCAGTTGCTCTGGCTAGCATACTTTCCAAAGTATTGGAACCAATTCTCTTGGATAGGCTTCAAGAATACATATCAACTACTGGCAATCAGTTTGGCTTTAAAAATAAACACGGCACAGATTTGTGCATATATGCACTGCAGGAAGTTGTTAGTAAATATAGAAGACACAACACTACACTATGTATGTGTTTTTTGATGCATCAAAAGCTTTTGACCGAGTTAATCATGGTAAATTATTTGTTAAACTACAAGAGTGAGGGGTCCCCTCTTATTTGATCAGGACCTTGCATTTTTGGTATTCATATCAAACCATGCAAGTCAGATGGGGTAAGAGTATATCTGCCCCCTTCCCAGTGACCATTGGGGTCTGACAAGGTGGAATACTGTCGCCTGTTCTCTTCAGTGTGTATATGGATGATCTCTCCAAAAAGTTAAGAGTGTAAGACTGGCAGTATGGTGGGGGTAGTCTTATTAATCATCTGATGTGTGCTGATGACTTAGTCCTCCTGTGTGCTTATAGTGCTGGCCTACAGCAACTGCTCAGAGTCTGCTCAAGTTATGCTGTGCAGCAGGACATCACATTTAACTCCAAAAAGAGTGTTGTCATGAGTGCTAAAACCAAGGAGGACGAGCAGCAATATGTTCCCTCATTCTTCTTGGCAGACCAAGCACTAAATGTGGTGAAGAAAATGAGATTTGTGGGTCACGCGATCAGGAATGATCTATGTGATGACGATGATGTGCAGCGCCAGTGTTGCAGACTGTATGCACAAGCCAATATGCTGGCACGCAAAGTTCAAATGTGTACAGATGATGTTAAAACTGCTCTTTTTGGGGCCTACTGTACTCCACTCTGTACTGCCCACTTGTGGCGCACTTATAGCAAAGCAACAATGAAAAAGCTGCAGGTAGCATATAATGATGCATTCAGAATCTTGCTCAAGCTTCCAAGATGGACAAGTGCAGGTCACGTGTTTGTGACTAGTAATGTTCCCACTTTTCACGTTGTGTTGAGGAATGTTATGTACACATGTATGTGTCGATTAATTGACTCTAAGAATGTAATTATAATGCTGTTAACTGAGCCTACACAAAGTGACACCAGGTCCTCCTCTTGTTTCTGGGACACTGGAACAAATGTCTGTATAGCTTTTAATCATGGTGGACTTGTGAGCTGCTGTTTTAGCTATATTTTTGTGTTCTTGTCTTGTGTTGTATTTCTTTGTTGTTGTCTTTAAAATGGACCTGTCTTTGTGTCTGAATAAAGTAAGACTTGATTGAATGATTGATATATATCAATATGTTCACTGATATGTGAAGAACAACCTGGGACTGTGACCCTTTGCCACCTTGAATGGTGCAGATATTTTGCCTGGCCCATGGACGACATGTGTGTGAAATATTTCGTGTGTGTGTGTATGTGTGTGTGTTTAACCTCCACAGATGCATCAAACAATCTTAAAACGAGGGCAGAAGCCAAAGTAGAAAGATGTGCAGTGTGTTGCAGAAGTGATCACTGCCCATTCTGCGACAAAGTAGAAAATCCAAATGAAATCCATCACCTTCAAAAGCATGTAAGTAAGCGCAGCAGTCTGGCAGCTCAGCATGGAGGTATGTAGAGTCTTTGTGTGTTATGGTTCTTTATTGATGCAGGCCTGTTACATTATCATTTTAACCTGTGTCGGCTCAACACAATATTAAACAGACATAAACATTTCCTTTTTAATTGAACTAATTATGGCCCTGTGTTAAGCGTCTCACTTACTTATGCTCCCTCTTCTACAAAGCTGTTATTATTTAGGCCCTGGGTGCATGTAAGGCAGGCATATGAAACAAATAGTGTATTCATACGGCCTACCCACGAACTTTAACCCTAACCTGCACCCTAAACCTTCAAAATAAAATAAAATAAAAGATTGATATCTTTGTAAAACAAATCCTAACTCTATGACCAGCAGAATACATCTTAAACACCTTGTGACTTATACATTATTAATAGGACTTTTATTGTTTTTTATCTTAATACTGAAAAGTTGACTTTATGGAGATGCAAGGTGCACAATGCCAAAGCTATGCAGGAGTGCTGTGTGCTCAGCCACTTGGATTATTTTAAACAAGACAGCTGATAAAACATTTTACATTTTACATTTAATCATCATCAAATGCAATCTGAAATGCAGACCCTCAGCACATCTTCACTGCTGCTACTGTCCCGCCACGGTACTGAGGAAGGTCCCACTCATTAAACATTCAATATTATGCAAAAAACATCCACCCACAACTCCAGCAGCACCCCCGTTTTCTCCTCCAGCACCCCCATTCTCTCCAGCACCCCCGTTTATTCCTCCAGCACCCCCATTCACTCCAGCACCCCTGTCTACTCCTCCAGCACCCACGTCTTCTCCTCCAGCACCACTCCTCCAGCACCCCTTTTTACTCCTCCAGCACCTCACTTTTCTCCTCCAGAACCCCCGTTTTTCCAGAACCACAGTTTTCTCCAGCATCCCAGTCTACTCCTCCAACATCACCACAGTTTACAGCAACCACATTTTCTTCATGTGCAACCCCAACTCCACTTCCAACACCAGTACCTCTATTCACCACCCCAGCAACATTCTCTCCATGCACTACCCTAACTCATCCATCGGAAAGCTTGCAGCAGCACCAGTAAGACTGCATGTGCGTCGGCAAGAAAGAGTGAAGTGCAGTCATTGTGGGCTCACAATAAACAGGAAGAACTTGTTGGTTCATATCAGGAAGAAGCACAAAAAAGGGTACAAGATGTCACAGAAAAACACCACCTCGCATGCCAGTGTGGTGACCCCAAAAATGGGATATTTGCAGTCGAAAAATCTTTTTTCAAGCCATGCACTCCTATCCATATTCCAAAAAAGAAAAACAAAACATGGGGTGCAAGCCATCAAGTCATTTGTGAAATGGAGGAATGCAATTCAAATACAGAATTTGCAGCAAGGACTGGAATTGTCCCATCTGAATGCAAACATTTAAAATCTCTACAATTCTGCCCCCAGTCTCAGACTACACCCGTGAATCTTCAAGAGGAGGTGCTGTCTGAAATGGTAGCTGCCAAGGTGTTTGCGGGGGACAGAAAGAGAACTTGTATAAACAGACAAGAAGGAGCTAGCATTGCAGGCATTCCTCTTTCGGTTGAGGTGGCCATGGGGGGGGGGGGGGGGCTCCCTCGAAGAAATATGTTTCAGTGTATGAGTCAAAAGTCTCATATTATAGCAGACTTGGTAGGGTAGTAGCTGCTTATGATTCCCAAAGGAAGACTTGGCTCTGCCCATATTCCAAACCAAGACAATCTGTCTCCATGAAATCATTGCCAAGTGGCATCTTTTTCAGATGGACAGGCACATTTTTACAACTGTGAGGGCCACAGAGAGTGATGCTGGGGGAGAGACTGACCAAGAAGCACAAAAAAAGAGTAATGCACAAAAAGATGGAGAAGGACCAGCATACCCTCCCGATGATGCAGGTCTCAAGAGGATGGTCAACTACTTTGGTAAAAAATAAACCCATACCTGCCCTGCTACCACAAAATCTGACCAGCGGCTCCTGAGCAGCTGAAGACTTCCCAAGACACGTTGGACCCAAGGAAGCAACGTGCAAAGAGTGGGCAGGGAACACAGCCCTTAATGAGCCAGTGCTGATCACACCAAAGGCAAGATTGGTCACATATACTGGTGTTCTAGAAGGTGAGCTCAAAAGAAAGGTAATCTAGATAAACGTAACTCATGTTAAAAAAGTAACCCTACACTAAATGTTATCTGTGCTCTGTCAACTTGCCAAATCTAGTATGACTGACATTTTTAGATCTAATATGACTGACGTTTTTAGATCTAATATGACTGACACTTTTTGGTAGGCATTTCTACCTACTGCAGGACGTGCAGTAACTGTGGCCTGATGTCTCGATACCAGGAGTGGAGTGATGGTGTTCATAATTTGAATGATCACATTCTGTTAACATTACATATGTGCATTTTCCTTCGTACATCACTCCAGGTAAGAAGCGATCATTTTGGAAGGTATGCTTTAGTATTGTTGTCCTTTGAGGATGTCCCTTACTGAGTCTTCTACACTGTCCTAGACCCACCATGCTGCTAGCCGAGCCATTGAAGTGTTGGAGAAGACTGAACAGAAGATATTTCCCAGTAAGGACACAATACTTCATGCATACATGCACTCTGAAGCCCTCACAAAGCACGACTACATGTATTCCTGCATTAAGTGTGGATACCATCCAGCAGTCGTCATGATAGACCTTCACAAAAGGCAGTTTTCAACATGCCTGGTAAGTCCCTAAAGTCATGGAAGTGCATCCTATTCTAGAGATACTTTTTTTTCATTTTAGTTTCACAATGTTTTCTTAATACTTGATTTTACAATAAGTGATGTGGAGGACCCACCAGAGGACTTTGATGGAAATGTGGATATAGAGGACTTTTGGGAGACTGTGACTTCCAAGTTTGTGTGCAGAGGCTTATTACCAAGTGAGTAATGTTTACTACAGTATACAAAATAATATAGCATTTTTGGGACACATACTGTATATTCCCCCAAGATCATCCACTACTGCAACAGAATGACTTTCCTTCATGCTTGATAACACTATTATTTATTGTCAGTCAGCCGTCTCTGTTCAATATTTCTTTAGTCAACAGATGGCCTAGATGTACCACTGTGGGTCCACTGTGCTCATAAATCAACCGTTCTAATATATTGATGCTCAATCAGTCCAAATTATTTGTCATGATTTTACACTCTGAAGGCAATAGAAAGAACCCCTTACGATAGGATTATAAGTTAATTTCAGGTGTATTTTACACATATTTGCCTTCATTAGAAAATACCCCATTTCTTTCATTATTGGGGGTAATACGATGCTACGATGTGACCAACTTACCTTGGCTTCTGAGAGCCACGTCATAGAGAACCAGTTTTGCAACATGCTGTTGGTTTTCCACATGGAGCTATTAGCCTCGAAGTCGACGGACTGCTGGAAGGCTTCTGGTGTGTCGGCTGCAGCAATCGCCCTCAGCATCTTCAGTAGGGCACCCTGGTCCTCAATGCCGTGTGCCTGTTTTCAGACCCACTCCACCCATGCCTTCTCCCGGTGGAAATCACACAGCACAGCCTGTGTGCCTTGTTAGGTTCAAAATATTGAGACATTAGGATCTTTGTTGATACATGCAATTAAAAGCATTTCAACAGCCAATTACACTTTACAGACTGTTTCAGCATGTACGTATGTGAAGAGTCATTTCTGTCTCCCGAATAACCTTTATTTATGAGGGGTTAACATAATCAAGGTGGTGCAATAGGAAGGTCATAGTTGCCTACCTTCAAAGGTTGATTCCACAGCTTGGATTTCCACCTCGCTATAGTCCACCAAGAAGTGAGCTGGAGACCAATTTGTGTTCCACTCCTTAAAAACGCTCAGAGCCTCCTTGACTGATTCAGTCCGCTCATGCTGTACGACAAAGACACCCGCTACCACATAGCACACATTTGTGCGTACACACAAAAAAACCCAATGGCAATGCATAGCGTGTGGTGCGGTATGTTGCATCAAGTAAACAGATGTCTTTGCCATACAGCTGCAGGATCTTCTGCTGCTACTCGGACTGATAACAGAATAGAAGGTCCTCTGATTCGCTATTAAGCCGAAGATGGATGCTGTCTTTTGGGCCCTTCAGCTTGTCGCTTTCTACCAGCTCCTGTTTATTACATGTACGTATATTAAAACAGTAGAGATATGCATGTGTTTCCATTGTATATTATCGAATGTTTGATTTAAATGAACATTTCACTCACTTGCAAATTGACTTGATCAATTTTGGACTGTCGCCCCTTGTCTCTGGCCTTTGACATCACATTTCGTATGTCTTTGTCTAAGGGATGAAATCTCCTCCTTGTGAGTGGTGGTGGGCTGGCTCCCCTAAACAAGTCAGTGTTGACATACTGTGCAATGTGTCGACGCATCTCACTGCTCCTCTTGACCCCTTGCTTGGTGAGTTCTGAGATGCGCTGCTCCACCCTGCTGTCAATAGGCTCACGGATAGAGGCAGCCTTCAGGAAAGTACAGAGTACAAAGTGATTAGCGCCTTAATGATAGGGACTTCAGGAAACAACATTCCCTTTAGCTAATTAATTTACATGTCAACACTAAATGTATCAATATAACATAAGGGTTATTTTAGTAGTGTAAAAATAAGTATGATAAGATTCAGCCTTAAGGCTAATTATTCATCCTATCACAGCTGTGCAAAACTTATGAAGGCATCTGCAACCTTACAAAAATCAGCAGGTACACGACACCCGTCGCCGACCCTCTAAAAGTGTCGGCTTGACGTCAAAACTGTCGAATTTGCATCATTTTCATCCAGCTGCGCGTCGCACTACACTTTGAAACATAAATTAGGCTTTAGTCCCATCTCTCTTAAGCACAGGTTTAATTTATCACCAGTCACTGCAGAATCATTCCTGAGGTGTAGACTATCTAGTCTACATAAACATTACCTAACATTCTTACTGTGTTCTACTGTGTTTATTACCATACCTCTCCCTCGACTGGGTGTCCCACATGTGCACCGGCTGTGGGTGTCTTCACAAAGAATACATTTTCCCAGACAATGGGGTCCCTTTTCAGAGCTTCTCTAAGCCTCACTGCAGCCGCCTTTCTCGCTCTCAGACTCTCCCTGTTCTCATTCAACGAACAGCAAAGTAGATTTGTACAACAACACAGGTAAACAGAGTTGTTCGTGTTCTTTGAAGCATTAATCAATTTCTTCATGTTCTCATTGTTTATAAACAGTCTATCTATAAGTTACATTTTGTACTGAAACCCCCCCCCAAAAAACGGTTAAATAAAAAGGTTAGTTAATCTAACCTGAATGCTGGAAAACGGCCAATACCGGTGAGGTGCACCCCAGCTGGGCATCCAACCTTCTTTGTATCTTGCAGGAGATACCTCCCTTTGCGAAAACTATGATCTTGAGTCTGCAACGAATAATACATGTTGGACATAATTCTACATGAAACCGGTGCTTATTTTTAGTGTGTTGACTAATATGGACAATAGTGCATTAAACAAGTCTGAGAATCCAAGACAGAAGTGACAACTTACTGTTTCCTTTGATTTCGCCTCAGCATAGTGCCTCGTTTCTTTGGCTCCCACATCCTTGCCCTGATGGCCCACCATCGTTTTGTACCCAACAAATACGAAGGGAACTCCACTGAAGGGGACTGATGGGGCCTTATCTTTCGACCGCTTCCAGTAAACTTGTTGGATCCCAATTGATGGCTGCCATTCTGTATCAAAAGGTCAACAGGTAAACACAATCTAGGCTACATGGTTACTTGTTATCTAACGTTATACTAGCTATGTTGTAGGACATTAAATACGTTCCCGTTACCCCAAGTTATGCAGAGCAGAACCTGTTGTTCAACGACAGCGCAGTGAAAGCCCCTGTAGCGCCGCATTATGTAATAACGCCGCATTATGCAATAATGTAATAAATTTTCACATCATTATGTAATAACGCCACATTTCGTAATAACTTGCCGCATTTTGTAATAAAATTCTTGAATGCAATATGTAATAAAGTTTGCCGCATTTTGTAATAAGTTGTTACATATTGCACCGGTTATTACAAAATGCGGATGTTACAGTTTTGTATGAAGAAAATGTAATAATTTGGTGCATTATGTAATAAACCACCAAAATTTATGTCTTAATTTGAAAAAAACATAACGTCAGAACAACATTGATTTTAAGCATTCTAGCATGACTCAACTAAGAATTAATTTTACAAACTAGTAAGATGTTTCATTAGTCAAAACTTATTCAAATATAACTGTTTATTATAATCATAGAGAATGTGTTTGAATGTTCAGAGACAAAAACTGCACTACATGCGTGTTACAGACACAAACATTATCAGTGCACTGAAATGTCAGGAGACATACACACATCTGCATTATGTTAAACAAATATTATGTGATTAGAAAGCAGACAAAAGATAAAAACAAATATGAAACAGAAAAAATAATGCAGTTTAATTAATTTAATAAACCATCAAAATTATTGTCCTTCATCTGCATTCATAATATGTACTATAACAATTAGGAAAAATTAAAATTCTCTAACTGGACTAGCATTATACATTATTTTTTGGTTTGGTTCACAACATAGTGGTGATAGCATGTGTGCGTGTACTAAAGCCAGCCACCAGGGGGAGATCCAAACACTTTGGCTTCAGTTTTGCCATGCCCTCTGACCACTTAAGATGGAAAATATTTGAAAGGCAACACGATGAAAGGTATGAACAAATATCAGATTTCAGATTCAGAGAATCTCTCAGAAATGTATGTTGATTGATTTGCAACTAATATGAAATGCTAACAGATTAAAGCCCAAACTTTTAAGTTAGTAACCATGATCTGATTAGCAATGGTAAGCTAAACTAGCAGATGCTAGATTGGTTTTAGAAAGTTTCTGAAATGACAGATTAATTTCGGGGACCAATAACAGCAATTCAGATTCAGAGAATCTCTCAGAAATGTATGTTGATTGATTTGCAACTAATATGAAATGCTAACAGATTAAAGCCCAAACTTTTAAGTTAGTAACCATGATCTGATTAGCAATGATAAACTAAACTAGCAGATGCTAGATTGGTTTTAGAAAGTTTCTGAAATTACAGATTAATTTCGGGGACCAATAACAGCAATCTACTGTAAGTTACCGCTATAACATAATACAACAACGTGATATATTCAATTAAACAAAATATTTTTTGACAGCTCTACAGTTCAGCATAATTGTGGCCTGTACCCTTTGGGTTTTCTGCATGGGATATGGACAACAACAATCAATGACTAAAGATGTCTATGAAGTCATTGTGAAGAAATTAAAGGGAGAGTTCAATGTTCCTGTCAATGCACGTACAAGAGTGCAACAAAGTGCTCTGGTGAGGCTGTGGAGAAATAGGAATCTCTACTCTCTGAGCGAGGATGGAGAGACCTTGCTATGTGCCGGGAAGCCAGTAGCTATGAAGTCTGCAGTTGGTGGCATTGTAAAAAAAGGTCTGGATGACACAAAGGGATCAGGTGCGAGGAAGCCTAATAAGCGACTAAATGAGCAACACTCTGGCATCAGTGAAAGAAAGGTTCAAAAAACACTGGACTGCTCCAGACGCTACCAACTCCACAAGGCTAGATTTGGAAATAAACCCATTCCGAGGCCCATCAGGGCCAAAGAAGTACAGGATCGGCATCAGATTGACCTCCTTGATATGGGAAAGTGGAAGATCAAGCATGGCCATTTCACATATCGATACATCCTCACTGTGATTGATGTCTTTAGTCGATACACATGGCTTAAACCATTAAAAAGTAAAGACAGCTCAGAGATTGCAAGACACCTTTATGATATCTACACTGAACATGGCCCACCTCAAGTTTTGCAGCATGATCAAGGCAGAGAGTTTAAAGGAGCTGTGCGAAGGCTGATGGAATCAATGCAAGTGAGAATAATTGAGAGTTCACCGTAACATCCCCAAAGCCAAGGAAAGGTAGAGAGGACCCACAGAGTGCTGAGGGAAAAGATCATGTATGACCTTGTGAATTGTCAGAGGAAAGGGGTTAACTGGGTTAAACATTAAACATGAAGACCCAAAGGAAGTTTTAAGTTGGATGTCTCCATTTCAAGTATACTATGGGAGAAAAAGTAACACGGTGATGCATCCCCTGGCAGGTTCTCCATCCAGTGTCATTGGTAAACAATCCACGAATGATCCACAAAGTAATTTACCCTCCCTGAAACAGCGGCTCAGATTTGAGGAAAAACGAAGAAGACAACGACAAATGGCAAAGAAAGCCACTGAGCATTACAGTAAACGGATGATCCGGCATGCATCTAAACAAAATCCTCCATCTGTTTATCATGTCAGTGAAGCTGTTTTGGTGAGAGTGAAAGATGGTGCCCATCGAGTTTCAAAACGGTATCGCGTGTTGCCTGGTAGGATCATGAAACGTAACATAAAGCTTTCAAAATACAAAGTTCAGTTCAAGATTCCTGGTGATGCTAAAGTGCAAGAAAAATGGTTCTTTGTTTCTGATGTGACCAGTACAACACGGCAACGAGAAAAAAAGCGCTCTAAATCTTCGAAGTCAGTTCTAACTTTGCATCCACTTTTGATGACATACACACATGAAGACAGACTGAGGGACTATAACTCCTTAGACGTGAGTGTACGGTTTGACCCAGCACCCGATGGAAATTGCCAGTTTAGTGCCATAGCTGATCAGCTTGCTTCATTAGGAATATTCAGATCAGCAGCAACCCTAAGGGATGAAATAGTTCAAGATCTCAGGTCTAATCCATTTACCGTAAATGGAACACCTTTGTCTCACTATGTTGATGGAAATGACTTGGATGTACTTGGATAGCATGTCACAATTTGGGACCTACGGAGATCACATCACACTACAAAGGGCAGCTGAGATTTTCAGTGTCCAATTTCTCATTATCTCCACACTGGGAACTGATGCCTCTTCTATTATATCTCAGTCTAACACATACTCAGAAAGCTTGCCATTGCTGGTCCTTGGACATATTGCAGAGGAGCATGGAGGGGTCAGTGTCTTCATTCATTGAGAATATTGTGGAAGCTGAGAGGGAAAGGACATGTCAAAGATATGAGAATGGATCAAACCAAGAAGATGATGAACCAGATGTTCTCCATGATGATGCCCTGAATGAATGCCATGATGCTACGTTTGTTGAAAACCATCACCATTTCACGGATGAACCAGATGACTGTGCTCTGGATGAACACCATCATGATCCCCTGGATATACCCCATGATGATGCCCTTCTATATGATGATGGAAATTGTGACATGCCCAACCTGCCGACAGAATTGCTGGCATATGTTATTCAGTTGACACTACATGCTGACATGTCAATGCTCGGTGTATTCAACAGGGTTTCTAAACTTTTGCAAGACCTTGCATCACAAGTTCTTCCTCAAATCTACATCAGGGAATATTTAGCTGAAAGCCTTCAGTTGGAACATGACAGTGTCATTAGTATTATGAAGCTATATAAATCAGCTGGATGTGGGAGTGGTCTCTCAGTGAGATCAAAGGAGCTATTTGGAAAAAATAGCAAGTGGATGAGGGCCTGGGTCTTGTTGAGGCACACAAGCTGTGGACATTTCAAAATCAAGGACATTTTTTGGAAAACATACTATGGGAAGGAAGGAAGGAAAGAGAGATATGATGTAAATAGTGAATGAATAAAGGAAAGAATGATAGGAGGAACTTCCAAATGTGACAGATCACATTTAACCTTGAACAGTATGTGTCTGTTGTACCTAGTTCAATAATTTTCTGACTGTTTATCTTTAATCTTACTAAGTGATGGTTGTTTTAAGAGAAGTTTATGTTGGAAGAAAAGGTATTTCTGCTGTTGCTACTAGAGAAGATGTTTTTTTTCAAGTCGTAAGTAAATTTCATGTATATTGGAAATATTGCAAATCTTATTGTTAATCGGCAAGTGTGGCTAGCCTTCTTTTTTTATTTTAATAACATGATTAGAAATATCTCATTTTGATTTGAAAGATTGTTTAGGCTGTTTTTAGTCAGTTTATACTATTGTTAACCACTATAGAAAAGGACATCTATGTTGCATTAACACAAATGGAACTGGAATACAGTTTTTCTATTCCATATTTGTTCCTGACTTTTGTCTGCTTTCTAATCGCATATTTGTTTAACATAATGCAGATGTGTGTATGTCTCCTGACATTTCAGTGCACTGACAATGTTTGTGTCTGTAACACGCATTTAGTGCAGTTTTTGTCTCTGAACATTCAAACACATTCAAACACATTCTCTATGATTATAATAAACAATTATATTCGAATAAGTTTTGACTAATGAAACATCTTACTAGAAAAATTCATTCTTAGTTGAGTCATGCTAGAATGCTTAAAGTCAATGTTGTTCTGACGTTATGTTTTTTTCAAATCAAGACATAAATTTTGGTGGTTTATTACACAATGCACCAAATTATTACATTTTCTTCATAAAAAAGTGTAACATCCGCATTTTGTTATAACCGGTGCAATATGTAACAACTTATTACAAAATGCGGCAAACTTTATTACATATTGCGTTCAAGAATTTTATTACAAAATGCGGCAAGTTATTACGAAATGTGGCGTTGTTACATAATGATGTGAAAATTTATTACGTTATTACACAATGCGGCATTATTACATAATGCGGCGCTACAGCCCCTTTCCACCTGGCCAAAACACCCGCTTACACCCGGCTTTTTGGCCAGTGGCAAACGGTACAATGGGCATCCAGTCCGGGTGAAATGACTGCAATAAACACGGGTTTTATCGGCTTCAGCTCCGCTCGGCATTGATGTTAGCAGGACACCCGGGTAGACCCGCTCATTCCCGCCCCTTATCCGGCGCGTTCGTGAATAACTCGTTTTCAGGGCAGCTTTCCATGGCGTTAATTAGCAGCATTTAGATGCAGTCACTTTGACAAGCAAATCTGTTGGTTCTGCCGAAGTACTGCTTGGCCAGGCAGTCACAGACATTCGCGTTGATGTTGCTGCGATCAGCCAAACAAAGCAAACAGAAAGGCGGAGGCCTACTCGGCTAGTGGCCGTGTGAAAGCTGCCATTCGGCAAGTTTTAACGGCTTCTCGGCCGTTTAAAACAACCCGGCTTTACCCGCTAATTTAAGTGGAAAAGGGGGTAGGATAAAGATAGCCTAACATACCTTTGTCTTTACATAATGCATCCACACATTTTACGATGAACCTCGTTTTTGTTTCCTCTTGAAATGCTTTTAAAAAGGAACCGCTTTCGTCCATTAGGGCCATTATTACTAGCTAGCTTAGTTTACTAGCTAGCTACCGGTGTGCTGTCGCTAGGTAACGGACCAATCGTTAACCACCATCTCGACGCATGCTCAGTTGACCGTCCTCTGCATCGATGGGAACTAGCCTCTACCTCAGCAAGTGCCAACTGTATCCGGGTATTTGAGAGAAGCTGTTATAACCAGTTAGTCGTAATAGTTCATATCATGTCCACCAAGCAGCTCAGCGAAGCGCTTTAATGTGTTTTAGCTCAGGTTTAAATCACCATTAGGGCAACGTGGCGCGCGCCCACATTGTTGGCGGGTGGGGGGATTCGCATTACAACGCGGAAGCAAACGCACAACGTGTCGTACCGTAATGGCTGCATGCAAGAACATCCGGGGATTTAGACCAAGCTAGCTTCTGGAAACGGGACTCTCTAAAATGTCTCTCTCGCATAGTGTCGCCTCCTGCTGCATTTAAAGCAAGTAAACTCAGGACACTCTCTAAACATGTGCCCAGGTTTAGTGCAGAGTCTGCACACACCAACTTGTGTGTGGTGAAAGACTCCAACATATTCTGCACCTCTGAGAGTCTCACATTGTGTGGAGTAGGGGAGTGAGCGGACCAGGTCGTTGAAACGTACCTTTAAGAATCTCGTTCCGTCAGCTATTTCTGTACCAGGCCACATGCCTGGTGTAGTTGGCGATAACGCCCCCCCCCCCCCATTCTTCCAGCTTTGCCAGCATCTTCCAGTCTTCCAGATAGACAGGCAGGTTGGAGTCTGCAGGTTTTCTCTGGCCATGTGGAGGCTTGTTCACTAATGCCCCTCTCCATTCTACCTCTTTCCTCTCACAAGTCCACACACACAAACACACACACACTGTGCTCTCCTTTTACCTCTCTGCAAGAGCTTTTGTGTCTCTTCCCAGAGATCCTCTATTGTTCTGATGTGGCTGTCTTATGAGATGCTGGGTTGTCAGTATGCATTACACAATAATAATAATAATCATCATCATCATCATTACATGTACACTACCGTTCAAAAGTTTGGGATCACCCAAACAATTTTGTGTTTTCCATGAAAAGTCACACTTATTCACCACCATATGTTGTGAAATGAATAGAAAATAGAGTCAAGACATTGACAAGGTTAGAAATAATGATTTGTATTTGAAATAAGATATTTTTTTTACATCAAACTTTGCTTTCGTCAAAGAATCCTCCATTTGCAGCAATTACAGCATTGCAGACCTTTGGCATTCTAGCTGTTAATTTGTTGAGGTAATCTGGAGAAATTGCACCCCACGCTTCCAGAAGCAGCTCCCACAAGTTGGATTGGTTGGATGGGCACTTCTTTGAGCAGATTGAGTTTCTGGAGCATCACATTTGTGGGGTCAATTAAACGCTCAAAATGGCCAGAAAAAGAGAACTTTCATCTGAAACTCGACAGTCTATTCTTGTTCTTAGAAATGAAGGCTATTCCATGCGAGAAATTGCTAAGAAATTGAAGATTTCCTACACCGGTGTGTACTACTCCCTTCAGAGGACAGCACAAACAGGCTCTAACCAGAGTAGAAAAAGAAGTGGGAGGCCGCGTTGCACAACTGAGCAAGAAGATAAGTACATTAGAGTCTCTAGTTTGAGAAACAGACGCCTCACAGGTCCCCAACTGGCATCTTCATTAAATAGTACCTGTTAGAGCCTGTTTGTGCTGTCCTCTGAAGGGAGTAGTACACACCGGTGTAGGAAATCTTCAAATTCTTAGCAATTTCTCGCATGGAATAGCCTTCATTTCTAAGAACAAGAATAGACTGTCGAGTTTCAGATGAAAGTTCTCTTTTTCTGGCCATTTTGAGCGTTTAATTGACCCCACAAATGTGATGCTCCAGAAACTCAATCTGCTCAAAGAAGTGCCCATCCAACCAAACCAACTTGTGGGAGCTGCTTCTGGAAGCGTGGGGTGCAATTTCTCCAGATTACCTCAACAAATTAACAGCTAGAATGCCAAAGGTCTGCAATGCTGTAATTGCTGCAAATGGAGGATTCTTTGACGAAAGCAAAGTTTGATGTAAAAAAAATCCTATTTCAAATACAAATCATTATTTCTAACCTTGTCAATGTCTTGACTCTATTTTCTATTCATTTCACAACATATGGTGGTGAATAAGTGTGACTTTTCATGGAAAACACGAAATTGTTTGGGTGATCCCAAACTTTTGAACGGTAGTGTATAATATGTAATGATTATTATTATTATTATTATTATTGGTCAAGCCAATAATAATAATAATCATTGGTGTAAGTGTGGCGGGTCAATAAATGATTCTGTTACATCTTTACCCTTCTCTGCTGGACAATTTACTACTACTACACATACTACTAGTATGAAGTACTACTACTACCACTACTACTACTACACATACTACTAGTATGAAGTACTACTACTACTGCTACTACCACTACTACTACTACACATACTACTAGTATGGAGTACTACTACTACCGCTACTACTACTACCACCACTACTACTACACATACTACTAGTATGAAGTACTTATTGTTACACTTACACAATGCCTGACCTGTCCACTTTGGCCTCTTTCTCCTTTATCATTACCATTCTCTCCCTCTCTCTCTGTCTGTCTGTCTCTCTCTCTCTCTCTGTCTGTGAGGATCATCAACAAGCTGCTTGACCACTGGAGGCGCAGTCTGACGGGACATGAGGCCCTCCTGTTAAGTGAATACAGCAATGGTTTGATGGTGCCTAATGGAGATGATCCTTTTCCTTGTGTAAGTATTCGTCCCAGCTTTGAGGACTGTTCAGGTCCTGTTCTGAATGAGAAGAGGAGTACGTTTCTACATTTAGAAGAGGTAAAAGGCAAATTACTGTATGGAACGATGGTTAAATGTCTAAACAAGGGTAGACTACACAATCGTGTTGACACACCTTGCCGAAGTCATCTGGGCTTGGGAGTTGGCGTCAGACCTGCTTGGAGGGGTCTATACAAACCACCATTAACAAAGAAGGTTGCTGACTCACAGTGGAGACTGGTACAGGGGGCAGTAGCAGTTAATGCTTTTCTTCCTGTTATTGGTCAGGGTGTGAGTGACTCTTACAGAGAAACTGTTTTCCACTGTTAGCTGGAGTGTGTGCGCCTGGCACCACTGTTCATGTTGTTGGAGAGTTTATTCAGCAGGGTAGGGCAGGTTTTCTCCAAGCACATGTTCATTCTGGGCTTTAAGTACAAACAAACTGTAAAAGAACAACATCAACTGGTGAATTTCCTGCTGGGACAAGCAGAAATGGCCATATATGTAAGCAGAAAGAGGAAGATGGACAACTCAGTAGACACTGATGTAAAGCTGCTGATTACTGGCATGGTGAAGGCCAGGATGACGACTGACTTCAGTTATTACAGGCATGTGGAAGATACCCAGCAGCTCAGTGTTGTCTGGGCTCACAGAGACGTGTTGTCTTGTCTGGGCTCATGGGGACGTGTTGTCTTGTCTGGACTCATGGGGACGTGTTGTCTTGTCTGGAGTCATGGGGACATGTTGTCTTGTCTGGGCTCATGGGGACGTGTTGTCTTGTCTGGGCTCATGGGGACGTGTTGTCTTGTCTGGCCTCATGGGGACGTGTTGTCTTGTCTGGGCTCATGGGGACGTGTTGTCTTGTCTGGAGTCATGGGGACATGTTGTCTTGTCTGGGCTCATGGGGACGTGTTGTCTTGTCTGGGCTCATGGGGACGTGTTGTCTTGTCTGGGCTCATGGGGACGTGTTGTCTTGTCTGGCCTCATGGGGACGTGTTGTCTTGTCTGGGCTCATGGGGACGTGTTGTCTTGTCTGGGCTCATGGGGACGTGTTGTCTTGTCTGGGCTCATGGGGACGTGTTGCCTTGTCTGGGCTCACAGAGACGTGTTGTCTTGTCTGGGCTCATGGGGACGTGTTGTCTTGTCTGGACTCACAGAGACGTGTTGTCTTGTCTGGGCTCATGGGGACGTGTTGTCTTGTCTGGACTCACAGAGACGTGTTGTCTTGTCTGGGCTCATGGGGACGTGTTGTCTTGTCTGGAGTCATGGGGACATGTTGTCTTGTCTGGGCTCATGGGGACGTGTTGTCTTGTCTGGGCTCATGGGGACGTGTTGTCTTGTCTGGGCTCATGGGGACGTGTTGTCTTGTCTGGCCTCATGGGGACGTGTTGTCTTGTCTGGGCTCATGGGGACGTGTTGTCTTGTCTGGGCTCATGGGGACGTGTTGTCTTGTCTGGGCTCACAGAGACGTGTTGTCTTGTCTGGGCTCATGGGGACATGTTGTCTTGTCTGGGCTCATGGGGACATGTTGTCTTGTCTGGGCTCATGGGGACGTGTTGTCTTGTCTGGGCTCACAGAGACGTGTTGTCTTGTCTGGGCTCATGGGGACATGTTGTCTTGTCTGGCCTCATGGGGACATGTTGTCTTGTCTGGGCTCATGGGGACATGTTGTCTCGTCTGGGCTCATGGGGACGTGTTGCCTTGTCTGGGCTCACAGAGACGTGTTGTCTTGTCTGGGCTCATGGGGACATGTTGTCTTGTCTGGCCTCATGGGGACATGTTGTCTTGTCTGGGCTCATGGGGACATGTTGTCTTGTCTGGGCTCACAGAGACGTGTTGTCTTGTCTGGGCTCATGGGGACATGTTGTCTTGTCTGGCCTCATGGGGACATGTTGTCTTGTCTGGGCTCATGGGGACATGTTGTCTTGTCTGGGCTCATGGGGACGTGTTGCCTTGTCTGGGCTCACAGAGACGTGTTGTCTTGTCTGGGCTCATGGGGACGTGTTGTCTTGTCTGGACTCACAGAGACGTGTTGTCTTGTCTGGGCTCATGGGGACGTGTTGTCTTGTCTGGGCTCATGGGGACGTGTTGCCTTGTCTGGGCTCATGGGGACGTGTTGTCTTGTCTGGACTCATGGGGACGTGTTGTCTTGTCTGGAGTCATGGGGACGTGTTGTCTTGTCTGGGCTCATGGGGACGTGTTGTCTTGTCTGGGCTCATGGGGACGTGTTGTCTTGTCTGGACTCATGGGCACGTGTTGTCTTGTCTGGGCTCATGGGGACGTGTTGTCTTGTCTGGACTCATGGGGACGTGTTGTCTTGTCTGGAGTCATGGGGACGTGTTGTCTTGTCTGGGCTCATGGGGACATTATGTCTTGTCTGGGCTCATGGGGACATGTTGTCTTGTCTGGGCTCATGGGCACGTGTTGTGCTCAGTAAAACACAACCAACTTGTTTTTCCTGGAGAATTGATGTGATTTACTTTTTATTTTTACAAGTTTATTATTTGCTTGTGGTTTGAATGTGATTGTTACTGAAATCAGTCGTGACACTAAAAGAATCATTTGTGTTGATGGAGGCTGACAGAGTAACGTCTTAATATAACTGTTAGTCACTGAGATGCTTCTTCACATGTACACAACACCACTACTGACTGTCTTGACACCAGCTCAGCACACAATGACTGATGGGGGGACAACACAACAGCTGCAGGTGTTGCCGTCCTGTATTTTCAGAACTAATCAGATGGCGCCACCTAGCGGTTGATCTCTTCCATGCACTGTGTTTCAGAATGTGGTGGTCAACATGTGGTGGCAGCAAATGAGACTAATACTAATAACTTCCACGTGACTGACTTGATTTGTGCTTTCACCTTTTAAACTTGGCTCAGGTGGATCTGTTAGTCCCGTTGTCATGGCTACACCTCCGTCAGGATTACTTCACCCTTCTTTTCTGGTGGTGGGGCCACGTGTGGTCCGCTGGCCCCCACACTGGCACCTCATACCCAGTTTTGACACCTTCAGCTCTGAGTCCACACTTCAGTCTTCTGTAAACCCTTGTCAACAATGTCCAGCCAGTCTTCTAGATGAGGATGCAGAGGACACAGAGGAGATGGTCATAGATGCTGGTGAAGCACCACCCACCTACTACACCTTACTACTGCACTACACCCACACAGGAAGTGGAGCATCTACTACACCTTACTACTGCACTACACCCACACAGGAAGTGGAGCATCTACTACACCTTACTACTGCACTACACCCACACAGGAAGTGGAGCATCTACTACACCTTACTACTGCACTACACCCACACAGGAAGTGCAGCATCTACTACACCTTACTACTGCGCTACACCCACACAGGAAGTGGAGCATCTACTACACCTTACTACTGTACTACACCCACACAGGAAGTGCAACATCTACTACACCTTACTACTGCGCCACACCCACACAAGAAGTGGAGCATCTACTACACCTTACTACTGCAATACAACCACACAGGAAGTGCAGCTGGCGACCATTACAGCAACACTTTATTATTTGTCATTTCCCTTCATGCACTTGTGTACATGAAATGAAACAAAATTCTGTTTCCCCAAACACACAACAGTACAACACAAAGACAACAACACACCCAAACACTACAAGAACACACATACCCACACTAACACACATACCCACAGTAACACACATATCCACACTAACACATATCCCCACACTAACACACGTATCCACACTAAGACACATACCCACACTAACACACATACCCACACTAACACACATACCCAAACTAACACATATCCAAACTAACACACATATCCACACTAACACACATACCCAAACTAACACACATACCCACACTAAAACATATATCCACACAAACACACATATCCACACTAACACATATATCCACACAAACACACATATCCACACAAAAACATATATCCACACTAACACACATACCCACACTAACATATATATCCACAGTAACACACACATCCACACATACCCACACTAACACATATATCCACACTAACACACATACACACACACACTAACACACATACCTACACTAACACACCTACCCACACTAACACATATATCCACACTAACACATATATCCACCCTAACACACATACCCACACTAACACACATACCCACACTAACACATATATCCACACTAACACACATATCCACACTTACACACAAACCTAAACTAACACACATATCCACATTAACACGCATATCCTATCTAAACAACATCACTGTCCAAGGGAACGAACACCAGCCAGGATGACTGTTGGAACTGCCGATCTGCATGGGCTAGCAGTTAGCTTAGCCCGCCCCGCTTCCATGTCCTGTCAGACCGTCCTTGGTGTTTCCTCCTTGGGTGCAGCTCCAGGCAGGGACATGGTCCACAGCCCACCGGACAAAGCAGACCAAGTTCTCCCAGCCTACCTGGCACCAGCTCTCCCAGCCAGACACCCTCGACACACAACCCCACACTCCTCACGACGACATCAAAAACACCACAGTCAACACCAGGCAAGGCCATCACCAGACCGTGGACAAAGACACTGCATGGACGGTACTGGGTGAGGCTGCTGCATCTTCCCACACGGGAAGCGACACACAGCAAACTGACCTTTGAAACCAAGTGCACGCCCAATGACAATCAAGGCTGTTTTTCCTTATCAAGCCCATAAGACTTAATGTCAACTAGTCAGTCCTCAGTAGATGTTACACCTGCTTTACTGAGTCAGCAGTGACCTTCAGTTCAACAGTTTGGCATGGCTCTCTTAGTAAGGTGAAGCTAAAGAGGGGGATACTGCAGTTCAGAAACAAGACCATGTCTTCTAAAATTGGTGTCAATCCGTTAAAGCTTAGAAACATCAATAGAGCAACTTCAACCCAGAACCCATGAGAGTAAGAATATTCAGAGAATAAGTGAGAAATAGATTCAATTTCTGTTTTGTAGAAATAACATCCTGAATGTCTTCTTTAAATCTATACAAGAATTTAGTGTAAGGGTAGTATCTACATAATACCTTCGTGTGAACTTTTTTTATTTCGTTTGGAAAGAGGAAGTTATTAAGGTCTGACCAAACTTTCTCTGCTAAGATTTCTGGAGAACTTAGTTTCCATAATAGAGTCGATTTGGGAAAATAACGCTGATCTGAGGTTAGTATTTCTCTGATATGGTGATTATTACATGTAGGATCTGATAGATCTTTCCCACCGATTAAGAGCTTGGGAATTTCTCCACTCAAAGGGCCATCTATTAATGCACTTTTGATGAGAAACAGGAACTTTGGTGATATACTTTTTATAACATCGTTATGTGCTTTTCAAGAAATATTCATATCCTTGATACTACTACCATTACTACTACTACTACTACTACTTTTGGGTGCTCCGGTTAGGAGTCATCACAGCCGATCATCCGTTTCCATCTCTTCCTGTCCTCTGCATCTTCCTTTGTCACACCAGCCACCTGCATGTCTTCCCTCACCACATCCATAAACCTCCTCTTTGGCCTTCCTCTTCTCCTCTTCCCTGGCAGCTCCATATTCAGCATCCTTCTCCCAATATACCCAGCATCTCTCCTCCACACATGTCCAAACCATCTCAATCTTGTCTCTCTTGCTTTGTCTCCAAACCGTGCAACCTGAGCTGTCCCTCTAATGTACTCATTCCTAATCCTGTCCTTCTTCATCACTCCCAGTGAAAATCTTATCATCTTCAACTCTGCCACCTCCTGCTCCACCTCCTGTCTTTCATCAGTGCCACTGTCTCCAAACCATATAACATAGCTTGTCTCACAACCGTCTTGTAATCCTTCCCTTTAACTCTTGCTGATACACTTCTGTCACAAATCACTACAGTCACTCTTCCCCACCCACTCCACCCTGCCTGCACTCTCCTCTTCACCTCTCTTCTGCACTCTCCATTACTTTGGACAGTTGACCCCAAGTATTTAAACTCAACCACCTTCTTCACCTCTACTGCTTGCATCCTCACCATTCCACTGTCCTCCCTCTCATTCACTCGCTCGCTGATCATCACCTCTCCTCTTAACCTAGCTTCTATTACTCTTTCCCATATCTTCATGCTGTGGCTGATCAACTTTATACCTCTGTAGTTGCTACAGTTCTGCACATCCTCCTTGTTCTTGAAAATCGGTACCCGTATGCTTCTTCTCCACTCCTCAGGCATCCTCTCACTTTCCAAGATTGTGTTAAACAATCTAGTTAAAAACCCCACTGCCATCTCTCCTAAACATCTCCATGCCTCCACAGGTATGTCATCTGGACCAATGGCTTCTCCACTCTTCATCCTCTTCAAAGTTCGACGTTCGAGCCACTCACTCACGCCACAGTGTTCACCAAGCTAGACCTGCGCAGCGCGTACCACCTGCTGCACATCTGGGAAGGAGATGAATGGAAGACAGCCTTCAACACCCACCTAGGGCATTTCGAGTACCTCGTTATGCCCTTCGGCCTCACCAACGCCCCGGCCGTCTTCCAGGCGTTGGTCAACGACGTGCTGCAGGACATGCTGAACACGTTCGCGGTGGTGTACCTGGATGACATTCTCGTGTTCTCCAGGACTGAGGAGGAACACCACCAGCATGTCCGCCTGGTCCTCCAACGACTGCTGGAGAACAGGCTCTTCGTGAAGGCCGAGAAGTGTGTTTTCCACTCCGCCTCCGTGGAGTACCTTGGCCACATCGTGGAGAAGGGGCTCGTCCGCACCGACCCCAGGAAGACCCGAGCGGTGGAGGAGTGGGCACGGCCCACCAACAGGACGCAACTCCAGCGCTTCCTGGGGTTTGCAAAGTTCTACTGGCGCTTCATCAGGGGGTTCAGCCGTGTGGCCGACCCCCTCACCGCACTCACCTCCACCCTCCGCCCCTTCTCCTGGACCTTGGAGGCAGAGGCCGCCTTCTCGGCCCTGAAGAGGCTGTTCACAACGGCTCCGGTGCTCGCCCACCCGGACCCGTCCAGGCAGTTCATTGTGGAGGTGGACGCATCGGACACGGGCATCGGAGCTGTCCTCTCCCAGCGGTCGGAGGAGGACCAGAAGATCCACCCGTGCGCCTTCTTCTCCCGGCGTTTCAGTCCTGCAGAGAAGAACTATGACATCGGCAACAGGGAGTTGCTGGCTGTCCACGCCGCCCTAGAGGAGTGGAGACACTGGCTGGAGGGAGCAGGGCAGGCGTTCATCCTATGGTCCGATCACAAGAACCTGACCTACGTGCGGACGGCTAAGAGGCTCAACCCCAGGCAGGCGCGCTGGGCTCTCTTCTTCAGCCGGTTCGACTTCACCCTCACCTACCGCCCGGGCACCAAGAACGTCAGGGCAGACGCCCTCTCCCGTCTGTTTCCCGAGGAGTCCCCTGACGCCCCAGACACCATCCTTCCCCCGGCCCGGGTGGTGGGTGTCATCACCTGGGCCATCGAATCGGTGGTGAAAAGGGCCCAGGCAATGGACCCCAGCCGTTTTGCCTGCCACCCCGGTGTCCACCGAATGGCGGCCTTCATCCGCGGGGGTTTCTGGTGGCCCACCATGGAGGCAGACACCAGAGAGTTCGTGGCTGCCTGCACCACCTGTGCCCGCAGCAAGGCTCTCCATCGCCCTCCAGCAGGTCTCCTGCGCCCCCTTCCTGTCCCACATTGCCTTGGACTTTGTAACTGGCCTCCCCCGTGTCCCAAGGCAATGACACCATTCTGACCATTGTCGACCGGTTTTCCAAGGCCGTCCACTTTGTTGCCCTCACCAAACTCCCCTCTGCAGCCGAGACGGCGGACCTTCTCGTCTCCCACATAGTCCGACCCCATGGGATTCCCCTGGACATTGTCTCTAACCTTGGTCCCCAGTTCACTTCTAAGGTGTGGCAGGCCTTCTGTAAGGGGATTGGGGCCACGGTCAGCCTCTCCTCTGGGTATCACCCCCAGACCAATGGGCAGGCAGAGCGGGCCAATCAAGCCCTGGAGGTGGCTGTGCGTTGCGTTACCACCAGCAACCCCGCCTCCTGGAGCAAGTACCTGCCCTGGGTGGAGTACTCGCTCAACTCCATGGAGAGTTCGGCTACCGGTTTGTCCCCCTTCGAGTGTTCCCTTGGCTATCAACCCCCTCTGTTCCCCCATCAGGAGTTGGAGGTGGCGGTCCCGTCCACGGGGGCCCATCTCCGCCGATGTCGGCGTGTTTGGAAGACCGCCCGGGCCGCTATGTTGCGAGCTACAGAGTGGGCCCAGCGCAGCGCCAACCGGCGGAGAGTGCCGGCCCCAGCCTATCGACCTGGCCAGAGGGTATGGCTCCTGGCCCGGGACCTGCCCCTCCCTACCCTCAACCGGAAGCTGGCTCCCCGCTACGTCGGTCCCGACACCATCGACCGCATCGTCAACCCATTGGCGGTGTGTCTCCATCTCCCTACCTCACTCAAGATCCATCCCGTCTTCCATGTCTCACGCCTCAAACCGGTAGCCTCCTGCCCCCTGTCTCCCCCTGTCCAAGCTCCTCCACCCCCCAGGGTCCTCGACGGTGGTCACATGGTCTGGGATGTCGACCGGCTGCTCGCCGTACGCCGCCGGGGGCGTGGGTACCAATACCTGGTGGACTGGGTCTGCTATGGGCCCGAGGACTGCAGCTGGGTTCCCCGGTCCTACCTGGCCGACCCCGCACTGCTGGAGGAGTTCTATCGGGCCCACCCCAACGCCATCGGACGGTCGCCCGGTGTCTCCCGTAGGAGGGGGGGGTCCTGTTGTGGTTACACCGCCCTGAGCTGCCTCCCTGGCACATTCAAGCCACTCCCCCGGCTCGGACGTGCCGGAAACATCCGAGCGCTCGGCTCGCGCTCTGAGGAGACGAGCGCTGCACTGCACCAGGTGTTTGCCATCATCCATCAGGCACAACTTTGGCCACCAGGCAGCCCTCTACAAGAAGTCTCCCAGAACACCACTCCGTGCTTCGACGTACTGAACCCTGTGACTCTCCCTCCGCGACTTCCACGCCTCCCCGCGTCTCCCTCTTCCCCAGTGACCTTCACGTTTTTCCTCGGACCTCTCCAGCGATCTCCCCCCGTGTCCCTCTACCTGGACCCCTCCTTTCGGACTCGACTTCCCGGATCTCGGACCCGGACTTCCTCGGACAACCCCTCTCGGATCACGGACTGGACTTTCTTGCTAGGTGCACGCACATTATTTCAACACCCCCTTGTCATTTACATACTGCACCACACATAGGCTAAGAACACTCACACATAGTTATACACGCAAACCACGGGACACCACACACAGTTTAGTCACACATCCCATTAACGGAACGCTTTTTGCACCATACATTCCCCTCCCCCAATAAAACCGCCCTTTTTGGATTGCGAAGTCATCCTGTGTCTGTCTGCCTTGGGTTTCGCCACACTGGTTGGGTTCTGGTGCGCGAGCATAACAGTGTGTTCCCTATTGCAAAGTCCATACTGTCTGTGAAGGCTTGGTAGGAGGTATGTAAAGGCAACCTGAGGCAGTTGATGCAAGTATTGGCCAGTGGTAACCTTGACTCGAGCAATTCATGAAGAAAAGTGATGGATGGCTCGGGGGAGAAACTGATCGGAGGGATCTCACTGGCTCCAGTTGCGAAGGCCAGGATTTTCTGAAGCTTAGATGATCCTTGTGCCTCTACCGAAATAAACACACCAGAGAATGTTAATTGAAACAATAACATAAATAAAACATAATAACGTTGATTATCAGCATCAATTCAATTCAATTCAATTTATTGTCATTAAAAACAATGTGCAGGCACATGTTAAAAATGAAATGAGGGCTGTGGCTTAACCAAACAGTGCAAGACAGACACAGACAAACAAAGCAAACACAATATAAGATATACAAACATGAAGACCAAAAGCTAAAAATAAGTTAAAAAAGAGCTGGAGTACAAAATATTTAAAAATATCTACAGACATTCAGTGGGTAGCCAGGTTCAGGTGGGCAACAGCATGTGGAAAGAAGCTGTTTTTGAGCCTGGTAGTGTGGGCTCTGAGGCTCCTGTAGCGCCTCCCAGGGCGCAGGGGGGAGAACAGTCCCCCCTGAGGACAGTCCCCCCATGAGGAGCAACACACAGAAGCCTACCCAGCAAGCATTGTAAATAGGGGCAATTCTTACAGCATGGTATTGCTTACCTTCTACCTCCTGCAAATAGTCCCTCCAGAAGGGAATGACGGTCTCTTCAGCTGCTCTCTTGTTTGTTCCTCGTTCAGAAGATCGAATATGGAAGAGATCCTCCAATATGTCAGCAGTGAGTGTATGTGGCTCATGGCAGAGCAAAGGACGGAAGCTCTCTGGGTGCTGTTGGATCACATCTAACACGACAAGTGTCCTCATTCCTACCCTGAATCTGCATTCAAGAAAAGACAGTAAGCATGACTATTGCACACTTGGCACAATCCTTAGCACACACAATAATCTGCCCACTGAGTTAAGTTGATTCAGTAAAATTAAATTCCATAAAATGCCCTAATTCAACATGCTGCTATTACAAATAAAGCGGACTGAACTTGAAATCAAGACAAACCTTTCAAATGGTCCACGGACCCTGTAGATCACTTGAAACATGAGGATGTCCTGAACAAGCAAATCTCTGTCCTCTATACTCGTCAGTGGCCTGAGACAGCCTGCATTTGCCAAGTAGTCCAGTAGTGGCGCTGTAGCCCGTTTCAGGTCATCCAGGGCAGTGCACTCTGAGATATGACATCAGAAATACACAAAGGTCGCAAAGAATGGTTAATGTGACATATATGAGAGATATATGAAGCAACTTTTAACAGTGCTCTTCTCATAACCCTCAATGCCGAGAGTGTCCACATACCATTTTGTTACAACCAGAAATCTTAATGCAATCATTACTCATTGCAGTTGATATACTACAGCTAACAAGTCAAACAAATCCATCTAACCATTTTTGGGTGGTTCCATTAACATGCGGATTAAAATGACATTATCCGTAGAACAACAATCTGCACAATTACCTTTTTGACCTTGTCATGTAGGTCAGTATCAGAAATGTCTTACAGGACAGGCTTGGCTGACTCTGGGCCACCAACGAGGCAGGAAAAAAGAGTTGGAGAGAGGAATCCAGGACTAGGACCGCCATGCGCAAGGCTCACAGCAATTGCTCTGCCGGCAATGAAATACCTGTCCTCTCTCAGAGCTAGGGAAACATAGGTAGCATTACCTCATCAAATGGATAGTTCACTCTAAAATCCTATTATTAATGTCATCAAGCACATATGCTCATAACAGTCAATTCCCCAAATGTGTATGGTTAATAAATTAAATAAATACCTGCACTATCAAGAGCCAAATTCAGTTTCCCCTCCTTTCCTTCAAACATAGATGAAACTGCCATGGCTTCAAAGAGTAGTCTCAAGAACTCTCTTCTGGGACCGCCCAAATCCACAGCCTCTTCTTCTCTGCCCATGGCGTCAGAAAACTTGATTGACATCCTGTAGTTTGGATTGTAGGATGATCTCTTGAAGCCATGTACAGCTCCATCCATCACGGAAGCCCGATGTATGTTGAACTTGCATTTTTCGTCGGTGTCAATTCTACTCACAAGATTGAGCAGTAAGTCACGTGCCGGCATCTTATCAGGGGCTCCTGCCTCCCTGGTGAATAGAAGACAAAACTTTTTTTAAAACCTGTAATATGTTGTATGTTCCAACGGTAAGAAATACAACTGAGATGGATCTGCTGGATGACATATGGGGAGACATGAGGTTGAAAACATCAAATCTAGACAAAATATCCAACGCACCATTGCAACACAATCAGATTGTGTATCAGAGCATACAATGACAAACCAGTGCTCAGGGTCCACCGTCCTCACTACATTTGGTCTTTTCCTGCACCAGCATACCTGATTCGACCAATCAACTGGTTGCTCATGAGCTGAATGTAATGTGCTGGTGGCAGGATAGATATATATGGTTGGGATAGTGGGACTTGAGGACTGGGTCCTAGATCCTCCTAGGTATCTGAAGATGACAAGACTATAAAATTAATCCCACAACGTGACTGCTATTTGCACATTTAAGCAATAAAACACGAGAGGGAGTGCTTTTTCAGTGGTTATTGGCACGGCTGTGCTGGCTTCCGTACTCAAGCTAGTGGGGATGCTGCATTCTAAACACTGGGCACATTATTAGCTACGTCTCCTTGTGTTGAACACGAGAGGGCAGAACGCAGCATGTCCACTGACCAGTTATCAAAATGAAATGCCAACACACTTGGCAATTGCCTTCCGTTTACACTGAAATTACTCTCACACATACTACTGAAAATGCTCTTATATACAACTATTGCATTTCAGTAGTATGTGAGAGGATTTTCAGTAGTATGTGAGAGTATTTCACATGTGTATGTGAGAAGATTTCACATGTGTATGTGAGAACATTTTCAGTAGTGTATGTGAGAGGTAAAGTATGGAATATGGCCTATACTGCCTCTCATAAAGATCAGCCTCGCTCCTCAACTAAAGTCTCCTGTGTTGACCAACATGGCTGGTCCTCTTCTCAAACCCTGAAATCTTTTTTTGTTTGTTTAATTTGCAGGGAAATGTGTAATCATGGCAACAGTTCTTGATCATGTGACTACTAATTTGTTAAAGTAGTGCTTCATCAGCGCGCTAAAGAAAATAAAATTGTCTTGTACTTTATAGTACTTATATTAGTAATGAATGGACCGGAGACCAAGGCATAACGTTGACCTTTTACTAGGCATATCTTCAAGTCTTCACACTCGCGCATGCGCGCTCATTACATATCAAAACCTGCTCACTACATCTCCCCCTTTTAAACTGATACTTTCAGGATCTTTACAGAAAAATTAAATCACATGTTAATAAAGCCTAATGCTGATTTTACCAACGAGGCAGGGGAACAGCTGGCACCTTAAACATCTCTGTAAACGTGAGCAAATGTAAACTGGTTAAATGAACTTCACATTTCACATCTCATATCTAGACACACATTTCACAACACAGTTCTTTTTTTTTCTTTTTTTTTGACCTATGAACATATCAAGACAAGTACATAACCTAACTGAGAGGTAGGGTAGACTACCTGATCCTCTCTGTTGTGGTATGGAGGTTATTCTGCTCCATGTATACTCACAACACTAAACTACAAATTCAGTCTTTTAACAGGCTTGACTGCCCTGCCAACTCTGGTGTGTAGTCCAGAGTCCGGCTGGCTTCCAGACGGTGAAGGCACTACTCGCAAATGAGAACGGTTTCTTCGGAGACTGCCTGTTGAGGTTTGGGTCACGTATGAACGTGGTGTCCCTGCTGATCCAGAGACGACTCCTGTGTGTGGAACATTCCGTCTCCAAACTCTCTGACCTGGCTGGAGTGGTGGTGTCTCCCGTGCTCTATGTCGTCTGTTGTATCCTTCAGCCTGTTGTCTTTTAAGCTCCTGGTCTTTCAACTCAAAAGCTCTCAAGTCTGGCCATGCTGGTTTGAGAGTGCGTGGACACACCGGAAGGGGTGTTTGGATGTTGCGTCCCATCAGGAGCTCTGCCGGTGATACTCCATGGGCAAGAGGAGTTGCTCTGTACACCATACGCGCTTTGTGAGGGTCCTCACTCTTCTGCAACAAGGATTTCCCAGTCTTTACTGCACGTTCAGCTTCCCCATTGCTTTGAGGGTAACGGGGGCTACTGGTACCATGTTGAAAGTTATAATCTTTAGCAAAATCTGCGAACTCTGCAGCAACAAACTGCGGTCCATTGTCTGTGACGAGTGTATCCGGCACCCCGTGGCGGCTAAAGATGACTTTTATTTTCACAATCACAGCTGTTGCTGAAGTGCTTGTTAAATTGGCAACCTCAGTGTATCTTGAATAGTAATCAATGACTACTAAATACTGACCCTTCTTCCACTCAAATAAGTCAGCTGGTAGCCATTCCCATAGGTGTGATGGCAAGGGTGTGGTCATCAGAGGTTCCATGGCATTTTGACTCTCTTAAGCACAAATTTCACACTGACGTACCTTCTATCTGATCTGTTTTGTCAGCCCAGGCCGCCACACTGATTCATGGGACCTGGCCATGCATTTCACCATTCCCTGGTGACCCTGGTGAATTTTGTCCAAGATGTCCTGTTGCATGCTTGCTGGAATCAGTATTCTCTTTCCTTTCATCAACAGGCCATCCACCATCAACAGGTCGTTTCTGTATTGCCAGAAAGGCTTTAACTGTGGCACAGAACTGCTTCTTTCCCATCCTTTGTGGATCAGGGAGGACAGCTGCTTACACACTGGATCTTCTTCTTGTGCTCTTCTTATTTGTAGCAACTTCTCAGGTGAGGCCGGGAGTTGCTGAATGACCTCATTGATTTGAGCTGTGATGTCATTCTGAAGCGGGAGGTCTTCCTCTGTTGTAGTACGCTGGAGTGGAGCTCTTGATAGAGCGTCAGCTGCAATAAGATTTTTCCCTGGTACATGTACGATTGAGTAGGAAAAACGCAGAAGTCTTGATCTGAAGCGCATTATACGAGGCGGGACGTCATCCAGTGGCCTTGAGCTGAGAAGACTGGTCGGTTCGCATCACAAAGTGTAGGCCCAGGAGGTAGGTCTGAAATCTTTCACAAGTCCAGGTGACAGCAAGGGCCTCCTTTTCAATTTGGCATATCTTCACTCTGTTTCCGTCATGCTGCGAGATATGAAAGCCACTGGCCTCCAGTCTCCAGGTTCTTGAAGCTGAGATAAGACCCCTCCTAATCCGTAAGACGATGCATCTGCTGACACTCTGGTCGGTTTCTCTGGACTGTACTGGGCAAGGACAGTAGATGAGCTGAGCTCGTTTTTCAACTTTGCAAAGGCACACTGCTGCGCTGCTCCCCACATCCACATGTTTTCTGCTTTCAGTAGTTCTCTGATTGGCCCAGTGAGCTCTGCGATGTTGGGAGAGAATTTCCCCACATAGTTGACCATCCCCATGAAGCGTTTTACGTCAGCCACATCTTTGGGTGGTGGCGTCTCTCTAATTGCCCTAATCTTCTCAGGATCTGCTTGTATGCCCTCTGAACTGACAACGTGTCCGAGAAATTTGACCTGCTTCACTGCGAACTGACATTTGTCATTCAGAGTTAGGCCCCGCTGCTGCAGTCTTTGCAACACTTGATGCACCCTGTCCTCATGCTCTTTGGGCGTGGCACCAAACACCAGGATGTCATCCGCATGACACAAAGTTCCTTCTAGGCCGTCAAGCATCTGCGTTAAATGCTTCTGAAAGTGTTCTGGCGTGGATGATATTCCAAAGGGAAGCCGATTAAAACAATAACGGCCAAATGGTGATGAAGGTGGTGAGTGGGGTTGAATCTTTGTGCAAAGGCACCTGCCAAAAACCGGCAGTGGCATCAAGTTTGGAAAGAATCCTAGCTCCAGCTAGCTTAGCTAGCGTCTCATCAACAGCTGGAAGAATACTATGTCGCTCCCTGCCCACATTTTCGTTCAGGCGGGTTAGGTCGACACATATTCTAATTTTTCTATTAGCTTTTGGTACTACGACCATTCCTGAGCACCACTCTGTAGCTTCCTCTATGGGAGAAATAACGCCCATTTCCTCCATCCTTTTTAACTCTTCTTGAACTTTTCCTCTTAAGGGCAATGGCACACGGCGTAGCACAGCGAGGGCAAAGGGAGTGGTATTTTCTTTTAATTTAATTTTGTATTCTCCCTCTAGCTTATCTAAGCCTGTGAAAACTCTGGGATATTGTTCTTTGTAGCTTACCTCAGCTGCTGTGATAGCTTGCACAGGGCTGAGCAGGCAGAGGTCTTGTATCGCTGGTAAGCCAAGCAAAGGAGTCACTAACCCTGACACAACATACACTTGCTGCTTCGCTACATATCCATTGTGACTAATATTCGCAGTAAAATGTCCCTTCACTTCTATGGGAGAGTTACTTGGTCCACACAGTCTTTTGGTTGTCAGTAGCAGCTTTCCATGTCGCTTTTGTGAATACAAATGTGCCGGGATAGCTGTCACTGCAGCGCCCGTGTCCAACTTAAACGTCATCTGCTGACCATTCACTGCAACCGATTTCTGCCAGAATGTGTTGGATTTTGTACAATTCACTGTGCCCAGGAACAATGTCTCTACGCTTTCATCCAAGTCATGTTCCTTCATTTCTTCCACTCTCATTTTCGTTTTACAAACAGCGGCAAAATGCTCCCTTTTCTTACATTTCTTGCACTCAGCAGTGCGCGCGGGACATGCATTGAACGAATTTTCATGTGTCTTCCCACATCTGCCACATTTAGTATTTGCATTATTTTGCACTCTTTCCTTTGGTTTAAAACCACCTTTTCCGTGTGGAGAGTATTTCTGTTTGAACTTGAATCTAACTGCATCCATGTTTGCCTCTGTGCCATCTGTGCTACTCTGTCTCAATGCAGGCTGTTGCATTTTAATTTCCTCACTCTGGCGGATTTGTGTGACAGCTTTCACGAGAGTCAACTCAGAATCTAGCTGTAACTTCTCTGCAGGTCCATGGTCTCTGGTACCCACGGCAAGGCGGTCTCTGATCATCTCGTCTTGGAGAAGTCCATACTGAGAATGCTCAGCCAGTTGATGCACAGCAGTAATAACGCTTCAGCCGTCTCACCAGGCTCCTGGCTACGTTTGCTGAATTTAGCTCTTTCCTAGATCACATTATGCTTGCATATGAAATGTTTATGAACGCTTGCTTTACTTGGTCCTACTTTTTCTTGCCCTCCTCCGTCAGTTCTGACGTGTTCAGAACGTCCTCCGCCATGTCTCCAATAGTGTAAACTAGCGAGTTAGCTTGATACTCTTGACTCTTTGCATTTAGTCCTGCTGCCGCTATGCGGAATCTTTCTAAACCTCGCATCCAATTAGGCCACTACCGAAGTCTCCCAAGTCAAATGCTTCAGGCGGACTTACTGAAAATAGAGAATCCATTCTGTTTTACCTTCCCAATGCTCCTCTCCAACGTTGCATCAACGCAGCTCCACGTTAGCGTTAGCTCTGATAGCTCACTCGGCCAATTCAGAAGCTCTTTTCTCACGTAGTCAAACTGCACGGATCATTCCGCTCACTTGTGTCGGGTGATGGTATTTATCTCAGAGGCGAGGACGACGACTTCTGACACCATGTCTTGTACTTTATAGTACTCTGGATCTTTGGTTTTAACACAGCTGTGTTAAAACCAAAGATCCAGAGTACTGCGTGGTAGTAGTAGTACACAGGCAGGGATGAGTATGGACACTGATGTCAATTTGGCCAACATACACAGTAAAAAACGGAATGTTAATTTAACTCTGAGAGTGTACAAATGGACTAACACGCAGGAAATTAAATGAACACTCAGGATTTTACTGTGTACACATAGATTTGAGAGTGTTTTAAACACAAAAATCGTAATGCTTTTTCAAACTGGACATTCAAAAAAACATCCAAGTGTTTCAAAGTCATGCCCAGAAAAGTAAGAGGTGCACCATCTCTTTCTAGGGTGTCATAAGTGCGGTGGGATGGATCTGTTATGTCTGCACACATCGACAGTGCTACATTTGATTTGGCGCTGTTCTATTGTGCTGGGATCGATTGGTGATGCCTGCGGGCTCTGGGTTGTTTGATCGGGTCTGCCTGTGACGCTGTGTGAGTCTAAATAAGCAATGCAATGCAGAGGTTGTGTCGAGCGACAGCACTGTGTCCTGACCTGATTTCTAAACACAATACTGGCGACGAGGATGGCTGCTATCTCTCTCCCACCACCTGCCCCCTTCCTGGCATTACCTGGCGAGCCTCCGGTACCATGGACTCGCTGGCTACACAGTTTTGAAAATTACCTCATAGCCTCAGGGCTCGACGACGTGAGCCAGGCTAGGGAGACGGCTCTGTTGCTACACTGCTTGGGAGCAGAGGGTCATCGTGTGCTCGGGACTCTGGGGAACTTCACAAACTTTGACGAAGCTGTGGGACTTATGAGCACCCATTTCGCTGCTCCACAGAGTGCCCTCCTTCGGCGATTTATATTCCGTCAGCGACACCAACTGCCTGGTGAGTCTGTGCGGCAGTACGTAGCTAATTTGCGAGGGCTAGCTAGCTCATGCAAGCTTGGCGCGCTTCAGGACGAGATGGTCCGCGACCAGCTAATCGAACACACCAACAACGCAAAGGTGCGTGAGACTCTCCTGCTGAAAACAGACGATCTGCTGCTGTCCAGAGCAATTACCATCGCACTACATGTTGAGAGAGCAGCTGAGTGTGTTGCTATGCTAAATACACAGCAAGTGGCCACCTCCAGTCAAGCTGCCAACGAGTTCTCCCTCTACTCACGGCTGCCCCCCCGGACGCAACCCAGCCAGAGCGAGGCGGGCGCCGACTCCACTGAGGACGTCCTGCAACTGCAACGACAGTGTTCTCGGCCCCGCCCTCTACAGTCCTGTGGTAACTGTGGATCTCGGTCTCATGTTTCAAGGGCTCAGAACTGTCCTGCCCGTGGCCAGACATGCCGTAGCTGCGGTAAGCAAAATCACTTTGCCAACGTCTGTCGATTTTACCCGGCTGGGTCAGAGGGCCACACCCCCCAGTCTTCAACCGCCATCATTCACAAGGTGAGCTCTGGGCCAGTGTCACTCAAATCATGCACAGTCAAATCATGCACAGTCAACATTAATGATGTGTGCATTCCCCTGTTGTTGGACACCGGTGCAGGTGTGTCTCTCCTGAATGTTGATAGCTACAGTCAATTTTTCAGTTCACTGCCACCGTCAGCACCCTCAGCTGTCCTCTGTGGGTATGGTGACTCCAAAATCGATCTGTTTGGCTCTCTCCAAGTGACTGTCCGCTATGGAACCAAGTTGGTGCCCAAGGCAGTTTTTCATGTGGCACGCCGTGGGGCCAACCTGATAGGCCTGGACCTGTTCTCCGCTCTGGGGTTCTCCCTCTTAGACACAAGGGGGGCAGCAATCCTGACTGTTGCCATGCCTTGGCAGCAGAAGTGGCCATCACTGTTTGTGGGGCTTGGCTGCCTCTCCGCCTTCGCCCATCAACCTCTCCTCAACCCTGCTGTGAAACCTGTCATCCAACCACTGCGCCGCATCCTGTTGGCTCTCCGTGATGGGGTCTCCGCCGAGCTGCAACAACTCCTGGAAGTTGGCATCATTGGACCGGTGGACGCATCACCCTGGGTCTCAAACCTCGTGGTGGCTAAGAAGAAGTCGGGGGGCCTGCGTGTCTGCGTTGATCTACGTGCAGTAAATAAGGCATTGGTCCCTGATAAGTATCCACTGCCCACCTCAGGAGAACTCACTGCTCAGTTCTATGGCTCTGAGGTGTTCTCCAAGCTCGACCTTAGACAGGGGTACTTACAGGTGCCCCTCCACCCCAGCAGCTGAAACCTCACAGCCTTTGCGACACATGCAGGAGTGTTTCGCTACACCAGGATTCTTTCGGTCTCAGCTCCGCCCCTAGCTGCTTCCAGAAAATCATGGTCTCCGTGCTGGCTGGCATAGCCGAAACCTCATAGCCTTTGTGACACATGCAGGAGTGTTTCGCTACACCAGGATGCCTTTCGGTCTCAGTTCCGTCCCTAGCTGCTTCCAGAAAATCATGGTCTCCGTGCTGGCTGGCATACTGGGCGTGACCATTTATCTGGACGATATAGTGGTACACGGGCCCACCAGTGAAATCCACGACAAGCGCCTCAACATGGTCTTCGCAGCCCTGTCCAAGCACAAGCTAACTCTCAATGCTGAGAAATGTGTCCTATGTGTTCAGCCATCGAGTTCGTGGGGTTCTGGCTGTCAGCGAGCGGTGTAACTCCACTACAATCCAACGTGGATGCCATTCAGGCCATCCCTGAGCCCAGCTCGACCGCCCAGGTCGCCTCCTTCCTGGGTATGACAGGCTACTACCTGAGGTTTCTTCCCCACTACTCTGTGACCACAGCCCCCCTGCGCCAGCTGCTGCATAAGGACGAGCCATGGGTGTGGTCAAAGGCATGCAGTGACGCTGTGCGTGATCTCAAGACTCAACTGACTTCACCACCAGCATTGGCTCACTTCGACATCTCCAGCTCCACCTTTGTGACCTGTGACGCGTCAGCCACAGCGATAGGGGCTGTGCTGTCTCAAACCCAGAACGGTGTGGAGAAGCCCATCGCCTTCGCCTCCCGTGCCCTCAACCTGACCGAGCAGCGGTACTCCGTGGGTGAGCGTGAGGCGTTAGCCTGCATCTGGGATGGTGAAAGGTGGCACCTATACCTCTATGGCCGCTCCTTCACCCTCAGGGCAGATCACCAGGCCCTGACAGCGCTGCTGTCCACATCTGGCACAGGCCACAAACCCCTGAGGCTGCACCGCTGGTCTGACCACCTCCGCCAGTACAACTTCAGCCTGCAGCTCACTCCAGGCAGAGACAATGTTGTCACCGACCTGTTCTCTCGCTCTGTCTCCACCTCAGCTACACAGACGGACACTGACTGTGTGGAAAAGGACATTGTCCAAATGCTACACACACCCCTTCAGGCCACTGTCTCTCTGCAGGAGCTGAGGGCAGCCTCCGAACAGGACCCTGTCCTCTCCCAGCTCCGCACCTACATCCAGAACGGCTAGCCTCACAAGGTCCCAGAGGAGCTGGCTGCGTTCTCCCGAGTCAGACAGGAGCTCTCCTGCTGGAATGACACCTGCGTGGCACGAGGGTTTTGCACAGTGGTCCCAGGTGCTCTCCGTGCGCGTGTTTTGAATATGGCGCATGAAGACCACCTGGGCATTGTGAAACTGAAACAGCGCTGCCGAGACATGGTGTGGTGGCCGGCGATAGACAGAGATATTGAGGCTCTGGTGAAGGACTGTTTTGCCTGCCTTGTGCGTGGCAAGACTGGCCACCAGGCTCCCCCACCCCTGCAACCTCTTGCCTGGCCCTCTCAGCCCTGGGAACACCTGCAGTTGGACATCTGTGGTGAGATCCATGGAGTTCCCCACCACCAACGCTTCCTGGTGGTCGCCTACGATCTATACTCAAAATGGCCTGAACTCACCACTTCCGGCACTGTGACCTCACAGGTCATCATCGACTTCCTGAACTCTCTCTTCTCTCGCTGGGGCCTCCCAAAGACCATCACCACTGACAACGGTCCTCAGCTGGTCTCTGCTGAGTTCCCTGCTGATCTCGAAAACAAGGGCATCCGTCATATACGCACTGCGTATTACCACCCCCAGGCCAATGGCGGCATTGAACGTTTTCACCAGTCACTGAAGAACAGCCTCAGAGCATACATGGCCCAAGGGTGCTCTTTCACACAGGCCATCCATCACACTCTGCTGCACTATCGGGCCACACAGCACCCAACCACAGGCGTCTCCCCAGCCTCTCTCATGTTGGGCCGGGAACTTTGCATGCCCCTTGACAGGCTCCGCCCCTCCACACCCCAGGCATCCCCTCTGGGGTCAGAGCCTCAGTCACTCGTCAGCAGACACAGATGAAGCAACGGTTTGACTAGTCAAAACGAACCAGGGTGCCAGACATCAATGCGTCAGACTGGGACAGGGTCCGCAGGCCGCACAGGGACAATAAAATTGCTTCATACTGGCCCTCTCCTCTCCAAGTCACCCGTCAGCTGGGCCCAGCCACCTACATCCTCAGCGATGGCACTCGGTGGCACTCCAGTCGTCTGCGGAAGGTGTCAGCTCCGCCACACACAGCTGGTGACACAACCTTAGCCATTCCCTCAGCATGGCAAGACGCCCCGGGGCTTCATGCAGCTCCTACACGGGCCCCAGACATTCCTGGACCTCAGCTTCCCCTGCCTTCCCCCTCCCTACCTCGGCCTGCCCAGCCTCAGGCCGCCTCGCGAGCTGTTCGCACATGTTTATGCCCTGGCCACCTAGAGGACTTTTTCTCAACCTTTCATGTTTGAAATCCTGCCAGGGGTGGGGATGTTATGTCTGCACACTGGATCACCAGTGCTGCAATTAGTTAATGATAGCATCATTCTATTGCGCCTTGATTGATGTGTGATGCCCAGTAGTTCTGTTCTTGTTAAATCCTGCCGGGGGGGCGGGGGGGGGTGTTATGTCTGCACACATCGACAGTGCTGCATTTGATTTGGCGCTATTCTATTGTGCTGGGATCGATTGGTGATGCCTGCGGGCTCTGGGTTGTTTGATCGGGTCTGCCTGTGACGCTGTGTCAGTCTAAATAAACAATGCAACGCAGAGGTTGTGTCGAGCGACAGCACTGTGTCCTGACGTGATTTCTAAACACAATAGGATCATTTCTCAAAAGTGTGCCTGACAAATCGCAGGCCTACAAAGAAATTGTCAACAGTGTAGAAGGAAACATGACTTTACATTTGTGATTAATGGAAATGACTGAGAGACTTCCCTTTTGTGTTGGGGGAGTAAATCTGAAAATGGTTGTTGACTCTGGTGCAACCAGTAATGTTATTGATCAAACACATGGGAATGGTTAAAGTTAGAACGCATTGTTATCAATGTATCCCATAACAAGGGCAAATATTTTATTTGAAATTTGTTCTGCAATGGCTTTCAACTCACTGCTGGAGATGTGAGTCTCAGATTTTTTTTGTTCTCCACCCTCGTCCTCTGGCTCCAGAACATTCCCCACCAGCCATTCAGTTACCTCACTGATATCCTCCTCCTTGTCTACAGAGTCCAAAGCATTAATGCTAAGGACTGAGACTCTCCTAGTAGGAGGAAAGCTGTCAAGGGTGCTGGTTGTGGTTGAGTCACATGCAGCCTCTGGTTGGACAAAACATGACTGAAGGAATGATGGGGCTGCGTAAGGCCTGCATGGGCTCTGACTCAGCTTCCATGTCCCCTGGAATCTGTTTTGTAGAACCCACCATTGCACAGACCACATAGAGATCCCTTTAGTGCATCTGAAAACGAAAGAAAAACTCAATGTTTAACCAATGTATTTTTCTACAAACTGTGCAAACATTGCCCTATGTGTCGCATTTGTGGTGTAGTGACTTGGGCCACCACTTTGTGAGAACAAGGTCTGAGGTTCTGACAAGCAAGGTGTTGCACGCCTGGATCTATGGCTGCCATGGCTTGAGGAACAAAATGATGAGCTGGCTGCCACTGTCTTCTCAAAAGTGGTAGCAACCATGGTATCCGTCAGCTCCATGCATGGGTGGTCTCTCTCGGAATCGATGACATCAAGGTCAGACATCATCGAAGCGTCCTCAACACTTTGGGGTTCCTCCTATGCTGAGGGGTCAGTGGTGGCTATGGCTGTAGACTGGAATATTGTGCAGCAGCCCATCATCTTTTCTAGGCATCCTCTCACGGTGGTGCCCATGGCGGTAACAGTGCCGTGGAGAGTGTGGGTTTTGTGAACACGTCCACCCACAAATACCTTAGGGCTCCAGCACTTGCTTCTGAGCGATCTCAGAGAGGATAGAGTTAATCTCAGCGGCCTCAATGGCCACCAGTCGGTTGAGCTCATTTGAGACCCCTGACTTGGTCTCTGTCACACTCATGATTTCTGACATTGACTGGAGGATGACATTATGATGGACACAATGATGGAAGATTTTCGATCTCTTCCCAGTACACCGTCTATGTCTCCTGCCATTAAACAGAGAAGAACTGAAAACAAGGAAGCCAATCCATTCTCTCCCAGCTCTCGTTTCTCTCCTTGCTGATAAACAACAGATCCAACACCTTGGAAAAGATGGTAAGTGACAACTCCAGTGTGATTGCAGAAGTGAAGGAAGCCGTTAAGGAAAACCCTAGGCAGATTGCAGGTATTAAAGAATCGTTTGACTCTGTGTGTGCTGAGATCAAACCATGAAGGATGGAGTGGAAGACACTGAGTCACAGATCATAAAACATGAAGCAATCTCTGACACGCCTGAGAAACGGATATCTCATTTGGAAAGCTACTCGCGCCACTGGAATCTATAACTCTATGGCTTAAATGAAAAGGAGAAACGGGACGTGCGAAAGAAGTCATCCATGTGTGCCAAGCTCTTCTTCCGGAGGCCAAAGATAAAATACCAGACGTCATTGACACGGTGCATCGCCTTGGTCCCAGGAAGCCGAACAACACCCAACCCAGAGGCATCATCCCGCAAGTCACCTCTCGGATCTACCGCAACACTGTTTGGCGTTCTGCCAAAAATTCGACCTTCCTGAAGAATAACAATTCTGGCAGAGGACTTGTCTGCAGAAGACAGGGAAAGGAGAAATAGACGTTGGGCCACCATAGAAAAGGCACAGAAAGAAAACAAGCTGGCTTCCTTTGTTGGAGGCCGTGCTTTTGTGAATGGATCAGAAATCTTCCACCTTAGAGTCACGGTTGGTGAGCCAAACTTAGCACAGGTACAGCCAAGGTACAGTTTACAGTGTCACTCACTTTTTCTATTTTTTTTTATTTTCTGCATTAATGTCAGAGATTATTTTTTAATGATACTTTAATTGCTCTACCGAGTTAATTAGCAGCGAGATTCCATAACTTATGCTAAAAGCTACTAAGCTGGATATTCAAATATGTTGATATGTACAAATGCTACATAAAGGATAACACATGGTACAGTTAAAACCAGCTTGGTTTATGTACCTCTTTTTTTTAAGAGAAATGAGTAAAATAGTGTTCTTAAGACTGTCCAGAGGATATTTGCCACATTGAGCACGCTGGTATTTATCCTCATGTTCACACTGTTATTTGATTCCGCACCTTACGTTCACATTGTTAAGGTTTGTGGAAGACCCCGAGCACACGACACCAAGCAGAGATAAGAGTTCGCCGAAACTGGCGTACTTTATTAGCAGTTCATGCAAAGGTCCAACTGGACAACATGCAAGGCAACGAAAAGAGTCCGGCGAGTCGCTTTGGAGGCGATTGAAGGGTCGCCGCTCGGGGAGTAGTCTTCGGAGGTGGCGTGAGGGCCGCTCGGGAAACAGACCTCAGGCGCGGTATGCGGGACGCTCGGGAAACAGACACCTTAGGTGGCGGAAGGGCCACTTGGGAACCAGAAGTCGGAAGCAGCGGAAAATCTGCTGCTAGGGGACCAGACTTTGGAGGAGATGGAAGGGCCGCCGCTCGGGGAGTAGTCTTCGGAGGTGGCGTGAGGGCCGCTCGGGAAACAGACCTCAGGCGCGGTATGCGGGACGCTCGGGAAACAGACACCTGAGGCGGCGGAAGGGCCACTTGGGAACCAGACGTCGGAAGCAGCGGAAGATCTGCTGCTAGGGGACCAGACTTTGGAGGAGATGGAAGGGCCGCCGCTCGGGGAGTAGTCTTCGGAGGTGGCGTGAGGGCCGCTCGGGAAATAGACCTCAGGCGCGGTATGCGGGACGCTCGGGAAACAGAAACCTGTGGCGGTGTACGGACCACTTGGGAAACAGATTTTGGAGGCGTCGGAAGGTCCGCCGCTCGGGGACCAGATTTCGGAGGCAGCGGAAGGTCTGCCACTAGGGGATCAGACTTTGGAGGCGATTGAAGGGCCGCTGCTCGGGGAGTAGTCTTCGGAGGTGGCAGAAGGGTCGCTCGGGAAACAGACCTCAGGACTGGCTCCGAAGTTGACAATGTAGGAAGCACCATCCTTCGTCTCACTGTGGACATTGAACACTCCTCCCCCTAGAGTTTTAATATCCTCTGCCCCCAAGGAAGTGTCCATTCTCTGAAGAACATGTTTGACCATGTCCTTCGGCCGATTGTTTAGAAAGGCTGGCACTGACTTACTGTATTGCTTGTACCCCGATGAGCACCTCACACTGAGCTCAGTGTACCTGGAAAATAAAAGTCACTTAAGTAAACTCGTAGAAACAAGCATAATGGGGAATTCTTAAATTTAGTCTTTAGATGATTTGCATAATAACTGGGATCTTACTTTTTTTGCATGTATGGGACATAGCTGTTGATAACTATAGTCACCATCTCAGTTAAGGTGCTGTCCTTGTACCCGTCCAAGAAGCGGTGTTTGAATGTCTCATTTTGTCGTTCAACACCATTATTCATAGTGATGGTGACATGTAGAGTCTCATCCCTAAACACTGGGACCCATCTCTAAAGATGTAATAAAAAGTAATTTGACAATGTGAACATATATATCACAGCTAATAAAACAGTATTATCAAATAACATACTCAAGGTCGTGCTAAACTGTGATAGTTACGATAGGATTATAAGTTAATTTCAGGTGTATTTTACACATATTTGCCTTCATTAGAAAATACCCCATTTCTTTCATTATTGGGGGTAATACGATGCTACGATGTGACCAACTTACCTTGGCTTCTGAGAGCCACGTCATAGAGAACCAGTTTTGCAACATGCTGTTGGTTTTCCACATGGAGCTATTAGCCTCGAAGTCGACGGACTGCTGGAAGGCTTCTGGTGTGTCGGCTGCAGCAATCGCCCTCAGCATCTTCAGTAGGGCACCCTGGTCCTCAATGCCGTGTGCCTGTTTTCAGACCCACTCCACCCATGCCTTCTCCCGGTGGAAATCACACAGCACAGCCTGTGTGCCTTGTTAGGTTCAAAATATTGAGACATTAGGATCTTTGTTGATACATGCAATTAAAAGCATTTCAACAGCCAATTACACTTTACAGACTGTTTCAGCATGTACGTATGTGAAGAGTCATTTCTGTCTCCCGAATAACCTTTATTTATGAGGGGTTAACATAATCAAGGTGGTGCAATAGGAAGGTCATAGTTGCCTACCTTCAAAGGTTGATTCCACAGCTTGGATTTCCACCTCGCTATAGTCCACCAAGAAGTGAGCTGGAGACCAATTTGTGTTCCACTCCTTAAAAACGCTCAGAGCCTCCTTGACTGATTCAGTCCGCTCATGCTGTACGACAAAGACACCCGCTACCACATAGCACACATTTGTGCGTACACACAAAAAAACCCAATGGCAATGCATAGCGTGTGGTGCGGTATGTTGCATCAAGTAAACAGATGTCTTTGCCATACAGCTGCAGGATCTTCTGCTGCCACTCGGACTGATAACAGAATAGAAGGTCCTCTGATTCGCTATTAAGCCGAAGATGGATGCTGTCTTTTGGGCCCTTCAGCTTGTCGCTTTCTACCAGCTCCTGTTTATTACATGTACGTATATTAAAACAGTAGAGATATGCATGTGTTTCCATTGTATATTATCGAATGTTTGATTTAAATGAACATTTCACTCACTTGCAAATTGACTTGATCAATTTTGGACTGTCGCCCCTTGTCTCTGGCCTTTGACATCACATTTCGTATGTCTTTGTCTAAGGGATGAAATCTCCTCCTTGTGAGTGGTGGTGGGCTGGCTCCCCTAAACAAGTCAGTGTTGACATACTGTGCAATGTGTCGACGCATCTCACTGCTCCTCTTGACCCCTTGCTTGGTGAGTTCTGAGATGCGCTGCTCCACCCTGCTGTCAATAGGCTCACGGATAGAGGCAGCCTTCAGGATAATACAGAGTACAAAGTGATTAGCGCCTTAATGATAGGGACTTCAGGAAACAACATTCCCTTTAGCTAATTAATTTACATGTCGACACTAAATGTATCAATATAACATAAGGGTTATTTTAGTAGTGTAAAAATAAGTATAATAAGATTCAGCCTTAAGGCTAATTTATTCATCCTATCACAGCTGCGCAAAACTTATGAAGGCATCTGCAACCTTACAAAAATCAGCAGGTACACGACGCCCGTCGCCGACCCTCTAAAAGTGTCGGCTTGACGTCAAAACTGTCGAATTTGCATCATTTTTATCCAGCTGCGCGTCGCACTACACTTTGAAACATAAATTAGGCTTTAGTCCCATCTCTCCTAAGCACAGGTTTAATTTATCACCAGTCACTGTAGAATCATTCCTGAGGTGTAGACTATCTAGTCTACATAAACATTACCTAACATTCTTACTGTGTTCTACTGTGTTTATTACCATACCTCTCCCTCGACTGGGTGTCCCACATGTGCACCGGCTGTGGGTGTCTTCACAAAGAATACATTTTCTCAGACAATGGGGTCCCTTTTCAGAGCTTCTCTAAGCCTCACTGCAGCCGCCTTTCTCGCTCTCAGACTCTCCCTGTTCTCATTCAACTAACAGCAAAGTAGATTTGTACAACAACACAGGTAAACAGAGTTGTTCGTGTTCTTTGAAGCATTAATCAATTTCTTCATGTTCTCATTGTTTATAAACAGTCTATCTATAAGTTACATTTTGTACTGAAAGAAACCCCCAAAAACCGGTTAAATAAAAAGGTTAGTTAATCTAACCTTGAATGCTGGAAAACGGCAAATACGGGTGAGGTGCACCCCAGCTGGGCATCCAACCTTCTTTGTATCTTGCAAGAGATACCTCCCTTTGTGAAAACTATGATCTTGAGTCTGCAACGAATAATACATGTTGGACATAATTCTACATGAAACCGGTGCTTATTTTTAGTGTGTTGACTAATATGGACAATAGTGCATTAAACAATTCTGAGAATCCAAGACAGAAGTGACAACTTACTGTTTCCTTTGATTTCGCCTCAGCATAGTGCCTCGTTTTTTTGGCTCCCACATCCTTGCCCTGATGGCCCACCATCGTTTTGTACCCAACAAATACGAAGGGAACTCCACTGAAGGGGACTGATGGGGCCTTATCTTTCGACCGCTCCCAGTAAACTTGTTGGATCCCAATTGATGGCTGCCATTCTGTATCAAAAGGTCAACAGGTAAACACAATCTAGGCTACATGGTTACTTGTTATCTAACGTTACTAGCTATGTTGTGGACATTAAATACGTTCCCGTTACCCCAAGTTATGCAGAGCAGAACCTGTTGTTCAACGACAGCGCAGTGAAAGCCCCTTTTCACCTGGCCAAAACACCCGCTTACACCCGGCTTTTTGGCCAGTGGCAAATGGTACAATCGGCATCCAGTCCCGGGTGAAATGACTGCAATAAACACAGGTTTTATCGGCTTCAGCTCCGCTCGGCATTGATGTAAACGGGACACCCGGGTAGACAGTGTCGGCGCCAGAACAAATCTGACGGCCGGGCCTACGGTTTTCACGGGGGGCACGAGCATTAGGCTGTCAAATTTACGTTCTATATTTGAAAATTCTTCGATTGTGAATTTAATTATTTGCTAAATTAACCTTCGAATGTGCGCTTAGAATCCTTACTTGTGCTCTGCTCTTTTCCCCCGTTGTTTTCCATTAGCGCACAGACGCTACAGCAGACGGCGCGAGCTTACTCGCAGCAGACCGCCCACTATAACACACTGCTATGCTCGCTGCACTGCGTCACAGTAGGCTACTAAATGGCTAAGCCGAAAGAACCTCGAATCAAAGTAAAAAAGAAGTGGTGTGTAAGGTATGCCATTTTTGAGCAAGTGTAACACTCCACAACTAAGTTACGAATTTAAAGCAACATCTTCAAACTAAGCACCCATCAGAATCCGCGCAGAGCTGTGACGAGGCGCCGGCTTCAAAACAGCCGCGCCTGACAGCGTTTTCCCAACAACACGTTGCCTCCCCGCCCCGCACTTCTGCGCGATCACAACGCGTTTTCCCAATGCTGGGAACGTCGTTAACAAAACACGTGCAGCACTCGCCTCTGACCAAGTAAACCACCTTGTATTTTTAGCAAACAATCTCTAAAATAGTCATGCGAGCTGCGAAGTTGTCAAACTCGAATGTCGATTTTGCCGCGTTTTTTAAGTATCCTTTTCCTGTGTGTCACACGCAATGACCACCGGAATGGACAAAATCACACACTGATGTTCCGCTCCGGTGTCCCGCTAACCCCGCTCCTCCACAATCACGAAATTTAAGCATTTTATTACATTGATTGTTAAGGAAAACCCTAGGCAGATTGCAGGTATTAAAGAATCGTTTGACTCTGTGTGTGCTGAGATCAAACCATGAAGGATGGAGTGGAAGACACTGAGTCACAGATCATAAAACATGAAGCAATCTCTGACACACCTGAGAAACGGATATCTCATTTGGAAAGCTACTCGCGCCACTGGAATCTATAACTCTATGGCTTAAATGAAAAGGAGAAACGGGACGTGCGAAAGAAGTCATCCATGTGTGCCAAGCTCTTCTTCCGGAGGCCAAAGATAAAATACCAGACGTCATTGACACGGTGCATCGCCTTGGTCCCAGGAAGCCGAACAACACCCAACCCAGAGGCATCATCCCGCAAGTCACCTCTCGGATCTACCGCAACACTGTTTGGCGTTCTGCCAAAAATTCGACCTTCCTGAAGAATAACAATTCTGGCAGAGGACTTGTCTGCAGAAGACAGGGAAAGGAGAAATAGACGTTGGGCCACCATAGAAAAGGCACAGAAAGAAAACAAGCTGGCTTCCTTTGTTGGAGGCCGTGCTTTTGTGAATGGATCAGAAATCTTCCACCTTAGAGTCACGGTTGGTGAGCCAAACTTAGCACAGGTACAGCCAAGGTACAGTTTACAGTGTCACTCACTTTTTCTATTTTTTTTTATTTTCTGCATTAATGTCAGAGATTATTTTTTAATGATACTTTAATTGCTCTACCAAGTTAATTAGCAGCGAGATTCCATAACTTATGCTAAAAGCTACTAAGCTGGATATTCAAATATGTTGATATGTACAAATGCTACATAAAAGATAACACATGGTACAGTTAAAACCAGCTTGGTTTATGTACCTCTTTTTTTTAAGAGAAATGAGTAAAATAGTGTTCTTAAGACTGTCCGGAGGATATTTGCCACATTGAGCACGCTGGTATTTATCCTCATGTTCACACTGTTATTTGATTCCGCACCTTACGTTCACATTGTTAAGGTTTGTGGAAGACCCCAAGCACACGACACCAAGCAGAGATAAGAGTTCGCCGAAACTGGCGTACTTTATTAGCAGTTCATGCAAAGGTCCAACTGGACAACATGCAAGGCAACGAAAAGAGTCCGGCGAGTCGCTTTGGAGGCGATTGAAGGGTCGCCGCTCGGGGAGTAGTCTTCGGAGGTGGCGTGAGGGCCGCTCGGGAAACAGACCTCAGGCGCGGTATGCGGGACGCTCGGGAAACAGACACCTGAGGTGGCGGAAGGGCCACTTGGGAACCAGACGTCGGAAGCAGCGGAAGATCTGCTGCTAGGGGACCAGACTTTGGAGGAGATGGAAGGGCCGCCGCTCGGGGAGTGGTCTTCGGAGGTGGCGTGAGGGCCGCTCGGGAAACAGATCTCAGGCGCGGTATGCGGGACGCTCGGGAAACAGACACCTGAGGTGGCGGAAGGGCCACTTGGGAACCAGAAGTCGGAAGCAGCGGAAGATCTGCTGCTAGGGGACCAGACTTTGGAGGAGATGGAAGGGCCGCCGCTCGGGGAGTGGTCTTCGGAGGTGGCGTGAGGGCCGCTCGGGAAACAGATCTCAGGCGCGGTATGCGGGACGCTCGGGAAACAGACACCTGAGGCGGCGGAAGGGCCACTTGGGAACCAGACGTCGGAAGCAGCGGAAGATCTGCTGCTAGGGGACCAGACTTTGGAGGAGATGGAAGGGCCGCCGCTCAGGGAGTAGTCTTCGGAGGTGGCGTGAGGGCCGCTCGGGAAACAGACCTCAGGCGCGGTATGCGGGACGCTCGGGAAACAGAAACCTGTGGCGGTGTACGGACCACTTGGGGAACAGATTTTGGAGGCGTCGGAAGGTCCGCCGCTCGGGGACCAGATTTCGGAGGCAGCGGAAGATCTGCCACTAGGGGATCAGACTTTGGAGGCGATTGAAGGGCCGCTGCTCGGGGAGTAGTCTTCGGAGGTGGCAGAAGGGTCGCTCGGGAAACAGACCTCAGGACTGGCTCCGAAGTTGACAATGTAGGAAGCGCCATCCTTCGTCTCACTGTGGACATTGAACACTCCTCCCCCTAGAGTTTTAATATCCTCTGCCCCCAAGGAAGTGTCCATTCTCTGAAGAACATGTTTGACCATGTCCTTCGGCCGATTGTTTAGAAAGGCTGGCACTGACTTACTGTATTGCTTGTACCCCGATGAGCACCTCACACTGAGCTCAGTGTACCTGGAAAATAAAAGTCACTTAAGTAAACTCGTAGAAACAAGCATAATGGGGAATTCTTAAATTTAGTCTTTAGATGATTTGCATAATAACTGGGATCTTACTTTTTTTGGATGTATGGGACATAGCTGTTGATAACTATAGTCACCATCTCAGTTAAGGTGCTGTCCTTGTACCCGTCCAAGAAGCGGTGTTTGAATGTCTCATTTTGTCGTTCAACACCATTATTCGTAGTGATGGTGACATGTAGAGTCTCATCCCTAAACACTGGGACCCATCTCTAAAGATGTAATAAAAAGTAATTTGACAATGTGAACATATATATCACAGCTAATAAAACAGTATTATCAAATAACATACTCAAGGTCGTGCTAAACTGTGATAGTTACGATAGGATTATAAGTTAATTTCAGGTGT